>NC_138890.1:173121186-174321186 GCF_965194825.1 Balaenoptera physalus
CAGGCATGGACACCAGGAGAAACCCACAGGATAATGGGGGTCCAGACAGATCAGCAAATGCCACGGCCACTGTTACCAGATCTTTCTCTATGAAATAGCCACCTGGGCGTGAGGGTGGACGAGGGCCTGAGTGTTGTGGAGATCAAAGTCGATGTCATCTTTAGGCAAATTACTTGTTCCCCAGAGCTTGCAACTCAAAGTTCTGAAAAGCTCCCCATGTTAGAAATTGACTCACAATAAGGCAATATCTATCTCCTTGTCTGTTTTCGTCAAAGGTAGCCATTCTCAGGTGAACCAGTAACCACATACAGTTATCAATCATTAAAATCTGCCATCGGTTCCTGGAAGTGAACCCACAAAAAAAGGATGACAATCAGTGAAGAGACAAATGGGATGGGAAACTTTGGGTGGGGTTTGGGAGGAAACAGTGTCAGTGGAAAATAAAGAGGCTCTAAGGATCTGGGGACAAGATGGGGACCCCAACCATAAGTAGAGGAAGCCCTTCATAAAAAAGATAGAGCAAATTTCAAGTGCAGTCTCGGCGTTTCCTTGTCTAAAATTATGAAGCACTCAGTGGACCGGGTTGTATAAAGCTAAGGATCCCAAATTTTGGTGCACCTTCTAATAACCGGGAGGGACCTTGAAAAATTGCAAGACTCTAATCCCTAGAGACTATCACATAGCAGTTTTGGGATAAGGCCCAAGTATGTGCATTTTTAACAGATACTCTTGGTGTTTAAAGCATGGGGTCCAAGGATCCTATTTAGAGAAATATGATTTAGAAAAAAAAAATATGTGAATGAGTTTGATGGGACACTTAAGGTCAAAAATGCTGGACAAAAGGGTGAAGAGAAAACACTGTGGTTATCCAGTGAATTATTGAATTTAGAAAAGTCTCAAAGAGTCATCACATCTTGGATCAGATCCAGAGCTTGTTGTTTAAAAGCTCAGGAACATTTCTGTATAATTCAGGCCAAGCCACATTGAGCCATTGTACTTGTCCTGTGCATCATTTTAGCTGTGGGGACTTGGTCTCTTGCACACATGTGATGAATAAAATGCTCACCTACACAAGCTCAATTTCTTTGGAATTATACGCATTCTTAATTCTTAGCATTTTAAAGTCTTTTCAGTGTGCAATTGTGAAATCGTGTTTGATATTAGTTCTGGACATACTCACACTGCCTATCAATGATAACAATTATCCAAGAGAGGAAAGACCCAAAGACTATTCCAGGAAGAATTCTATTGGAGTGAGGGACTTCAATAATCAACCTCTCTCTGTTCTCAATAAAATGAAAAACTGTGTGGATCCCAAGAAAGTGAAAAACAGCCTTGCTGGCAGCTGAACCATGATATTCTCAAGTGAACATAAACAAAGTTCTGAGAATATAAGTAGTGTCCGGATAAGGTCACTCCAAGACTACGTGTTGAACGAGACAGAGACAAAGGCAGCTCTCATGCCATCAAACCATGGCACATCCCCTTTTCTGACCTGAGTGACGCTTACCAGTGAAGACTCAAAACTCCTCCCTCCTGGAAAAAATTTAAGACACCCAATCACCAAATTGTCCCCACTTTTTGACAACATCCTATCCAGAACTCCATCCCACTTTCACAAACCCTCCTGAGGATCTCCCAGAATGAGCCCAAATCCAATAGTCCCTCCCAGCTCCTTCATACTGGGGTGTGCAGGAAGCTCCATAAACCTAACCTTCAGCTGTAGGTGTGTACCTGGTGGCAGCTGGCCTGAAGGCTTCAGCAAGGGGAGGTACCACTAAGGTTTGGCCACGATCCTAGCTGACTCAGACCAGAACCACAGCACATGGTTCAGTAACCATAGCACATTTGAGACCCCTTGAGTTTCCAAGGGTTCAAGGCCACCTTGCTTACAATGATGAGGTAAGTGTCAAGGTAAATGTGAACTCCACTGCTTCATTGAGTCCCTCAGTTTGGGGTTTATTTTGGTCCCTAGGACTTTTGAATTCTGATCAGATTGTGTTGTGTTTTGGAAAAAATGTGGCTTCTAACCTTCTAACACAAGGATCTCTTGTGATCTTCTTGTCCTGCCTCTGATGTGTTGCATGTCTATAAGAGGAAATCTGTAGGGCAGGGGTTGACCTGGACCCAGTAACCCTATCACTCGAGCCAGACCCAGGTAAAGTGGTCCAGAAGTCTCCTCAGACCAGTATCTTGTGAATACATTTCAACATGGTTTGCCTTTTCAAAACTTTGTAAGAACTTTCCTCTGTCTTGTCTCTGTGTACTAAGAATTTATTCATTTAGTTCTGTGTGCCTGAAGTTGGAGTTGTGAAGCCTTCAGTTTGGAAAATTTAGAGACACATGACTGTAAATGCATCACTCGTAATGAATGGTGCTGCATGGGGCCCTTTCCGGCTGAGTCTACATCCATACTGACTTTTTTCAAGAGCTTATGTTAGTTGATTGACACATGCAATACATCTCTCTAGGTGGCCTTTTTCATGAAATACACGTTGGAATTATAGTCGCCACCTTGGGGAATATTTGACACAGACAAGATTGAGGGAAAAGTAGAATAGGACTTAGAAACAAAATCTCAAGTATCCTATGGACTAAATTCTTTAATTCATGTAGGGAACCCTCCAGATGCAACTTGAACTCTAGATTTGCCTACAAAATACTCTTAAGGCCAATAAAGAAAAAAACATGCAAAACTTACAACTTCCTCACCTTCCTATTTATATACTTAATTTCCCTCCCCATATTCTCCTTCTCCCAAACCATGTGTATGAGCCTAAAATTGCAACCTCCATGTGAAACAGATGCCAACTGCTTCCTGATCCATGGACTGTGCACCATGTCTGTTTCCAACCCTGGTCCATTGCTAAGGACTTCCAAATACATGGATCTTATGGAGAAAGAGAGTGAAGAATTCAGACTTGTCTTGGGTACCTAGCCTTTCCTGACCTCTACCGATCAGACCACTTTTTGGTGGGACCAGAAAATGCAAATACTTGGCTTAAAATGGCTAGCTGTCATGATCCTGAAAGGAATTTAAAAATTAATGAACCAGCAAAAGTTAAAAAAAAAGGAGCTACCAAAAGCAAATGACGCTGATTATCATGATGATCTAGGGTCTCTGTGAAGAGTGCTTCAGGAAGAATATTGGAGGTCAGGGAGTCACCGAGATGCTTCTTAGTGCCTCTGTGCCCATGGTAATAGAGTATGCAAAAATTGCAGCAACCACAGCGAAGAAGAGAAAGGTAATCAAGGATCAGATCCCTCAAGAAAGAAGGTATGAATACAGTTGTGAGGGCATCCAGAATGGTTGGTGGAGTAGAAAGCTGACAGATTTCAGTCATGGCTTGAGACCACCCTCAACTGTGAAGCAGAGATTGCAGCTTGTCCTGCAAACATCCCTCTTTTTTGTCTTTTAATTCTGGTAACATATACTTAACATAAAATTTACGATTTTAGCATTCTAAGTGTACAGTTCAGTTGTGTGAAGCACATTCACATTGCCACGCAGCCATCACAGCCATCCATCTCCAGAACTCTTTTCATTTTCCCAAACTGAAATGTCATTAGACAGAAACCCCACATTGCCCCTCCCTCGTCCCTGATGACCACCATCCTACTTTCTGTCTCTATGAATTTTGACTATTCTAGGGACTTCATATAAGTGGAATCATACAGTATTTGTCCTTTGTGACTAGCTTATTTCACTTAGTATGATGGTCTCAAGGTTCACCTGGGTTGTAGCCTGTGTCAGAGTTTCCTTCCTTTTTAAGATTGAATAATATCCCATTGTATGGATGGACAGCATTTTGCTTAAGTACCCATCCATCAATGGATACTTGGATTGCTTTACCTTTTAGCTACTGTGAATACTGTTTCCATGAACATGGGATATCTCTTTGAGACCCTACCTTCAATTATTTTGGGTATTTACCCAGAAGCTGAATACCTGGATGATTTTATGTATTTTCAGTAGTCGTTAGCCAGCCACCACCTTGAAGAGGAAGACAAAGTGGGTTCAATGTGATCACGAGTAGATTCGAGTGGTGCTGGGGACAGTGTGGCTCCAGGTACCTGCTGTCATCATATGTCCCCCCACAGGTTTGTCCTTGAACAAATAATCCACCTGCTCTCAAGCCTTAATCTCATGTTCTGCTTTAGGATGAACCCCAAAGAAGAAGACAGTCACAACCCCCACCTGTTCATATGGGTGGGTAAGAATTGCCAAAATCGTCTACATGTAAAGAGCAAAACAACCACTTTTGATTTCAGTTTTTGGGTTTACTAACCTTCCAGAATTTAGAGTTTCTGGGGTTTTTAGAGCTCTGCTAAATCGTTATACAGAAGATATCATGCTTTTCCTTACCGAAGCTGGTAAGGAAATGTAACAGAAAAATTAGACAGAAATATGAAAAAAGTCTAACAGATGAAAAGACATTCATGTACATTTATTACCAACCAAAGAAAAGTAGATAGTACACACTATTTAATGTTCATGATGACCAGGTTTTACGGCTGTTTCTGAATTCATGATATAGATGTAACCTTGAGATTTGCCTAAATCATAAATTTATAAAGTGTACAGAGTCACTGGGGTATTTTTTGTCTGGTTGTAATTGCTCACCAGTTGATATTTCATGTCTAATTAGCTTGTTTTTTTCGGAGTTTGTAGAAAGCTCTAAGCAGTCGCACATGCTGGAAAACTTGTTTATTATGTGCATTTACATTTTGAAATGAAAAGGTCATATGATAAAATTGGTGGATCTTAATAAGCTCTGCTTAATTTCATATTTTATCATCTTTTGAAATATCCAAGGAGTGAACACCAAGGAAACTCTTAATGTTTATAATAGTGATGATTTATGTTTTAATTTACAGTGATTCTATTCATTGTAGACAACTTATTTGCCAAAATTTATATGTTGAAGTCTTAACCCCCAAGAGTGTCTGATTTGGAGATATGATCTTTAGGGAGATAACTAAGGTTAAATAAGGTCATAAGGGTAGGGTTTTAATCTGATAGGGCCAGGGTCCTTAGAAGAAGAAAAAGAGACACCAGAGGTCTCTCTCTCTCTCTCCAAGTACACAGAGAAGCCATGTGAGGACACAGCAAGAAGAGACATCTTCAAGCCAAGAAGGAAGTTCTCTCCTGTAGCCAACCCTACTGGCACCTTGATATCAGACTTACAGTCTCCAGAACTGGGAGAAAATGAATGTCTGTTAATTAAGCCACCCAGCCTATCATGGCAGCCTGAGCTGGCAAGACACCATCACTCCTGGGATGTGTGCTCCTGGGCACAGACTGGACACCCCAAAGCACTAGGACAATGTCTTAAGTGTGGCAGATCATTGGTGAATGCATATTTATTGCATTCAGATCTATTCAAGAAACATTTGTGGGGCTTCTCTGGTGGCGCAATGGTTAAGAATCCACCTGCCAATGCAGGGGACACAGGTTCAAGCCCTGGTCTGGGAAGATCCCACATGCCCCAGAGCAACTAAGCCCGTGTGCCACAATGACTGAGCCTGCACTCTAGAGCCCACGAGCCACAACTACTGAAGCCCACGCGCCTAGAGCCCATGCTCTGCAACAAGAGAAGCCACCGCAATGAGAAGCCCCTGCACCGCAATGAAGACCCAACGTGGCCAAAAATAAATAAATAAAATAAATTTATTTAAAAAAAAAAAAAGAAAGAAAGAAACGTTTGTGGAGCGTGTGCAGAGGTGTGAGCTCCATATCTGGGAGATGACAGGTCACAGACCTCCCTTTTAGGGCCCTTGCTCCTAGTGACCGTGAGTGTGTGACTCAAGTATTCATAACACGCACACCACATGAGCCAGGGCAGGGCACCAGAGAAGAGACAAAAGAATCCACTTTTCTGTGGTAGGATTTCCCCTTAAAGTCCCAATTTTTAAATAACACTGATCACATTAATGTTTCCATCAGTCAAGCTACTGTGAAAGTCAAGCTGATCCAGTCAGCCCTAGGGATGCTGTCAGAGTCACCCCTCCCGTGTCACTGTCCCACCATCATATCAATCTATAGTTCTCCTCATTTCTCAGAAAATCCCCTGGTATGTGTACTCAAACCCCAGACAGGGTTCTGGGTATTAAGTGTGATGTATTCTCCCTCTGCACCTCACTCCCGTGGAAGTGCTACCCACCGCCTGATGCCCCACCTCCCACTTATTACAACACTGCCCAGGCCTCCCCTCCCAAGGGAGCAGGGTAAGACACAGGAAAAATCTGTGACACTGAAGTAGCAGCCACTTACGAACCTTAAAGAGTGGAAGGATGGCCCAGTACGTGGCCTGCATGGGTGGCCTCAGTTGCTAAGAGAGAAAGAAAACACCATTTTGCACCTACTCTGAGACCATTCCTGCCTTCCCTGCACGTCTCTGCTGGGTCCCGTCTGAGAAAGCTGTGTTCTCATGTCACCTGCTGTGTCTTCATGACAACCCAGGAGATGGTTTTTTCAGCTCTCAAAAACTATGTTAAGCATCAAAACTTGTCCCTTAAGGAAGTAATCTGGGCAAGGCTGAATATGTAACCCACTGGCCACCTTGAATTGAGAGACCTCTAATAGTGACTTTATTAATACTTTAAGGAAATTAAAGGAGTGGACGATGGTATGATAGAGGGACCACAGTAACAGAACCATTGCCCTAGCCTCCGCCAGAACAACTTACAACTTACTCAGGGTCTAGTGAAGTTAAGAGAGAAACAAAGCAAAAGAAACAAAGAAGGGGGGAGAGGGAGGGAAGAGTCATTTTATAGCAGGAACAATGAAATAAAAAACTACATAAAATAAAAATTAACTGCAGCTGCTTTCCCATGGCATAACTCTCCTTCAAGTGGTGTAAAGTAAATTAATGGTCTCTTTGGCTTCCTATTCCAAAACTTAGAGCGTGATCTGGAAGGAGGAATTAAAGGTCAGATTGTTCTGCAAAATCAGAAGGAGAGAGTAATTTTGAGTTTTCACCAGCAGCCGGGGATCACCCAGGGGATCCCATTATGCTTTCACACCCAGGGGAGGGGTGTGAAAACGAAAGGGAAAGGGTTCAGAGGGGCTGCAGAGAGAGTGGAGTCCAAACCCACTCAACAGACACTGTCAGGGAAAGAAATTGCTCCTGCTGGGGGAGCCATGCATTTTTAAGGATGGAAATGTGGTAGTTGAAACTGTTCCATCCCAGCTTCCACATAAAATTGTTTTCTTCCCAGAAGCATCCTCTACTAGCGCCAAGATGTCTGTAAAACTTTGCACAGATATTAGCCTTACATTCACGGTGCTCCAGGGCAGTGACAGAAGAGGAAGCTTGTCCAGTGTAGGGCAAAGCTTGAGGCCAAGAGAAAGCAGGAGCATCAGGAACATGAGGGTGGGTGAGAAAGCTCACAAGCACAGCCGTGGATGTGCTTGGCGAAAGAACGGAGGGAAGGCAGCAGGAATTCCGAAGGGGACTGTGGTCCGCTCCTGTGACTGCTGTAACAGATTACCACAAGTATGAATACACCATTAATACCCTATAATGCAGGAGTCCAGAAATCTCACTGGGCTAAAATTGAGCTATCAGCAGGCCTTGTTCCTTCCAGAGGCTCTGGGGAAACGATCCATCCCTCGACTTTTCCAGCTTCTAGAGACACCCACATTCGTGGGCTTTGGGCCACACCCACCTGATCGACTTTCATCCTCACATCTCCTTCTCTCACTCTGACCTCACAGCCTCCTGTTGTTGTTGCACTGGACCACACCAGGAATCCAGAACCCTATTCCCAACTCAAGAGCCTCAACATGATCATGTCTGCAAAATCCCGCTTGCCCTGTAAATTAACATATTCATGGGTTCTGGGGCTTAGAATGTGGGCATCTTTGGGGGCCATTGTTCTGCCAACCACAGGGACCTTCCCAAAGTGCTCAAGACGCAGGAATTTGATTAAAGACTGATTTAACTTATCTGAGATGCAACAAGACGTGCAGCATTAAACTGTTTTCCTTGGCATTTTTGAGAATCCAAAGAACATCTGATGTGAATGGGGCACACTTTTAAGCTCTGTGTGCCATCTCAGAGTTTACAAAGCATGTCCACACCTAAGAGCATATTGCCATCCCTGAATAATGCTTTAAGGCTAGCATGCGAGTATAAGAATCACCATCACTCCTGATGCAAACAAGCCCACAGGTAATAAATTCAAAAAAAAATACTTTGATAGAGAAGCTCTATAGAATGAAAAGGAATTTAAGAAGAGCAAATTGATGCTTTCATTTGTCTATATCATGTATCCTTTGTCTACGTGCATATTCTATTTTTATATGTCCACAGTATAAGATTAATTATACTCTACACATTCCATTAAAATCTTGTCCTATACAGTTACCTGCAGGAATTCCCCCCAGTGGTGGTAGCAGATAAATATCCCTCCATATTTCTCCTCACTCACATCTTTATTTGCAAACTTATACACAGTATTCTCTGCTCCTCCCTTCTCTCACGTAATAGTGTTTTGTGAAAATTCCATCAGGTCAATGAAGAACTTTTTACGGACCACATAAAGTTTCTTGTACATTTGTTTCTTTTTTATATCTCCCACTTCTTTGTTAAGAGTTTCTGTCTTTCCATTTGTTTTAACAAAGTTTGCCATACCTTCCTGAAGCATTTTATAATCGTCTATTTAAAGTCTTTGGCAGATATTTCCAACATTTGTGCCAACTTGGCATTGCATCTACTGAATGCCTTTTCCCATGTAGTTGAGATTTTCCTGGTTCTTCATAAGCTGAGTAATTTTGGATTGTATCCTGGGCACTTTGAATATAATGTTATAAGACTTTGGAGTCTTATTTAAAGCTTATGAAGAATGTTGATATTTCTTATTGTTAAAAAATGAGTAAAGAACACAATTTAGGTGATACAAAAAAAACTTTATTTAACACTTCATGAAGCAGAGCGTCTCCATTCAGATAACCGCAAAATGGAATGGAAGACAAGTAACTTTTGCAGGATAAAGAATAAGGAACAAGGAAGTAAGGATAGCGCCCAGAGATGGCTTGGCTTTTGGGGACTGGCTGCATGTACTGTGCTTCTGGTCAAGTGGAACATTTACATGAATACGAAAGTTATCCAAGTTTTGGTTTGCTGATGTGGCACCAGGGCAGGAGCAGCTCCTTCTTGGGCCCAGAAATTTATTTCAACACTGTTTTAGTAGGTGATGGTTGAGCCTAAGCTGTGAGTTACATGCAGTATTTGTAGGCTGTGGTTTGACCGTCCATTCCACTTTCAAAGCCTGTGCAGCACTAGAATGATCTGAGCTGTGTGTGTGACACTGAGTCTAGAACCTAGGCAGAGGTCTGTCCCTCAGTCTAGTTTTAAATTCTTTTATATGCTGCTTTAGGTAAGATCCGTGCTTGTGTACTTTGAGGCTGAGCCCCGGAATTGGTAAACAACATATGGGGTTGCTTTTCCAAGCTCTTTTCTCTCTACAATCTTTTCAGTTCCTTAAGCTTCCCCCTTTTGATCCCTGAAAACCTGGTGTTTATTCATTCTTCTTTGCTGTGTACTTCCCAAAACTATGTCCACAATTAAGGCCAAGTGATGGGAGGACAGAAACAAAGAAAACAAAGATACTCACCCCACTTTCTTAAGGCCAGAGCTCCTCTGATTAAAGAGGAAGATTCCCTCTTTTGTAGGCTAGGCTCCTTTGCCCACTGCTGTCACTCATGAGACACCTCTGTTTCTCCTTGAGCCTGAACTAGGGAGTTTCTCCTGGAGTTCTCTTTGTCCACCCTGATGTCTATGTCTGGGTTTCAGGCCATGAGAAATGGTAAACTTCCATCAGTTTGGTGGAAGTCTGAATTCTGGTCTTCTTCCCCAATCCATCTGCTAGTATTTATTTTCCAGAATTCTCAAATAGCTGATCCCAGCCTTCTGTCCAGGTCTTACAGCTGAATTCAATGGGGCATACAGGGAAAAGTGTGCCCACTCCATCTCACCTGGAACCAGATCCCTGAATCCTGTGTTCATCATCCGTATTTCCCATCTTGTCATTCAAATGATCTCCATCCTCCAAGTGCAAATGAACTTGATGAAGTTTTCCATAGGCATTACTCCATGTGTTTCTCATATGATGTTCATTATTCCACAACTTTTACAAAGGGAAAAATTCAGACAAAGAGCCTAGAGCCACACAGCTGTATGTGGCAGAAGAGACTCAAACCTGTACCTTCAAATTCTAGGTCTAGCAATTTTAGTGCCACTCCTTGAATTCTTTATAGGCAATATAATCACCTGGGGCACATATTTTTATGGGACCATGACTCTTCTCTTGGGGTGAAAAATCACAAGTTCCACATAAAACAGAATTTTCTTCCACTAGACTTGAATGATGATGATAATGGTTTAAGAGTTTGAACTAGGTAAAGTCCAAAAAAGTAATTATTTGTGGAAAATATGTGCATCTCTCTTCCTACAAAAATCCCTTATCAATATATCCATCAAAACAAAAGTATAACCATTGTCATACACTACTTCCCAGATCTTGATATTTATGTATTTTTTTCTTCATATAACCAGTATAGTTTATCCTCAGGGAACTTTATAATAAGAATACCAAGATCTCAGATTGGGTTTATCAAACTGTATTTCTCTAGTAGAAAATACTGTTTTATTTCCTTGGAGTATGACGAATAAGAAAAAAAATGAAGACTTTTTCTTTTATAGAAAAAATATTACTGAGAATGGATGGCTAATAGTAATTTTAAAACTTCTGAAACAGAATACTGAAATTAATGAACACATATTTTCCAGTTTTTGTATATATATAAACCTTCCTAAATATTCTCTTTTCATATTGAGAAGTAGAGATTTTATATTTTTTACTGAAATTGAAAATGGAAATTGCAGTTGTTTAAAACTCTGAAAATGAAGCTCACTCACCAGAATTCCCCTGATGAAACTTGCTGGAGGCATCTGCTGTCTCTGAATTTTAATAACCCCTTTTTAAAAAAGTTTTCTTTTTTATCACCCACATTGAATGTGAGCCTTTGTTTTCAAGCTCTCATTTTGTCTCTACCTAATAAGAATAATAAATATGGCATCTCTGTCTTTCAGCCCAAGGCTTAGAGAAGTATGCCCTGGAAAGCCTTCCACATCCTTTGATAAACACTCCCAGAAGGCTTCCTGCATGCCTTGGAAGCTTCCATGGGTAGTCTGCATTTTTCCTTTCTAAAGGGATGAAACTGAAAAATGTATTAGAGAAGGAAAAGAAACAAATTTGGCATACGATTACTTAATGGAATATCAGATTTGGCACCGGAGGGAAGAAAGCTATAAAGGGATTCAGGAGAATCTTTGTTTTAAATAAACCTTGTGTTCTTAAAAAATAAGAAAGGAGAAACACTTCCTCTTCTTTTCCCTTTATCTCTTTTTAGAAAAGCATAATCTGTCACAAGCGTGTCAGTGAAGCAGATTGTCTCCTGGTGGGGTCGGGGCACTGGCCTACTTCCCCCTCTGGTCCCTTACAGTGGCACCAGACCTTCTGTGCGAATCCACACTCCGGTTCCTTCCAAAGAAACTCATGGTAAGAGCAAGTCAGAGGAATTATGGAGCAGAGCTATTAATGTAAATAGATTTCCTGATTGTTATGTTCTCCATTGTAAGTTCCTAGTCTCCTTACTAGAGAACACGGTTGTCTGACAAAATAAAATATACATGACGACGGCGTTGCTAACATCCAGCAGATGTGAATAGTTCCCATTACATTTGTATCTTAATTCAAGTAAATCCAAACAAGTAAAAATGCCCCTGCATGCCAAACCAAATGACCTCCAAAGTCTCTTCTAGCTTTACCATTTTATGGATCGAGAAAACTATCAGGAGTGTTATCTAATCCAAATTACAGTATATATTTTATGTTATATATAATCTATATTAGGAGTGATATCTAATCCATCTGATGCCTCCAGCAAGTTTCATATATAATATATACTACATTATTACATATATAATTATTTTATGTATACTTATCTCCAAATATAGATGTATTATAAAGTTATATGCATACACATAATGTATATATGTGTGTGTGTGTGTATATATATGTATATATATATATATATATATATACACATTAGATGAGTACTTTTATAGTGTTTGACTACTTTGTAAAATTATTTTGAACAGTTTATTCTAAGTATTTAAAACATTTACTCTTTGAATTTCATTGAAGTTGAACTACTGTATTGATTCCACAGTTTCATTGAATAAAGAATCTATTCAGCAAAGAAAAGGTTTAGCCTGGTCAAATTATAACTTCTGAATCAACTGTCACTTAAATGCTGAAGTTTAATTCAATTGTTAATCAAATTTCATTTTAAACCAAGGAGGAATTGAGGAAAACAACTCAGACTTCTGCTTAAAAATTCAAAATATTACTTTGTACTGAACCATTGTTATGATAATCTAATTATCACTTAAAACTGACGAAGAAAGTGAATTAAGATTGACACCATGACTTTCACATCAGATGCCCTTACACTAACATTTGGAGAGACAAATGCATTCATTTACTGATCACGTCGATTGCTGGGACAGCAAGTCCTGGGAAAGACTACAGGACTAAGGAAACCGGATCAGGGAGCATCTACTATTCTGCATGGGTCAGTCCATATGGAGAGTCATTTATTTTGCTTTTCTTCTGAACATTACAGGGAAAACTCATTTTTTCTTGATTACTACAGAATTACTATAGGTTAATTATAGAGAATTTGGAAGTAAAAGAAAAAAATTAATTTACCCATATCTCACTACCTTAATATAACCATTGGCAATGATTTGATGATTTGGCGCATTTCTTACAAGTGCCTTTCTATGAAAAAAAATATGTATACACACATACATGTATATATAGATAGATAGGTTTATGTTTGAAAGTGAAGTTTACCTAAGTTGGTGCTCTGCTTGTTTGTGTGTTTGTCTGTTCTTACATCTGTAACATAAGTGCTTCCTGTGTGAGTAGTACCCAGATATCCAGCCCTGAAATTGAGTAACACGGACTGGACAGGAGGTCATGAGCCATTGGAGCCATAGGTGTGGGTTCAGCAGCTCAGGAGAAGGAAGTGTGTGTGTCTTTGTGTGTTGAGCATCTGCTGCTTGTCCCAGTAGGGGTCTTCTACTTCTCCGCATCCCTCCTTTACATCACCACATGGCTCCTGGTTTAAAGCCAAGGAGGTCAGCAGTGCGTAAGCCCATTGCATAGTTCTGCAGATTTGCAATGTAGACTCATAAATGTTTAAGTTAGCTCATCTTAGAAAGTACTGTCTTTATCAAGATTGGGCCCAGAGCATGTTTTCATCATACAACCTCATTCTTCCATGTTCAACTAGTAGCCATTGGCAGGTCTTAAAGCTGCCAAGCTGAATAGAAGGGGCCATGCAGAGCTCCTGGATACAAAGAAAAGCTTATCAACTGCCATCATCCAACACACTTCTGGAATAGGAGGCTGAAAATAATAAAAAGCCAGTAAGAACAAGGACAATGGATTAATAACTTTTTTTATTGATAATGGGGGAAAATTTCTTGTGGGGATCCAAGATCATATAGAAAGAATAGAAAAAAACACTCCTATAAATGACACAGCAACAAATATTTTACTTTCCAAAACAAACAGCAACAACAACAAAAACACAAAACTTAAAAGGCAGCAAAGGAAAAGCTGAGCCTTAAAAACGCTTTCATATTCATTCCTCTCACCTCCTCAGCTGCCCTGATTCACGTGACCCTGAGTGGAGAGAAACGCATTAAATATCCAGCACATTGAAGAGCACTTGCTATGGGGCTCCCTGAACATAAATGCATGACCGTCCTACAGGTGAGGGCTGCTACTACCAGTGTCGTCCACGACACTTGCCTACGTACCCTCCCACCAACATCCACGGGAATCCCCATCTCCCCACACCCAAGATGTATTTGACAGGATCAGTCTTTTTAAACCACTGTCAAGCTGATGGATGAAAAATATGTCATTGTGGCTTTCAACCCATTTCCATTGTTAATAGCATGCATGCACAGCCCCTCTGGATCTCTGCCATCACTGTTGTCTATATGCTTTGTTCTTTTACTTGTGAGGTCGTCTTTTTTATAATTTTTCATTAAAATAATAGTAACAGCTATCTTCTGGACACTTACTAGGACCCAGGCATAGTGCTAAGGACTTCTTAGGAGTCACCTAATTGGATCTCCAAAACAACCCAATGAAGTAGAGTGATTATTATCACTCCATTTTATAGATGAACAAACTAAGGCTCGAGAAGGTTAAGTGACTTGATCAAGATCACACAGTTAAGGATTGTGCAGTGCCTGGCAAATAGTAGGTCCTCATCAAGTAGGAGCTAATATTATGACTTGTATTATTGTATTATCGTTCTCTCTCTCTCTCTCCCTTTCTCTCTCTCATTTTTAATAGACTTTATTTTTAGAGCAGTTTAGGTTCACAACAAAATTAAGGGGAAGGTACGGAGGTTTCCCCTCTACCCCCTGCCCCACACATGCATAACCTCCCTCATATCAACATCCCGCACCAGAGTGGGACATTTGGTACAATTGATTAACCTACATCGACCATTATTATCCATATTTTACATTAGGAGTCACTCTTTGTGTTGTACATTCTATGGGTTTGGATGAGTGTTTAATGACATGTATCACCCCTATAGTGTCATGAAGAATAGTTGCACTGCCCTAAAAATCGTCTGTGGTCTGCTCTTCATCCCTCTCTCCTCCCAACCCTTGGCAACCACTGATCTTTTCACTGTTTCTATAGTCTGTCCTTTCCAGAGTGTCACAGAGTTGGAGGAATATAGTATGTAACATTTCAGATGGACAATTTTCACTTAGTCATAAGTGTTCAAGTTTCCTCCATGTCTTTCTGTGTCTTGATAGCTCATTTCTTTTAGTGCTGAATGAAATTTCATTATCTGGATGCAATACAGTTTATTTATCCATTCACTGAAAGACATCTTGTTGCCTTCTAAGTTTTGGCAATTATGAATAAAGCTGCTATAATCATGGGTATGCAGGGTTTTTTGTGGACAGAAGTTTTCAATTCATTTGTGTAAATACCAAGGATCATGATTGCTGGATCATATGGTAAGAGTTTGTTTCATTTTCTAAAAACCCAGCAAACTGTCTTCCAAAGTGGCTGTACCATTTTGCTTTCCCACCAGCAGTGAATGAGAATTCCTGTTGCTCCACATCCTCGCCAGCATTTGGTGGTGTCAGTGTTTTGGATTTAGGCCATTCTAATAGGTATGTAGTGGTATCTCATGGTTATTATCAGTTGCAATTCACTAATGACATCAGGTGATGAGCATCTTGTCATGTGATTATTGTCATCTGTATATCATGTTTGGTAAGGTGTCTTTTCAGGATTTTTGCCCATTGTTTAACCAAAATTTGTTTTCTTATTGTTGTATTTTAAGTGTTCTTTGTATATTTTGAATCAAAGTCTTTTATCATATATGTCTTTTGCAAATTTTCTCCCCCTCTGTAGCTTGTTTTTAATTCTCTTGACAGTGTCTTTCTCAGACCTAACATTTGTTTGCTTGTTTGTTTTTCTTCAATTTTGAATGAACTCCAGATTATCAATTATTTCTTTCAAGGATCATGTCTTTGGTGCTGTATCTAAAAAGTCATCTCCATACCCAAGATCATCTAGATTTTTCCTGTTATTTTCTTGCAGTCTTATAGTTTTGTGCTTTACATTTTGTTCTATGATCAATTTTGATTGAATTTTGGTATAGAGTCTGTGTCTTGATTCATTTTGTTGTTTGTGGATATCCTGTTGTTCTAGATCCATTTGTAGACAAGACTATTTTTTCTCCATTGCTTTATCTTTGTTCCTTTGTCAAAGATACATTGAGTATATTTATGTGTGTCTATGAGTTACTTTTTAAGAGATTTGAGAAACACTTTATACATTATGAACATTAACCTCGTGTCAATTGTACATGTTGCAAATCCCTCTAGATGGTTGATTGTTTTAATTTTGTTTATGGGGACATTTAGACAGAAGATTTTTAACTTCTAAGAGCATAATCTATTAATTATTGATTTTAAGTCTTTGTATTATAAAATACTATTCTGTGTTTTCTTTGGACAATCTCATCATCTGCTTTTTACATTATGCTGATCTACATGGTAGTCATTTTTGTACGATATAAAGTTGGAAGGTATCAAATTTAATTTTTCCCAAATTGATAGTCAGTTTTACTAAAATGTGTAAGACATGGTCCATATTTTCCCAGATCTATTGCAATGAAAGTCTTTATCACACATTTATCATAAGAAGGATAAATTTTTTTCTGATGCTTATCATGGGTTTTATAATGTTTATACCTTCTACATAAATTCTATAATCAGCTTGTCCAGTTACCTAAAAAGTATGTTGCCATCTTGGTAGGTATTTCATTAATCTATAGATTGATGTGAGAGACCCTGACGGGTTCATGGGCTGACTGCCCCCGTTCAGGATCCCAGTGTGCTTCTCTGGTGACTCATACTCCTTTCATGTTCTCCAGAACTTTATATGGATTTCACATGCATTTCATGTATATTTGAGGTATTGTTTCTTTACTTTTATTTCAGTGGAATTAGGAATTTTTGTTACAAAATGTTCTAATTGCTGATTCCGGCATAGAGACAAGTTGCTATTTATAGTCCTTATAACTGGCTGCTTTACTCAGTTGGCAAAGAGCTTTCTGTTCCTCTTCCTGGCTTTCCTGGACAGCTAATCACAGAGTTGGTAAATGTCACTTTCCTTTGATTTATTTATTTATTTATTTTTGTTGTCATCACCGCGGTTAGAACATCCAGGTCAGTGGGAACCACGAGCATGAAAAGCAGAACTCCTTGGCAGACTCGTGACTGTAATGGAAACATCTCTTTTTAGGCATGTAGAGCATTTAGTGCAGGATTCTAGCAGACAGCCTGTGTCAATTTAAAGAACTCTCTCATTCCAACATTGCCAGGTCTTTTTGAAGAAATGGTGGTGGATTTTGTCCCATGCTATTTCAGCATCTGAGATAATCATATGCACATAAATTTTCTATTTGAAATGCTGTCATTAATTTCGTTAATAGATTGTCCAACCTTTTTAATAACCTTGAAAAGTAAGTATTGTTATACCTCCTCTTGCTGATCACCACCCTGATGCTCAGAGGAGGTAATTAACTCACCCCTGGCACAGCTGTGAAGTGATGGAGTCAGGATCAAAGCAGGCTTTTCTGGCTCCGAAGCTCAGGACCTAGCTTGGCCTAAATCTTAGGGTTACAGCATTTGTTTAACCATCCCTTCAGACTGTGGACACCTGTACTTTTTGAGAGGGAAGAAGGGCAGGGGAATATACATGTATAAAGCATGGGCAGTTTCTGCCACTCAACACAACAGGGAGCTGGCTGGGCCTGGACCCCTCTGGATAGCACAAGGACCTCCCACCATGGTCCATTCCAAGTGGAGGTTTCCATCGTCCATTTATTAATTTCTTCCCTTAACCCCTGGCTGCCGAGCAGACAGGACAAGGAGAATCCACATTCTGCCCAGGACGGGAACATGTCTCAAGTTCCTACAAGCACGGAGCAGACAGAACAAAGCCGCGGGGCTTCAGCTTGCAGCCTCCGTGTCTGCTTTCCACACACACGCCCCTGGCCTCCATGGGCTTTTGTCCTCAGAGTTGGTGTGACACGTGAGCCCTTCTCTCTTCGAGGGTTTAAAATTCACACGACACAAAACACGTCTCACCTTGTCTTCAATGTTGGGGAGCTCAAAGCAGCATTTTATGTCACTATAAGGTCCATGACAAGTAAATATAAAAACCGATGGCCAAGCAGACTAAAGAATGTAGGAGAAAACTACCCGTTGAAGCATGCACACTCACACACACGTACACACACACACATACACGAGCAGAAAAATACAAAGTCACTCTGAGCTTGGGCACACCGAGTGGCACTTAGGTTCCCTTCACTTGTCACATTAATTTCCTTGCTGTCGAGAGCCTGGTTGGTGGCTCTCACTTCTCCCTGATCTTTATTTACTGTCTTAATCCTCGGCTGCTTTCTCCCAGCACTGGTGCGCCTGGGCTGAGCTCCGTGATCACATCCATTACGACATGGTGCCTGTAGCACAGCCCCCCGCCCCCGCCCCGCACTGCTGGATGTCAGGGAGATGCAGAGGAAGCAGTGATTTATTGAAATGCTGTGATTTAATTATCTCGATGGCCTTTTGCAAAATGAGGGAAGAAGGCTTCCAGGCAGCCCCTGCACCGTCTTCGGGCAACGTATCGTCGTTACTGTGTGTCTGGGTCTCACCTTCATCTTTCTGATGTTTGCTCTCCTGGGTTTTTTCAGGAAAATGCAGTTCCTCGGGATTATGAGCCTTGGGTAGGAACCGCCTGCCACCTCCCTGACAGCGGGTAGTGCCAGCCTCGGATCCCAAGCTCACGTCTGAAAGGTCTCAGCCATAATAATAATAATAATAAAGCATAACTTCCAATACAGGCTGAATCCCCAGATATAAAGATTCCTCTTCGACCAACGCTAGCTTTACCAGCGAAACAATGCATTTGTCTGAGCACAACCCTCTTTTCTCTGGGTTCCTGGTGTTCTAAGTCTACATCATTGACATTCTCAGAACATCAGTCCCGGTGCAGAGCCGGGCGCACAGATGGAGCCCCACTGCTCTTGGTTTCAGCAGGCCAGCATTGCTCCTGGACTCCATGCTCAGCCCTGTGGTCACCACCGTCCATTCTCTCTCGCCGCTGCACACAGGCCATGTCTGCTGGGCCCGACACCGGCGCTGCGTCCCCCTGGCCAGACGCTTCTTCATTCCCCCTCTGAGGACGCTGGGCACTGCTGGAGATGCCCAGGGCCTCCCACAAGCTGAGTAAGAGTGCAGAGCCCCTTACCCTGCCTGGCTGTGGCTAAAAGAGGAGCGGACGGCAGGGAGATGAGAGGAAAGCCTGGGACAAACTCCCCAAAGGGCGGATCAGGGAAGCCCTCACCTGGCGGGAACAAACTCAGCCCAGTGTTCCTTGATTAACCACTGCCCCCATAGTGAGTATTCTGTGCACTCCTGCCCCTGCGTGGGTCTCTGTGGGAGCCTGAACCATGTGTCTGCAGAGGGCTTGCGTCTCCCTCTGAAAACAACATCCTCCTACCCTCCCTCTTATTTTGTCAGTGGAGTCAGAAGCTTCCAGCTGCGAAATACCAAGCACGCAGTGGTGCGATTCTGTGAATCATGACAGCCAGGAGAGAAGTAGTCCACACCCAGCCCTCAGACCCTGCCTGAGCCATCGGGTCTGTGATATTCTGACCCTTGTACGTGGAACACCACAACCCCATGAGCAAAAGCATCCCTTTAGATTTTTTAGCAACTTAGTGAGGAGAAGCACCGATATCATTGAGGAGGGAGTGGGGGGTTTGCCCACCTGCGTCTCCATCTTGGTGAGTCAGGACAGAAGCTGTCCCCGCAGAGAGGCACCACCACCCAACATCTCAGGCGGGTTTCCTGCAGTGTTTCATGAGGTGGCCTGGGACCGAAACCCAAACGAATGACCCCGTCTCCTTCCAGGTGACCAGCCCATCCCTTGCCCAGGAAGCTCAGCTCCTCCAAACCCAGGTAGGCTCTCCAAAACTGCATTCTTGGAGGATTTATGCCATGCCACAACACAGTTTAACCTCTCTTGTCCACAGTATTTTCCATATCTTCAATAGTTTTACTTCTCTTTCTTACACCCTCAAAGTATTCTTTACAAAACAATGTAAAACATGACACATTCTGACCAGTGTGAGATGATACCTCACTGTAGTTTTGACTTGCATTTCTCTAATGATTAATGATGTTGAGCATCCTTCCATGTGTTTGTTGGCCATCTGTATATCTTCTTTGGAGAAATGTCTATTTAGGTCTTCTGCCCATTTTTGGATTGGGTTGTTTGTTTTTTTGGTATTGAGTTGCATGAGTTGCTTATATATTTTGGAGATTAATCCTTTGCCAGTTGCTTCATTTGCAAATATTTTCTCCCATCCTGAGAGTTTTCTTTTCGTCTTGTTTATGGTTTCCTTTGCTGTGCAAAAGCTTTTAAGTTTCATTAGGTCCCATTTGTTTATTTTTGTTTTTATTTCCATTTCTCTAGGAGGTGAGTCAAAATGGCCATCATCAAAAAATCTACAAACAATAAATGATGGAGAGGGTGTGGAGAAAAGGGAACCCTCTTGCACTGTTGGTGGGAATGTAAACTGATACAGCCACTATGGAGAACAGTATGGAGGTTCCTTAAAAGCTAAAAATAGAACTACCATACGACCCAGCAATCCCACTACTGGGCATATACCCAGAGAAAACCATAATTCAAAAAGAGACATGTACCACAATGTTCCTTGCAGCTCTATTTACAATAGACAGGACATGGAAGCAACCTAAGTGTCCACTGACAGATGAATGGATAAAGAAGGTGTGGCACATATATATACAATGGAATATTACTCAGACATAAAAGGAAATGAAATTGAGTTATATGTAGTGAAGTGGATGGACCTAGAGTCTGCCACACAGAGTGAAGTAAGTCAGAAAGAGAATAACAAATACCATATGCTAACACGTATATACGGAAACTAAAAAAAAAAAAAAAAAAAAAAAATGGTTCTGAAGAACCTAGGGGCAGGACAGGAATAAAGAAACAGACATAGAGAATGGACTTGAGGACACAGGGAAGGGGAAGGGTAAGCTGGGATGAAGTGAGAGAGTGGCATGGACATATGTACACTACCAAATGTAAAATAGATAGCTAGTGAGAAGCTGCTGCATAGCACAGGGAGATCAGCTCAGTGCTTTGTGACCACCTAGAGGGGTGAGATAGGGAGGGTGGGAGGGAGGGAGATGCAAGAGGGAGGGGATATGGGGATATACGTAAATGTATAGCTGATTCACTTTGTTATACAGCAGAAACTAACACAAAATTGTAAAGCCATTATATTCCAATAAAGATGTTAAAAAAATTTTAAAAATAATAAACATGACAGAAATGAACTTATCTATGAAACAGAAACAGACTCAGACATAGAGAACAGACTGGTGGTTGCCAAGGGGGAGGGGATTGGGGGAGGGATGGATTGGGAGTTTGGGGTCAGCAGATGCAAACTATTATATATAGAATGGATAAACAACAAGGTCCTACTGTTGAACACAGGGAACTATATTCAGTATACTGTAATAAACCATAATGGAAAAGAAAAATAATAAAAAATAAAATATCTCTGGGATTTAAAACAACAAAAAAAAGACAAACCATAGGAACCAATCAATCTCACCCATCTTCTTTCAGCTTCTGGGGCCTTTCTCTCCCTCTTCCCTCCGAGGTGTCCCTGTGTCCCTGTGCAGAGAAGACACCAGCATTCCTGCCTCCTTGTCTCAGCTGGGGGAGCCAGAAGACATTCCTCAAGGAGAGAGGCCCGCTCGTATCTGGGGGACCCTCTTTGGCTGTAGAAAGTGATGATTGAGCCAAGTGCAGGATGTAATTTGGGAAAAAGCCATAACCATATTTCTGTTTCATTCTGGATGTTTGCCCACTAATAAAAATTCTGGCTAAGCAAGGAGCTTGGGGCTAAATATAAGTCAGAATTTATGTGTTGGGGGAATAACCGACCCAAGCAGCTTCGTGGTTTTCTCTATTTTTTTGCTTAAAAAAAAAAAAAAACTGATGTCATCTTGAACTATTTTCCCCATTATTAATTTATAGAGGAGTCATGAAGAGAAAATTCATGAAGACAAGGACTTTCAGCACTGGAAAAGACCTAAAAAATCTTTATTTCTGTTTCCATTCTCTTACAGAGGCGGGGGAGGGGAAGCAGAGGTTGAGGAAAGGCGGCTGCAGCTGCGTCTGCGTCATGATCAGTGGCGGTGGGGTCCCTGGTCCTAGCCTGGAATCAGTCTCCAGACACAGCCACAGTTTGGGCCACTGGCTTTGGTTTTATTCCCACCCCCTCCTTGAGTGCTAGTTTATATATAGATTTCACCATTTAAAAATTAACCATGAGATGTAGGCATACAGATGATCTTTGGATTCTCCTTTCTGCTGAATTTAATTCAAGGGTCATCAAATATTCAAAAGGCAAAGCCTGGAATTTTAGGGGGAAAAAATGGTAAAATTTTAAAGCAATTTTAAAAGTTAGCACAATTGATTAAAATCATCTCTGTATCCCTTATTATCTGTATGAGGAGAACTTTGAAGAGTGTCCTTGATGGAAATGATGTCCTTTTGTCTCCCTGCAAGGCCATCACTACTGCGTGTGGGGTGGATCATTCTGCCTGCCCCTCAGGTGCCTGGTAAGTCTACGAGCCGAGGAGGACCATTGCATTAGGTGTGAAATACATACTGGGTAGTAATATTTGGAGAAATGAAATAAATCCTCATCTTTTGGTGTTTATTGCTTCCTGAAGAAATCTTTATTCCTGCAATTCATATGACTTCATTAATAATATCCAGCTATTAAAAACAATTTCTTTTGGTAGAAAAAGATTACTCTTTATAAGAATCAATTATTTTCTCTACTGAAGTCACCTTGGCCAAGAATGTAATGAATATTTTTAAGATGGGAAGGTCGGAAATGAAGGGAACTAAATTCTTTTCAGGGTTGAGAATGAACGCTGCACAAGACTAGGATTCATGTGATCTGTGATATGATCAAGCATCATGGAAATGCTGATGCAATGATGCCACTTCCACTGGCCCCCTTGCTGTGAGGTCATGGAGACTTTGGACAGATGGAGGGTCCCTGCTAATTAGAAGCTAACAGATGCTCCCCTCCACCAGGCACCCCTGCTTTAATTTCCCCATGTGTTTCTGGGCATCTTTTCCCTGAACTGATGGAGAGATGTGATAAAAGGGGTGCCTGGTAGGTCTTCAGTCCTTGTGAGGACACAACTGGTTCCGTGCCTAAGATCCCTGAGTCACTCTGGACATCACCCAGATCTCTGAGAGGCAAAGTCACAGCACAACACACTGAGAAATCACCAACAGCTTTTGATCGCTTCTTTTGTGTGAAAATGATGATTGTTAACACTTTGAGAAATAAGACAACCCTTATTTAAGAAAGTCTTTAAAAAGCAATGAATAAAGTGCTACGATTGTAAATTCATGATGAAGGTGTCCCCTATCCTTCTAGGAGGGACCATTCATAGAATACGATGGCTGGCAAGGCATCTACAGTGACAACCCCTGGAAACAGCCCGACTTCCAGTGATGCGCACATGATCTTCTCCCAACACGCCTCTGCTGAGACAGCCCTCACCACCATCACAGAGACCTGAGTGCTGAATCCAACCTTGAGATCTCCCTGACCTGGTGCACACTGGGATCACTGTATCACTCAGGGTCCAGGCTGGGAAAATGTATTTCTCAAAGCAGCATAACTGACGAGCATTTAATGAAGGGATTACACGAAGTTTATGCACAGGGTCCAGGGGGAACGACAAGGGGTGACCAGGTCCCCGGGCGCTGGCATCACCAGGGAGCAAGGCCACTGCTCGAGCTGAAGGGACAAAGGACAGGCACGATGTCCCAGGCTCTGCACCTCCCACCCTCTGCCCGAGCCACCCATCGGCTGGACTCCACCTAAAGCTAAAGGCACAGGAGGCTGTGAATGTGGTCCATTCAGGTCGGCCTCCTGGCTCAGAGCCGGGTTCAGAAGTGGGAGGCAGGTTTTGGGGAAACCGGCTTCTCACTGCGCTGTACACACTCCTCGACTCCCTAACCTTCAGGCTGCCCTTTACCAGTCTCCCTCGTGGTATCTTCTTCCTCTGCCCATGTAAACAAGCAGGACCTTATGGGGGCTTCCAAGAATAGACTCCCACCCATGTCCTCTGCCTGCCTTTTGTCTACAGAAAAACTTTAGTCAAAGAATACATTTAATCAGAGAAGTGAGAAAATGCAGAAAGAAAGGAAAACAGGCAAGCAAGACAAAATAATAATACTTTAGCCATTGAACAAAGTCAGGACCTTTAGTTCTTCCTCAAGGACTATAGATAATATTCTGAGCCATGTCCTTTGAGCTGTTTGGCAGATACTGAAATCCCCGCAATGGGGGAGAAGTTAACTGTACGCTGCCCACAAGCACGGAGACCCCAGACAGTCGGAACCAGAAGGCTGATGATGCTGATTCCCGATTACCTCACCACCAACCAATCAGAGGAATGTCCATGAGCTGACCACGCCCCGCTCCTTGAGCACTATAAAACTCCTCACTACCCGCTCCAGGGTGGGACACACAGTCTTGAGGGCAGGAGCCAGCCGTGTCCTCCTTTCCCTGGCAAAGCAAGAAAGCTATTCTTTTCTACTTCCCCCAAAACCCTGTCTCCACATTGCTACGCGGCACCAGTGAACAGAGGCCGAGTTTCGGCAGCACTCATCCCTAAGTGGAGCCTTTCCCCAGGGTTCCACCCTCCTCCCTCTGCTCCTGCGCTCCCTCCCTCAGGGAAGTGTGTCCACGTCGTGAGGTTCACTATAGTGGACTGATCTCTCCCCAGCTGTGTCCCAGAGCAGCCCTGCTTATGGAAGCCCCCTTCTGACATCTTCATCGTGAGGATGCCCCAATATGCCACGGCTAAACCCAGGCTCCATCATGCTGCTTGTTGCACCTTGTACGGTTAATGCCCTCTGCCCTGCCATCCTGGTCTTTTCCTGGGAGTTACACTTGCCTCCGCCTTCTCCCATCCCCACCTCCAATGAGCCACCCAATCCAATGAAGGATCCTGCCTGAGATCCCGCACTTCCACTCCCCAGGTGCCACATGTCTCCCTGAATTCCTGCCACTGCCTCCCAGCTGGTCCTGCAGACACCAAGCTTTTCGATGAAATGCAGCCTGTCTCTGTGCACACTCACATTTTATCTTTTTCTAAAGCACGTCTAAACAGCTCACGAGGTACATCATAATACACACCCAGAGAATGTGAATCAGGAAGAGTTAAAACAACACACAACAATGGTCGCTATTTGCAACATAATTACAAAACAGGAATTAGACTAAAAATAGACGTGCGGGTCCTCAACAATTCTAAGATTCTATGAGATGGAAGATAAAAGCCTAAATATCAATGAGCTGCATATTAAGCTTTGGGAGTGTGGCTAAGACCTGGATTGGGTTACCATCCATGCGTTCAACCTAAAGAAAGAGCTTAGCGCTACTGTTAACTGAATGCTAAACTTGCAGGAGGGAGAAATTAAATGTTCAACAACAGATATCCAGTGTGAGGACACACGTAGCCGCAGGCAGTGGGGGGCAGAGAGAAAACCTGAACTCGGGTCTCCTGGCTGGGCTGCTAGTTTAATAAGCTTTTCCAAGTCTCTCCTTGAATTCCTCAGGAGGGAAGGGTGTAAATTAATTGTACGATTCCTCATTTTAACCACTTGGGAAGTTTTTCCTGATGAAAAGGCACCCAGCCCAGGGTCCTTCTTCATGCATTTATTGATGATCTGGAAGGGAAAGGCCAGAGAGTTGCCATGGAAACCATAACTGGAGGAACAGACAACACCTCTATTTCAACCAGAGAAAATGCATGCTGGCATTAAGCACTGGCCGGCATCGGAAGTCCTGGCCAGGCACCCCCCCGCCCCCTTCTTCCCCCAGCACCATCTCAGCTTCAGCCTTGATCTCTTCTTGCCCAAGTCCCTACCTAACCAATTACCTGGTCTCTCAGCCACCACTCTTGGCATCTCCCATTCCTGTTCTTCAAGAGGCTGCACAGGCTTAAAAATGCAGATCGTATCCATTCACTCAGGGCAGGGCAGAGCCTGCCCTGCTGATATCTCTATCAGCATCCCTCTTACCTACTTACCGCCCTTGGCAGTGCAGGTCTTCTTTGCAAGTCAGCCCAATCCTTTCTGCATCCAGGCATTTGCACCCAGCATCCCTCAGCCTGGAACATCCCAGCTGGTGAGTCATGGTTTCCTAGTTTGTTCATCCTGATATTCTTGATCCCTAGCAGAATTCCCAGCAATGTGGTGTTGGAAGCATGAAGGCAATCAGGACGCACAGGGCTGTGAGAAGTCAACAAAGACCAGTCTAAAACAGATGGTTGGGAGGGTTTGGCTCAATCAAGAGGAAGTGCCTGAAACCCTGGAAGTCCAAGGACAGGTAAGAGAAGGTAAATGTTTCTGACCTTGTCAGTGTTGAGCGGTGGTAATGCACATTAACTGAGGTTTAGTAAAAGGGGCCCATCTGTTCAGGAGACTTGCTAGTTTTACAACTGACAATCGCGGTGACCATCCAGCAGGTATGCTTGGGTGCTGGTCTCCCTTCCTGGACTGAACTTGAGGGAACAAGGGTCTTATTCCTTGATACCTTCACAGCACAGGCACCAGAGCATAGTAGGTGATTAACAATTGTTTAGTTGATTCCTTTGCCATTTTTCAGCTTTATGACTTTATATAGTAAAGTCAGCCAGTCTCTATAGTTTGTGCCGGTAATCTAATTCAGAGTCTACTGGTAAAAGTACACCTTAAATGTGGGAGTATACACATGTGACTTCCATTTCTCAGAGCAGTTCAGGTATGATAAGAGCCAAGCAAAGAGGCACCTGGACACAGGTGTTCCAGCCATCACCTGGCCCAGGTGCTGGACGGGCAGATTCAGCTTCCAAAGTGCTGTCCTGGAAGCCTAAAACCTCTGAAGGGGGAAACTGTGGTAAAAATGGACTGCTTTGAGGCATTTAGGAGGTATATTATTAGTGGTGCACAGCTAATAGTAAAGGGGCTGCAAGTGTACACAGCTAGTTTTATTAACATATACTTTTATTCTAGTCATGACTAGAACAATTAATCACACAGGCTGTAACCCAGACTTCCAATGTCCATGGCGCTATCTATTAATTTTAAATTAAGACTGTGCCCTTTGTCAATGAGCTGGAGGTGCTTTATGATAAGAGAATAAACATAAGTACATAATGTAAGAACATTCTGGGCATCCACTATTTTTTTAACGAATGAGAGATAAAGCCAACTTCTAGCTCTGATTTAAATGTGAAAGCAGAGCTGTAGCAGAAAGAGCTGCACTGAGAAAAAGAGACCTGGGGAGGGAAGCGACCTCCATCACCAGCCAGCCTCTACCAGCTCTGTGATCTTGGGTAGTCTGGTCCCACTCTCCATGCCTCAGCTTCATTCTGTTGAGAGAAGCATGGATGGCCTTGTTCTCGCGTGGGCTTTTGTAAGTATCTTGTGCGATAACAGGTAGTAGATAAGTCGTGTCCTAGCACGAATAGACGGCACGCTCCCATGGGGTGGTGTGCGGAGTGCCCCATAAAAGGACTAGTTACAGAGGTGAGGGCAGGAAGCAGGAAACCCCAGTGACGTAGTGCCTTGCTCTAAGGGCTGAGGGCACAGAGGAATTGGGTACAGAGAGAAGCAGGTGCAGAGGAACAAAGGCTGGGACCTTCAGTGGTGAGTCACAGACAGCCCGTGATAGCCTGTGTGTGTAGGGGGGCTGGTCGGGAATAAATACCCTGACCCAATCCTGCTCCTCCCCCTGGAGTGACCCAACGATCATCCTTGGATGAAAAAAGTGAAAAGGTGGAGAGCAAGGAAGCCTGCTGACACAGCTCATAAAGGTCAGGCTCCTGGAGCAAGTGGGAAACATCATCAAGATCACTTTAAAAAGCTTGTTTTCTGTTTTGTAAATAAGTAGATCGGTATCATTTTTTTAGATTCCCCTGTAAGTGATATCATAGGATATTTGTCTTTCTCTGTCTGATTTACTTCAAATTTATGGTTACCAAAGGGGATAATGGGGGTGAGAGAGAGATAAATTAGGAGTTTGTGATTAACATATAGACACTACTATGTATAAAATAGATAAACAACAAGGACCTACTGTATAGTACAGGGAACTGTATTCAATATCTTGTAATAACCTATAAGGGAGAAGAATCTAGAAAAGAATATATATATAAATATATACATATATATAATGGTTAAGCATAAAAAGTTTATATGATAAGAAATACGTATTTCTAATTATAGACAAATCAAGAGCAAATAGTTTTTCAGGATTTCTTTTCATTAGATTTTAACATTGTAAATATAAAGAAAATATACTTATAAAATATTTTTTAAAGATTACTTTTAAAAAACAGTATGATGTACTACATAGAAGGGAAAGAAGTCCTCTGTCGGGGGACCCATCTGGCTTCCTGGGCAGCAGGGACTTCCCGCTCCAGCCTTGAAGACTGATCTCGCTGATGTGAGAGTGAACATGTGCAGTAAATGCAAAAGTGTTAACTCATTTTAAAAATTCTATTTTGAGAAGTTTCTTGTAAGATGAATTTTAGTAAAGAAAATATTATTCTCCTCATTTCTGCATATTGTTATAGCTAAGTTATGTCCTCAGAGAAGAAAACCAAACCCAACAATATAGGAGATTGGTTATCAAAATATTCCTTGATCCTTTGCCTGTAGAAAAAAACCCAGACACTCCTCACATGCTCAGAACGTAACCACGGAAGATGAGGGAAGAGGACATTCAGTGACCATCCTCACGTCTCTCACCCCTGGGGCAAATTGTGCCTTCATGTCTTAAACATTAGGAGAGAAACCCCCAGTTTATCACATCTCTTTAAAGAACACATAAGGAAATCAGCATGGAAAACCCAGAATCTTGGCTAATCAGGAAATAATGCCTATTTAGTTCTTGAATATGTATTTTAATGTTCTTGAGATCAGAAATACACTGACATTTTATTATCTTAGAGCCTATTTTTTTCTAAACTATACTCTAAAACTTTAAAGACTATAAGTTATATGAATTACAACTTTATACAGAAAAATCCATGTAGAACAATAAGTGCACTGAGATTGCCTTAGTCTCTCACTTAAAGCTGTGTATTTAGAATCTCAGCTAGAGCCTTGCTAATTGCCCCAAACTGACTTGCCTGAAACCCCTTGACTCTAGCTCCTCCTACCACGTACCCATTTTCCTTTCCACATGTAAAGAACAAGAAAGCTGGTGCAGGTATGATGGTGAAACGACCAGGGCCCATGAATCATTTTCAAAAGGATTTGTTTATTTCAACACATTTTAATAGGGCCCAACTCTTAAATGAATCTCCACCAAAGCATAACAGTCATGCCTGAGTAACAACTAAGACTTCATCTGTATATGCATATCAGTTATCTATTTCTGTGCAACAAATTCCTACAACCTCAACAGCTTAAGACAACAATACTTTCTTTTACTTCCTTAGATTGTTTTAACTGGTATACAAAAACTTCCACACATTTAACGTACTCACCTTATTGAGGTTGAAGATATGCATGCACCCATGGTAGCCATCACGTCTAAGACATGTCCTTGTATTCTTCTGCTGTTGTTCTTTTTGTTGTTAAGAACACTTAATAGGAGTGTGCACATGTTTTTACGTGCACACTCCTGTATTAGTTCAACAACAAGGTGTTATCCCACAGTTTCTGTGGGTCAGGGGGTGGGGTACAGCCGATGAACTGGGTCCTCTGATTACGGTCACAAGGCTACAAAGTGTTGGCCAGAAATGAGTTCTTATCTGGAGGCTCAGCTGGGGAAGGACCCACTTCCAAGCACCCTCAGGGTGTGGGCAGAGTGCATTCCTTGATGTGGTGGGATTGAGGGCACTGGCTTCTCACTGGCTGTCAGCTGGGGCTGCCCTCAGCTCTTTGCAGCATAGCTGCTTACTTCCTCAACCACTAAACAGCTTCTCTACAACCAGCCTGCTAAGACCGTTTTTAGATGATGCAGTATAATCCCAGAGGTGACCTTTGCCGTATTTGCTTAAGAAGCAAATCACAGGTGTCACTGGTACTCAAAGGTGTAACTACCTTTCTGCAGGGGAAAGTCTAGCTTCCTTAAAAGGGCCTCTAGGAACCTTACAGTAAAGCCCCACCCTTGTGCAAATAGTCACCTGCTTTGTATGATTTATTTCTATACAGTTTTCTGAAAGTAAGGCATATCTGTACCAGAAGGCTTTTGGATGGGAACATATTCATTAAAAATGAACCCTGTGAGAGAGGCCAATATCACACACACACACATGCACACGCATGCGCGCACGCACACCTGATTCATCATATTGTGACGGGATGTTACAGATGTTATGTGTAGGTGTAATGGTGGAGGAGTCCCATATGGACAGGAGCAGGCGCTTTCTTGCACCCTGACCCTGCTCAGTCACTGCTTGGGAGCAGCCCAGGGTGAATCCAGTGGGGTGGGACCCAGGGCTGTCGGTCAACCCTGCTCCCTTTGTCATCTCCCCACAGCAGGTCCTTGAAGAAGGTCTGAGTGCCCGCACCTCCACCCACACCCCTGCTGGGACCCCTAGCAGGCGACAGAGCCAGAACTCAAAGCCCACTTCTCTGATTGCACACTAAAGGGATTATTTGCTTTTCAGATAGTATTCTTTTACTTTAGAACTTCCACTAGAATGTTTGAAATATACTTTAATTTTCAAGGCTTTAACTAAGCAATCCTTTGAAAGCTCTGATTTATAAAATTGGGAGTTCATTTACAGTTTATTTTAGAACTTTCCATAATACAGAATCTCATGTAGGGAGAGGTGATTATTTAGTTTTTAAGTCTACAAGATCATTTCACTGGGAAAGTGGTCGAGACTTCCACTGGGAAATAAAAGCTGGGGAATTCCACTTTCTTGGTGTTTTATTAGGTTTTATTTTATTATTTTGGTCCTGGGATTATTGAACACATAACCCACAGGTTTTTCTTATCATATATACATTCTGTGTGTGTATATACATATACATAAAATGAGAGAGAGAGGAGGGAGACTTGTACACATATATATGATGTATGGTCTATATTCAGTTTATACATGTGGATGTACTTATGTATGTATGTATGTGTGTGTATATTTTTTGGAATTTTTAAGATTTTAAGTTGGAAACAAGAGAAATGGAAACAGACAACTGCAGATACCTCAAAATCATACTTCTAAGGATATCCATTTCATAGATAGAACAAACTGTAATGGGATATCTTTTCACCTAAATGAATGAGGATAAAAAGTTATGCACAAAACAACAACTCTGAAGGCAAACCTTAGTCATTTACAACTAAAAATGTTTAGTGAAAAAAGTTATCATCTGAATGTACATTTTCTTTAAAGCAGTTGAGTGTTTTTCTTGAACCAGCCAGTGGGCAGTGGCTCATTTACCCTCAAAGCAACTGTAGGCAACAAGAACTGTTAGTGCCTCATTTTAGAAGTTAGGGACTCAAGCCTTAAAGGGAAGATGGGACTTGCCCTAAATTGTATGGTCCAAAGGTTTAGAGGTTTTCTTCTGTTTTTAATTCAATTTATTCACAAGCATATAAGATGATAGAAGCATGGGTTTGGCAGACTAGAAGTTGGATGTAAAGATGCTAATCATGAAAGCAATCTAAAATGCTTTCACTATTTTAAACAGCTCTACAAAATTAAATTTAAAAACAACCTATGAAAAGCTGAAGGTAATGACATGGTTGATCTGCTGTTTATACCCTTCATTTTTTCCCACTTGAGGGAGGACAGCTGATCTTTGCACATGTGAGCAGAACACATTAGCAGATGAGGGATCAGGGCGGTAAGTTGTGCCATTTTGGGGGCATAATTTAAGAACTGTTGGGGTAAAAGTAAGCAATCAGTACTGACAGTCTGCTTCTTCAGGGCACCATATACATTTAAATGGCAGAGTCAGTTGCGAAAAGAGCTTTCCGTCACACAAATCCCGTAGGGGATCGTACACCACAAGGAGAAAAGCACAACCCAGTGCAGTAACTGCTAATCAAACTGAACAGAGCAGAATTCATGAAATTGTCATCACAAATCAGTTTAGGTCCTGTGTGGAAAGAATGTGAAACATGGTGCTGAGACCCATCCTTGCAGCTGCACGTAGAATTGTCTTTCTGACATGTCAAGTCTGGCTCTTGTCAAGGGGAGCACCACGTGGTGGAAAAGAGAGGAACTTATGACTCCATGTTGCTAATGCCTGAATTACTTCTTATGGATGCCAGTTTAATGCAGCATTCTGATGATCTTCAAATGATAACCCAAAACCCAAGTCCAAAATGCCAGAGCCATGGAGCTCACCTGAGCTTATTTTAAACCCTAAAGACACCTAGCTCATCCTTTCCGGAGTAGAATAAGCCACAGTTTAAGGAACCAGGCTCCAAATCAGACACTAACACTCAAATTAAAGGCTCTGAGTCTGACAAAATAGCCTAATTTGGGAAAGAAAAGAGCACCATTGTCACTTGGGAAAGCCCATCCTTACATGGAGAGAGCCATCCTTACACAGCTAGAACATTCTCTTTTTTTCCCCAGCTTTACTGATATAATTGACATATAATGTTGTGTAAGTTTAAGATGCATGGTGTGATGATTTAATGCATGTATATATTGTGAAATGATTTTCACAATAAGGCCAGTTAACACATCCTATACAACATAAGATTAATTATTTCACCCTACATAATAATCTTTTTTTTTTTTTTTTTTTTTTTGTGGTAAGAACATTTAAGATCTACTCTCCTAGCAACTTTCAGGTATAAAAACCTGTTAACTATAGCCACCATGCTATACATTAGATTCCTAGAACTTATCCGTCTCATAACTGGAAGTTTGTACCCTTTGACTAACACCTTCCAATTTCCCCAGCTCCCAACCCCCAGCCACCAGCAACCACCAAGCTACTCTCTGTTTCTATGAGTTCAGCTTTTTTAGATTCCACATGTAAGTGAGATCATACTCTATTTGTCTTTCTCTGTCTGACTTACTTCACTTAGCATAAAGACCTGAAGGTTCATTCATGTTGTCACAAATGACAGAATTGCTTTCTTTTTTATGGCTAAATAATATTCCATTGTATTAATATTGTACTTAACATTTTATTTATCCATCCATCTGTCAATGGACACTTAGGTTGTTTCCATGCCTCAGTGTTGTGGATAATGCTGCAATGTACATGGGAGTGGAGATGTCTCTTAAAGGTAGTGATTTCATATCCTTTGGATATATACCTAAAAGTAGGATTACTGGATCATATGGTAGTTCTATTTTTAATTTTCTGAGGAACCTCCATACTGTTCTCCATAGTGACGGCACTGATTTACATTCCCACCAACAATGCACAAAGGTTCCTTTTTCTCTACATCCTCACCAACATTTGTTATCTTTGTCATAATGGTCTTTCTAACAGGTGTGAGGTGATGTCTTGTTGTGGTTTTGATTTACAGTTCCCTGTTGATCATTACTGTCAAGCATATAATAAATATTTTTATTATTTGCCTTTTTGCTAGTGAGTTGTATGAGTTTCTTATATATTCTGGATATTAACCTTTAATCAAATATATGGCTAGCACATATTTTCTCCCATCCCAGAGGTTGTCTTTTCATTTTGCTGATTGTTTCTTTTGCTGTATAGATGCGTTTTGGTTTGATGTAGTTCCACTTGTCTTTTTTTTTTTTTTTTTTTTTTCTTTTGTTGCTTGTGCTTTTAGAATCATATTTAAAAAATCATTGTCAAGACCAATGTCCAGGAGGTTTCTCCCCGTGTTTTCATCTAGGAGTTTTAAGGTTTCAGGCCTTAAATCCAATTCAAGTAAATTTTTGTGAGGGGTGTAAGATAATGGTTCAACTTCTTTCTTTTACATGTGAATATCCAGTTTTCTCAACATCATTTATTGAAGAGACTGTCCTTTCCCCATTGAGTATTCTTGGCTCCCTTGTCAAATATTAGTTGACCATATCTGTGTGTGTTTATTTCTGAGGATCTTAGTTCTGTTCTATTGGTCTATCTGTCTGTTTTTTTATGCCAGTAGCATACTGTTTTGATTCCTATAGCTTCATAGTATTGTTTGAAATCAGGAAGTATAATACCTCCAGCTTTGTTCTTCTTTCTCAGGATTGTTTTCCTATTTGTTATGTTGGAACGACAAAAGACTGATATCTGTTTGTTCCATTTCCTGTGAAAAATGCCATTAGAATTTTGATAAGGATTACATTGAATCCATAGATGGCTTTGGGTAATATAGACATTTCAATAATATTAATTCCTCCAATCCATGAACAAGGGATATCTTTCCATTTATTTGTGTCTTCTTCTATTTCTTTCATCAATGTCTTATAGTTTTCAATGTACAGATCTTTCACCTCTTTGGTAAAATATATTTCTATATATTTTAATATTTTTGATACTATTGTCAATGGCTTTTTTTCCTCTTTATTTCTTTTTCAGATAGTTTATTGTTAGTTTACAGAAACAACTGATTTTTGTGTGTTGATGTTGCATCCTGCAACTTTACTGAATTGGTTTGTTAGTTCTAAGAGTTTTTTGGTGGAGTCTTTAGCATTTTCTATATATAAGATCATTTAATCTGCAAACAGAGACAATTTTACTTCTTACTTTCTTATTTGGATGTTTTTTTCCTTTTTTTTTTTTTTTGCCTAATTGCTCTATCTAGGGCTTCCAGGACTATGTTGAATAGGAGTGTTGAGAATGGGCATCCATGTCTTGTTCTCGATCATAGAGGAAAATGTTTCAAACTTTCATCATTAAGTATGAATTATCTGTAGGCTTGTCATATGTGGCCTTTATTATGTTGAGGTATGTTCCTTCTATATCCAGTATGTTAAGAGCTTTTATCATAAATAAATGTAATGACTGGGAATAACAGATCCAAGCCAATCTCATGATTCAACCAATTAAACAAAAATAAAAAGAACAAAAACAAAGAACCAAGCATCTTTTCCGACCACAAAAAAAAGAACAATAACAAAGGAAGTTACAGGTATATGAAATGATGTGAAAAGATTTAAACTGCAATAATCAGCCAAGTAAGTCATGGGTTTTTACAAACAAAACCTTCCTTCAGGTGTTAGGAGAATGGAGAGATCCAAACGTTAGGAAAAGGGGCAAAGACACTCATCAGGAAAGAAGCAACATTTGAAATTTAATACTGAAGGTGGGATAGGGTGCTACACATCCTCTCAGTTCCAAATAAATAAAATTATATGTATGTCTTGGAAAATAATGGGTTAATAACATCTGAAGAAGCACATTGTGTAGCCAAGCTGTGCTGACCTGAAGAGTCAGATTCCACTTGCAGAAAGCATCTCTCCCTCTCAACCCACACGCCCAGCTCCACTCCCGGGTGCTTGAAACTATGGCGTGAGCATGAAATGCACTGATACCTGGCCTCAAAGCCTCTACTCACAGGGCCTGTGGTGCATGAATGTATTTTATTTTATTTTAGGTAGGAGTATATTGTCATCTTTAGGAATCGTTTGCATAAAACACATTCTCAAGGTTATCTAAAATAGGGGTCCCCCACCCCCTGGCTGCAGACCAGTACCGGTCAGCAGCCCATTAGGAACCGGGCCACACAGCAGGTGGTGAGCAGTGGGAGAGCCAGCAAAGCTTCACCCCACTGCCTATCACTCCCCATCGCTCACATTACCGCCTGAAACATCTGCCCTCCCTCACCCCCCCGCCTGCCCCGTCTGTGGAAAACTTGTCTTCCATGGAACCGGTCCCGGGTGCCAAAAATGTTGGGGACTGCTGATCTAAAACAATCAATGATCACTTACTTTAAAACAGTTCTTATGTCACATATTGCTATCATTTTCTTCCTAAAAAGGTGAGGAAAACTGGCAACTTCTGTGGATTTTGATGCCCATGGGTTTTGCCACATTATATGCCACAAACAGCACAGGCTCTCCTAAGATTAAGAAATATTTCAAATCCTACATTCACTGAAGTTCTAAAGCCAAGAGGAAGGCAGACCAACACAAAGCATGGGGTCACCAAAACACTACAGCATTTGTTCTTATCTTACCTCTAATTCTGAAGACAAAGGAGGGCATCTACATAAGGAAAAGCCAGGATTCATGTAAAACCCAAGCCACTTATCTTGAAAATGGCCAGCCTGTTAGCATTCGAGTAACAGAGATGAACATTTTAACAGCAGGGGGAAATCTCAACAGGGAAACACTCTATTTATAAACTAAGTAGAAAATGCATATGTTTCATGCTCATTTTAATGTTTCAGGTGAATGCTTGTTTCCATAAATATCCGAGTCCTTTCAATTTTCCAACATCTACCCATTCTGCAATGTAAGCAGTCTTTTTATAGTGACAGTGGCTTTCATGATGCTCACTTCAAGAGGAAATATGCATTTTACTCCTGGCATGATCTTTAGTTTAATTTCCAATGATGGAAGTCCAGGTGGGAAATGGACATCGTTCTTCAATTTCAAGGCGATTCTGTTTCCAATGAGGCAGACCACTAATCAGACAGGTTCACCCCATCTGCTTACTGCAAACCAAGCTCCAAAACTCCAAGACAGTATCAGCCTGGTTCTCATTAACATTTAAGCAAAGAAAACTGCCAAATTAACAATCTAATTATGATTAAAGTCCTACACTTGGCAGGAATCTACCACGCTGTCCCTGTTGGGTTTAATTTCTAAAATTGGTCATCTGGCAGACACCAGAGGTGTCTGGACAGAGGCTCTGGAAGTTTAGCTGGGGCCACCTGGTTTCAAGCACATCGTGCAAGTGCCTGAAAAGGAAGTGTCTGGTCAGGAAACACTTCGAGTCCTCAGGCACCTTCCCTGTTGTAATTTCTCCAGTTCCACTGATCCCAATAAGAGCAACAGTGAATTACACAATATATTAAAAGAGCAAAACTTCACTCAAAACAAGGTGAGCATCTCTGTGGAGCAGAATTAGGACCCATATGAGGTGTTGAGCAGACGTCAGAATCTGATGGGAGACCATTCCTGCAGCGCAGTGGGTGAGAGGCTTCTGTGAGCAGGGGGAGTGAGGCTCACTTACCTGGTGTGAACCCGCAGTGCTGGGAGGGGGTGAGTGGGGGAAGCTGATATGACAGGTCTCGACTAGGCACCTGGTGAGCACAGAGCAGTAGCAATACCTGTGTGCGAACAAGGACAGGAAAATAAACACATCATACACACACCGTGTACACACACACACCACATACACCTTACCACATACACCACATACACCACACACACACCACACACACCACATACACCATACCACATACACCACATGCACCACACACACCACACACACCACATACACCATACACACCACATACACACACACACCACACACGCCACACACACCACACATGCCATACACACCACACACACCACACACACCACACATACCACATACACCATACATGCCACACACAACACACACACCACACACACCACATACACCATAAACACCACACACACTACATACACACCACACACACTACATACACCATACATACCATAAACACCACACACACCACACACACCACACACACCACATACACACCCACACCACACACACCACACACACCACACACACCACACACACTATATACACCATACACACCATAAACACCACACACACCACACACACCACACACACCACATACACACCCACACCACACACGCCACACACACCACACACACCACACACACCACATACACACCCACACCACACACGCCACACACACCACACACACCACACACACCACACACACCACATACACACCCACACCACACACACCACACACACCACACACACCACACACACTATATACACCATACACACCATAAACACCACACACACCACACACACCACACACACCACATACACCATACACACCACATACACCATACACACCGCACACACCACATACACACCACACACACCACATACACCACACACACCACACACACCACACACACCACACACACCACATACACCATACACACCACACACACCACATACACCATACACACCATAAACACCACACACCACACACACCACACACACCACATACACACCCACACCACACACACCACACATACCACATACACCACACACACCACATACACCGTACACAACATAAACACCACACACACCACACACACCACACACACCACACACACCACATACACACTCACACCACACACGCCACCCACACCACACACACCACACACACCACATACACCATACACACCACACACACCACATACACACCACACACACTACATACACCATACACACCATAAACACCACACACACCACACACACCACACACACCACATACACACCCACACCACACATGCCACACACACCACACACACCACACACACCACATACACACCCACACCACACACGCCACACACACCACACACACCACACACACTACACACACCACACACACCACATACACCATACCACACACACCACACACACCATACACGCCACACACACCACACACACCATACACACCACACACACCACACACACCATACACGCCACACACGCCACACACACCATACACACCACACACACCACATACACCATACCCACCACATACACCAAACACACCACACACACCACACATACCATACACACACACACCACATACACCATACACACCACAGACACACACACACCACATACACCACACACACCACACATATCAAATACACACACACACCACATACACCATACACACCACAGACAACATACACACCACACACAACATACACACCATAGACACCACACACCACACACACCACATACACACACACCTCATACCACACACAAAACACACACCCCACATAAAACACACCACACACACACAACCCCCCAAATTACACATACACTGCACACAATACACAACACATGCATACACCAAAAACACCCCACAAACATCTCAAACACACACACACAAACACACTCCACAGGACATTGAGATGAGCTTAGAATCAAAAGTTCCAATGCACATGAAGAAGAGCAGTTCCATGGAAGTTTGAGCTTCACAAACTTGAGTAAAGGAAGCAGTCATTCCAGAGTAAATGCAAGTAATGAAACAGTCTTCCAAAAGAAGGAATGATGTCCAAGAGCCATAATAAGAATGCTAAAACAAACAGCCTGATACCAAACAAGCAGAAAGAGATTCTTTTAAAGGCCTATTAGAAAGTTTAAAAAATATAATTTCAACAAAATAAATACTGGATAATAGAAAATTGTCAGAAGATTAAAAGACAGTGCCAAAATAGTGAACCTAAATACTGAGAAATAAAAAGATAGAAAATGTGAAAATGATCCTAAAAAGATTAAAGATAAACTGTGCAGCTCCAACATTCACCTGGAGGAAGGGCTGGATGGAGGGTGAACAGGAAATGTTTGCAGTTATAATGGCCTAGGAATCCCCTTAAGTAAGAAGACAGTTCACACGTGTGTTCTGAGTGCATGCCAAAAGTGCATATTCGGTGCTCAGTAGGATACATTTAAAATCTGTATCTAGGTCTGTTATAATAAAAATGAAGATGATCAAAAGTGGAATGAAACATATAGCCGCTTTGGGGAAGAAGAAAAAAATTAACCCACAAAAGGCTGGTAAGCGCTTAAATAAATGTTAAAATTAAGCACCTCCTAGAAAAAGCAATTAAAGGATTCAGTCCATCAATTAAAGGATTTAGTTCATGCAGATAGCATGATTGCTAGTGATATAAGTTGAAGCATCACATTCAAAAGTGCAATTCCAAGCGCAGTGGAACCATATACTTGTATCATGATTATGTCTGAGTTCTGTTTACCCTGTAGTTCTGTCTACACCTTAAAGTCTGCAAAAACAACCCTCAGATTTACCCCTTAAGTCGTGCCCCCTCCACCTGCAAACACCTATGACCAAAGAGCCTCTGTCTCCCACTCCGCAAGCTCAAGTCCCACTTAAGAAACTCTTCCATCAATACAAGAAAACAGGATTTATATCTGTACTACATTTTGCAAGCGAACTTCTACTAGTTCATTAAATGTTAAATAATTATGTAAATGTCTTTAAAACTATTTTATAATTTGCACAAACCTTCCATGGAGTTTTATTCATAAGCTTAGATGTGTTTCAGTGATATTTGGGGAAACTGGTGGGCAGGCATTTTTGTCGGGCTGGGAACCATGAAACACATTATATCACTACTTTTTCCAACGTAAAATGGAACGTTGTTTCCTGCTTCCCAAAAATTCAGTATCGGATTAGATTTGGGTAATGAGAGATACCTGTGTCTGTAATATAGTCATTCTTGCTGACAAATAGATGTATTTTCACTTTCCGATTTAAGATTTTGTGGTACAGCAATGAAAGAAACTAGTCTACAGAAATCTCTTTGATGGATCCAGCATTGTAAGTGGGCTCCAGGGCCCCTCAGTGGGACCCCATCAGGCCACAACTTGTCCATTGCTTCAGGCTTGGCCCTACCTGGTTCTTGGCCTGGGTGTCATTCCTCTCCACCACAGGAGCCCATCCACCCCTACTCTAGCTTCTGAGATCAGTCATGATGTGAATAGGAGAGTGGTAAGTCCTTCTCTCCAGAATGCAGGAAACAGCTTCCTGCAAAGACCCACCCTGTTCCAGACGACTTAAATAAGACTCTGGGATAACCCCTTTGTTTATCTATGAAAAAGTCCAACACAGACCTCTCAGTTCCCATTCTTTGCCTCTTAAAGGATTAGCTGAATTCTTTATGCCCACTGACCAATCTGAAAAAAGTACCTGACTTGTCCAGACGTCTCTCCTCCTCCCAGGCCTCTGAACTTCGACCCACCTTAGCTGAGCCAGCAGACAACCCTTCCCAAGAATCAGCAACCTACATGGAAAGACTTTCCCTGATCGACTGTCCTGTCATGGCACCGAGTCCCCCACACCCAGTTCTTTGCAGCCCTGTCCACACCTCTCGTTACAAGAGAGCTCCTTGCTGCCTTCTCTTCGAGACACCTGCAGGTCTCAGGCTCAGAACACTCAGCAATAGACCCCTGCCCTTGCCACATTAATTGCTTCAAACAAAGGCTCTCTTTGCTGTTAACCAAGAATTCCAAGAACAGAGACCCGGTTGAAGCAAAACAAAAAAATTGCTTATATTTGGGGTTTGTTAGGACTGCAGTCTGGGAAGCACAAATTCACAAAAGCACCTGAATTGTGTTCCACAGGACCCCAAATGGGGGAAGCTTCTAAAGGCAAAAACCCCCAGCAAGGTTACATGAGCTGCTTGTCAAGAATTAGGATTGGAGCTGGCAAGAAGTAAGGGTGCTTGTTAAGTAAGGATTGGTTGAGGTTTGAAATGATTACATATTTGTGAAGCAAAGGCGACTTTGAAACTACAAGGCTGTAGCTGGCAGCTGTTAGCAATGGCTTGTGGTGTCCTTGAGTCTGATACAGTTCAGAAAGTTCAGGTTCTCAGCGATGCAGGAAAGTGTGTGAATCCACATCCACAATCCACACCCCACACACACCGGCTCCACGTCGGATGCCTGAACCATAGATGCTCCATTCTGATGTTTTAAATGATCTTAAATGTATGACCATTTCCTAGGTCCAGGTATGTCTTTACCTGACACCATGCACCCACATCTTTATAACCTAGGCCTTGAGTCTAAGCTTTTATTCCTGAAATTCTTTCGGGACAGGAGTTCTCTCCTTAAACTCCCAGCTCAGGGGCCAGAACTTCCTCTGCTGAGAGATACTGTATCAGCGTGTGAAAACTGCAAAACCACTGTTCTCTGTCAGCCTCTGACTACACAGAGCCCTGGGATGCTTCAACGTGGTTAACTCAGTACACCATTCATTCATTCCATAAATACTCATTAAATCACACGTGCCAATGCACACAGCTAGGCTGGGCTTCCTCTGTGCCCTGCAGCTGTGGACATTGCCTACCTCAGCCCTGCGGTTAGGTCTCGTCTCAAGTTCAGGCTCTTTAGAGTCTTCCCAATCTCACTGTGTCTCAAAACATGGAAAAAGCATTCACTGCAATACTTCTATTCAAAATAGTGAGAAAGTATTGAGTGAGGGCCATTCACAAAACCTGTGGTTGCCAAAACATTTTTCAGGGTTTATAACCTTAAAACAGATAATGAACAGTGTAATTGCCCTTCCTTAAAGAAATGGATTTTAAAATTTAGTCCATTTATAAGATGAACCCTTATAAAACATTTAAACAAGCAATCTAGATTTTAATGAATCAATACAGTTAGATCTCAAAAACTATGCTGAGTTTAAGCATTTTGGTTTAAATTGCTTTAAGGATTGTCAATATTAAATTCCCAAGAGATTGGCCTATCTCCCAGATACCAAACTATGAAGCAAATAAGATATTTTGGCAACAATATTTTCCTAAGATTAATATTTTGTGAATAACTTGAATTAAACTGTGATTAGCTCTATATTAGGATGTTCACTACTTTCTGCCATAGTAAACATCTCCTAAATAATTTCCTCATGCTTGGAATCCATGCATAAGCTCTGCTGAAATAATTTAATTTGGAAACCTAAGGTCATCCCAGAAGTAATTTGTACTCATGAGAATCTTTTTTCCTTTGAATTTTTTCTGACTTACATCAATATGAGCTTATGTGGGTAAATGACACATCCACTTATGCACAAATATTTCCACCACTGCATTGCAGATGTAGAGGACTCTACAGTAGCCAAACACGGCCAAAGCATCATTGTCTCTCCATTGGAGGAATCTCTGTTCAGATCCCAGTACTTAAGAAATACACTATTGTGTGCCAGGAAATATCAGATGAAGTGCCTAAGTATCTTCCTGCCCTCTCATTGTCACCTCAGTGACAGGCCGCCCCCTAGAAATAAAGGAGTGAGTGGAGTGTATACAACATAGGTGCAGCATCAGAAACCTGGCTGGTTCAAGGTCTAACTATCCCAATTTCAAGTCTGTGACTGTGACCCAGTCACCTAAAAACAGGTTCTCACTGGTTCTCCTTTGTCTGACAAATGGTCAAGGTCCCCTCTTGGTGACATCCTTATCCTGCAGCGAGCTAACACCTGCCTAAGCACTTGGAAGGCTAAAATCATGACTGACGTCAAAGTCACTAACATCAAAACCAGAGGAAACAACCTTACCTGAGAGGGTGAGGAGGAAAGGTGCTGACAAACACTCCCTCTCAGATCTAAGCACCAGCTGACTCTTAGTCGTCCCATTCCAAGGTTTGAGCATCAGCCTCTGAGGTCCCTCCTCTGAGCTACAAGTCAATAACCCACCTCTTCCTTGTGTTTCCCCAAACTAGAGGAACTTAGTTGTTTCCTTCACTTAATAAATGGGTCACTAATAAACCCTGGAGGGATTCGGTGCTTTCAAGATTTACAGATCTGGTTACCCCTTTTTGCCTTGTTAGACTTTCAACATCTGTGTAAAAATGATTATGTCCCCCTCTCTTTGAAATATCTCACATGATGAGAGAATTATAGAGGTAGATTGTAGCAGTCAACCTCTGCATGTCAAGTATAATTTTAGTGTCTGTCTTGGAAATGATGGGTGGCTATGCCAGCAAAACCAGGCACTGCTTCTATCTCAGAAAAATACAATCTTTATTGGATGATAGTTGATATCAACAATTCTCTAGGTCTTGAAAATGGAGCATTGAGAGTTGTAGGTGTGGATTTCTTAGTGCCTGATTTCTCGTAGCCTAGGACCCACAAGAATTACATGAGTCACACTGGGAAGCTTACACGTGATGACTAACTCAGGGTGCAAGCATGTTTTAGAGACAGTCTGAGCCACTTCTATTGACTGGCCCTTGCTTTTACAAGTCATGATTTGGGAGTATTGTGGCTCTGAGGACACTCATATCCCTTTTCTTTATTTTATTAGATCGCTGAATAAACAAAGGGGATAAATTTACAGTGGTGAACATCATGTGATAACATTTAGCTTTACCTCATAACTCAAACACGTCCTGTACTGGCCAATATTCCATCTTGATGGTACATCAGAGATTGCTAGGATTTGGGGAGGGAAGGTGAATAAGTGGAACACAGGGGAATTTTAGGGCAATGAAACTGTTCTATACGATACTGTAATCATGGACACATGACGTTATACATTTGTCAAAACCCATACAATGTACAGAGCAGAGAGGATTCTAATGTAGTCTATGGACTTTAATTAATTGATAGTGTGTCAGTGTAGGTTCATCAATTTTAACAAATGTACCACACTACTACAAAATGTAATAATAGGGAAAACTGTGTGCTGAGGAGGAGGCTGGTATGAGGGAACTTTGTTCACTTTCTGATCAATTGCTATACAAACATAAAATGGATTTAAATAAATAAAGTCTTCCTATTAAAAAAAAAAAAGCTTATAAAATTGGATCTATAAGATTGATGTCCAAAGCAGCGGTGATAAACTCTTTAGAGGAACCATACTCAGTGAAAACCAAGGCAAGGAATGAAATCAAATAAATACCCATAAAACTAATATCAAAATACTGCAGCCTTTGATTGGAGACTACAGCCAGGTCCTGGTGGAAACAAATGTCTCCAACAGCAAAGAAATTCACGAAGTGTATAAGGTGTGTTAAGAGGATTCCCGAAACACTCGGGGAGGAAACTTTGCATGGAACTGGAGACTGATCACCATTTGGAGAAAATCCATTGAAATACAAGTTGGTATCATCACGACAAGACCAAGTGTTCCCTGAGTCTATTGCTGTCACGGCAACACTGCTCATCCCTCAATGAGATAATTTGTGCTTACTAGGACTTAAAGCCAATAGTTTTTAAATACTATCTACATTCATAATAACCGAGTGGCTGGGATTCAGGTTGAAAGGTGCCAGGACCTCTCCAGGGCCCCAAGAAGAAACTCTCAGGCAGCAAGGGGGAGCTGAATGTCAGAAATTAAGGGCAGAGGTGCCCCAAAGAAGGAGGGGCCCCAAGAGTGCAGGCAGGGTATGAGCAATGCATACCATCTAGGTCTGGTCCTATGGGATCAAAATCTCTCCTGATGTACCTCCTTATGGAAATTTCTGGAGCTTTCCGTTGTTATCTCTGAGAACAATTGCTTTCTGTGGCCAGAAAACTAGACGAGGCCTCTATGGAGTAAGTTACCTTGCCATATTCCTGACAATAAAGAGAGTAGAAACATATGCACTAATGAGAGGATTACCCAGGAAATCAGAAGTTCATGGCAGACACTCAATAAGGCCTGGGAGTCCCACGAGGTCTGAAAAATTGTAGCAATTTAGCAATTTAGGAAGCTGTCACTGAGGAAGAGAGAGAAAAATGAAATGTTTTCAGATCTCCAACTACTGCTGCAGAATACAGGACAGGCCACTAGCAATTGTCATGTTATTTTTCTAAAACAGCATGTTTATTGAAAAAAAAGTAAAGTTAAATAGGGAAATAATAAAAGATGACAAGAAAAACAGACAAGCTATTATTTCCTGGCCCAAGTGGATGCTATTTCTCATTGGATGGCCAGTTAGCCGTGGCAACACCTGTTTACCCAAAGTCTCAATTTTCTTTTTTTTTTTTTTTTAACATCTTTATTGGAGTATAATTGCTTTACAACGGTGTGTTAGTTTCTGCTTTATAACAAAGTGAATCAGTTATACATATACATATGTCTGCATATCTCTTCCATCTTGCATCTCCCTCCCTCCCATCCTCCCTATCCCATCCCTCTAGGTGCTCACAAAGCACCGAGCTGATCTCCCTGTGCTATGCGGCTGTTTCCCACTAGCTATCTATTTTACGTTTGGTAGTGTATATATGTCCATGCAAAGGCTCAATTTTCAGCAACTTCATATTTGTGTTAGCAAATAGCTGTGATAAAGCCCATGAATTCAATTTTTTAGAACTACCATAGATTAGAAAATTGTGCATGAGAGACAAAGTCCTTTCCTTTATTTATCTGTACTATCTGTGTGCAGTGCTATGGACCACTGAGCTGTGTAACAAATTGACCACAATGTTACTAACTTAAGACAACAGTTTTATTGTTTTATAATTCTGGAGAGCAGAAATCTGACATGGGTCTCATCCACCCGGCTAAAATCTAAGTGTTGGCAGGATGTGGTCCTTCCTAGAGGCTGAAAGGAAGAACCTGTTTCCTGCTAATCCAGATGGTTGGCAGAATTCAATTTCTTGCAATAAGATGGAGGCTCTGTTTCCTCCTTGGTTGCCAGTTGAAGGCTGTTTCCAACTTCTAGGGACCATCTGCCTGTCTTGGCTCAGAGCCCCATGCCTGCATCTTCATGCCACCAATGACCGGCTGGGTCCCTCTCATGCTTCAGGACCTTCTTGCTTCATCTTTCACTGGTACATCTCTCCAACAATGCTTCTGCCTCCCTCTTCTACTTTTAAGGTCCACATAATTACACTGAGCCCACCCGGTGCATCTCCTGGGAGATCACCCAGCATAATCTCCTTATTTTAAGATCTGTAACCTTAATTCTATCTAAGAAGTTCTTCCAGGATAAAACATGTCCATGGATTCCAGGGATTAGGGTGTGGACATTTGGGGGCATTATTCATCTTGCCACACCTTCCAATGAAAGCGACCTTCGTGTGGTCCATTGATGTCAAAATTCACACACCTGTCCTTGTACATTCTTGGGTCACAAGCTCATCTTTTATACCACTCTTTCCTACTCCCAAGAAGCATTTATTTCCAGGATAACAGCAAAGATGAAGCACTCTAATTCTTGCTGATACACCTGTCCTTAGGAATAGTGGCACAGAACCCAGAAAGCCTCTTTCTCCTTCAGATCCATCACTAACTAAAAATTACTCTGAGCCCATCCTCAACATTCTCTTAACCTCCCTACCAATGGTCTCTTCATGGTTCGGGGCAGAAAACTATGGACTGGCAGGGCTTCAGGCTTTCTTTGGAACCAGATTCAGGCTCATGGACACAGAGCATAGAGGGAAGGCCTTCAATGATATTTGATGACTGGCTACGGCTCCCCATTCTGCCCACTCTGCTCATTCATCTGGAGGACTTGGAGGGATCACAACTCCCCATCTCCCAGTTGCCAACCACTTATTTATAAAAAAAGTCATCATGGATATCACAATAAAAAGAGCCATTTACACTATGAAGGACAAGCTTTTGGTTTGTACTTTGCCTTGTAAGGTCCTCAGTGCAAGTTTCATACCCAAATATGGTTGGTTAAAGGCAAAACCAATGATCCCAGAGTGTCAAGGAAATGATGAATTGCTTGCATTCTAAAATAAGATGCAAATACAGTTTAGCAGAGAGAGCAAGAATCAAATCCTAGATTGCTTATGTGCCTGGACTTTGTGTGTTTACATGACCTAGACAAGTCAAGGATGTATCTTCTAACCTAAAAGGAAGCTAACAACTAACCCATTTCATCTGACCACCAGGGAAGGTGATGGGAATTAGGGGTTAAAAGTAAAACCAGGAACATCCTGAGACCTGTTAGAAAAGGAGTCAGGAGACTTCAGTAGGGAAGGACCCCACAAAGCAAAGTCAGGGGGCTCAGGAGAGACCTGAACACAGAAATTTCTGTTAAGACAAAGGTATTTTAGACGCCACTCTTGAAAGCATGCAAGTTCAAGATCCCTGCCTCGATGGAAAGTGCCCTGAGCTGTGTTACTGGACAAGGTGCTGGAAACAGCAACCCATCCACTGTTCCAGACCACACTTCTCTGTTCCTCTCCACAGGCAGCCACAAGCTTCCTCTCTAGAGAAGAACACATTTTGCCTGAGTCTCCTGGGGATGGAGAGGGTCAAGGGGCATGCCACTTCTGTTCTATTCCTGCCAAAAATGCAGAACCTCCATCTAACCAGTAGGAAACATCAGGCAAACCCACAGCCAAAGAGTTCTTCAAAGTGCCGGAGCAGCGAGATTGTGCAAGAAATGCGATGGAAAATACTTGCTGCAAAGCAGCAGAGTGAACGCCCCGTGGGACAGGCATTTGGGATGTTGTTGCTGCTGAAGCTGCTCCTGTGGTTGTTTTTATCATGAGGACCTTGCCTAACAGGAGCTGATAGGCCATTATGGGAGGTAAAACCAGCTTCAGAGAATTAGCAGTGCAAAAGGGGGTTGAACGGCATGTTGCAGATATAACTGTGATGTAGTTCAACTGTTAGATTAGAAACATGGGGTAGACATTATTGGACACACAGAAGGCTTTTGGAAGGGAAGGGTGAGCTTGGCCAGAAAAATGAATAGTATTGCTTTCGGAGTATTCTGAGAAATAAGAACACAAGACAGTCTGGAGGCACCAAGGACAGCCCCTGGGTTTGCATGAGAACAATTTGAGTTCAGAGGACAGCAACATCTCCGAAGTAGTTGTACTACAGTGAACAAGGGGGTCAACATTGAGTGAATAATTTCTACCTTTGAGTCATGTGTTTGTTTCTTATGGCTGCTCTAAGGAATTCCCACAAACTTAGTGGCTTAAAACAATGCATATTTACTACCTTACAATTGTGGCAGTCAGAGTCTTAAGGTGCTGAAATCAGGGTTTGGGTAAGGCTGGTTCCTTCTAGAAGCTGTAGGGAGAGAACTCAGTCTTTGCCTCTTCCAGCTTCTGGAAACCACCCCATTCCTCCGCTCCTGGCTGCATCACTCCAGTCTCTGCCTCACTGTCATTGCCACCTTTCTGGCATTGACCCTCCTTCCCTTTTATAAGGAGCCCTGTGATTACATTGATGGCTCAGATAATATCTAACTCAGATAATCCAGGTCAACTTCAAGTAGCACGGTGGAGTCGAGAGGAGGAGAATTTCAGAGGACCTCAAAGACAAGCCTGTGAGTTAGACTTTCTACGATAAGAAGCTGGAGTGATTGACAGCATTTTAAATAAGCTCCTGGCACAAGAAAAAAGCAAACAAATGTGTGACTGTCATCTGCAGAGTGGCTTGCTGCAGAAGGGACTGGGGTCAGGGAAGAGAGTGGGGACACTGGACATTGTTGCAAAGACCCAGGTACCAAAGTCCCCCAATGAAGGAAAGCAGTCCCACTAGGGAAAGAAGATGGAGCAAAGGGAAAGACAGGTCAGGGGCAGGTCCAGGGCTGGTGACCACCACACACTAGGGACAAGTAGGAGGGGCTTGAAGGGGCTCATTTTCCTGATAGATGCAGCAGCTGCCAGGTGGGCCAGGAGACTGCAGGCAAGGACGTGTCCCAGGCACAGCCCCGGGACATCTGCTCCCAGGTATTGGGATAATTTGGTGTATTCTCACTCTCTTAGGGCACATTTATCATACTTTTCTAGTTTATTGTTTTCTGTGTTTTAAAATTTGAAAGCAAATGGAAGGACACACCACCTTTAAGAATAGGAAGGAGGGAATCCCTGGTTGCTCTGTTTGTTTGCCATTTCCATCAAAGCGGATAATCATGAAGATCCAATAGAAAGCATAGAGAATCACACCTAGAAATGTTATCCATACAAGTGCTCTTACAAAAGAAGTTTGATAAAGGTTACGTTGAGACACTAGTCAAGATTAACAAAGATCTTCCCTCTGGCATGTCCCTCACCCCCATTATCTGTGACATTGACTTGCACATGCTTTGATCATGGGATGAGTTTTTTCCTTAAGAAAACTTTGACAGGGACTTACCTGGTGGCACAGTGGTTGAGAATCTGTCTGCCAATGTAGGGAACACAAGTTCGAGCCCTAGTCCGGGAAGATCCCACATGCCACAGAGCAACTAAGCCCATGCACCACAACTACTGAGCCCATATGCCACAACTACCAAGTCCACATGCCACAACTGCTGAAGCCCATGCACCTAGAGCCCGTGCTCCACAACAAGAGAAGCCACCGCAATGAGAAGCCTGTGCACCACGACGAAGAGTAGCTCCCACTCGCCACAACTAGAGAAAGCCCACACACAGCAACAAAGACCCAACGCAGCCAAAAATAAATAAATAAATAAACAAACAAACAAATAAATAAATAAAAAATTTAAGAAAGAAAGCTTTGACAATAATTGCATAACAAGTTACAAAAAAGTTAAACTTACATAATAAAAATCAGAAAATTTGTTATACAGGTTATAAAACCAAGCAAGAGTCTTCTGAAATATAGTATCTATATTTGCACTTGCTACTTCACACTTCTCTTTCCTCTTCTCACTTGAGTAACACCCAATCCCATGCACAAGTTAATTGGAAATATCGAATCAAACTCACCATGGGATCATGTGGTAGGTATTCAAGACCATCTGATGTCTTTGATTCGAGTACTTTAAAAAGTTATCACTTCCAACGGTTATCTAATTTGGTCCCCTATTGTATATTCAAATGAAAACCCAACAGGCAGACGAAAATGTTCGTGTGAAAACGCAACAGGCAGAATCGCAGAAAAGAATTCTTATTCGATCTCTTGAAAATAAACATGACAAATTAGACTTAGTTTCTCAGTAACACAAGATACTTAGCCAGATTTTCCTTCCATCCATTTTTTCTTGGTAATAAATATACATGTTTGTTATCATTTTCTCTTGAATTTTCTTACTCTTTTCATCTTTTTAAACATTTTTCAAATATAAGTAAGCCTTAAAAAGGTTTCAGGAGCTCTATTTTTTGGAATGTTGGCATGGAAATTCTGATCCAAATTATTGTGTTCTTCACTTTCAATTTAAATAGAATATGTGAGTTCAACCAGATAAGAAACAAAATTGAGACATCATCTGCTTTGAAATGAGTAAAACCCACTTATAGTTGTCCTGTCTATCCCTCCCTTCCTCCTCCCAGCCCTGGCAGTTCTAAGACTTCTTCACGACCACCTTCGTAGACGTCTGAGAAAGGGAGTTTTTGTCAACAATCTTCTTCTCTCCATCTGTGACAAGAACCTTGGAGTCCTGGCTCAGTAAGAAACATATTGTCTGGTGCCTTGACAACCTAAAACACTTTGAAAACGAATTCCATTTTTTTTGCCTGCTGTACGTACGTACTCAGCGTGACTCAGAACCCCCAGGGCATGTGGTAAGAACAGACGCTCTCGGAGTTAGTCCAATCAGGAACAAAATGAAAGAAACAGAAATGAGAATAAAGCTCACCTTGCTGGAATACACCTATTCCATTAAACCTCACTTAATACAAAGAGTGACATAAAAACACAATGCAGTCCAACAGCAAGTGCTTACGCTAAAAAACTCCACAGGCCTCACCTGGTTTTTTCTCTGCCTTTCCTCTCCACACCAAGAGGGCTTTTCAGAAGTCAAAAGAGCAACAGCAAAATAACCCACTGAAACACAAAATGAAACTGTTTTCCAAAAGTCATCAGAACAAGTTTTGGTTTTCTCTTTTACCCGAAGAACAAAGGCACTTGAGAGGCATTTCACTCTGAGTTTCACTTTACAGACAAGCACGCGAGCTGAAGCACCAGCCCCTAAGCAAGTGGGAGTCGACGTCTGAGCCTGACGGGGCAGCCAGCCAGGGTGACATTGGCCCTAGACTGCACGTCCTCTGTGCCCCTCTTGAAACTGAGCAGGATCCTGTGGGGCTCCTGGGCACAGAAGCCTCTCTGTCCCCTGTTTCCTGTAGGGCAAGACCCCAGCCTCCGTGACCTTCCCTGAGTTCCAAAGGGCAGATTAGAACAGTTGCTAATCAAGGGAGGAGCAGCTAAGCAACCACCTGAGGCAAGATTAAAGGGACCAGAGAAGCTCACCAGGTTAGAGGAATACAGGCCCTGCACGCACCCTAATCTTGTCAGCAACCCCGCCCTTGAACTATTGCTATAAAACTCCTCATCAAATCCTCCCAGGTTGAGATGCATAGTTTTCAAAGGCAGGAGCCCACCGTGTCCCCCTTTGCCTGGCAAAGCAATAAAGCTGGTTTTTTTCTACTTCACTCAAAGCTCTCTCTGAGATTAGATTCGGCACCGGTGTACAGAGGCTGTTTTCAGCATCCCTGTCTGGAGACAACAATGACTCAGAACCAGGAACAACCCAGCAGACAGGACACAGGAGAAGTAGCTCCGCTCTCAGAGCACTTTGGAGGAAATCCAGGTCATCCTCTTTCTCCACAGGAGAAAGAAACTCCTGGTGGGAGCACAGCCAGCTCAAAGGGCGGGGGACCCAGTGGTCACACGGGGCCGTGTTCTGAAGGGCCCTGTGCTTGCTTTGTACTCTGCTGTGGCCTTCTTGAACTTAATATTATGAAGAAGGGCCCTGCATTTTCGTTATGCCTGGGCTGCGCAGCTCTGTAGCTGTCCTGGGTATGAGTCAGAAGAGCAAGTAGTCAGGAGCAGGGGTGCGAATCCTGGCTTCAGGCAACTCTGTCCTCGGCAGTATGCCATGTGATTTTCTAAGCGCCGTTTCTTGTTTTTAAATCGGAGCTCAAAATACTTGCTACCTCATGGCTGATATGCTGAACTCGTGCATAAGGGCACGCAAAGCACACAACACAGAATAAGTACCTAATGTGAGCTGTCAAGCTGAAAGCTCCAATTAGTATTTGTCAAACTGAACTAAATATTATTTATAGGGAGTGGAGGAGTTTGGGGGGGGAGAAGTTTCACCTTAACCACTTCCCTAACATCTCTATGTGTTTTGACCCTGCCTCTAAACTCTATTTTTACTTCCATCTTAAGAAATATTTCCTATCATTTAATCTAAAATATCTAATTGCATTTTTACTCTCATTATTTTTAGAAGGAAAAAAGAAAACAACCATACATTTTTTCAAGAAGAAACAAATCAGCGGAGGCACTAACTGGACCGTTTCTCTCGGTAGAAAGAACACCCTTTGATTTGTAAAGGAGGAAATATGGATTATGTAGGATGGCAGCTTTTAAACATTCATTGGCCATGAGACCCACGTGAAGAATCTATGATACATTTCAATCCATGCCACTCACCACACTCAACATTGAAACCAAAGTTGTATGCAACTTAAAAAATCCTGACTCTAACTTTTACTATTTCCTCCTCAATCTGACATGTTTCTGTTCTATTTCAATTTTATTTTCCAAGCTGGATTGTGACCCACTAGCTTCATTTCATTAGCCAGACTCATCAAGAAAAAAAGGTAGAAGACTCAAATCAATAGAATTAGAAATGAAAAAGAAGTAACAACTGACACTGCAGAAGTACAAAGGATCATGAGAGATTACTACAAGCAACTATATGCCAATAAAATGGACAACCTGGAAGAAATGGACAAATTCTTAGAAAAGCACAACCTTCTGAGACTGAACCAGGAAGAAATAGAAAATATAAACAGACCAATCACAAGCACTGAAATGGAGACTGTGATTAAAAATCTTCATAATCCATTTATGTGCTACAACATGCCATTTAGAAAATGTTGATCGAGGGGCTGTTTTATTGTGAAAAATTATAGTTGGAGAAACATGTTCAAGACTATTGGTGGAATCATGATCTCTCCCCCAAATTCATATGTTGAAGCCACTGCCCCAGTACCTTAGACTGTGACTGTATTTTCAGATAGGGCATTTAAAGAGGTGACTCAGTTAAATGAAGCTATTGGTATGGGCCCTAACCCAGTATAACTTGTGTCTTTATAAGAAGAGGAAGAGACACCAGGGATGCACAGGCACAGAGGAAAAACCATGTGAGAACACAGCAAGAAGACAGCCGTCCACAAGGCAAGCAGAGAGGCCTGAGAAGAAACCAACCCTGCCCACACCTTGATCTTGGACTTCCAGCCTCCAGAACCATGAAAAAATTAATGTCTGTTGTTTAAACCACCCCTTCTGTGGCACTTTGTTACAACAGCTCGGGCCGACTAACACAGGGCCTTCAGTAAAAGATGCGGAACATACGTGATTACCTTGCTCCCTCCCAATATCCTCTTAAATCATAGTAAAAGGGTTAAAATGTATAAACTACAGGAAAAAGGAGAATGGAAACAGAAGTTAGACTCATTATTTTGGAAGCTGGAAAGCAGGTGAATGAATAACACTTTTTTAGCAACAACAGCTGTGAAACCTAAGTTGGCATTGGGGGTCCCCAGCAAGTCGCTCTGTGCCTCAGACCCAACGGTGACTCGGGAACTGGGGAGCTGTAGCTGGGATGCCCTTAACATGGACCGAGGGCAGGGGAGGAAAAAGGACATCCACTGAGTGTGACTGTGAAGCAGTGTGGCCACCAACTGCCCGGCCCAGCCCACGTCTGGAAGCTGCCCCCTCCTCCTCCTCAGCATGTGGGATTCTGTCCTTAGGGGCTGCCGACACAGCCTAGCATAGGGGTGCTGGGCGAAAACAGGAGAGCCAGTGAAAGCCACATACTGGATGGGGGTGGAAGAAAGAAATGGCAAGGAAACAGAGCCAATGCAGAAAGCAGAAACATTTTTCAAGAATGTGTATTTAATGTCCTCAAGAATAGGGGAAACTTGGCCTCAACTGAAGCAAGCAGCAGCATAACATCTCATAGTAGGAAGGTAACTAAATCTTAGCTATAAATGGATTTTCAGACTATTTGCCAGGTTTTTTTGATATTCAAAAATATTCAAAATACTATTTTTTTAATTAATTAATTTATTTTTTGGCTGTGTTGGGTCTTCGTTGCTGCATGCGGGCTCTCTCTAGTTGTGGTGAGCAGGGACTACTCTTCGTTGCAGTGCACAGACTTCTCATTGCCGTGGCTTCTCTTGTTGCGGAGCACGGGCTCTAGGCACGCAGGCTTCAGTAGTTGTGGCACCCGGGCTCAGTAGTTGTGGCACACGGGCTCAGTTGCTCCATGACATGTGGGATCTTCCCGGACCAGGGCTAGAACCAATGTTCCCTGCATTGGCAGGCGGATTCTTAACCACTGCGCCACCAGGGAAGTCCCCAAAACATTCTTGTTTCAAAAATATTCTTGTGCAATTAATTTGATATTCTGGTTCTTTCATTATAACGGGATATATTCTTTAAAAAGATGGGGTCGCTGGGGCAAAGGGTGTGTGTCTATCAGATTATCAGAGATACATTTCAAAAAGCTGTAGGGGCTTCCCTGGTGGCGCAGTGGTTGAGAACCTGCCTGGCAATGCAGGGGACACAGGTTCGAACCCTGGTCTGGGAAGATCGCACATGCTGCGGAGCAACTAAGCCCGTGAGCCACACCTACTGAGCCTGTGCGTCTGGAGCCTGTGCTCCGCAACAAGAGAAGACGCGATAGTGAGAGGCCTGTGCACTGCGATGAAGAGTGGCCCCCGCTTGCCACAACTAGAGAAAGCCCTCGCACAGAAACGAAGACCCAATACAACCAAATAAATAAATAAATAAATAAATAAATAAATAAATAACATTAAAAAAATAAAGAAATATTAAAAACAAAAAAAAGCATCTTGACCAGCAATGGCTGCTCATCTTGTTTCCTGAATCCTCCTCCAGACTGAAAGATACAGTGCTTGCTATGTTTTGCTAGTCTGCTGGGTGGAAAATATGAAGGTTTATTGCTTTAGCTTTCATTTTCCTGCATGCTGGTGATGTTGAGATTTCTGACTGTATTTCCTCTTCTGTGCATTGCTTGTCCATCCCATTGCCCATTTTCCCACTGAGTTGTCAGTCTTTTTTTCTTGTATATTTATAGGAGCACTTTTACTGTCTCCTATATATGAAACAGAGCCAGACCCTATGGGGCCTTCCCAGGACAGACCTGGGGCCCCCTATGTCCTCTGCCTGCCTCTTGTCTGTAGAAAAACTTGAGCTAAAGAATAAATTTAATCAGAGAAGTGAGAAAATGCAGAAGCAAAGGAAAGCAATCAAACAGGACAACATAATAATAGTTTAGTCATTAAACAAAGTCAAGGACCTTTAGTTCCTCCTCAAGGGCTATAGATAATATTCTGAGCCATATCCTGTGAGCTGTCTGGTAGATACTGAAACACCCATCAGGTGGAAAAGGTTAACTATTAATACATGATGACCAGACTGTAGCCATGACATAAGCTGCCACAATTCTGAGAACTGGCCTCAAGGAAATGGGAACAAACTGACCCTGGAACTGAAGACTAGCTGTACTTAAAACAATCAAAATGACACTGATCAGACCACTTCATGACCAATTTCAAGACGACCGTCAGAGCTGACTGTGCTGTTTCTTCCTGTAGCCCCCTCCCTCCGCCCATAAACCCCTGAAACTCCCTTTTCAAAGCTCTTGCCAACTGATTGGCAGCAGGCAGCTGGCCTTTGGACATGAGTCTGCCTTCTCCCCTGGTTGTGAGCCTCTGGAATAAAGCAAACTTTCCTTTCTACCAACACTTGCTTCTCGAGTATTGACCTTCAAGCGGTGAGCAACCAGACCTGAGTTTGGTAACATAGATCCACATCATTTAGCCAAGGGTGACACTCAGAGCATCTGGGAGACCTGAGGCCACATTAGTGAGGGTGGGCAGGTGAGAGCAGAGCTCAGAGAGGTAAGGGGCCAGCTTTTGTTCTGAGGACGACGCCATGGGGGGTTTTGAGCACAAGTAGCATGTTCTAACTGGCTTTTCAGAAGAACCATTCTGGTGCTGTGCAGAGTGTGAATGGAAGGGGCAAAGGGGAGACGGGGAGGAAGCTCAGAAGGGAGTTTAATATTCTCCTAAATCATCGTGCAGACGTTGTTTTATTTACTTTTTCTTCATGAATCTATGTGCAGTTAGGTCCATGTGTTTCCACGCTTTGTGGAGCAGTTGTGGTCAGGACAAGCTGTCTGTCCATCTCACCAAGGCTTCCCAGCACACCAACAGAGTGGCCATTGTCAGGGTCACTGATGATCTAAACCTGCCCATCCATGCTTGCCTCACCTTAGGTCTACCAGTCCGTGTTGACCTCACCTCATTACCCCCAGTAGCAAGAGGTGACCCCCTCTGCCCGGAAACACTTCCTTCCTTGGATTCCAGGCACCCACTCTGGAGGTAAAGGATCCTGAATTATTTTACCAAGATGCAAAGAAATTGATCCTTGATGCTCTCACCTTATTTGATACCTGACCTCAAGCTCCTTGAACAGAATTTAATAAAACAGTAGGAAGGAAAATGCTCATAAAGGAACAAAGATGTAGGCTTCCTTTCACATCCTTTCGCATTGGATGTCAGGGTAGCACATTTCTGATGCAACTGCCCAACTCCAAATCGCAGAGACTTCTTAGAGAAGCCAGGACCAGCTTTGATGTGGCATCAGGGATGCTGGCTGCTCCTCTCCCAGATGGAGATCAGTGTCCTTGAGGAGGAATAGAAAAAAGTTTCTACTCTATTTTTCTAGGACATTTAGAGTGAGTGATGCTTATGGGACCATGTAGAGCACATGGCATTTTAGAACTAAAGACAAAGACAGAGCTTTGGTACTTTCATACGCACATATTAGCATAGGGAAGAACATACCAACCTTGTTTTGATAAGCAAATCTTTCCCATTCAATGCCACTGCTCTGAAAGTGCTATACAAGGGTACAGAAAGGAAAGCTGTGTGGATCATATGTTATACAAACAAGTTACCTTCCTGTCATCAGTTACCTGGATATGCTCTGATTTTTAGAACTGAGATAAAACTGTGTGTGCCTATGTGTGTGTGTGCCTGTGTATGTGCACGTGTGTGTGTTCCTGTGTATATACACATTTGTGCATGCCTGCCTGTGTATGTGCACATGTGTGTATGCCTGCCTGTGTATGTGCACGTGTGTGTGCCTGTGTGTATTCACATGTGTATATGTGCCTGCCTGTGTATATACACACTTGTGTGTGCCTGCCTGTGTATGGTGTTGGGGGAGGTGCTCTAGAAAGTCCATTTAGCAGAGATCTAGCTTCACTTTGGAAGACATAACAGAAGACTGTTATTTGGTCTTCAAGAAGCAAAGACGATTTTTGAAAGGGAACACTCAGGGCCACCAAGTGGTTTGCCAACATAATCTGGCTGGTGTTTTGGAGGCTTGTCTGGCTCGTCCTTGTGATCTGAGACCCTGGCTCTTACTGAGAGGCTCGTTGGGAATTGAAACCTGGGCACACAGGGTGTGGGAAGGCTTATCTCGCTGGATCCACTCCTATGGGTTCCTGGGACTGGTCCCGATTCCATTAAATCTCAGCTTTCCAGTTGCTTGTTGTTGGTGTGTGGATATATGATATTACATTAAACAAGGATTCACAAACTCAGATTTGCTGTGGGTGTGTTTCATTCATGATGTTATTTGTTTCTAAACTAATTTGAAGAGGGAGTGTGTGTAGGGTTGACCTTATGGATATGTAGATACCATAACGGTAAGAGTGTGTACCTTTAATTCTAAAATGCCCCAAGAGAGTGTGCTGTTCCTTCACTGCGCCCTCATGCCTACCAGCATCTGGGGGACCACACGCACTGCATCAACTAAGCCTCAGAGCATGAGCAGACAGTGAGAATGTCACCTGTGCTCCATTTGCAGCCTTGCCCTCTATCCGCTTAGTCCCTGTGGTTTTTTTCCCCATCAATACATCCATCCTTCCTGGATTCTTCTTCTTCTCTGTCTTATATTCTATGCAACTGAACTAAATTTTAAAATATTATATTCATTGAACTGGAAATTGCTATTTCCCATTACTAATTTGAAAACCAGGTAAGAAGGATAATTTTATTTCTCTCTTAAACAGCATACAGAGCTAAATTACTTTTTTATTTACATGATGAAGAAAGTAGCGTGTGTGTGTGTGTGTGTGTGTGTGTGTGTGTGTGTAAGACCCTCAATCAAATAAAGCTTCCCAATTCTTATAGAATGTCTACATTTTGGATCAAATTATCTACTTTTCAATAATACAGGAAAACACAACGTCCAGTTGTGTCTGAAGAGCTTGTCCTAAGAACTAGGCAGTTTCATCCGTGTTTATATTGCCAGGATCAGTGCATTTTCTGGCCCGTATCAATCATTCAAAATGTGGTGAAATGAACAGAAACCTTACTGTGATGATTTTTTTTTTGAGTTGGGCTGTGAAGCCCTATTTTTAAAATTCTCTTTCGCAGTGAACTAAAGTTAGAAATGGAGAGAAAAAAATAGGCATTCAACCTTTTAAATATTTCCTCTTTTACATTATATGAGTAGTAGAAGGTTGTCCCTCTTCACTGCAGTTCAGAGTTTAAGAATAAACACTTCTTAAAGAAAGAGTCACTGCATTTAGATGTGAACTACAAATCAATTAGGTACACATTATATTTCTAACGCCCTTTCTCACAGGAGAAGAGCTTAAAATTAAGAAATCAAAACAGAAGTTTTCCCAGATCTCTAAAAATGATGCATGCTGGCCACAACAGCAGAAAAAAAAGCATAGCTCTAATTGCTGGTTCTTGATGTTTTCACATAGCTGCACTGAAAAGAAACACTATTTTTCAGAGTTGATAAAATCAATTTCCCCTAGCGTTCTTTACTGTATGTTTTATTTTTTGCTGGAAGACACGGCTGTTAGCTAATGCACTGCGGTGTTCATGGTGCAGTTTGCAGAGCCTCCATACTTTCAACAGGAGTAGCTTCAGCCGTCTCCCTCTTGATTCATAAAATCACATTAACCTCGTGCAGGACAAGAACTGTTGTTGCATAACTTTTAAGAGCAAAAGAGACTCTGAGAGCAATTTAATTTGGGGAAACGGAACATAATGGGGCTCAAACAAACTAATTTATCCCTAAAGCAGATAAAGTAAGTTTAAGGTTGGTGTTTTCATAATCAGCCAAGTGTTGGAGTTGTTGTTTTATGATTTTCTATGTGAAAGCTGTGCTATTTGATTATGCTTTTCAGATGCCCAGAAACCAGGCCAAACCTTGGTTCTGATCCAAGGCAGAGCTGAATTTGCCGAAAGCTGGCTGGTATCTCTCGGTTGCCAGACTGAAAACATGTTTTCATGACAAATTTTCAGAAACACCCACCATTTATCTCCACGACCTTCACATAAATCATGCGAAGATTCTGCAGCACGAAAGGCCCCACAGTCCTCAGGTCCTCGTGTCATGAGGCTCTGCTTGCCAGGGAGCTGCCAGGCCTCCTCCTCAGGGTGACAGGAATCAGCTGCTCTGAGCACTTATCAGCAATTCTGGGGCTTGGAAGAGATTTACTGCCTTGGGGCATCACTGGCGTTTAGTTTGCAGATTTGAGTAGCCAGGGGCGTTGTCAGGTCTACAGTGCATCACACAGAGCCTGATGGAGGCGCTCCCTCATCACCATCTGCTGTCTGCTTCCTTCTTAGGGAAGGATGCAAGTGTGAAGAGTCTGCCAAATAAACGAAAACTCGTTCTGTTTCATTACCCAGGCTCTCTGATCAAATGCAGGTCTATATCTTCAGGGCAAGCTACTCTATTTTTAAATGGAGAAATTTCTAGAAGAGTTATTACTTATTTAAAATATTCTGAGATTTATTTGCTTATGTGTATTTTCAATAGCATTGTCATAAATGTATAGGGATATTATAAGACATTTCTAAAAAGAAATTAAAGAGATGGATAAATTGTAAACAATTCCTTTCAATCACTATCTGATAAAGAAAGAGAATCTTAAAATCTCCTGGAAATACTCCTGATACCCTTCTCAATGGCCACGTACTTCCTCCTAAAAGGTTACCACTATCCTGACTTCCATCACCATCAATTAGTTTTGCGTGTTTTGAAGTTTATATCAATGGCATAATTTAGTATGTAGTCTTTGCTTAATATTGTATTTGTGAAATGTATCCATATTGCTGCATATGGAAGTAGTTTATTGATTTTCATTGCTTTGTAGTATTCTTTGGTATAAACGTAGCACAATTTTCTTATCCAGTCCACTGTTGATGGTCATTTGAGTTTTTCTGCAGTTTGGGGCTATTACCAATAATGTTACTAAGAACATTCCATGCAGGTCTTTTGGTGGACATATGTGGACACATTGTTGGGTGTTGTATTACTTATCTAATGCTACATGACAAATCTCCCCAGAGCTCAGTATGCTGAACAATAATCCTTTGTTGTCTCCGTGGTTTTGATGGGTCGGAGTTTTGGAGGGGCTCCACTGGGCAGTTTTTGCTCGTGGTCTCTCCTGTGGTTGCTGTCAGCTGCCAGCTGGGCCTGAGGACACCAGAAGTCACGGCTGGCATGGAGGAGAGGGGGCTGTTGCCTATCAGCCTGGGGACTCAGTTCCTGCCCCTGGACCTGTCCCTAAGGCTGAGTATCTCATCACTAGCTTTCCCCAGAGGGAGTCATCCAAGAAAGCAAGGATTTCCCTGGATCTATTTCCATTTTCTCTTTTGTCTCCTGGTTTTTAGTCATTTATTTCTGCCTCATGATAGGCCTGGTCATTGTTTGCACAATGCTAGACAGTGAGTGTGGAAAAGCTGTAGAAATATGTGAGTCTCTTGCTGTGGTTATTTTCCTCTAATAAAGATGTGCAGTTCTTTGTTTAGAAGGCATTTGGATGATGAGTAGATCACTTCAATACAGACTTGGATTAATCTGGTCGACACTGAGTTTTCATTTTCTGGTCCTGGGGTCCTTCTTAAGAATCTGGAGGGTTTATGAGGCCACCTTCTCTTTTGAAGGCCAAGTGTTGTCCTCCTTCCCTTGTCTCTCTGCCAACAGCTGCTTAAAGATCGGCAAGCAACTGAAGGGAACAGAAAGGAATGTTCACCTTAATGCATTTCCCTTTTCTCCATGATTTTAGCACCTCAAGGCTTGGATGCCTTGGTAACCCCAAGCTCCAAGTTTTGTATCAGCAGCAAACTTTGGTTTAGGTGTCCAGACTTTTGTTTGCTACTTTTTGCTCAGATCTTAAATTTCTGGGGCTTGCCATACTTATGAATTAACAAATTCCTTAAACAGTAAAGTATCACAGGACGCTGGACTCATCTCAATGAGTTCCTCTAGGACAATATATGGTCATTTCTGGCTGCCTAAGTAGTTCTCTGCTGCACTTAAGCAAATCTGAGTGTTTGCTCTCAAGATTTTCTGATTGTTTTCAATAGCAGGTTAATCTGAAAGAAGATATTACAGCATCATGAGAAGCAGAACATATACAGGTTTTTAAACCAGATGTGCATTTGGAATGCTGGAACATTTAAGAGAAGAAGAATCCTTAAATGTTGTAGTAGGGAGCTTCCCTGGTGGCACAGTGGTGGAGAAACTGCCTGCCAATGCAGGGGACATGAGTTCGAGCCCTGGTCTGGGAAGATCCCACATGTCGCGGAGCAACTAGGCCCGTGAGCCACAACTACTGAGCCTGCACATCTGGAGCTTGTGCTCCGCAACGAGAGGCCGCGACAGTGAGAGGCCCACGCACCGCGATGAAGAGTGGCCCGTGCTTGCCGCGACTAGAGAAAGCCCTTGCACAGAAACGAAGACCCAACACAGCCATAAATAAATAAATAAATTAATTAATTAATTAATTAATTAAAATACATTACAGTAATATTTATTTAAAAAAAAATGTTGTAGGCAGAATTATGCTCCCCCCAAAGGTGTCCACATCCTAATCCCCAAAACCTATAAACATGTCAGATTATATGGCAAAGGAAAATTATGGTAAAGATGGAATTAATGTTGCTAATAAGTTGATCTTGAAACTGGAAGATTAACTTGAATTTTCTAGTGGACCCAATATAATCAACAGGGTCCTTATAAGTAGAAAAAGGAGACAGAAGAGAAATCAGACTTACAAAGAGATTTAAAGATGATGAAGCTGGCTTTACAGGTGGAAGGCCATGGACCAAGGAATGCAGGTAGCTTCTAGAAACATGAATAGGCAAAAATACAGATTCTCCCCTAGGCTCCAGAAGAAAGGCAGCCCTGCCAATATCTTTGTTTTAGCCCAGTGAGACCTCTGACCACCAGAGCTGTAAGATCATGCACTTATATTGTTTTTTCTTTTACCATCTTTATTGGAGTATAATTGCTTTACAATGTTGTGTTAGTTTCTGCCATACAACAAAGTGAATCAGCTATACGTACACATATATCCCCATATCCCCTCCCTCTTGCTTCTCTCTCCCACCCTCCCTATCCCACCCCTCTACGTGGTCACAAAGCACAGAGCTGATGTCCCTTTTCTATGCAGCTGCTTCTCACTAGCTATCTATTTTACATTTGATAGTGTATATATGTCAATGCCACTCTCTCACTTCATCTCAGCTTAGCCTTGCCCCTCCCCATGTCCTCAAATCCATTCTCTATGTCTGTGTCTTTATTCCTGCCCTGCCACTAGGTTCAACAGTACCAATTTTTTTAGATTCCATATATATGTGTTAGCATATGGTATTTGTTTTTCTCTTTCTGACTTACTTCATTCTGTATGACAGACTCTAGGTCCATCCACCTCACTACAAATAACTCAATTTCGCTTCTTTTTATGGCTGAGTAATATTCCATTGGATATATGTGCCACATCTTCTTTATCCATTCATCTGTCGAAGGACACTTAGGGTGCTTCCATGACCTGGCTATTGTAAATAGTGCTGCAGTGAACATTGTGGTACATGACTCTTTTTGAATTATGGTTTTCTCAGGGTATATGCCCAGTAGTGGGATTGCTGGGTCATATGGTAGTTCTATTTATAGATTTTTAAGGAACCTCCATACTGTTCTCCATAGTGGCTGCATTAATTTACATTCCCACCAAAGAGTGCAAGAGGGTACCCTTTTCTCCATATCCTCTCCAGCATTTATTGTTTGTAGATTTTTTGATGATGGCCATTCTGACTGGTGTGAGGTGATACCTCATTGTAGTTTTCATTTGCATTTTTCTGATGATTAGTGATGTTGAGCATCCTTTCATGCGTTTGTTGGCAATCTGTATATCTTCTTTGGAGAAATGTCTATTTAGGTCTTCTCCCCATTTTTGGATTGGGTTGTTTACTTTTTGATATTGAGCTGCATAAGCTGCTTGTATATTTTGGAGATTAATCCTTTACCAGTTGCTTCATTTGTAAATATTTTCTCCTATTCGGAGGGTTGTCTTTTCATCTTGTTTATGGTTTCCTTTGCTGTGCAAAAGCTTTTAAGTTTCATTAGGTCCCATTTGTATATTTTTATTTTTATTTCCATTTCTCTAGGAGGTGGGTCAAAAAGGATCTTGCTGTGATTTATGTCATAGATTGTTCTGCCTATGTTTTCCTCTAAGAGGTTTATAGTGTCTGGCCTTACATTTAGGTCTTTAATCCATTTGGAGTTTATTCTTGTGTATGGTGTTAAGGAGTGTTCTAATTTCATTCTTTTACATGTAGCTGTCCAGTTTTCCCAGCACCATTTATTGAAGAGGCTGTCTTTTCTCCATTGTATATTCTTGTGTCCTTTATCAAGGATAAGGTGACCATATGTGTGTGGGTTTATCTCTGGCTTTCTATCCTGTTCCATTTATCTATATTTCTGTGTTTGTGCCAGTACCAGACTGTCTTGATTACTGTAGCTTTGTAGTAGAGTCTGAAGTCAAGGAGCCTGATTCCTCCAGCTCTGCTTTTCTTTCTCAAGATTGCTTTGGCTACTTGGGGTCTTTTGTGTTTCTGTAAAAATTGTGAAATTTTTTTGTTCTAGTTCTGTGAAAAATGCCATTGGTAGTTTGATAGGGATTGTATTGAATCTGTAGATTGCTTTGGGTAGTGTAGTCATTTTCACAATGTTGATTCTTCCAATCCAAGAACATGGTATATCCCTCCATCTGTTTGTATCATCTTTCATTTCTTTCATCAGTGTCTTATAGTTTTCTGCATACATATCTTTTGTCTCCTTAGGTAGGTTTCTTCTTAGGTATTTTATTTTCTTTGTTGCAATGGTAAATGGGAGTGTTTCTTTAACATCTCTTTCAGATTTTTCATCATTAGTGTATAGGAATGTAAGAGATTTCTGTGCATTAATTTTGTATCCTGCAACTTTACCAATTTCATTGATTAGCTCTAGTAGTTTTCTGGTGGCATCTTTAGGATTCTCTATGTATAGTATCATGTCATCTGCAAACAGTGTCAGTTTTACTTCTTCTTTTCAGATTTGGATTCCTTTTATTTCTTTTTCTTCTCTGATTGCTGTGGCTAAAACTTCCAAAACTATGTTGAATAATAGTGGTGAGAGTGAGCAACCTTGTCTTGTTCCTGATCTTAGTGGAAATGGTTTCACTTTTATACCATTGAGAATGATGTTGGCTGTGGGTTTGTCATATATGGCCTTTATTATGTTGAGGTAAGTTCCCTCTATGCCTACTTTCTGGAGGGTTTTTTATCATAAATAGGTGTTGAATTTTGTCAAAAGCTTTTTTCTTCATCTATTGAGATTATCATATGGTTTTTAAACTTCAATTTGTTAATATGGTGTCTCACATTGATTGATTTGCGTATATTGAAGAATCCTTGCCTCACTGGGATAAACCCCACTTGATCATGGTGTATGACCCTTTTAATGTGCTGATGGATTCTGTTTCCTAGTATTTTGTTGAGGATTTTTGCATCTATGGTCATCAGTGATATTGGCCTGTAGTTTTCTTTCTTTGTGACATCTTTGCCTGGTTTTGGTATCAGGGTGATGTTGGCCTCATAGAATGAGTTTGGGAGTGTTCCTCCATCTGTTATATTTTGGAAGAGTTTGAGAAGGATAGGTGTTAGCTCTTTTCTAAATGTTAGATAGAATTCCCCTGTGAAGCCATCTGGTCCTGGGCTTTTTTTTGTTGGAAGAGTTTTTATCAGAGTTTCTATTTCAGTGTTTGTGATTGATCTGTTTATATTTTCTATTTCTTCCAGGTTCAGACTCGGAAGGTTGTGTATTTCTCAGAATTTGTCCATTTCTTCCAGGTTGTCCATTTTTTGGCATACAGTTGCTTGTAGTAATCTCTCATGATCCTTTGTATTTCTGCTGTGTCAGTGGTTAATTCTTCTTTTTCATTTCTAATTCTGTTGATTTGAGTCTTCTCCCTTTTTTCCTTAATGAGTCTGGCTAATGGCTTATCAATTTTGTTTATCTTCTCAAAGAACCAGCTTTCAGTTTGACTGATCTTTGTTATCATTTCCTTCATTTCTTTTTCATTTATTTCTGATCTGATATTTATGATTTCTTTCCTTCTGCTAACTGTGGGGTATTTTTGTTCTTCTCTTTCTAACTGCTTTGTGTGTAAGGTGTTTATTTGAGATTTTTCTTGTTTCTTGAGATAGGATTGTATTACTGTAAACTTCCCTCTTAGAACTGCTTTTGCTGCATCCCATAGATTTTGGGCCATCATGTTTTCACTGTCATTTGTTTCTAGGTATTTTTCGATTTCCTCTTTGATTACTTCAGTGATATCTTGGTTATTTAGTAGCATATTGTCTAGCCTCCATGTGTTTGTAGTTTTTACAGTATTTTTTTTCCTGTAATTGATATCTAGTCTCATAGCATTGAGGTCAGAAAAGATACTTGATATGATTTCAATTTTCTTATATTAACCAAGGCTTGATTTGTGACCCAAGATATGATCTATCCTGGAGAATGTTCCATGAGCACTTGAGAAGAAAGTGTATTTTGTTGTTTGGGATGGAATGTCCTATAAATATCAATTAAGTCTATCTTGTTTAAAGTGTCATTTAAAGCTTGTGTTTCCCTATTTATTTTCATTTTTGTTGATCTGTCCATTGGTGAAAGTTGGGTGTTAAAGTCCCCTACTATGATTGTATTACTGTCGATTTCCCCTTTCATGGTTGTTAGTATTTGCCTTATGTATTGAGATGCTCCTCTGTTTGGTGCATAAATATTTACAATTGTTATATCTTCTTGGATTGATCCCTTTATCATTATGTAGTGTTCTTCTTTGTGTCTTGTAATAGTCTTTTTTGTAAAGTCTATTTTGTCTGATATGAGAATTGCTACTCCAGCTTTCTTTTCATTTCCATTTGCATGGAATATCTTTTTCCATCCCATCACTTTCAGTCTGTATGTGTCCCTAGGTCTGAAGTGTGTCTCTTGTAGACAGCATATATACGGGTCGGTTTTTTGCATCTATGTCTATGTCTTTTGGTGGGAGCACTGAATCCATTTCCATTTAAGGTAATTATTGATATGTATGTTCCTATTACCATTTTCTTAATTGTTTTGGGTTTGTTATTGTAGGTCTTTTCCTTCTCTTGTGTTTCCTACCTAAAGAAATTCCTTTAGCATTTGTTGTAAAGCTGGTTTGGTGGTGCTGAATTCTCTCAGCTTTTGCTTATCTGTAAAGTTTTTAATTTCTCTGCCGAATCTGAATGAAATCCTTGCTGGGTAGAGTAATCTTGGTTGTAGGTTTTTCCCTTTCATCACTTTAAATAAGTCCTGTCACTCCCTTCTGGCTTGCAGATTTTCTGCTGAAAGATCAGCTGTTAACATTATGGGGATTCCCTTGTATGTTATTTGTTGCTTTTCCCTTGCTGCTTTTAATATTTTTTCTTTGTATTTAATTTTTATTAGTTTGATTAATATGTGTCTTGGCATGTTTCTCCTTGGATTTATCTTTTATTGGACTCTCTGCACTTCCTAGACTTGATTATTTCCTTTCCCATATTAGGGAACTTTTCAACTATAATCTCTTCAAATATTTTCTCAGTCCCTTTCTTTTCCTCTTCTTCTTCTGGGACCCCAGTAATTCAAATGTTGGTGTGCTTAATATTGTCCCAGAGGTCTCTGAGACTGTCCTTGATTCTTTTCATTCTTTTTTCTTTATTCAGCTTTGCAGTAGTTATTTCCAGTATTTTATCTTCCAGGTCACTTATACGTTCTTCTGCCTCAGTTATTCTGCTATTGATTCCTTCTAGAGAATTTTAAATTTCATTTACTGTGTTGTTCATTGTTGTTTGTTTGCTCTTTAGTTCTTCTAGGTCCTTGTTAAACGTTTCTTGTATTTTCTCCATTCTCTTTCCAAGATTTTGCATCATCTTGACTATCATTACTCTGAATTCTTTTACAGGTAGACTGCCTATTTCCTCTTCATTTGTTTGTTATCGTGGGTTTTTACCTTGCTCCTTCATCTGCTGCGTATTTCTCTGTCTTCTCATTTTGCTTAACTTATTGTGTTTGGGGTCTCCTTTTCGCAGGCTGCCAGTTTGTAGTTTCCATTGTTTTTGGTGTCTGCCCCCTGTGGGCAAGGTTTGTTCAGTGGGTTATGTAGGCTTCCTGGTGGAGGGGACTGGTGCCTGTGTTCCAGTGGATGAGGCTGGATCTTGCCTTTCTGGTGGGCAGGACCACTTCTGGTGGTGTGTTTTGGGTTGTCTGTGAACTTATTATGATTTTAGGCAGCCTCTCTGCTAACCGGTCGGGTTGTGTACTGTCTTGCTAGTTGTTTGGCATGTGATGTCCAGCACTGGAGCTTGCTGGTTGTTGAGTGGAGCTGGGTCTTAATGTTGATACGGAGATCTCTGGAGAGCTCTCCACAATGATATTATGTGGAGCTGGGAGGTCTCTGGTGGTCCAATGTCCTGAACTCAGCTCTCCCACCTCCGAGGCTCAGGCCTGACCCCTGGCCAGAGCACCAAGACCCTGTCAGCCACACAGGTCAGAAGAAAAGGAAGAAAAACAAGAAAGAAAGAAAAGTAAAATAAAATTAAATAAATAAAGATATTGAAATTTCAAAAAATTTTGTTAATTATTATTAAAATAAGAAAATAAAAAAGTAAAGAAAAAAAGAGGAGAGCAACCAAACCAATAAACAAATATACCAATGATAACAAGTGTTAAAAGCTAAACTAAGATAAACTTATAAATCAGAAACTAGTCATTTGGAGACAGCAAACCCCAAGTCTACATTTGTTCCCAAAGTCCACCGCCTCAATTTTGGGATGATTCGTTGTCTATTCAGGTATTCCACAGGTGCAGGGTACATCAAGTTGACTGTGGAGATTTAATCCGCTGCTCCTGAGGCTGCTGGGAGAGATTTCCCTTTCTTTTCTTTGTTCGCACAGCTCCTGGGGTTCAGCTTTGGATTTGGCCCCGGCTCTGCATGTAGGTCGCCCTCTGGTGTCTCTTCTTCACCCAAACAAGAGGGGGTTAAAGCAGCAGCTGGGGGCCTCTGGCTCACTTAGGCCGGGGGCAGGGAAGGGTACAGAATGCTGGGTGAGCCTGCAGCAGCAGAGGCCAGCATGACATTGCACCAGCCTGAGGTGTGCCATGTGTTCTCCCGGGGAAGTTGTCCCTGGATCACGGGACCCTGGCAGTGGCGGGCTGCACAGGCTCCCGGGAGGGGCGGTGTGGAGAGTGACCTGTGCTCGGACACAGGCTTCTTGGTGGCGGCAGCAGCAGCCTTAGCATCTCATGCCCGCCTCTGGGGTCCGTGCTGATCGCCGCGGCTCGCGCCCGTCTCTGGAGCTTGTTTAGGCGGCGCTCTGAATCCCCTCTCCTCGCGCACCCTGAAACAATGGTCTCTTGCCTCTTTGGCAGCTCCAGACCTTTTCCCGGACTCCCTCCCGGCTAGCTGTGGTGCACTAGCCCCTTCAGGCTGTGTTCACGCCGCCAACCCCAGTCCTCTCCCTGCGATCCGACTGCAGCCCGAGCCTCAGCTCCCAGCCCCGCACGCCCTGGCGGGGGAGCAGACAAGCCTCTCGGGCTGGTGAGTGCTGCTCGGCGCCGAGCCTCCGTGCGGGAATCTCTCTGCTTTGCCCTCCGCACCCCTGTGTCTGCGCTCTCCTCCGTGGCTCTGAAGCTTCCGCCCTCCGCCACCTGCAGTCTCTGCCCACGAAGGGGCTTCCTAGTGTGTGGAAACCTTTCCTCCTTCACAGCTCCCTCCCACTGGTGCAGGTCCGTCCCTATTCTTTTGTCTCTGTTGTTTCTTTTTTCTTTTGCCCTACCCAAGTACGGGGGGAGTTTCTTGCCTTTTGAGAAGTCTGAGGTCTTCTGCCAGTGTTCAGTAGGTGTTCTGTAGGAGTTGTTCCACATGTAGATGTATTTTTGATGTATTTGTGGGGAGGAAGGTGATCTCCACATCTTGCTCCTCGGCCATCTTGAAAGTCCTCCATCCCAGCTTTCTTTTGAATAGCATTTGCCTGTTTACCCTTTTCTCTTTTAACTTTCACACTTTCTGTGTCTATAATTTCAGTTGTGTCTCTTATAAATACCATATAGTTGGATTTTAAAAATTCAATTTTCTAATCTCTGGTAATCTCTAATTTTCACTGTTGAGTTTAGTTCATTTACTTTTACTCTATTTAATTGTATTTTTGGAGTTGTCTTCCTGCTGTCTTGAAATTCTCAATAATTTTGTGAAAGAGGCTTGGCATTTTCATTTTGAACTGAGCTTTACAAATTCTGCATTCAGTCCTGCAGAAGAGGAATAGTCTGGCTGTGGCGGAAGCCAGTACCAGCCCTTGGGGGTGAATGTGATTCAGTTGGACTGGGCTTCTATCTGGATCCCCTGGACATTCTCTTTCCCGCTGGCCATCAATTCTGTTCCTATGCTAGATTTTCTTTCTGAGCTGAATTTATTGAGCATTGACTATGGGAGGGGATTGTGCAAACAGAAATGCATTTAATCTTCACAATAACACTATGAGCAGAATTATTATTATCCCAGTAAATGGAAGCTCAGAGATTAAGTAACTCACAGGAGCTCAGCACTGGAAATGGCAGGGCCTGGGTCCAACCCCAGGCCTGGGACACTACTCTACCCCCTCTAACCAATAGCTGGTTTCCTTACCTGAGTTTAGTAAATGCTTATTCCAGGATTCATTTTCTGATGACCCCCATCTCCTCTCAGCTCCTGTTTGCTGTGTGCTTCTCCAGAAGCTCCTACCTCTGTGTTGGTTTCAAGTTTGATAACATCCAATGCCAATGGCTCTGTTCAGCTGGCAGGACTCCACCTCCTGCGCCATAAGGACTTCTATGTGTCTCTGCTGCTTGCCTCTGTCCGTATCGTAGCAGCCTGGCACTTCTACTTACTAAACCTCCCTGTAGTTTCTTGAGGGCTCTCTTGCTCCCCTTCAGGAAGACATCAGTTTCTGGCTTCACCCAACTTCCTTACTCTATTCAGAAATATTTCATTGAACTGACCTATAGACCAATCCTAACGCATTGTTTTTGACCTCCAAATTCTCGTCCAAATAGGAACTGCTGCTCTGGAGATCATTGGTTTCTTTTCGAGATTATTCTTGCTGTTGGCCCTCTCCCTCTGTTTTACAGTTTTACAATTAAACTTCTTTCCCTGGTTCTTACCTGGGTACATGGAATGTTCTGCTTTGACCTAGCAATTGTTTCTAGCAATGGGGCTCCATGACTCATTTTTGAAATTTCATGAGACAATTCACCGTTAGCTCATTCTACTTTCCTCTCTGAATCTGGAATCAGCTCAGGTCTTATTTTGGGGTCTTCACTTCTTTGCCACCACCCAGTAACACAACCCCCACGAAGACAGGTGAATAGTATGTGCACACACACACACACACACACATTGCATACAGTCCATTCCCTCCTGCAGCCCAGATGCTGCACCGTTTCCCGCAGAAGTCCCCACAGGCTTTTCCATTGACCTGTCCTGTAGGCGGAATTGTCTTGCAGAATCCATCTTACTCCCAAAGGACCTTACACAAACCACTTGGTTATTTCACTTTTGATATCTTCCTATGCTGCTACCTGTTAGATTATAAACTCTGGAAACTATGCTTTCAAGTCCTTTGGAACCACTGTACAAGCTGGTCTATCGCTGGGGCTTAGTAAATGCTTATATAGGTGAATCTCAGCTCCTCATGGTCTCCAACTAGAAAATCTTTAAAAGGCTGGCATAGTCTCAGCCGTGTAAAGGAGCAGTGAGTTTTCCATAATTACAAGCTAAGTTTCACACCAGCTCAACACAGTCTTAAAGTGTAGATAGCGCTGTTTTATTCTGTTGTATTATATAAGTTTTTATATAAATTTGCAGACTCGTGGGTATTTCATAGGTCATAGTTGCTAACTCTGTGTGCATAACCATCTCTTAATATCTCATTCAACATACATAAAAGTAAAATTGATCAGTTACCATGATCACGGTCTAGTCTGCCTCTTTCTCAAGAATAAGTACTTTCCATATTATACAGAGTAGAGTTTTAATGTAATATGTTAATACCCTTTTTTATATGCACTTAGCAATTTGCTGTTTGAAAGTTCTTATATTTCTCTTTTAAATGAAATACTCCTGGTAATACATTAAGACCTGGTGTTTTATTATTTTTCTTTTTTCCCCCTTCTTCTTGTATTATGTCTGAATTCTTTAATTCTTTTTCCTGTTATATGGCAAGTTTTATATTTCTACCTGTAATAGAGTGTGTTAATTATTCCTAATGATCTGTACCATCCCGAGATTGGTCAGCTAATTCGGTAATAGTCATAAGATGTGCAGTTTTTTAATCTCCTTTTCTCATTTTCACTTTTTAAATACTTTTTGATGGTTGTCTGCCCTGCACTGATATCCTGCCCCTAAAGTGAGATAGAGTTTACTGTCATATTTGCTGAAGGGGAAACATTTGTCCCCATGATGAATATGCTAATCTTTTAGGGTTTAGAATTGTAGATAACTTTAAAATAGAATATTATTTTTAAATGTAGTGACAGGCTGAGTTGGTATGCTTGCAAATATCAGGAATCAAGTTTCTTTCTTTTTGTAGCTTATGACAGTTTCATTTTTCATATGTCTTTCTTAGGACTCCAATTTTTTTTTTTTTTAATCTAGGCTTACTGATCCACATTAAAAAAAAAAAAAAACAAAAAACAGTTGGAGACCAACTATAAGTTGAGTTACTTAATGTTATTTGAGACTGTTTCTCTGAGAAGTAGAACAACAAAATAACCATTTAAGAATAAGGTAAACAAAATGTTATTCAATAAGAGTCCATAAACATTTAAAATTTGAGCTTCAGTTTCATAGAATAGTCCAGAAAGGGCAGATAACAGAGGACTGCTTAAGGATTTATAGACACAGGTATGGATGGGTACCAGGCTGGCATTTGGAACATGGAGCTTGGTCTCCAAGGGGAAGAAGAAGATTTGGGAACAGAAAATGTCAGCTGCCCAGAGGAGGGAGCTGGGGCTAGAAGAGATGCCACCTGCCCCATCCCCAACCCCAGGCTGCCTCTGTCTAGTCCAAGGAGATGCTGAAGGCAGAAAGGGTGAGAGGGCTGCTGTGAAGAGGAAGAGCTCTGACACTAGTCAAAGGCAGGCTTCACTCAGTACCATTGCAGGAGGGGCTTCAGTTAAGACTGAGGTCAACTCCAAACGCAGCCAACACAGCTGAGGATTATAGCCAAGGACCAGGGTGAGGGGTCAGTGGATTGAAAAGTACTTAGAAGAGACAACAAGGGTACGGGTTTTTTGCTAAACTGTAATAGGATTCTTGCTCAGTAAGGTCTCTAAATAAAACTAAAATTCACTGTTCTTACATTGTGCTTTTTAAAAAATTTTTCCAGCTGACATCTCTCTTCCAGCTATTTCTGCCCTCTGATAAAGGTAGAGAACATGGAACAGGGCAATTCCCTGTGGGGAGGAGACAGAACCTAGACACATTTGTCACTGGTAGCTTCTATCTGCCTCTGTTCAGGTCCCTTTGGGGCCCTGGATTACCACTGGCCTGTGTCGCAGGTGGACAGCCAGAATGAGTTGATGGGATCCAGGGACATCCTTCAGCTGGACGAAGGGCTCTTCCGTGGGCAGCAGATAAAGCTAAAGACCTAAGGGATAACCTGGTGGGTGAAAATGAGGCCCAAGGCTGCCACAGGCAAGGGCTGGCCATACTGGAAACCCTCTGGAAGCAGAAAAGAAACAGAACAACAAAATAAAGCCCAGAGGGGCCATGAGAGAAAAAAGGGTGGTGACGCACACACCACTTTTACTACAATGAATGGACAGATAGGAAGATATTGTGGGTGTGGAGAGCACAGATTCCATCTGAGAAGTTGAGACCTGAGTCACCCTCGCTGGGAGCATCATGACTTGCATGTGAAACAGCGACCTTGTGATTTCTGTAATTACCCATGGGACTTCCTGCTCCAATGCAATACCTGCTAAGACGGAACAAAAAGGCAAAGGTGTTTATTCTTCCTGTTAAAATGTGATTAAGTGAAAAAAATGCCTTATTTTCTCCCAAAATAGGTCTCAATAACTCTTAAAAAATATTTTCTTTATATTATTATAAAAGCAATTACTACAAAGCTCATTATAAAAAATGAGAAAAACATACAGGAAATATATATAAGAAAATGTACAGAAGAATATATAATCAATCTTTAACATGAAACATTATCATTATTAATGTTTTCCTGCAATAGGCACTCCCAGTCAAGAGAGATATTTAGGAAAACAGATTTGTGGCTGGTCTCACTCTGTGGCTGGGTCAGGAAGGGCCACATAAGTCACACGCCAGGGGTCGGGCTTTGGATGTTTAGACAATGGGAACCTTGCTGATGTGAAGCAGGGCAGAGGCGTAACTAGATGCTGCTTGGGAAGGTCCCACACCTGCAAGTGGAGCATGGGTGGGAAAGGGTGAAACTGAAGGCAGGGATCGCACAGGGACCGGGGGAGAGACAAAGGGGGAAGTGGTAAGATAGCCATAGCTAGGTAGGGAAAATGGGAGAAGACACCCCTGGGAGGGCACAGTTCCCGGTTTCAGTAATTCAGTGAATAGATGGTGTGAAGTAGAGGGAGACGCACCCACATTTTACATATTATAAACAATGCTGGGAAGTAGGCATGCTTGAACGAGCATTTTCCAACTCAGCTCCTCCTACTTCCCCAAGGAAATTACTAAAGTAGGACTGGTGAGTCCAAAGGATTGCTGGGCTCTGGGGGACACTCAATCCATACTGCTTCTTTCCCGCTCCTGTTCAAAGCTAAGAGAAGGGGAATAAAGGAGCAAGTCAGAGGGAGACCCCAATGCCAGTGCTCCTTCCTAGAGAGCTGGGGGGTGGGCAGTCGTGCACACAGTGCCAGGGGCTTCTCAGCAGGACCTACCCCATCATGGGGACGTGCTCTCCTGTTAGCTTAGGGCCTGCAGAAGTCCAAGGGCCCACACAGTCCTGCTGTAAGACTCAGCCATGTCCAACCCAGCAGGGGCAAGAGTCAGAGGGTGCAGGAGGTCAGGCCAGTGTAGGGTCTTATGGAAACCCAGGCAGTGATGGAAGTACTTCCCCACAAAAGGCAAGGAGTTTGATGCATGCTGTTAATTTGGCATCTTTATGGCAATGATAAGCTTGCTGGGCAAGACCTTGAACAGAAGGTATATCATGTCCAAAAAGCACAGTCAGGTAAGGGGAAAAGAGTAACCTGCAGTGGAGAAAGCTGTGTGACACCCACTCGACTGATAAGGGTGCATATGACTGGTATGTCATGTGGACACCATGCATCCCTGGCATGAAGTGATGATATGGGATCTCACCCGGTGATGTCCTTCCCCAGATCTATCAACCCAGTGTAGTGATGAAACATCAGACAAGCCCACACTGGACATTCCAAAGGAGACCTGACTGGACCCCTTAAGACCGTAGGGGGTGACCCACCAAGACACTGAGGAAACATGGCAGGTCAATGTGATGGGGGAGCCTGGGTGGGTTCCTGGAACAGAGAGGAGACATGAATGGAAAACTGGTGGCATCCCAGTGAAGCCTGGAATTCGGTAATAATAATGTACCAGTGCTGATTTTGTTTTTTTTAATTTTTTAAAATTTTCGCTAATGTGCTGTGGTGATGTTAGACGCTGGCAACGGGGACTGCTGGGTGAGGGGGTACCCAAACTTGGTACAACTTTCCAGTGAGTCTAAAATTATTCAAAAATAAAAAGTTTACTTTATTTAATACTAGAAAGCATACAGTGTTTACAGCACTCAGCATAGAGTCTGGCACAGAGGACGCACCCAATAAATATTTGTTGTCCTTAAAACAAAAATTAGAAAAAAATATTACCAAACCCACTTCGGACTGGTCTTTGGCCCTTTCTAGTTTTGAGTCGGGGCCCCACTGTGAAGTGTTTCTAAGACCAGACCAAGGTATATGTGCTTTATTCTGAAGAATGGAAAGGGGATTCTCTGAAAAGTTTTGAGTACAGATGTGTCATATTTAATTTTGGAAAGATAATCCTGGTGGCGGTTTATAGAATGGGAGAGATCTATTTAAGGCCATTACAATAATTAAAGTGACACACTGTAAGTATGTGATCTAAGACTGGGGCAATAAAGTCAAGATAAAAAGAGGAAACTGATGGGATACAGCTTGCAAGAGGAGCTGACAGGACTTGGTAACCAACTAAAGGAGGGAGAAGATGCAAAGCATGCCTTGTTGTCCCCAAGGCTGTATTTATACAAGACCCCTAGTGTCCCAGGATTAAATCCTATCATCTGGGTGCAATCATTGTCCAACTCCCTTAGGTCCTCAGCAAGGCCAGTAGAGGGGAGAGGCCTGGGATGGCAGGGGTGGAGGTCTATGGCCTGGGTGCTGCCTTTGCAGTGGGTATCAGGGCAGTAGAAGGCACAGATGCCTCAGAAGTGATGGTGAGGTGATCACTGGTTCCAAAGATCCAGTCCAGAAACAGGACCACCATCGAAGAACTACGTTCTGCCTGGAATCCAACCAGGAAATCAGGCCAGGCTGGCGGAAATACCTGCAATGCTGGTGGGTGGGGCTCTGGGGAGAGTCTCCACTCAAGGGCTTCAGTAGGGGGTCAGGAAGGCATGACATTGAATTCAAGCCTCCAAAACCCTAAGATCAGAGTGCTGGGCTGGGAAACTAGACAAAACTTGAAGAAAGGGACAAATTGAGAGATTGGGGTTGACATATACACACTACTATCTATAAAATAGATAACTAATAAGGACCTACTCTATAGCACGGGGAGCTCTACTCAATACTCTGTAATGGCCTATATGGGAAAAGAATCTAAAAAAGACGGAATATATGTATATGTATAACTGATTCACTTTGCTGTACACCTGAAACGAACACAACCTTGTAAATCAAGTATACCCGCGGTAAAAATTTTTAAAAAAGAAAAAGAAAAAGAAAAAGAGATAGTTGCCTCTTTACTGTCACTCCCATGATAAATTTCACTTGCAGACAATTAAATCCAAGCCCCGCAGGGTCTGAATTGATACAGAGACAAAGGCTGCTGATGTATTTTCTCCCCCAGGCAGGACTGAGTCAGGAAGCAGGATGAAGGGAAGCATTTTAAACCTGGTGTTGGGACCCAGCTGTGAGGAGCTACAGGAGCAGAAGGGCCAAGGTAGCGCTGACAGTAACAGATTTCCTAGCTGATGATAAAGATGGCACTAAATGTGGGGTCTGTTTCAGCTCCAGTTTTTCGGTGGTTGTAACAACCAAGCTGTGCAGAGAGTGCTGTGGGAGGTGGTAACCAAGAAGTGGTCCAGGCCAAGTGCTGGAGGTCTGGGCACTGACTGTCTGCCAGTGTGCTCCAGTTCAGAGCCAAGCAATTCAACGTGCATTTGCCTGAACAAAATAAACAGGGTTTCTCCGACGTTAGTGATAGCGGGGCATGCATACCTAAAGGCAGCATTTAGCCTACTTTATTCCACTTAAATGCATCTGAGCTTTTGATTCCACATTATAAATAAGGAGTTGGGCAGTTTGCTGTGTTTAAATTACCCAATGCCTCTTTTTTTTTTTTTTTTTTTTTTTGTCTTTTCAGACAGAAGTCTTTCTGGACTGCTGTTTTGGATTTCCTCTCAAATCTTCTTATGTTGTAATTGCATAGCTCATACAATGAGAAGCTTCTATAGAGCTGCAAGAACTTTCTGTACATCTTTTCAAGTGTAAATTTAGAAAAAACCTGATTCGGGGCTATAAGAGCTGCATAAGTAGCAAGTCTAATTCACCTTCAATAAAAGATTCCGATAAAGTTGTTAAATGAGCTCAACCAGAGCAGAATGATCAAAAAAAAAAAAAAAAAATCACAGCTCCTTTCTGAGTGCTCAGTATAAAGGCTAAACACAGCTTGAAGGGAATGGGCTTGTTTCCTTCTGACTAATTGCACACAGCACCCTGTGTCTATGCCCACGTGGACTGCAGAGAATGGGAGATGCAAATGCACATTCCTGTGCCCAAACCGGCAAAGTGATCAATTCTGGGAGAAAATCTACATACACTATGAGCCTAACATCTGTATCTGGAGGCTGCCTTCTGCAGACATCCTGAGCCTTGCCAGGAGGAAAGAGAAGTTCTGCTTTCCCCTTCCTCTGTTTCCTGCAAAGCAGGAAGGGGTGCTGTCTGACTATTAAGACACAACCTTGATAAATGGTGCTGTGTTCCCTGCACAGGACCAGTGACAGAGTCTCCCAGTCTGGTGTGTGGACTGGCCCAAGAGTACCCATCTTGAGCCTCTGCAGGATCCCACCTGGGACCCTCCCCAAACTGATTCTCAACTTCACTCCTGCTCCAAGGCAATAGAAACAAAGCAGTCATCTCATATCACCTTTGGGTTAGCTTTGGACACTTGCTTTTATTTTACCCCATAAAGGAGCTTCTGTACCTTCCCTTCCTCAGTGCCTCTTTCCTTCTGTCCTAAATTGTCAGCTGCAGGGATGAGGTGCAAATTGGATTATGTCGCAGGCACAAATAGTCTGGGAAATAATTTCTGGTCACTGCTCAGTTGATACAGGTGCACCCATGCACACTAGACAAACCCTGTGTGCAGCCCAAGTTCTGCCCAGTGTGTCCCAGGACAGTAGAGTGAAGGCTCTTGGGCCACTGGGGGCCCTGGTGGGCAACCTCGTTGGGATGGAGAGGAGCAGCCGTGGGGCGGAGGCACTAGGAGGGCCCACTGTGTATGCTGTCTCCAGGATTCCACTGGAGGTGATCTCCTTGCAGGCTCCTCTGAGGTGCTCATGGCATCTTCTAGAAGGCCTGAGCAATGGCAACAAGTGGGGCAGGTGGCTATGTCAGACCCGGGCTTTACTCGCCCTTTCTGTCTCCTGCATCCCTTCCCTCCTTCTGCCTCTTGACAGATCAAACAAAGGCACCAAATTAAAGATGACTCAAGGAGGAGAGAGGGGGTGTTGTGATGGCTCTCCCTCCTCCCTGGGGCAGGGGTTTTGCTTGAGGGAATCTGGACGTCTGGCCAGGAGAAGTCAGATCTGAGGGATCAAGTTTAGAAGAAACAGCCTCTGAGCCAATTAGCACCTCAGCCTGTGGCCTTGCTCTTAATCTATCTGTGTGCCTCACCACTGTCTCTTCTTGTGCTCACCGTAGGATCAATTATCACTTTCTTCTGATCCTAAGAAAATCACCACTGACTAAAGGAAATGGACTCACTGTTCCCGGCCACTTGTCAGTAGACACCTTTAACGAAAGCCACTCAGAGGCCTTTTGAGTGCTTCACAGCACTATGGAAAAAAAACAATAAGAACAACAACTCAATATCAAAACTGTTTCTTGGGATTTGAGTCTATGTTAAGCTGCTCTTAAAAAATAGTTGATTCGGGCTTCCCTGGTGGCGCAGTGGTTGAGAGTCTGCCTACCAATGCAGGGGACACGGGTTCGAGCCCTGGTCTGGGAAGATCCCACGTGCCGCGGAGCAACTAGGCCCGTGAGCCACAACTACTGAGCCTGCGCGTCTGGAGCCTGTGCTCCGCGACAAGAGAGGCCGCGATAATGAGAGGCCCGCACACCGCGATGAAGAGTGGCCCCCACTTGCCGCAACTAGAGAAAGCCCTCGCACAGAAGCGAAGACCCAACACAGCCATAAATAAATAAATAAATAAAAATTAAACTTTAAAAAAAAAAATAGTTGATTCTTCTAACATATTATCTTGATTCTCACTAGATAATAATATATCCCAACTGAACCTGAATCAATTATTTTACTTTATTTTGCTAAAAAAATATTTTTTTGTATTTTTCCTGGATATGTGTGTGTCACTGAATATATAAATGATGGGCATCCATTAATTTTTAATAAGTAAAAGTGCTATTTTGTTAAAAATAAACCCTCCTGAATTTTGGAACACCGAGATAAAGACTTAAAACGTGATACATATTTTGACTAAGCAATTATTATTTTTCTAAACATAAAATAAGTTTTTAAGAGTTTATGCTAGACAATAATTAGGGGTGCTCCAAATTATATGAAGATATTTGTTACAGTATTTTTAAAAAGAAAAATTAGAAACAATTTATAGACCTACCAAGACACTGGTTTAATAAATAGCAGTGCATTAGGAACTCATTAAAAACTGCATTGTAGGACAAGACTTAATGATATGGTCAAATAGATTAGTTTACTAAGTTAAAAGAACAGGTTACATAACAGTATTTACCTTACAATATGAAATTTGTGAGAAAAATGTATATACAACCGAAGGAAAGAAAGTATATACGATTTTCTAAAGGTGGTGATTTTGGAGTCATTTAATGATTGATTATTTTCATTTTTCTTCCCTGCCCTTTCTTCATTTTCCTCAAGTCTACAATAAATGCACACTAAATTTGGCCAGCAAAAAATAATATAGATTATACAAAAATTATGTTTATGTGCAGTACTTATTTATGTTTAACAGCCTTATGGGATATTGCTGATATTCATTACACTGCATCTATTTAAAGTGTACAATTTGATAAAGTTTTGACATATGAACACTCTTGTAAAACCATGACCCTAATCAAGATAATGAACATCCCATCACTGTTAAGTTTCCTCACGCCCTTTGGCCATCTGTCCCTCCCGACCCTCCCAGCCCCTGCCTTACCCCTTGTATCTAGGCTCTTTCTGTCCTGCTGTCACTTTAGATTAGTTTGTGTTTTCCACAGTTTTATATAAGGGGAATCATATGTGGCATGTGCACTTCTTTGGTTTACTTTCTTTCACCCAGCACAATGATTTTGAGATTATCCCAAGTTGTGGTGTATCTCAAAGGTCATTCTTTTTTATTGCTCAATAGTATTTCATTGTATGGATACACCAGTTAGTTTATCCTTTCACCTGTTGATGGGCATTTGAGTTGTTTCCAAAATTTTTTCATTTAAAAAGGAACGAGTATTAGACTCCTGGAGTCTGGTGGGTTCTCAGGCCAAAGGGGTATTTCTTGAGATGGTTTTGGCCCACTAGAGTTTAAGAGGAAAGCTAATGTCAGTAATGTTCTCCTTGTGCAGGAAATCTTCAGTGCTGGCGGGCAACATATGATCAGGTTGATAAGAGGAGACATACAAATTTGGTAACTTGATCTTTTCAAATTAGAACATTTTCTGTAGTTCATGATTTAGGAGAGACAAGGGTTCTGGGAAAGCAACCGTGCGCATTACGTGGGATCTCATGCCAGTGACCCACAGGAAACTCTGAGGCCGCTGAGTGGTGGATCTTTCTACCTCAACTGGATGGTCCTCCCCCATGGATTAGTGTCATTGCTTGGTGATTATTTGTACAGCAGAGGAAGACGGACCACGGAGAAGTGGACTGTGTCAGAGGGAGTAATGGGGTAAAAGATGGTGTCCAGGGTACCTGGAGAAGAAGAAGACCATTAAAGCCCATGGGCCCAACTTCTGATGCTGCTGTATAGTCACATGGCATCTTTTCACATAGTAACACTTCAAGGCACGGTGATTTCCAAAGACAAAGCAGAATCCCTTGGGATACCATGTGTTTTCTTCACTGGGTGGTTTGGACTGGTACCTCTGGAGGGCAGAACCTCACTCCTGAGGGCTTCCACTGCTGAGCTCATGCTGGGCATGTGTTACACTCTTTGCTCATTTGTGGAGCTTACATTTTAGGTCCATTTTTTAACCTCATTTTTTTCTGAACGTTTATTGGTATGTGTTTGTTAGATTTCCTGAAAATGTCTGTGAGTCAGGTGGGGCCTCTTGGGTAAGAGGAGAACAGCTGATGCTTGTTGCAGACCCACCACCACGTGGACACACATTTTGGTTTTCCTCTTTACAACACAGGGATGTGGGTGTTCTCAGCCCATTTTACAGATGAGGGCACTAAGGCACAGAGAGCTGGTTAAGCGATGTATCTAAGTTCACAGAGGCAGTCAGTAGAGGATACTAGAATCAAACCCAGCTCTGTTGTATCCTAAAGCCAGTGATCTTTTTAGGTTTATTCATTGAAACTAATATTGGTTGAACACTGACTACATCTCAGGCACTGTTCGAGGTACTGGAAATATAGCAAAGAACAAAACAGATAAAAGTTTCTGCTCACATGGGGTTTCCATTCTAGTGGGTGAGACAGACAATAAACAAGATAAACAGAGTGTGTATTATGTTATTATGACAGTGCAAAGGAGGAATGTAAAGCTGGGAAGGATGGTGAAAAAGCATTGGGACAAGGGCTACAGTTTTAGATAAGGTGACCAAGGAATGAGGAAAAAGCTGTGTGGTCATCAGGAGGAAGAGCTGTCCAGGCAGAGGGTACAGCAAGTGCAAAGGCCCTGAGGTTGACATGTTTAAGGGAGTGTATCTGGTGTTTAAGAAATAACCTCAAGTATGTTAGCATGAGAGAAACCTTCACACATGGGGTTCCCTCAAGGTCTTTTTAAATAACAGGATAAGACTTTATTAAAGGTATATTAAAATATATAGTTTTGTGTTTAGATATATAGATACAAACTGTTTTTTTAAGATGCAAATCTTTGGAATTTTTAAATCACTTAATTTTTTTGTGCCTGAAATATAAGCTTTCTGTTTTCATTGTAATTTCAGCCAAGTAACATTTAACAAAGCCCCAAGGAAATGTTTGCACATTATGTTTGCACATTTGACTTTGTTTTCACACTTAGTTGAAATAACAGACTAATAGGAAGATCTAGACTTTAAACTGAAGTCTAACCCATCCACTTTGCTGCACTGAGCCTGGGTCAGCAAGGCTCTTTGAGTTTGCTTTACTCATCTGCAATAAAGGGGCGATACCTTCCTCCCTGTCATGGTCTATCCAATGATCTTCCACCATTGTGTATGGATCTTTTGATTTTATCTAAGAGCTGGGAGTAAAAAAAACAACCAAGATGGGGCTCACCAGCCTGTGGCAGCATGCATTTTAGCAAGGAAAGAGAGATGGGTAAGCAGGTGTGCAACGACAGCAGGTGCTAAATCAACAGCAGATGAGGGGTCGTTGACCCTGCAAGTGGCATGGGGGTAGGGTGTTGATGGACACGCAGAGGAGCTGGTAGGTGGGTTGTGGTTCAGACCGGGGGAGGTACAGGGTTTTCTGTGCAGAACTGAAAAGTGATCACAGAACAAAACTGAGAACAGCCACACGATGCATTATGACATTTCACATTGCTCGGCAGGGTCCCATGATGGAAGCAAGAGATTAAGGGGACCTGAACAAGGTCACAGCAGTGGGGAGAGGACAGGAAGGAAGTGGTAATATTAGGACGAGCTTGTCACGGCTGGTGATGGTGGAGTGGAGGGAGGGAGGAAAAGGGTTTAGGAGGCACTTTAGTTTTTATCTTGGGTGACGGTACAGTGGTGCTGGTGATGAGGCAGGTCTACACTGGAGAATGAGCCACTCTGAGGTATTAGGTAATGACTTGATCTTTAGAGAGATGTAGGTGGAGACATCTAGTAAGTTAGTACATGAAAAGTTCAGGAGTCCAGGAGAGTTGTGGGCTGGAGACTTAGATTCAAGAGCCAGAAGAAGGGGATACATTTTCCAGGGGCAGCGGACAGAGGAGACAAGGGTCACAGAGAGAGTATTCTGGATTTCTTAGCAGACGACCAGGTCTTTGATGGCAATGGGGGACTCAGAAACGGGGGGACAAGGTAATTACTGTGGCAGGAACTCCTATGTTTACACATGTCACCTACTTGAATTCCCATAACAACCTTCTCAGGCTGTGACCCCATTTTACAGAAGAAGAAACTGAGAGGCAGAGAAATGAGGTCATTTGTCCACGGCCTGAGTCATTCTAGGAACACAAGTGGTCTGGATCCAGTTGATGGCGCTCACAGGGACAGTGGGAATAGGTGATACCAGAAGGAAGAGGAGTCTTCTGCCCCTTCACCATGCTTTTTTCTAGTTGGGCTTTTGTTCTCCTCGGTGTGAAGACTTGACTTTGGAGAATGTCAGCTGAAGATTTCCAGAATTTCAAATGCCAGGAAGTGTTTTTATATCCTCTAGTTTTGATATCACATTAAACAATGTGATGTTGCATCACACAACAAACTGTTACATAAAGAAGGAAGTGGGTACTGAGTCCTTGCCCACAGTGAAAGAAAGGGCATTCCAAGCAGAACTTTCTCAATGTTGTTCGATCATACATGCACTCACACACACACACACATTCAAGAAATGATAATTCAAAAATCCTAGTGAATTCTAGACAACTCTCTTGTTTTAGAAGCACACTCCTTGCTTTATTGGAATATGATGCACTGGGGTGGGAGTATGTGGGAGTGGACAGGGCTGACCTTGGATGAGAGAACAGGGGTCATAGCAGCAGCATCTTCGCCCTCCAGAATTAGATATAGCCTCCCATCCTTCTGCAATTCAATAAATTGTTAAGACACTAAAAACTCAATAATCTTGGTGACCAAAACTTGTCAATATGGAGTTTGTTTCTGTGATGTTTAACATCATTTCTCTAGGTTTAAAATGGATTATTTGCTCTCTTTTTCCCATTACTGTATAAGAAAAGGGCACTTTTTGCTACATTATAAATGTTAATGGGGAAGGAGAGAGAATTTAAACAGCAAAAGCATGCAGAATGGAGACTGTGAGCTGAATTATTTTAATTTTGCCTTGAGTTCTATGTTTGAGTCCCTGTTACTTTGCTCTAATTTGGGGAGGAAGGAGTGTTGAATTTAGACATTTGGTATTTGCTTCAGTAACTTCAACTATTTCTTTCTAATCAATTTTGCTTGCAGTTCAAGGCTTAGTATAAAGTATTAAATTCTGTATGTGATCCTGTCCTACTGTTTTCTGCACTTCTATTGTAAACATCTTAAGAAATAAAGAGAAGTGTGAAAAATGAAAATATAATTTATATTCTTTGAGATTAGAACTTCATTACTTACCCAGAGGCAATGTTTCAGCAGTCATTTCCAAGTACTCCTTTAAATGAGATCTAAGCATATCACATTTAAAATAGATACTTAAAAATAATGACTATAAGAGTAATTTGGTATCATTTTAAAAATTAAGGAGAACATGTCCTAGAATGGATCACTATCTATCTATCCTATATTTAAGTGACATTGAGATTGTTAAAGCTCTCTTCCCTTATATTGACTCCATTTTCTTCCAAAAGTTTGTAATATTTACAACAATCTAAATCCTGACTACTTCATAGGGTCTAGGTGCCATATGGAGCCATTTCCCAGAGACATAATTTGAAAGTGTCCACAGTTTATTTTTTTATGTTCAGTGTCGTTGTTTTGGTTTTTTTTTCTCAATGACCCTAATTAACCAATCAGGGTGAAGGAAAGAACAAGGTTAAAAAGATTTGGTTTTCAGGTTTAAAGGAGAAAATATTATATATTTCTGCTTCTACCTATGAAAAAAACCCAAAGCTTTTCAATGCTTATGCTCATGTACAATGTCATTCAACATATTTTAGGAGGCAGCATAAAAACTCAAAGAGAAAACCTGCATGTTTTGTTATGTTGGCCGCTTATAGATTTTAATCTTCCATCATTTCATATGAGTTTTTGATATTTACAGGAAGGCAAATACTCTGTGCATTCCAGATGCCATTATATTATTATAACTGTCGTTTGGAAGTGGGTTGAATGATTTGGATGGGGAAAAGCCCTATCTGGAATTTTAATCCATAGAGTCCAAAACTGGTTGCTAATATACACATTTTCATTGTGAATAAACTTTTCCCATCTAAACATGATGCATGATTAGCAGTTTTATAAATAGTAAAACTTTTATCTGGGGTAACTAAATTTAGTCTTCCTGGTCAAGTTCATGTTTCTTTTCTTTTTTTTTTTTTTGGTTTGACTTTATACAGACATGGAGGTTGGCATTAAGTGATTACTTATAATGTTTTATTACACTGAAATCATAGATTTCCATCAAGGGAAGATTGGACATTACCATGTCAAGTTCCCTCACTTGATAAATTGGTGACAGTGGACTTACTCAACGTTACTCAATGTGAAAGCTAACCCCAGGTGAGGGTCATTTCCACTGAAGTAGACTGAGAAAGGCTGGATGAAGGGCAGGCAAATCATATGAGATGACTGAGCCCTGCTTGCTAATGACCAAGGAACAGAAGGTCCTGACCAGCCAGCACCGTGTGTCGGTACTTGGAAAATAGGCACCATGACGCAACACTGCGAAGGGGAAGACACCTGAACCGACATATTTCATCTGTCCCCTCACAATGGGGGTTGTGAGTAGCTATAGAAAAAAAAAAAAAGTTATGACATTTCTTACAGCCTGAGATTTGAAGGGTTTATATGTCCTGTGAGTCATTTAGATGAGAAAATATCTTCACAGGTTGACCAGGTGTTCATCTGTTTGGAATGGGGTAGAAATAAGTAAGGTGCTTGATCAAAATCAATTCTTACCCTATATGTTACTGACATGATCACCCTGTCAGTTACCCAAGTAAGAACCTTCACTCCTTTTGCTCCTGCGTGCTGTCTATTGTGAGCTTACAAACTATTGGATTCAGTTTTTCCTTTTCTGTTTTCCTCACCTGTTTGGGATCCTAAAGAGTTTTTTTCTCTGAAGCCTTTAACTTGACCTCTGGTAGTCAGTACATTGATAGGCTGTAATGTGCCATGTCTTCTGGTACCCACATTCATGTGTGGCCTCCTCCCATGTGACTGGGTATTGCTATGTGACCAGATATGGCCAATTGCTATATGACCAGACATGGCCAACCCTGGTTGTTGCATCAACCAGGGTTGATGCAACAGGAGACCGGATAAGCACTTGCACATTGGGACTTGCCCTGTTGGAACTCTCCTCCTTGGAATTCAGGTGGCACACCGTGAGGCAACCCAAGCATCCATTAAAAAAAAGGCCAGCAAGAAGGAACACGGAGGTCCCACACTGATGCACCTGAGCTCCCAGCTGACAGCAACAACAATCAACCAAGTCAGCGAGCCATCTTGAATGTTCCAGCCTGGTGTAAGCCCCCAAATGTCTACAGCTGAAATCATGTGGAGCACAAGAGTTTCCCAGCTGAGCCCAATCAATTATAAAATCAAGAGACATAGTAAAACATTTTTTTGTTTGGGTTGTTGTATGTTAAGCCACTAAGGTTTGGGGTGGTTAGTTATGCAGCAATTGACAAAGAAAATGTCTTACTCTTTTTTTTCTATCTATCTTCCTTCTCACCCCACTTCCCTTTGTAACAAGCCTACCTTCACATCGTCTTCTCTTACTCCTCTTTGGATGCCCTGCTTCCCTAATTGGGGGAATGCTCACCATTCCCAGTTCCACTGCTGTCTTTCTTCTGTTTGTCGTGGCCTCTCCTGAATTACCCATCAGTGACTCCTATGAGCCAATTCATCTCTCAAAGGCCTAAGCTTCATAAACCCCCCGGGCTGGTAAGCTTTGCTCCGTAGCCCTGGGGGCTCCTTCACTGCTACATTTCTTGCTTATTCTTGGCTCTTCCCTCTCTGCTCCTGCTTTGTGGATTGCTAGCTTCCAGAGTGTCATTCCATGTTCTTATATTGCCTGGCACAAACCGAACACGTGTCTGTTGAGTTGAATTCTTTAAGTTGTACAGCACAGAACACAGGGATCTTGTAAGTACAAGCATCACACTGAGTAGGAAAAGCCAATAAGCTGCATAGGAAATCACAGGGTAGAGCTAGAATTACTGAAGTCAGAAAACAAAGAGCAAAGAAACAACATAACAGTCTTCATATATTGCCGAACGCTTTGTAACACTGGTGTTTAAAGAACGTGATTGACATTAGGCTTGTGAGTTTCATAATTTTTACAACATGTAAGTGCAATGTTTCTGAGGACATGATTAAATTCTACAAAGTATTTCCAAAGGGTAAAGGGATATATTTAGATAGTCAGGTAGATAAGTACGAAGGCAGATAGACAGATAGATGGAAAGATAATAGGTGGATAGAGTCTTAGTATAACTTACTGAGGACTACCACTTGGAGTAGTACAATTAATGGCTAAATGAAAAACAACCTAATCCTTACATGTTAAGGATGAGGGCTGTGCAACATGGTTTCCCTGCACAGAACACTTGACACTAGACGGCAGATAGATAGATAGATAGATAGATAGATAGATAGATAGATAGATAGATGATAGATAGATAGATATGAGTATAATTGCTTTACAGTGTTGTGTTAGTTTCTGCTGTACAATGAAATGAATAAGCTATATGTACACATATATCCCCTCTCTCTTGGACCTCCCTCCCACCCACCTAGGTCGTCACAGAACACCGAGCTGAGCTCCCTGTGCTATACAGCAGGTTCCCACTAGCTATCAAGTTTACACATGGTAGTGCATTTATGTCAAACCTGATCTCCCAAGTCGTCCCACCTTCCCCTTCCCCCCTACCCCATGTCCACATATCCATTCTCTGTCTCTGTGGCAGATATATTTTTGAAAGGTGCCCCTGATGAGTAAAGACTTCAGTGTGCTGCAGGGACTGTCTTCCTGGTTTTGCTCAGTCCAGGGTCTGGTCTGTGGGTCTTATTTCTGGTGTAAGAGCCACGTGGTCCAGGATGACTTGTGAGTATATTCATGTCAAAACAATATTGTTTTGGGAGCCTCTAATTGCTCAATTTCCATGTTTTGCAGCAAGATAGAACTTCATAGAAAATAAAACAGAGACTAAGAACTCCAGTGGGAGAGGATGAGATGACCCATCATTCTTCTATTCATTTCATGGTGTCTGCTGCCCCAGCCCATTGTCTTCATGACTTTGTGTCCCCACAATGTCAACCTAAGAGCCTGAGTCTCTTTCTCCCCTACAGCCTATTTAAGTGGGGTCTTTCCTGTGCTCATGGACCTGGCAAGGATTTTAGTTTCAAATGGATTTTTAGCTTGGGTAAGAAATGAAGTGTAGAGATACTAACTACTCTTAAAACCTTCCTATGGATTTTTAAAACAAATCTCAAGCAAAACCTTTTATCAATGGTGGCTTTAATGAATACCATATAATTCCAAAAGACACAAAACAGTTTTAAGTTTTATTTAGCATTATGAAATTACTAGGCATTCACCTGATTTTATTTCTTTGGCATTATTAAAAAGATAAAGCATGCATCTGTGAATCAAGGAAATGGGAGAAATTGTTGAGTAGATGGAATGGGCTTTTAATAGGATTTTGAAGTCAAATAGCATTAAGATCGTCAAGGAAATAAGAATAGCAGAGGGGTTTAACATATGAAATGGTTTAAGTCACCTTCAAGGTTGAGAGCCCCTTAGACCTAAATGGATTATTGCTCCTCCACTGTTCATCCCACAGCAAATTCCAAAATGCTTTCCACTTTCCTCAACTACTACATACTTTTAAAATATGTTAAAATAAGTGGTCTAGAATGGCTTTCCAATTAGTTCACTGGACCTTCCTTGATATGGACCAGTATCCAAAGGTCCTGGCACTCCAGCTGGAATGGCTGCTAATCAAGGGATAAATAAAATGTGTCTTGGAAAATTACATTGCAATCTGATCCCTGTTCAGTCAGTGTTTATGACATTATAAACAATATTTTCCAAGCAGATAAAACAATTGTTTCAAGTACCTTGTATCTTCCTTTTTGGAGAAGTAATAAAGAAAATGTGCTATGGGAATTCCCTGGTATTCCAGTTGTTAGGATTCTGGGCTTTCATTGCCATGACCTGGGTTCAATCCCTGGGTCTGGGACACACTCCCAGGAAGCCACCTAGGTTACTAGAGGTACTAGCTCAGAATAAAGGAATATAGAATGGGTAGAAGGAGAGAGAGATGATGTATTAGTCAGCTCAAGCTACCATAAAAAAATATCATTGACTGAGTGGCTGAAACAACAGGAATCTCATAGTTCTGAAGGCTGGACATCCATGATGATGTTGTCAACAGATTCGGTTCTCACAAGAGGCTTCTCCTCCTGGCTTGTAGACAATCACCTTCTCATTGTGCCCTGACATGGTACAGAGAGAGAGAAGAAGAAAGCTCTATGTTTTCTATTCTGATTAGGGCACCAATCCCATCATGGGGCCTCATCCTCTTGACCTCATCTAAACCTAATCACCTCCAAAGGCCCCACCTCCAAATATCATCACAGTGGGCACCTAGGACTTCAACAAATAAATCTGTTGGCAGGACACAAAATTGTGTCCCTAACAGATGGAAAGTATCAGTTGTCATCCTAAACCCACTGCAGTGTCAGAGGTTTTAGTTTGTCACACTAATATCCTTCCTTCAACTCTTCCCAGGAAATGAGACTAACCAGATTCAGTGAAATCTCTAGGCTGTCTTGAGTGTGAGATGCTGACTTACAGCTGTATTCATCTTCAGGAATTATTCTGAAGGGAGCTGTCTAACCCAAGGGGTAGAAAGGCCAAGCTCCTTTCCCTCAAGTTGGGGAAAACTCTGAAAGGTGACTGCTTTTGCAAATGCAATGCATTTAAAATTTACCTTCTGCTTATTCCTGTCTGCTTCTCTCACTCCCTTTCAGGGGCTATTCCTGAGAGCAGTCCCTGAACACAAATCTCTGCTCAGAGTCTGTTGCAGGGAACCTGACCTGCCACCAGAGGTGTGTAAGTAATCTTGGTCAGAGGGTGAACAGAGGAATGCTGAGAGCACTAACCACTCCTATTCTGCACCTCTCCCTGTATTCAAGCCCTTGACACAAAATTTTGTATTTTTCTCACTAAAGAGGCATAGTTTATTTCATTAATTTCCTTACCCCTTGATTATGGCCGTCTGGCTGCTCTGCAGAGTAGGATGTTAGCAGACACGATGTACATAAATAGTTGAAAACAGCCTTTGGATTCCACTTGGCTCTTGATCCTCTGTTAGCTCCAGGAGATATGCCTGGACTAGCCCTTTACGATACAATACAGTTAAAGATACTTTCTCTTTGAACTTGAAGCCAGTTTCTCTCATTACAGAATCCTAAGTGGTGAAGCCGGCTCTATTTAGCAAGTCAAGCTTACTGAAAAAAGAAAAAAAAAAAAACCCACACATTTTTTTTTTTATTTGCATAGAAGATGGAAGATCACACAATCTATATCTGGATCATTATTCTGCTGATTACAAGACTCAGAAACCGAATGAGAGAAGAAAGAAAGGTCACGTGGTTCCTGGAGAATCATCCTGCCCTGCAGGGCAGAAGGTCAAGCAAGGTCACTGTCACCTAGAAAATAATGATGGAGACTGCAGTCTCCCGAATTGAGGTCAAAAGTTATTTTTATCTGAAGAGATAAGTACAAAAATCCCTCCTTGACAGATGTATAGAGATTGGTCTGTCAAATAAATATCGTATATATCTCAGTCAATATCTCTGGATAAACGCTAACTGACTTGTTTTTCAGAGAATTCCATTTCAGACCATGACACTGAGTTGTTGAAAACATTCTGCTCTCAGAAACAATTTATAATAAACAGGACATTTGAGGCATCATCAGTGATTACCCCTCTTATGGTTCTATTTTTTGTGTTCTGAACTATGGTTTTGAAGACGATTTATTTATTTTTCTGAGAAGTCCTGTTTTAATTCAAGTCTTATACACAATCCAAGGGGATTACTTAAGCTTCTTTTATGTACAGAGATTCTCCCATATTGAATAAAACTTTCTTTGTTTGGTAGTTTTAGGTCTATTTCCCGGTAGGGAAATGGTGCTAACCCATCCAGACTTGGTGGATTATCTGGTTACTTTGTTATTTAGAACCACGTGGTCAAGATCTCACCTGTAGGAACATCTGTCTTCATAGGAGAGTCAATGTCTCCCATTTCAGTCTTGGCAGAAGGAAGCAGGAGAACTCAAAAAGGGGCATCAACACGGGAAAGAAGAAATCCTCGGTCCTTAATGGAGAGAAAGTGAATCCCGCTTGGGGAATCAAGCATGGGGGGCTGTAATGGTTATTCTAATTAACAAGAGGCCCCGTGTCTGAGTCTGGACATTGTGCGTGCCTCCTATCCTGGACACCTCTGTCCAGATCCAGGCCTCTCCATGTTCCATCCACATCTTCTCTTCATGATTCCCCCTCCCCAGCTGAGCTTCCTCTGGGTCATGGTTTCAGATGATTCTCACTTCTTCATCTCTTTCTTCTACCATAGGTGAGTTAAATTGGGATAACAATACCCAGATCCCAGGGAATAGGATTAGATGGAATAACACAGGCAAAAGTGCCTCGTCAAAGGTGAAGTGTAATTCAAATGCAGAATGTGTATAAGTGAATTTCCCCGCTCAACAACAAGTCTCAATTTCCTATGTATTATTATGAGACTTAACATTTACTGAGTGTTTACAGTGTATTACCCATTCTTCTCTGCATTTCAGGAGTATAAATACTTATCAAAGGAATAAATAGATTAAGTGAAGTAATCCCCATAGCATTATAAAGTAGGTGATCTCACTGTGTTCATTTTATAATGAATAAATTGTGGTCTTGTTAGGTTGAATAACTTTCCCATGGTCACTCACCCAGAAATGAGAGCTGGCTTTCAATCAGGTCTTCTGCTTTGAACAAGTATGCTCATTTATTTATGGCAATGACACCATTATCATCCCTGTCAATCTGGGCTGAAAGCCGCAGATTCACTTCTGGGACTTCCTTTTCTTTGCCCCAAACATCTCATTAAGAGTGTCATGAAGTCTCCTTCTGGTGCCCTGACCCACTGTCATGTTGAAATAAATTTCTAGACCCAAGATGGAGTTACTCCTGCCTGGGGTGCCACATCAGCAAAACAAAAATTAGGTAACTTTCCTGTCCCCGTAAATGCTCCGCTTGACCAGAAACACAGTGCATCCTGTCAGCCAATCCCCAAATGCAAGTCAATTCTGGGCTTTCTCACTCCAGATAAGGTTGACCATGTGGCCCCAGCCAATCAGGTATTCTATTTTTCCCTTCCTTGTTCTTTATTCTTCATCCTATAAGAGCTTCCTGCCTTCAGCCCCATTTTTCAGTTCTCTGAAAGGAGACTTCCACTGCATGAAGTGTTGAAAAAGATTGCTTGCATCACTAAAATTGTCTCTTTTAATCATTTTTAACAGTCATGGACTCTCCTCCGATGCCCTCCACCCACTGCTTCCCTCCCATTCCTGATGCTACCACCTAACTCAAGTCTGTCTCTGATTCTGACTCACCTCCCGACTCACCTCCCTTCTTTCCACTGTTCTGCTAATCTCTTAACTGGCCACTGGGCATTATTCTTTCTCCCCTCCACCTATTTTATGCACAGAAAAATCCAATCGTCTAATTCTTCTGCTCAAAATTTTTATTAACTCTGAATTACCAAATAAACTTAAGTTTCTGAATTTCCCCATTTAACATACTTGATGACCTTGTATAGATTGCCAATCATCCTTCAGGGCCCTTCTCATGACTCCCTTGTAAGGAATATGCAGCCTGGCTCTCCAGCCAAATCCAAATTCCTCTCTGTTCCTTGGACACTCCTGGTAGTTTACCATTTCTGCCTTTTTTTTTTTTTTAATCTACCATGATGTCTTCCTGGTTGGTTTCCCATGTGGAAGCCTCTTCCCTCTCTTCCATGAAGACTTCTCATCTTCCCCCAGGAAAAAACAAATCAGAAATACACCAAGTAAATGACCAAAAGCACATGCAAAGTCTTCAACATCATCAGTCATCAGAAAACTGCAAATTAAAACTACAACGAGACCACTGCATACTCACTAAAATGTCAAACATTTTTAAAAGACCCCAAACAGCAACTGTTGGTGGGGACTTGGAACAACCGAAACTCTCATACATTATTGGTGGGAAAAATGGTACAACCACTTTAGAAAAGTTCCTGCAGTTTTCTTACACACTAAACATTCTCAGCCATTCCATACCTGGGCACTTACCAAAGGGAAATGAGGATATGTGTGCACAAAAACATTTGTGCAACAAATGTTCATAGCAGCTCTACTCAAAATAGATGAAAACTGGACATAGTGTAAGTGGCCATCAGTAAAAAAAGGGAAAAAATTCTGGTGCATTTATACCATGGAATTATATTCTCCTACTATGGAATTATACTGAGCAAAAAAAGGAGCAAACTAGTAACACATGAAATAACATGGATTGATTGTAAACAACATCATGTAAAGTGAAAGAAGTCTTATGCAAGGGTACATGCTCTATGAAGTTCTATGACAGGCAAAACTAATCGATGGTAGAAAAAATCAGAATAGTGGTTACACCTGTGGGAATGTAGATGCGAATTGACTGAGAAGCAACATTAGGGCTTTCTGGGGTGATGGTTATGTTCTATATCTTCACAGGGGTTTGGGTTACAGAGGTACATGTGTTTACCAAAACTAAGTGAATGTACGCTGAAGACTTGTGCATTTCACTATCGGTAAAATTTACATTAAAAAAAATGTATGCAAATATTGAGTTAATCCTATAGATGCTGACGTTTTTAGTGGGAAGTGTGCTGATGTCTGCAATATGTTTTGAAATGTATCAGAAAGAAAATAGTTTGATGGATGGAGAGAAGGACGGATTGATGTCCGCATGTGTGAAAAAGTAAGAATAGTCAAATGTTAATGGTAGAACCTGGGTGGTGGGTAGATGGGCATGCATGACAAAATTCAGTCAATTTCACTGTTTGAAAAATTTTTAATAAAAAGTTGGGAAAAAATTAAATCCCATGGCAATCTTCTCTCACTGCTTTTGAGACTTTTGATGTCTCTCTTAGTAACAATGGAACCAAGAATGCGTGGTAGCAATCAGTAAGTGAATGGTTCTCAACGCGTGGCCTGGGAACCAGTCCTGAGACCTTTGAGGGATCTGCAAAGTTGAAAACATTTCCTTAATAACAACAACTTAATAATACTAAGATGTTATTTGCCTTTAAAAAACTCATTCTTTCACAAGTGTGTAGTGGAAATGTTAAGAGGCTACATGATTTGTGGCATCTCAGTAGATTAAATCCAGAAGCAGTTTGAGAATCCAGCTGTCTTCTATTAAGCTGGACAATAAAAAATTTGTAAAAATGTAAAACAATTCCATCTTCTCACTAATTTTTGGTTGTTTTAGAAAATATAGTTATTTTTGACAAAAACATATTATGTCTGTTAACATGTAATGGTTTTACTTTGCCATTTTAAACTGCACAAATAAATATTTTATAAAGGTCACAGTTTTACTAATATTGTAAACAGCAATTCTCAGCAGTAGTAGTTAAAATCTAGATCACTTTGGTCATGAGTATTTCCTTGGCAAAGTTTACATTAGTTTTATTTGTGCAGCTGAATTTAGAGAGCCCTCAGTACAAGTTAAGGGAGCAAGGGGTCTTGAGAGCAGAGAGCTTGAACATCTCTGCAATTGCCATTTACTCCATGAAGACAGACAGCCTTGTGTGAAAGTCAGGAGGACCTGTGCTGGCCCTGCTCCCTTCTAGCATCATGTTCCTTAAACTCTCTTGAAAATGAGAATATTAATGGTACCCACTTCAACAGGATGGGGAAAGACCAGAAGAACTGCTAGGTAGTTGGAGATAGTATTAGAGGGGTATTTGCAAAACATAAAGCAAAGCTCATATTTTAATTATTTGTACAAACGTATTTCACTCTTCTCATTTATCATGGCCTCCTTGAGGAAGGAAGATAAAGCTTCATACTTGCATCTTTGCATCTCCACTGGAACCTTCACACGTTACACCTGAATTACTGCAAGTCAAATAAAGGTTGAGGTGATAAAGGTTTCCCTCCCCATGTGCCCACGTGCCTGGCACAGAGCAGCCCCTCAACATATAGGTATTTACAGAGTGAATTAATACATACATACATTAATTAGATAGCCCCCATTTTATCTAGTTGGAAGTTGAATTTTAAAATATTCTCAAGGAGCCTTATTTTGTTACTTTCATATGTGCAGATATTAAACAGAACCACACTTGAAACAATGCATCTTAAAGGGTTTCATAAGGAAACTACTTAATAAAGAAAGAAGAGTAACTTCCAATTAGAATGCCAAGTGTTTACAAGTAAATAGGTGCTTCTAGACACTTGAAGCTGCTTGAAAACAGTGTTCATCTAAGCACTCTGAGTATTTGTTTGAAATATTATTTCCACTACAAGTTTGTTTAACAGGTGCTCTTCAAATGAAGTACAAAATCAAATGTAAGTAAGTCCTAGCTTTGACTCAAGCATTCAGTTCAGAATAACAGTAAGATTCCCACAGTGGAAGACAAACAGGGATATTACAAAGTCCCCACTTATGCATTGTGCATGGAGATAACTGGTCCAAGTGACCAAGAGCATAGGCAAAGACGCATCAATTGTCAACAAGCATTGCATATTGAAAAGAAAAACTCTGTTTCTTGGGCTATTGCATTCAGAACCAGAACCGATAATTCAGTTCCTTTCACGATATAGAAAAATAGAAAAAGAGCAGGAGAAGGCTAGGGGATAGGGCTTCATGTCCCTGATTTCAGCTATGCAAACTAAATTTTGCAGGAAAAGGTTGATGATTAAAATATATCTGGTTTCCAATCACTGCAGTTTAGAATTGCCTATTACAATGTTTATGCTACGATGGCAAATTTGGTAAGAACATTTAATTCTAGAAAGAGCTGACAAAAATAAATTATGGGCAGAGCATGCATTAACACAAATTGTCTTCATTTGCTATACGTTAATTTCAAAATGAGTAGACATCTACGAAAGCAAAATGTTTTCAGGTCTGATGCAATTATTTATGTCGCCTTCCACGGAACTGTAGTAATGAATGCTGAACCAGTGCAGAAACGGTCCTATTAAAGAGCTCGTAAGTGCCAACTTATAAATACTGCTGACACTGACTTCTCTTCAGAGACTTCCTGCTTATTTTATTCAAAGATATTTTTAGGTACCTGAGATCTGTTTTATTTTACCATACTCTTTAAGTTCTTTCTGCTCTATTAATTGGAATTAAATGTCCAAAAGTTTTACAGAAAAAAGGATACCTTAAAACATTCATTTTATTTTAAGTCTGAATTAAGAACTTTGTTATTTGCTTCTTGCTCTCTGTCTTAGTTAAATGACTTCTTGTTGCTTATGTTCAAATATGTCCAGGAAACTTTCTGCTTATTTTGAACATTTTGTTTGTTTGTTATGGAGATCTTTATTGTACTAAAAAATGTCAGCATAGGGTAGTTCACACTTTTTGATTAAGCAGGTCTCCAAGATGAGCTTTGCAAGCCTTCTCCACATGGCCACGCCCATCCCACGACCTTTGTCCACTGCTGCCTGACCTTCTACCAGTACATCTGTCTCTTGTCCCAAACTTGTCACCTCACCAGGTACTCCCAGGTATCTCCCCACTCTTCTTTATCAGAGTCAAGGTTAAGCTTGTGGAAATTAACCCCTACCTCCCAGGAGACATGAACAGCATGGAGCAGAGCAGAGAGGGGCATCCCTTGCATCACTGGTCCTGCTTCCTGAGTCTCCTCACAGTGCTCCTGGACATCCCCCGTCTTGCTAGGCCAGGAGCTTCTGCCCCCAGTGTGGTTCCCAGGTCTTGTCTTCCACCTAATTTTGGACCAAACACTTGTCTTGACCCCAGTTCGTTCTGCACATCATCTCACATGATTCTGACCTCTGACTTTTTCTAATTTATTTCTAGCTTCCACCAAATATCCCCCATCCCCAATCTTCATTGGACACTTTGCCTTAATGCTCTAATGCCAGCTCTCTTGTTTCATTTCATTCCCTTAGTGATACATCATCATGAGCTCTACAGATTCCCCTTTTCCTTCTGAACTGCCCTAAAATTAAAGTAGGAAATAGGCTCCCAGAACATATATCATACCTATATCACCTGTATCTATATATCTCACTCCCCAAACAAAAACTACTTTCTCCTTGAAAAGTTGTAGCATATGTAAATTTCTCCCTCTACATTTCCCACAATCCACAAGAACTTGAATTTTAATATTTTTCAAATGACAAGTTGGTCTATGTAGGGGAGAGGGGACAGGGAAGAGAGTGGACATTGGAATTTGAAGAGAAACAGAGCCAGTGGCCTAGAGTCTGCAGAGATTTTGTAATAATAAATCAACAATAATACTAATGAATGTAACTTGTTGAGTATTTGCTCTTTAAAAGTGGGCCATAGCCAATATTGTTTTCCTTTAGCTTATGACTTATTATTTATTATAGTGAACACAAAACATTATTAAGTTTCCCTACCAATTTCCCCTGAGAGGTCTTCAGTTCCTCAATCCATTCCACTCTTCTTAATTAAATTCACTTCAGCCAATATTTATTGATTATCCCTTCTGTCGTTCTCACTACAGTCAAAACATAACACTGAATAAGACATAATACCTGCCCTTTAGAAGTTTAGAGACTACAGGGGGTTTTGGAAAACTGGGCGATTGGGATTCATGACCATGAAATGCCACATGTGCACAAAGCTGAGCAGCCACAGAACATGTGAAAGTGCAAAGCCTGGAGGACACAGTGTCTGAACCAAGAGGACATACTTTGCCACCCTCTACTTTCCATCCAGTTGATTTGGAAAGGGGCTACTCTGATGTCATGCCTCTATGAAAGTTTAATAAAAGCTTAATTTCTTTGTTGGTCCCCTCATAGCGTCAGTGTCTCTGCAGCACTACATCAATACACCACTAATTCACATGCCTGGGATGCTCTGGCATGCCTGTTCCTGTGAGGTAAAAGCTGAATCACAGTTTTCTTGGGGGAAATTAAAAAGCTACATTAAATAATACGCCATGGAAGACACTTGCATTTGTTTCTTATTGCTGCTGTAACACTTGCAACAACATTAGCGGTTTAAAACAATGTAAGTGGGAGTTTACTGGGTCAGTAGAAGGAGGGCGGTCGAGACTCATATTTCTTTTCTTTTTTCCAAATGCCTGTTGGAGAAAGTCTCATGTATCCTGTGTGAGTCAGTCGTGAGTGTTTCTGCTTCTGAAAGAATACATCCGTGACTATGTTCGAGTGTATCAGATACAGAGACGCTGAATTTTACCCTCTCCAGAGAATAAAATTCCAGACTTCTGCCAGGGTGGGGGACAAGCAGCTGGTGCAAGTATATGGCACAGGAGAGGGGCTATAGGGACCCGACCACTTTTCACACATCCTTCACCCGGTCTCCTTGTGTCAGCATTCTCTTCACCCCCCACTTTCAGAGGGTTTCATCAATTCTTGGACATTTTGATGAATCTTAAGCTAGTTTCTCCACAGTCGGCTTAATATTCAGCTTTTTTCAGTTTTCCAATTTGATTGCCAGTTGACTATATGTCTTCTTGTCTCCAAAATTCTGTTTTTTAATTTCCTTTTCTGCTCCATCATTATAATTTTATTTTATAGATGCTGCAGTCAGAATTTAAGAGGACTGTGTTCGACATTATTTTGTTGACCAAATATAGTCCTGGCTCTGCTCACTGCTGCTGAAAAGATTTATTGCAAAAAGAAAAACTATATTATCAAGACTCCAGGAGGGCTCACACCAAAGAGTACTTGCCAGAATTTCTGCTGCCAGTGTCCTTGTTCCCACAGAGAGCAGCAGCCAACACCCACCTCGGCAGGAGACCCTCCAACACTAGCAGCTGTGTGACTGGCTGAAACACAGATGGAAGTAGAACTGTGGAAAATCAGAAGAATTAAAAACTGTGTGGCTGACAGGGTCTTGGTGCTCCAGCCCGGTGAGAGGCCTGAGCCTCAGAGGTGGGAGGGCCCAGTTCAGGACATTGGACCACCAGAGACCTCCCAGCCCCATGTAATATCAATCGGCAAGAGCTCTCGCAGAGATCTCTGCCTCTATGTTAAGACCCAGCTCTGCTCAACGATGAGCAAGTTCCAGTGCTGAACACCCCATGCCAAACTACTAGCAAGACAGGAACACAACCCCACCCATTAGCAGGGAGACTGCCAAAAATCGTAATAAGGTCACAGACACCCCAAAACACACCACCAGAGGTGGACTTGCCCACCAGAAAGACAAGATCCAGCCTCATCCACTAGAACACAGGCACCACTTCCCTCACCAGGAAGCCTACACAACCCACTGAACGAACCTTAGCCACAGGGGGCAGACACCAAAAACAACTGGAACTACGAACCTGCAACCTGCGAAAAGGAAACCCCAAACACAGTAAGTTAAGTAAAATGAGAAGACAGAGAAACACACAGCAGATGAAGAAGCAAGGTAAAACCCACCAGTCCAAACAAATGAAGAGGAAATAGGCAGTCTACCTGAAAAAGAATTCAGAGTAATGATAGTAAAGATGATCCAAAATCTTGTAAATAGAATGGAGAAAATACAAGAAACATTTAACAAGGACATAGAAGAACTAAAGAGCAAACAAACAGTGATGAACAACACAATAAATGAAATTTAAAATTCTCTAGAAGGAATCAATAGCAGAATAACTGAGGCAGAAGAACGGATAAGTGACCTGGAAGATAAAATAGTAGAAATAACTACCGCAGAGCAGAATAAAAAAAAAAGAATGAAAATAATTGAGGACAGTCTCAGAGACCTCTGGGACAACATAAAATGTACCAACATGTGAATTATTGGGGTCCCAGAAGAAGAAGAGGAAAAGAAAGGGACTGAGAAAATATTTGAAGAGATTATAGTTGAACACTTCCTTAATATGGGAAAGGAAATAGTCAATCAAGTCCAGGAAGTTCAGAGAGTCCCATACAGGATAAATCCAAGGAGAAACATATCAAGACACATATTAATCAAACTATCAAAAATTAAATACAAATAAAAATTGTTGAAAGCAGCAAGGGAAAAGCAACAAATAACATACAAGGGAATCCCCATAAGGTTAACAGCTGAGCTTTCATCAGAAACTCTGCAAGCCAGAAGGGAGTGGCAGGACATATTTAAAGTGATGAAAGGGAAAAACCTACAACCAAGATTACTCTACCCAGCAAGGATCTCAGTCAGATTCAATGGAGAAATTAAAACTTTTACAGACAAGTAAAAGCTAAGAGAATTCAGCACCACCAAACCAGCTTTACAACAAATGCTAAAGGAAATTCGATAGGCAGGAAACACAAGAGACAGAAAAGACCTAACAATAACAAACCCAAAACAATTAAGAAAATGGTAATAGGAACATACATATTGATAATTACCTTAAATGTAAATAGATGAAATGCTCCAACCAAAAGACATAGACTGGCTGAATGGATACAAACACAAGACTTGTATATATGCTGTCTAAAAGAGACCCACTTCAGACCTAGGGACACATACAGACTGAAAGTGAGGGATGGAAAAAGATATTCCATGCAAATGGATATCAAAAGAAGGGTGAAGTAGCAATTCTCATATCAGACAGAATAGACTTTAAAATAAAGACTATTACAAGAGACAAAGAAGGACACTACATAATGATCAAGGGATCAATCCAAGAAGAAGATATAACAATTGTAAATATTTACGCACCCAACATAGGAGCACCTCAATACATAAGGCAAATGCTAACAGCCATGAAAGGGGAAATCGACAGTAACACAGTCATAGTAGGGGACTTTAACACCCCACTTTCACCAATGGACATATCAACAAACTTGAAAATAAATAAGGAAACATAAGCTTTAAATGACACAGTAAACAACATGGATTTAAATGATATTTATAGGACATTCCATTCAAAAACAACAAAACACACTTTCTTCTCAAATGCTCATGGAACATTCTCCAGGACAGATCACATCTTCAGTCACAAATCAAGCCTTGGTAAATTTAAGAACATTGAAATCATATTAAGTATCTTTTCAGACCACAATGCTATGAGACTAGATATCAATTACAGGAAAAAAACTGTAAAAAATATAAACACATGGAGGTTAAACTATACACTACTAAATAATCAAGAGATCACTGAAGAAATCAAAGAGGAAATCAAAAAATACCTAGAAATAAATGACAATGAAAACACGACAATCCAAAACCTATGGAATGCAGCAAAAGCTGTTCTAAGAGAGAAGTTTATAGCAATTCAATCTTACCTCAAGAAACAAGAAAAATTTCAAATAAACAACCTATACTTACACTTAAAGCAATTAGAGAAAGAAGAACAAAAATCACCAAAGTTAGCAGAAGGAAAGAAATCATAAAGATCAGATCAGAAATAAATAAATGAAAAAGAAATAAAGGAAAAAATAACATATATCAGTAAAACTAAAAGCTGGTTCTTTGAGAAGACAAACAAAATTGATAAACAATTAGCCAGACCCATCAAGAAAAAAAGGAATAAAACCCAAATCAACGAATTAGAAATGAAAAAGGAGAAGTAACAACTGACACTGCAGAAATACAAAGGATCATGAGAGATTATTACAAGCAACTGTATGCCAAAAAATGGACAACGTGGAAGAAATGGACAAATTCTTAGAAAAGCACAACCTTCCGAAACTGAACCAGGAAGAAATAGAAAATATAAACAGACCAATCACAAACACTGAAATAGAAACTCTGATAAAAACTCTTCCAACAAAAAAAGCCCAGGACAGGATGTCTTCACAGGGGAATTCTATCAAACATTAGAGAAGAGCTAACACCTATCTTTCTCAAACTCTTCCAAAACATAACAGAGGGAGGAACACTCCCAAACTCATTCTATGAGGCCAGCATCACCCTGATACCAAAAACAGAAAAAGATGTCACAAAAAAAGAAAACTACAGACCCATATCACTGATGAACACAGATGCAAATATCATCAGCAAAATACTAGCAAACAGAATTCAACAGCACATTAAAAGGATCATACACCATGATCAAGTGGGGTTTATCCCAGGAATGCAAGTATCCTTCAATATATGCAAATCAATCAATGTGATACACCATATTAACAAATTGAAGTTTAAAAACCATATGATAATCTCAATAGATGAAGAAAAAGCTTTTGACAAAATTCAACACCCATTTATGATAAAAAATCTCCAGAAAGTAGGCATAGACGGAACTTACCTCAACATAACAAAGGCCGTATATGAAAAACCCAGAGCCAACATTGTTCTCAATAGTAAAAAACTGAAACAATTCCACGAGGATCAGGAACAAGACAAGGTTGCCCACTCTCACCACTATTACTCAACAAATTTTGGAAGTTTCAGCCACAGCAATCAGAGATGAAAAAGAAATAAAAGGAATCCTAATCTGAAAAGAAGAAGTAAAACTGTCACTGTTTGCAGATGACATGATACTATACATAGAGAATCCTAAAGATGCTACCAGAAAACTACTAGAGCTAATCAATGAATTTGGTAAAGTAGCAGGATACAAAATTAATGCACAGAAATCTCTTGCATTCCTATACACTAATGATGAAAAATCTGAAAGAGACATTAAAGAAACACTCCCATTTACCATTGCACAAAGATAATAAATACCTAAGAATAAACCTACCTAAGGAGACAAAAGACATGTATGCAGAAAACTATAAGACCCTGATGAAAGAAATTAAAGATGCTACAAACAGATGGAGAGATATACCATGTTGTTGGATTGGAAGAATCAACATTGTGAAAATGACTATACTACCCAAAGCAATCTACAGATTCAATACAATCCCTATAAAAATACCAATGGATTTCTTCACAGAACTAGAACAAAAAATTTCACAGTTTGTATGGAAACATGAAAGACCCCAAATAGCCAAAGCAATCTTGAGAAAGAGAAACAGAGCTGGAGGAATCAGGCTCCCTGACTTCAGACTCTACTACAAAGCTACAGTAATCAAGACAGTCTGGTACTGGCACAAACACAGAAATACAGATCAATGGAACAGGATAGAAAGCCCAGAGATAAACCCATGCACATATGGTCACCTTATCTTTGATAAAGGAAGCAAAAATACAATGGAGAAAAGACAGCCTCTTCAATAAGTGGTGCTGGGAAAATTGGACAGATACATGTAAAAGAATGAAATTAGAACACTCCCTAACACCATACACGAAAATAGCTCCAAAGGGATTAAACACCTAAATGTAAGGCCAGACACTACAAACCTCTTAGAGGAAAACCTAGGCAGAACACTATATGACATAAATCACAGCAAGATCTTTCTGACCCACCTCCTAGAGAAATGGAAATAAAAACAAAAATAAACAAATGGGACCTAATGAAACTTAAAAGCTTTTGCACAGCAAAGGAAACCATAAACAAGACGAAAAGACAACCCTCAGAATGGGAGAAAATATTTGCAAATGAAGCAACTGACAAAGGATTAATCTCCAAAATACACAAGCAGCTCATGCAGCTCAATATCAAAAAACAAACAACCCAATCCAAAAATGGGCAGAAGAGCTAAATAGACATTTCTCCAAAGAAGATATACAGATTGCCAACAAACACATGAAAGGATGCTCAACATCACTAATCATTAGAGAAATGCATATCAAAACTGCAATGAGGTATCACCTCACACCAGTCAGAATGGCCATCATCAAAAAATCTACAAACAATAAATGCTGGATAGGGTGTGGAGAAAAGGGAAACCTCTTGCACTCTTTGGTGGGAATGCAAATTAATGCCACCATTATGGAGAACAGTATGGAGGTTCCTTAAACTAAAAATAGAACTACGATACAACCCAGTAATCTCACTATTGGGCATATACCCTGAAAGAACTATAATTCAAAAAGAGTCATGTACCACAATGTTCATTGCAGTTCTATTTACAATAGCCAGGACATGGAAGCAACCTAAGTGTCCATTGACAGATGAATGGATAAAGAAGATGTGGCACATATATTGAATGGAATATTACTCAGACATAAAAAGAAACGAAAATGAGTTATTTGTAGTGAGGTGGAAGCACCTAGAATCTGTCATACAGAGTGAAGTAAGTCAGAAAAAGGAAAACAAATACCGTATGCTAACACATATATATGGAATCTAAAATTAAAAAAAAAAAATGGTTCTGGTGAACCTAGGGGCAGGACAGGAATAAAGGCACAGATATAGAGAATGGACTTGAGAACATGGGGAGGGAGAAGGGTAAGCTGGGACAAAGTGAGAGAGTGGCATGGACATATATCCACTACCAAATGTAAAATAGATAGCTAGTGGGAAGCAGCCCCATAGTACAGGGAGATCACCTCCACGCTTTGTGACCACCCTGAGGCGTGGGATAGGGAGGGTGGGAAGGAGATGCAAGAGGGAGGGGATATGGTGATATATATATATGTATTGCTGATTCACTTTGTTATAAAGCAGAAACTAACACAACCATGCAAAGAAATTATACTCCAATAATGATGTTTAAGAAAAAAAAAAAACTGCCATTACACAATTTAAAGATGATGGTAAAACTTATGCTAAAAAATAAATAAATAATATAAATAAATAAATTTAATTAATTAGTTAAAGAAAGAAAGAAATCTTGCATCCCTGTATCAATAACAGTTAAGATAAACTTTAAGACAAAAAGCATTTTCAACAAAGAGAGTCACTACAAAATGATACTGAAAAAATCCCTTCAAAAAGAGAATTTAACAATGTAAAAGTTCTGTGAATCTTTTCAATATGCCTAAATATTTGAATTAAATATTGATAGAGATACAGGAAGAAAATGAAAATCTATTCTCACAATATGATCTTTCAACAGAACTTCTCAATTATCATTGGCTCAAAAAGGGGAAAATATTAAAGATAAAGAAGATTTGAAGAAAATAATTGTGATGCTTAATTTTATGTCAACTTGACTGGGCTAAAGGGTGCCCAGATAGTTGGTAAAACATTATTTCTGGGCGTGTCTATGAGCGTGTTTATGGAAGAGTTTAGCATTTGAGTCAGTAAAGAAGATCCTCCCTCACTAATGTGGGTGAACATCATCCAATCCAGTGAGGGCCAGAATAGAGCAAAAAGGTGGAAGTAGAGAGAATTATCTCTCTTCTTCACCTGGGATGCCCATCTTCTCTTGCCCTCATCTTGACATCAGAGCTCCTAGCTCTTGGGCCTTTGGACTCAGGGAATTATGCCATCAGCTTCCGTGGTTTTCAGGCCTTCGGGCTCAGTCTGAACTACATCACAGGCTTTCCTGGGCCTCCAACTTGCAGACCACAGACCATGGGACTTCTCAATCTCCATGACAGTATGAGCCAATTCCTATAATTCCCACTGGTTCTGTTTCTCTGGAAAACGCTGACTAATATGATAATTAACCAGCATGTCTTAATGGACTTTACAGAATTCTGCATCCAAGAATTAAAGGATCACATTTATCTCAAGCACACATGAGACATTTACAAACTTGGCCATACTCCAGGGCATAAAACAATCTCAACATTGTACAAACTATGTACAAATAGTTTGTATTGTACAGATCATATTGTGTGACCACGATGCAATTAAGTTAGAGGTTAGTAGGAAAAAAGAGAAAAGTCAAAGGTCTCTACGTACTTGAAAAATAAAGGACCCACTTTTAAATTACTCATGGGTCAAAGATGAAATTATAATGACAATTTAGAAATATTCAGAAATGTATGATAATGAAAATGCTACATTAATACTTGTGAGATGCAAATAAGGTAACACTTAAAGGGAAGATTTTAATCCTACACTCTTTTGTTAAAAAGAAAGAACTCTAATGTTAATGAGTTAAATGTCCAACTTAAAATGTTAGAAAGTAAATTGCTGAATAGACCCAAATAAAGTAAATGTAAAGAAAAAAATAAAGAGGGAAGAAATCAAATAAATAAATATTCAATAGAGAAGACAGAGCCAGAATTGTTTTTTGAAAACATTAATAAAACAGATAAACATCTAGTAAAATTGATCCAGAAAATAAGAGAAGTCAAAAATAAAGAATATTAGGAATTAAAGTAGCCATAACTACAGATACAACACAGATTAAAATAAAACACAATTTTACACCAACAAATCTGAAAACTTAAACAAAATGGAGAAATTTTAGGAAAATATAACTTGGCCAAACTGAATCTAGAGAAAAGTCTGAATAACATTAGAAGTACTGAATAAATTGAAGTTGTAGTCACAAATTTTCCTATAGAGAAAATTCCAGGCTAACATGGTGTTACAGGAGAGTTCTACCTAACTTTTAATCTTAAACAAATTCTCCCAGAGCATAGGAAGGAAAAATATTCCCCAATTCTTCTACGAGACCAGTATACCTTGCTATTCAAGCCAAAACAGGAACAGAACATGGAAACAAAGCAAACACAAAAGAAAAAAAAAAAAAAAATCACAGGCCAAACTCACTCCTGAATACTGCTACAATATCCTCTAAATAAAATATTAGCAAACTGAATCCAGCAGTGTATTAAAGTATGATAATCCGTATGTATACAAGGCATTTATTATAGGAATTGAAGTAGGATTTGACATTAGAAAGTCTGTAAATGTTGTTCCCAGCATTAATAGATTAAAGGACAAAACCAAATGATTTTCTCAAGAAATTGGGAAAATCATTCCATTTTTTTATAAGAACAATACATAGCAATTCACCTTTTTTATCTGCATGTTTTTAAGGTCCTATTAGATTTAATATATAAACATGTATAGTGGGAATTGGGGTAAAGATTATCCAAACTCATTTGTGTTTATATGTTATTGATTTACAATATTTTACTAAAAGCAATGCTTGTGGTGAAGCAGATAATTAAATCTAATAGATTCTCTGCCTTTGAGGCACCAGTGCTCCATGGGTAGGTGCCGAGGACCCCAGGACCAGCCCTGAGCTGGCCGTGCAGTCCTGCGTTCTGCTACCCATCCAGTCCTCAGAGCCCCCCAGGCACCTGCACCCCGCCTGTGACCTGCACCTCATTGCCTGGCGTGTATTCTCCTACTGTCCACATCACTGCCCTGCCCACTTCTGTCAGGATGACCCTCAGTTCCTGCCAGCAGCTGAAATGAGTGGAATCACAGTTCCCTACAGGGTTTCTTCTGTCTCACTCTCATCTGTAATGAGGACAGGCTCTGCAATTTAAAGCTCTCAGCTCTGTCCTCTGGGGGTCCCAGGACATGTGGGAGAATCTCCACCTCCCTACTCCAGGGAGCCACTCAAGAGAGCGCCCTTGCTCTCCCGAGACACTGGAATTGTTCCCTCTACTGACTCACACTCAGTGAGGTACTGCTGGAACATCAATTGTGTGGTTTACTGAACAAAACAACACCTAGGTCAGGATGGGCAGTGGGTCCCCAAGGCACTTTATAAACCTGTATTTTTTCTTATGGCCTGAAAAGTTTCAAATTTGCACTCAGACTTAATGTAAGATGTGGATTTTATGTTACAAAAACCCAAAGTTGTCATATATTTTTGGTCATATCTTAGAAAAGTGTAAATCCCCAATTAGAGTCTTTAAAATTCAAATGTATTTAGTGGAAGGAAATTTCTCTAAAAGCCTTATATTCTTTCCAGCAGTGTCCTAGGAATAGCCATGATGATAACACAACTTACATTTTTCTTCTTTAAATGATAATGGAAAATATTTCTTGTCAAGATTCCTCTCTACTCACCTTTTGCTCCAAACACAAAGCAGAAATAGGTAAAATGGAGGAAGAGAAAACCTGAAAGACATATATGGATTCAAATACGGAAGAAGTAGAAGGAAGGGAAGGATGAGGGGGAAAGAAAGATGGAGGAGGAGAAGGAAGAGGAAAGGAACTAGGGGATGGTGACGGGAGAGAAAGCAGGAGAGAGATGAAGAGGGTTGAGGCGAGGAGGGAGAGACACATAAACAATCCCCAAACCTTCCCCTCTAAACGGCCTTGCAAACCAAAATATCAAAACATGTGAAAAAATATACTGCTAAGAAATACAGCCCACAAAATCAACAACTGGAAAATGAATTCACTCCAAATAAAATTAATGTCTGGAACATTCTAAGTCTTTAAGTATACACAGGCTGCTCAAAGGGTAGTTTTAAAAGTCCATCTTTTGAAAGAACGAGAAATTTTGAAAAAAGTAACTGACATAAAATGGATGAGATAGACAGGTAAAAAACTAATTATAAATATTCAAAATGAAACATACACATTGAAATAATGCAAAATCGGTTAGATTATCTCACAGTAAAAGAGAGAACTAGGTACAATAATTAGAAGATATTCCTGAAAAGCTTACCTAGAATGAAGCATGGAGAGGCTGGAGACAAGAAAATGAATGTGTGTGTGATTATGTGCTGTGTATGTTATGTGTGTGTGTGTTTACAGTTAAGTGACCTGGAGGATAGAGTGAGAAGATTCCAGCTACAGGTAATAAGTGCTCCAGGAGACCACGTAGAGGAAACTGAAAAAAAAAAAGGTCCTGCTGAGCATCTTCTTGAGTTGGAGACAGGCATTCTTCAGATTGAGAGTGTACCCTGATTTCTGAGTGTATATATATATTATCACATGTAATAATAATGTTATCATTATATACAGTACATTATATAGTTTACATAATCTCAAAACTTTGAGTATATGAGTATATATAAGTGTATATATATTATACACAATAATACATAAATAATAATATACAATAAATGTCATCAATAATCATATAATTTATATTTATATATTTATCATTTATACAGTATAATCATGTAGTATGTAATTTATTATAATATATAATTTTAATATATAATATATAGTAATGATATATATACTACTCATGCTTTTAAAAGACACTTCATGACACCAAAGATAAAGAGAAAATCTTTAAATGTGCCAAAGAAAAGACTGACTACCTATCTCAGAATAACAATTAAATTCCTAGCAGATTTTGTTCTTATCAAAGAAGACACCAAAATGCCAAAGTCTAAACTAAAACACCTAAAGAAAATAATTATCCTCTTAGTATTTTCCATCTAGCTACCAAAAGATGAACTTTAGAAAAAGAAAAAAAAAATAACTCTGAGGGAAAGTGTGGGATACAAGAGAAACATTAATGAAACGTAGTAAATGGAATTAGCTATTTTAATATAAAATATTAATAACAAATTTTGGGGTTAAAAAGTTAAAAATAAAACTCCAAACCATGTTAAGAACATGGAGGTGTCCAATGGTAGTTAATGCCTGCTAAGGTCCATATTGTGTTAAGAGGAAGGCAGAATTAATAAATAACTAATTATTGTTAGATAGACAGTGTAAAAATCAAAGATAGCAACTAAAAGAATAGGAAGGTATAGCTACAATATTACAAGACCCAAAAACATTTATCCACAAACACAATCTTTTCTTTGTCAGGGAAGGAGGAAAAGAATAGTTCAGCAAGATTGCTGTATAACATATAAACATACAAAAATCAATTGTACTTCTGTTTTTACCAATAACCAATTACAAAATGAAATAGAAAGAGAAATTACACTCATAAGAACTAAGGCTACTGAATGTCTAAGAACTAATGCAGTCGATAGTGTGCCAGACTTCCCGTGGGTCCCAGAGAGGCCACGTTTCCAGAAATCACTGTGGTTCAGAGAAACTCGCAGAATCTAAGCCCCCCCGCGGTGTTCAGAACCCAGACTGGTCACTAAGGCAAACCAGCCATGCATCCTCAGCGTTTTTGTCTTGTCCTCATGTTGAGCTCCAATCTCTCGCTGACCACTTCCACAGGGCTCTTCTGCTCCCACCTGGCACCTCTCTGATGTTCTGGAAGCTTCCAGGGCCAAAGCTGTAGGGTGTTTTCTGAATTTTAGGGTTCTCCTCAGCTGGCTAACTAATGTCCTCCAAACAGGCTTTAGGAGAAAGAATCTTTGTTTAAAACTGACCTTTTCCCTTGTGGGACAGAAGAGCATCTAACATTTTCAAGCAGAATATAAGATATGAGTACTACTTGACTATCCAAAATGCAACTTAAGTGTGAATTTATGTTTCATAATAAAGGAGTTGTCCCCTTACAAAAAGAGAGCAGGGCTCCCTTAAATATTGTCTTCTCAAGTGTTTATTTTGAGATCTTTAAATAGAAGGAGAAATTAAAAGCGGAAGTATCTCAAATCACTGTCGATCAAGTTTATCAGAAATTAGGATGAAACAAAAAGTAGTACAATAAGAAGGAATATGACTCTCTCCGGGTTTTTATTTCAGTTTCGTTTTCTAGGCAGGAGTCTAGAACACCAGACTTTCTGATTCAAAGTCAGGATGCCTTGATGATGCAGTTAGAACTTTTCATTTTCACCTTCAGCAAGTGCCATGTCTTCCACAGGACCCACACAAGGTGAATGTACTGGTACGGGACTCTCAGAATGGCCAACCCCAATGACTACCATTGCTTTGGCACCGGGGCAAGTCTGTCAAATTAACTCTCCCTTCTCTTGGGAGAAGCTCTCACTTAGAACAATCCTCAGTCACTCCTGTCAGTGGCTTCCCCCCATGTTTTCAATGGAGGACAAGGTATCCTCACCCCAAATCTCACCAGCCTTCTTCACAGCTGGGCCATCAGAAACAATGTCAGCTGCCCGCCTGCACCACAACCTTCTGGGTCATGGAGCAGAGCAAGGGGTCTGTTTTCAGCACATTCCTGCTCCTCTCCTGAGTCTTCTCCTTATGTGGTTGTTCCAGAGATCGAACATGCCAGGTCCTATAACATTTGCTGGTGATGCAAACACGGATAAGACAGGAGTGCCGGCCTTATGTTCAGAGTGTATCATAGGGAAACGTAAATCAATGCCTAGATTGCAATCCTGTGTTATGACTGAGGTATGTTCCATAAACACTTGGGGCCTAGCAAGGGAGGGTCCAGTCTGCCTGGGGGAACTGTGGGGCTCTCTAGAAGGATGAATAGACAAGAAGAGAAGAAAGAGTTCAACATGTGTGTTCACTCATTTATCCATGGGCCAGGCACTGTGCTAGGTCAGGGGAGGGGGGGAAAGAGGCAGGTAAAGGTGTGTCCTCATGGGCATCTCAACCTCAGCATATCTGCTGCTCAGCTGTTGGTTCTTCCAGAACGATGGGAACGTTCCAGTTTGAAAGAGGTCCTGCTGGCCAGTCTGGGGTAATTCCCCAGCATAGATTCTAATCGTTCCAGACTGTAGCCCTTGTGGTAAAAGAGGAATCCATCAATCTACATCGTCTAGGCAGAGGGAATAGTAATGCAAACCCCGACAGTAGGATGAGTTTGGCATGTTTGAGAAACGCACGAGGAAAAGGTTCACATCTGATGGAAACAAGAAGGTGTACATATCCTTAATATGTAGATGTCATCCAGGTATATAGGAGGAAAACAAAATTATCCAAAGGAAAATATGACTAAAAGTAAGTAGCTCACAGAGGAGAAAATGCAGGGGAAGGTAAAACCTAAGAAGATGTTCATTCAAAGGAATTGTCAGAGATAATCAAATAAAAATGAGGGGTTTTACCACCAGAGTAGAAATTTTGTTTATATTTTAATGCTTATTTTAATAAGTTAAATGCTTATGCCTTCAGAAACATTTTAAGAATATTATGTGTGCTTCTAAATAACTTTTACCTGGACTGTGCCACATTTACAGAGAGATGGAGAAAAGGAGAGAGGTAGGGAGGGAGAAGGATCCCTCCTCTGACATACCACAGTGCTCACACCGACTTCCCTTGCGTTCTAGAACTGGTGTCCGGCTTTATTTCTCTCACTCACATCTAGACCTTGACACTTGTCAGTGGCATCTATTCCTTACTCACTTTTATATTTTCCATATTAGCACAGTGCCAGAGACACAGCCTGGCTAACAGTATGCACGGAATGAATACTGAATGCATACGTGAGTGAATGACATTTCTAAAAAGTCAGCAGTACCCTGTCAGAGTCTACTGGTGTGGCACTCCAATACTTTTAAGATACCTTATAGCAACTTCTAAATTTCTACCAAAGTGAGGAAATTTTCCTGTCACAAGTATTATTTTCTAAGAGTCCCAGCTATCCTTCTAAGTAAAATTGGAACCCATAAGTGTTGCCTATAGAACTTTGCAGCAAAACTTGATCATTCCTGCAGGAGAGTCTCTTAAATTAAAAATCAGAAGAGTCTTAACACCCAATGTTGTGCAAAAGATGCATTGTATCCTTGATTCTGTAAGAAAATGAGCAGTATATACATAAACATCTGAAAATTAGAAATTAGTATTTGTCACAGCGGAGTCATCTGCTAATCCGTGCCTGGGCAGGAGCCAAGTCATCACGTCTGTTGCTTCAGTCGCTCTGTCACGCCTAGGAAAGTTCTGCGGGCTCTGGCTGCAAACACTTCGGAACCCTCACTTGAAGGTGGGTGTGATGTGAGTAGCTCCTTCCGTCCGGACACTCCAAAGCCTTTTAATTGGCGCGAGCCACACTTCAGAGCCTCAGTCAACAGCTTCTGTTTCCCAAAGTCCATTGTCTGATCAAAATTAAAATCTTCATTTTTACCAAAAGGTGTGATGCCAAATGAGGTAACTTTCAGGAGCTCTGGCTAAACACAGGAGTGACCGGTCGATGACCTCAAGTGAGCCCTCCTCTGACCCAGGTACTGAATTCCTTATCCTGTCAGATTCTGGGTGCTGGGTTCCATCTTTCCCATTTCAAATGAGGGGACAGAGCCTAAGAAAGTCAGGTATCTCATAAGTAACCAGAGCCAGAATCCCATGGTGGGACCTCTGATTAAAATGTATCCTCTCTCTACATGACGTTGAACCCAACAGGATGCAAGACACCTAGTAATGAACTTTAGTTTGCTGAATCTTCTTGGCTTTCCCTACAACTTCCTGGTCTGCCATAATTACTTTCTGTTGAAATAATAATAACTAATCATCGCTATTGATGCCTCCCTGTGTGCCTGACCTAAGTGAGGTGGTAAGCCTGCCCGAGTGGGGTGATCTGTGATGAAGGAAGAGGGGAATGACATCAAGTTTCGTGAGCAGAAAAGAAAGAAGTTAATCAACCAGGAGCAGACTGCTTACGTCAGCTCCGTCTGGAGTAAAGAAAACAAAAGGGGAGAAAACATCCGTTTAAGCAGAAGATTGAGTGTAGCCAGAAAGATAGTAGGATAACTGAATGGACAAAAAGGTCTGAGGCAGAGCTGACCTCTGCTTTTCCACTCCCCAAAGCCCCATTGACAGGACTTATGGCGGGGCTGCTCTAATGAGATGTCACCCACTTAGGATGGGAGGAAACAGTCATTGTGGACGGTGTTATCGTGGTCTCACCGGCCTCGCCCAGAGAAGGCGACGGATGTATCCAGAGCTCCCTGGTTCGCGGTGATGAGTGATGACACAGGAGGAAATGCGAGGCTTCCGTGTGCTGGAGAAAAAGCCCCTGGGCGCCGCCAACCACTCTCTTCTCCTCCTGCTGATGCTCAGTGTCTGTGCGGGTAAGTCACATGAGACAGTGTCCACATCGCTTCCCTATCCTTTGTGGTCTCACTCTGGGAACTTGTGAGTGAGTGAAAGCCCTAGAGAGAGGCTGTCTGCACTGCCTGCCTCATCCCCGCTCACGGGCGGGTGGAGAGAACAGGGCATCGCAGGCATAGTGTCTCAGACGAAGACATCACAGACATGCCATTTCACAGATGAGGAAGCACAGAGACGTTAACCTCACCAAGGTCACACAGGACAGGGAAAGCAAAGCCAGGGACTGCAGCAGGTGTGCTCTTAAGAAGCAGGTAATTATAATGACAGCAGTAACAGCAAACGTCTCCCCAGCACTTATGACCACCAGGCCCTGCTATCAGCACGTTCACGTATTACTGCACTTATGACAGGGCTGGGGACCATGTCGCAGATGTGGGTCCTGACTCACAAAGGAATCAGGTCACCTTCCCAGGTCACACGGCTCCTTAGGGACCAAAGACTAAAGCCTTCAGCCTTGCAGCCAAGGCAGCTGTTTCTGTTCCCATGAGTGGCTCACACAGTCTGCCCGGAGGGGCCCTTTATCAATACTGGCAGTGAGGTTAGAGCTCACCAGCCAGCCTTGGCACAAGGAATCCTCACCCCAGATCTGTCCTTGCACCTTTCTGGCACTGCCCTGCTCACCACCGCCATCACGTGCCCTAAAGAGGGTCAGGACCAGGTCGTGCTGGTCAGATGTCTCCTACCCGCCACCCCACCCCCAACCATCAGCAGTACTTCTGGCACCATTCGCAGCACCTGAGAAGAGCCTTCTCCACCTGCTGATGGGCGTCCCTCCTCCCCATGCCTCTGATTTAGGGATAACATTCTTGGGATTTTCAGTGAGGAGTACCTTCTATTCCTTCTTTTTTAAAAATTTTTGATGGAGTCGAGTTGACTTACAATGTTGTGTTAGTCTCAGGTGTACAGCAAAGTGAATCTGTTATACATATACATAGATCCACTCTTTTGTAGATGGTTTTCCCAAATAGGCCATTACAGAGGATTGAGTAGAGTTCCCTGTCCTAAACAGTAGGTCCTTATTAGCTATCTATTTTATATATAGTAGTGTGTATTTGTCAATCCCAATTCTTCCAATTTATCCCTCCCCTGCCTTACCCCTGGTAACTATGTTTATTGTCTACATCTGTAACTCTATTTCTGTTTTGTAGATAAGTTCATTTGCATCATTTTTTTAGATACCACATATAAGCGATACCACATATTTGTATTTTTCTGTCTGACTTCACACAGTATGACAATCTCTAGGTCCATCCATGTTGCTGCAAGTGGCATTATTTTGTTCTTTTTTATGTCTGAGTAATATCCCATATCCTTGTCCAATGACTTGTCTCAATGCTCACAGTTTTGTCCATCCTCGGGATGACCGCATTAACCGGGCAGGCAGGGGGTCCACCCAGGGCTGCTCCAGCCTTTGCTCCCCACCCATGGCAGGTGACACCTGTCTGCTCTTATTCAAAACAGAAAAGACCGTCTTGTTTGGGTGGTCCCCATCACCCCCGGCTGTGGGCAGCCCCTTCCCAGCCTTTGCTCGGCAGCCTTGCTCATCCTGAATGTGAGGACCTCTGTGTACAAAGAGCTTAGGGGTGAGAATCTTATTGTTTTCTTTTTACATTGCAGTCAGTGAATTACAATCCTGTCTTCTCTGCACCTTGTTTTATTTTTTGCCTGGAATGATTTTACAATAATTAATTATAATCTCTAATCTTTTTATAAAATAGGAGAAGTAAATGATAACCTGAAGAATATATAGAAAATGCCTTTTATTCATCCTTCTCAGAGTTCCTTAAACATTTAGTTTCTAGCTTTTAAGAAAGGTTTCCTCATCCAATAAAGACATTAACATAATCTCATTGCATTTATTGCTCCCAAAGATAAACTTACAGGGGAAGAAAACCTCTCTAACAGATGCCCGGTAATAGAAGTCACTGCCAAGAGAAGAAGCATCAATGCTTTCTGCGCTATTCCAGGGGCGGGAGCAGCTCTGAAAAGCTGGTAGCTATCCTCCCCAAAGCCAAATATTGGAAGAGTTTGTGGTGTCTGTTTATCGACCATTTTTTTCTCTGATTTCTCATGCTCTATAGATTACCTTCATGGTGTCTTTGCAAAATCAATCCCTGCGTGACTGACAATATGGTTTGTGTTGCCTGGGAGGGGCTGCTTCTTACTTTTCACCTGATTTTAAAAGGATAGCCTGGGATCTTGTCATCTGCCTGTGACCTGAACAGATGGGTGGTGGGAGGTGGGTGGGAGATAGTGCAGGAAGCACGGGGGTGTCCTTGGGCAGATGAAGCCGAGGTCCCAGGTGGTCTCCCCAGCTGTGCACCTAAAAAGCATCGTGGCCCTGGGACATAAAAGATGTCAAGTGGCTGACACAATATCTCCTGCCTGGAGGGATGGGGATAACAATATTCACTGCCCACACTCTTCACAGGGATCCTGGGAGGAATGAATGAGACGGTGTTTATGTAATAGCAGTTCCCTCCATGGCTCAGGACTGTGTGACTTAAAATACAAGAACTGAACGCTGTTACCAAATATTTCCTGGGCATCATCCGTGCTCTGCTCGCTCTGTGTTATGGCCCTAACAGATGCGTCATTGTGCTAATCTCTGAACATCGGGGAGAGCTCTGCCCATATTTATCCATCTTAATGAGACACCGTTTGCACAAGATCAATGACTTTTGCTGAACAGACATGGTACCAAGATGCACCAAATAACCCTCCTTTGGAGGGCCCTAAACAGCCCACATTTGTGGTCTGACCTGCTTTGGTCTTGTCCCTGCTGTGCACCAGGGCGGGCGGCAGCAGAAAAGGAGTGAGACCGAGAGACCGAGAGACCCATTCAACCTGCTCAACGCACCCAGACGACCATGATAAGCCTACAATCCAAGTAAAAACAATGTACTCGCAACTTTGAAGAGTGCCTGTCCCCTCTCCTATCCTTCCACCAGAACAAGCCTCTATTATATAAAAAATTGGGAGATGCCACTGGGTAAAGACTTTATTGACTATTTGTTTACTGATTTATGACTGTTGGGCTATCCAGATGTTTGGGGAGCAGGAAGGAAAATGAATATCTGATGAAGTTGTCAGGAAACCCCTCCAGTATAAAATGAAAGGTTGGCTAAGTGGACCAGGAACATGGAAAAATAAAGTGGGGATTAGGGAATCCTCATCACACAGGAGAATCCAGAAACGTGCTGAGTCATGCCACAGTGTGTAGGGCATATCAAGGCGAGGTCACGTGTCATTCAGACTCTGTTCTCTGTGTTCCTGATGTCACAAGCTCTGACACTTTTGGGGGAAAGAGAATCAGAAACTCTGGGAAGGGGCATATAAATTCCATGCTCTAATTCTTTCAACTGGAGCACATGTTCATACCTTCACCTACGGAAACCATAATGTACAAGTCAGGAGGTCCTGCTGATGGAAACCATACAAAACTCTGGGCACAGAAAGTTTGCTGATGCCACGGTCACTCCCTGGGATCTTATGTCGTATCTAGTGTTGATGGCGCCTGATTACTGAGGGCTTTCTGGAGGTCAGGTGCCATGCTAAGTGCTTAATCCACGTTGTCTCATCACATCTCATGGAGACCCAGACCTGGGGTGCACAGCTTACCAGCCCTGTAGCAAGGATCTTGAATTAAACACGTGTGATTCTAATACACAAATTCTTCCAGATTGCCCTCAGACTGATGGGGAGGCAGGTGCTCAAACAAGGTTGTTTGCTTCCTCTGAGATCAAGAATTGTGTTCCTTCTTCCATCATAAACTTTTGTGTTCCATTGTGCACCTTACATTCCTGGAACCCACCCCTTTTTCTTAAAATTAGGAGTCAAGACAACCCCATCACTCTCCAAGGTTATATTTCCACTGAACTACTCAGCTTAGGTCTCCTTATGGCTGCAGTGTTCTGTGTGTATTAACATTACCTTCTCCCTGAGGAAGACCTTCATGGTTATCCCTGATTAGAAAGAAATGCATGCTCATTATAAAAACATTTTGGAAAATATAGACAAAGAATAAAAAGAATAAAACACACACACACTAATAAAACACATGCACTCTCACATTCTCATACATGTTCTCACACACAATAAACATCACAGTCCCGTACACACAAATGCACTCATTTAGACATGCTATATACTATATACTCACACCCATGAACAATCACACTCACATATACAGTCACACAGAGTGACACACAGACACAGTCACATACATATACACACACAAACATACCCATATTTATAAAGGGAATCGTGCTATAATTTTGTTTGCATGTTGGTCTTTTCACCCATTATTGTTTAAGAGAATTTTCCCATATCAAACAAATATATAGGCCTCTTTATTTTTATAGTGACATAGTATATTATTTTATCGATAACCACAGCTCATTTATTGAATGTACTACTTTTGGACAAGAGAACTTTATTTAATATTAACTTTTATCAACAAAGTTTTAAAGTCATCCTTGTAATGTGAACTTGGTTTTCTTTTCATTAGGAAAAATTCCGGTAGGAAAAATTAGACCAATGGGAAATCACATTTTAAAACTTAAACACACACACACACACACACACACACACACACACACACACACATATATTTATAACCAAATATATGTATATACATAACACCAAATATGCATATATATTTGGCTGTGAATACATATATAACCAAAATGGTACCACATCATTCTCTCCTGAGCATTGTGTAAGGTTGCGTCTTTCCTCACAAGTTCATCAACAGTGGGTATCAGCACACTCATTGCCAAGCTGAGGTGGAGAAAAACAGGATTTCATTTATGTGTACATCTTATTTGCTTAAACGTTATTGAGGTGGAGCATTTTTCTTTTTGCCCTTTGGCCATTTGCACTTCAACTTCTCCCAAAAAGACCATTTATAAACGTTACCTGTTTTTTGTCTCTTTTTCTGTCTAAATATGCCTTCACGAGTCCTAAAAGCTTTTCTAATAAGAAGAATATTAACCCTATTCCTCTGATATAGTGGTATATTGTAAACACTCTCCCTGGTTTTCCATTATTTTCCAAATTGTTTATGGTGAGATTTCTGCTTTCATTCTAGTTGAAGTAACAGGGCCTGGATTTACTCTCTAGCCCGAGGAGAAAAAAGACTGACATACTATATTAAACAATGTGTTTATTTTTAATTTTTATTTTGTATTGGAGTAGAGTTGATTTCTAATGTTGTATTAGTTTTGGGTGTACAGCAAAGTGATTCAGTTATACAGATACATATATCTATTCTTTTTCAGATTCTTTTCCCATATAGGTTATTACAGAATATAAACAATGGTTTTTAAAACACTGGGCATGAGGCAACAAAAGGGCAGAAATATCTGAGAGAGCACTGAGATGAGCCCTGTGATCTCTCAGCTTACTGTCCGCAGAAGGCACTGAGGCTGCAGCACAGGGAGGGGACCAGGCAGAGCCCACGTTGAAGAGAGGGCTGTGAGTTCAAGGAAACCAAGGTTGGTTGGAGCTCATGGGGCAGAGGGTCAGCTCACAGGTGAACACTGATCAGCCTGTATGTGAGGAACTACCAGAAAGAAGGGGTAAATGATGCGGTAGGATTGGGGAGTGCAGCACCCAGGTCTTGTACTGGTGGCAGAGTGCCTCTCCCCCCCAGCCAGAGCGGAAAATCTCGCTGTGCGGAGCATCCACTAGAGGACTAAGAAGGGTCACGACTAAGCAGCGGGGGAAACTAACACTAGACTAAACACTGTCCTGACCCCACCCAAGTCAGCTTACAAGCAAGTTCTGAAAGGATGACACTGTCTCTTGCTACTTTTACTGCTTCCAAGAGCACAGATCGAGAGTACTTACAGGAATACAAAACTATACATCACCCAAAGTAAAATTCAGATCTGGCATCCAACCAAAAACCACCAAGTCTACAGAGAAGTAGGAAAACACATATCCCAATGAGGATAAACGTCAGGAGGCCAAAAACAGCACAGAGTCAAAACAGGGGTAAGACTCTATACCACACGTTCAAGAGCCTACAGGGAGGATTGAGCATGTTGTAGAGACATGGAAGTTATAAAAGAAACACCCAAGTCAAACTTCTAGAGATGAAAAGTACTAGGAATTATATAAAAAAATATAATGGGTGGTGGTGCAAAGATTAGACTTTGTGGAGAAAAAAACAGAGAATCTAAACACAGAAAAATGATTAAAAATGAAATTCAGGTACAAAGGAGAATTTTAAAATAAATGAACAGTGGGACTATGTTAAGTCCTCAAATAGAAATCTGACTGGAGTCTCCAGAGAAGAGGATGGGCATTTGAAAATTCATTTGAAGTACTAATGGCCAAAACGTTTCCAAATTTGATGAAAACTACAAACCCACAGTTCCAAGAAGTAAATCTTAAAGGCAGTCTGAGAAAAAAGGCACTTTAGGTACAGAAGAACAAAGTAAAAGATGACAGTAGATTTTCTATCAGAAGCAGTGTAAACTAGGCAACAGGACAGAAGCAGCTTTCAAGTACCAAAAGAAAAGTGTCAACTTAGAATTCTTATTCCCTGAAAATACCTTTCAAATATTATGGGGACATAAAGACTGTTTCAAGATATACAAAAACTGAAAGAATTCATCATGAGGCAACTTGCACTACAGAAATGTTAAAGATGTCCTTCAAGCAAGGGAAAGATGATACCTGATGAAAGCCTGGACCTACACAAAGGCATGAAGATATCAGGATGGTCATTACATGGGTAAATATAAAGAGTTCTTTCTTATTAGTTACGTCTCTAAAAGAGATAACTGATTATTTAAAGTAAAAATAACTATAATGTTTATCATGGGGATTATAGCATACATAAAGGTAAAAAATATGCATATCAGCATGAATTCCAGGAGAGGAAAAATGGAAGTACATACACTGTTGTAAGGCAGCGTGGGATTATTTGAAGACAGACTGTAGATACATTATTTTCCCTCTTTTTTTCTTTCTTGGTTTTGAATCAATCAAATATTTTATGTTTTTCCTCTATTTTTTCTTGGTTACATAATCTTTTACTATTCTTTTAGTAGCAACCCAAAAATTAAAATATGCATGCTGGACCTTATAAAATTTAATTTAAATTATTATTTTTACTAATTCCCTGATAATGCTAAGAATTCAGAGTTCCATTCATTTTCTGAACATTTAGTGCTATTGTTGTCATGTGTTTCAATCACAAATATATTTTAAATCTCATCATATATTATTATTGTTTTACACCATCAATATTCATTTATACTCACTCACATAATTCACTCTTTTCATTCTTCTGCATTTCTTTCTGTACTTCTAGGTTTCCATCTGTGATGAGTAGCCTTCTCTGTGACCAGCTTCCTTTAGAATTTCTTCTAGTGAAGATCTGCTGGTAATTATTTCTCTCTCTTTTGTTTTTCTGAACAAATATACATATATTTTGCTTCAGTTTTGAAGGGTGTGATCACTTGGTAGCTAATTCTAGGTTGGCATTTTTATTTTGGCACTTTTAAGATACAGATGGAATTCCATTGTCTTCTGGCTTCCACTGTTCCTGTTGAAAGTCAGCGTTTAGTTTGACTGTTGTTCCTTTGAAGGTAGTGTGCCTTATATTTTCCCCCTCTGGCTGCTTATTACATACTATCTTTGGGGTTTTTTGACCATAGTATATCCAGATGCTTGTTTGTTTTGTTTATCTTGCTTTGCTTTTTATTTTGTTGTTTTTGTAGAGATTTTTGAATCTGTGGGTTGATGTGTTTTATCAGTTTTTGAACAAATAATGTTTCTGCCCCATTCATAAATGCCTTTCTGGGATCTCAATTATATATGACAAACATTTTTACTTTTATAGTTCTCTTATGTTATTTTCTGTATTTTCCAACTTTTTTCTCTCAATTATTTTAAAATAGCTTTTTGTTGTTATTGTTCCCAGACCAGCAATAAAAGTTGAAGGTAGAAATGCATATGGAGTTTGGGCATCTTGATTCAAGCACACACTCTTCCATTGGTAGAGTTAAATGTACTTCCTTCCTCCCTGCCTCCCTCCCTTCCTTCCTCTCCCTTTGCTGGGGACAGGCATTGGCATATCATATGACTCCTTGCTTCTCTTGTGTTTCTATAAAGCCCTTGCTTCACCTCTTGCTCCCCTCTTTCCTTCACCCCTAGATCCCCACTCCCAGACACCCTACTTCTCCTTCAGAAGTGGTTTTCACTATCTCCCCACCTATGTGGACTTTCTCCTCCCAGGCATCCCCTTCCCTCTCCACTTTTCCACAAACTCATACCTGATAGTTTGCTCAGGATGGGTTCCAGAGTACACATCCTGAATCTGGCTGTTTATGTGAAGTTTATAGTATTCCTGTCTCCTAATTATACTATAGGTGTGTTTTGAGTAATGTTGTTTGCTTTTCTTGTGGAACTGGATTATTTTATTTGAAAATGTGTAGAGAGATTTGGATTCCAATGGCCACCAACATTCTATGGGCTCTCTTCAACCAAACCCTCCAAGTGGCTGTTGGAAGTTATATCGAATAGAAATCTCCAAAATCATTTATGTGCAAATATTCCTTTTATAATGTATTTCCACTTTCATTGTTCAAACTATTATGTTTTTAATCTCAAGAGAACATCCACTTACTCCCTCAAAACTCTCTGGACAAGGGCATGTCAGTGGTCCATAACACCTCTTTCCTGTGTGCCCTTTTCTCCGATGCAATGTTCTATATATATCCCTGGCTCACACTCTGGTGTGTATTCTAATCTCAACATGCTAAACAGCTTGTTTAAATGCTAATTATTAGACTATATCTCCAAAGATTATGATTCAGGAAGGTTGTTGGGAGGGGAGAATGTCTGAATTTCTAATAGGCATCCCACATGATTCTGACTCAGACAGCCCCATTACTGCCCTTCCAGAAGCACTGACATAGACTTACCTCATAGGCCCATCATCAGAGAAGGAAGATCCCAGCTGTATAAGATTTGGTCCAGGAATCTCAGGGTAATCTCAAGGCAGCCAGGAACAGGACATGAAATAAGCAGAAAGACTGAGAGCTTCAAACAGGATATAATGTTCAGTAGCAGAACTTTGCAGACCCCCAAGTTCTTGAAGAACTTGGGCAGGTGCTTCATCAATAATTTTAAAACATATCAGCTCTTTGTCAAAGATCTGAGACACTCATCCAGAACTCAGGTTTAACGATGATAACAGGTGAGGGCACAGACATGGGAGAAACAGTAGGAGTCACATGACTAGATCAGAGACTGGGGATCAGAACAGAATCAGAATTAAGTCTAGTCAAATTCTCCTGACTGTTAACATGGGTCCTGAAGTCAAGGATGTCCTTGAGCTCCAGGTCAGAAGAGATTCCCTCTGTATCTACAGAACAGAGAGAACCCAAGGAAGATATGATAGTTTTCTCTTCATTTTAACCCATTTTCTTTGTAAAAGCCAGGTCCCTTTCATGACCTCCTGAGATTGTTATTAAGTCACCAAATAGTGAAGACCAAAAATGTTCATATGGAAGTAGGAAGTACCAGAAGAAAGAAAATGGGCCAGTGGTCCTGGAATGGAAACCACTTTGTAGGGGGAAAAAATACTCTTCCTTGGAGAAGAAATAATTTCATGTCCTTCTTTCTTATGACACAGAAATAGAATCTGTGTTAGTCAAGTAGGTATTTTACCTTTCCAAGCTCCTCATTCTTGAACATGAGCCAATGATTATCAAGGCAGTGAGTCTGAAACTTACTGTACACACTCCACGTTTCTGCTAGTGAGCCCATTAATTTAACTCATCCATTGGAGATTGCAAAGGATCATATAAGACCAGGGTTTTCCTACTAGGCATGGAATGGGATAATTTAGTAATTTGGGGATGATTAATAAAACCAATAACCCTTAACATGCAAAGCTACTATCTGTAAAAAAATTACAAAAAGTATCTTCATTAGTGGATGGAAATCTCTCAAGCTTTTTCCATTAATGTTTCATGTGAAGTGTGCTTGCCAAATCAACCACAGTTTTTAAAAGAGAGAGCAAGGCAGTGCTTTGTGACCACCTAGAGGGGTAGGATAGGGAGGGTGGGAGGGAGACACAAGAGAGAGGGTATATGGGGGTATATGTATACATATAGCTGATTCACTTTGTTATACAGCAGAAACTAACACAACATTGTAAAACAATTATACGCCAATAAAGATGTTAAAAAAAATAAAATAAAATAAAATGTCGATTATTATAATAATAAAAAAAAAGAGAGAGCAAGGAATTAAGCCCATATTATTTGAACAAGCTTGTGAAACAGATTGGAACTCTGTTTATTCATTCATTTTTACCAAGAAATTAAAATGTATGTACCTTTTAGATTATGGGAACAGTTTCATTTTAGAACTGGAGTTTCCTAAGTTCCAGGGACAATATTGATTTGGTTCAAATGAGCTTTTATTGCATTGCAATCTCACTGTCGGCCTTTCCTTTGTCCCTACCAAGAAATTTTTATTTGTTTCCGGAATTTGATTTACTGTCTTTACAAAGGAACTTTTCTCTTAAAAACAAACAAACCAACAGAAAAACAGGGTCAAAAGCCTTCCTTGCTGGGAAAATCTAAACGTTACTTAATTGTACCACAGCTATTGTTATAACTTAATGATAAAATAAAAAACCAGCATAGCTATTTATAGTGCAAAAAATCTCAATATGCTTGGAATATTTTAACCAGCTACTTCTCCCAGCGGCATTATAAGTTGTGTTTTCTTTTTGATCCTCCAAATACGTAAGAGCAGTATGTTCTAGAGACCACAGGGAACTTGACCTCAAATCCAGGGCACCTGCACTTATGGTCCTCACTGTTCAAGTCTTTAGGTTAACCTACTTGCGTTACTGTTTCTTGGCGGCTATAGCAGCTCTGAACACTGTCACTGTTCAAGACAAATTGGGTCCAACTTAGTCCCAATTTTAGCTCTAAAAAGCTGACAGCAAGCACTATTTGTACGTGGTGAACTAGTAATTTTTGTAATGCAGCTTTTCGTTACTATTTGGGGTGTTATAATTAATACCATTCCGGTATATCAGTTTTAACTCATATCTCACTCCAAGCAAAAACTTGGCAGCCATGTTAGGGGTATAAAAATAAGCAAAGGGATAGATTATTTTTAGAATGCAGAGAAGTTTTTAATTAAATTCCGGAATGATTATGTAAATTATGTGGCAGCGGTCAAGACCAGCAGATCATAATGTACTCAGGGAGGCAATCCCACATAACTGAACTCACTGGGAGGCCAAAACCGGTGAAAATAACCCAGAATGACAGCACATAGACTGTGCTTGTCTACCAGGGATACGATTTCACGGGCTCTCAGGATAAGCCTGGGGCAGGACTCTGAAAAGCCATCATTACCCGAAGACATGGCACGTGTGGTGAGAGGGAACATGTGCATTAAGTAATGCATAATTTTCCATGTCATCTGTGTCTTTGTAGATGAGGGAACTTGGAACGTGGAGAGGTTAAATGAATTATCAAGGTCACATATGTGAGGATATAATAGGTTAGGGTGGAAAATGTCAAGCAACACCTGCCACGCGGTAGGCACTCAATACTGATGGAAGAATTCCACAGGAAATGAATCCTGAAAGGTCTAGAAAGACTGGCTAGGGCTTTGATATTCTCTGGAATGAGCAAGAGGTCAGTTTCTCGTGGATTAGTCTGAGATTAAGGTAGGTTCTAAGGACAGTCCAGCGACCAATTTAGTCCATATGCAAAATGGTATCTGTCTCCTTGGATTCTTCCCAGGAATCATTCCTATTTCTACAAATGTGACAAGACGAAATCCAAGTGAGGAGAAAGAGTGAGGGATAGAGAATTGTTCATCTGGCCCTTAGCATCTGGCCAGCTGCATGGTGCAGGACTGCCGGTACACCTGGCTGTCCTCCTTAGCTGATCACTGTGTACTAAATGTGGCATAAGTTAAATGGAATAAAAATGAGGGACCAGGACATTTTCATTTATTAAACCTAAGCACTCTTAAGAAGAGGACATTTCTTTGTATCCACAGCAAAACGTGTCTTACCTAAAGAACAGCTAAGCTTCCTGTTTCTCTTGGCCAGATGGATTTTATGGAGCGTCTGTGCATAATTCTGTTAGTAGATATCCACGCTTCCATCTGGATAAAGCTTAATTAATACCAAACCTAGTTACACAACGATATAAAAGGCAAGGAGGAAAGCAGGGAGAAGGGAAGAGTTCATATCAGACATTTTTTAATGTCAGTTGTTTTCAATAACGGTATGTTAGATAGCAAATAAGACTAGATTAAAACCAGGCGGAGTAAGTGGAAAAGAGTCTTGAAAATGAACACAAAATTATCTCCTCTTTCAAAGAACATGTTACCTTTGAAGCAGGTTGCAATTTTAGCATCTTCCATGTATGTCCAGATTTCATAAGACACTTTCCTGAAATGTGTACTAAAAGATATTTATTTTTAAAATGTGCAAAAGTTTTATCTTCTTGATTTTTTCTAAGTCGAGGATAAGTTCCAAAACTTCTAAGACATGCCTATCCTTGGAGTAAGTTTTCTTCACACACACACACACACACACACACACACACACACACACATGCTTCATTTACTTCATCTAATCAACTTTGGTGGCACTGCCATTTGGAGCTGGATAATTCTCTGTCATGGAGCCTGTCCTGTGCATTTTAGGTTGCTTATTGGCACCTCTTTCTCTACCCACTATATGCCAATAGCATCCTCCAGTTGTGACAACTGAAAATGTCTCCAGACGTTACTAAGTGCCTCTGGATGGCAAAATCAACCGTGGTTAGGCACCCTTGTTCTAAATCAGTATCAATAATAAAAGACCATTTAGGTTAAAGCTCTCACTCTGGTCCTGGGGAAGCTGAAGGTGAAAGGAGGCCCCGCTGTGTCCCACGTCCCCATCTAATGGCAAAGGGAGGTCTCCAGCCCATTATTTAGACTTCTTCTGACCCGTGGCTTCATCCACTGTTAGCATTATTACAGCAATTCAGGACCAGGTTCCTCCCTGTTTCCTCTCCTTTCCAGTCTCAAAAATAAATCTCCCAAAGTCAACCTTATGAGAAGAAATGTTTTTAAAGATGAACTAATCATATTTGAGAGAATGTGATTGGCACCGCCATCCATTTCAAAGTGTCCCCATAACTCGGGCGCCAGCATGGGGGCTCATGGTTATCTAAGATTCTCCGTTTATCACAAAACTGCCAGGCATGCCTTGTTATCCCCAGATGGCAGATGAAAACTGAGAATCAGAAAGGGGAATAACCTGTCCAAGGCAGCACAGATCCCAAAAGGCTGAGCAGAATGTGGGGCTGCTCTCTGATTTCAAACCCCTACTTTCCCTGAGCACCTTGATGTTAAGTTCTGTTAGCTGTTCTGAGCCCTTCGGACAGGGTCGTGGCGGTGAACCTGGAACAGGGCACTTCAGGAACCCTCTGCTCCAACCTCCTTTCACCCTATTTTCTGCACACGAGTCTCATGTCCTCGTTTGGGTTCAGACTTCGGTTGCCTCTGAAAATATCTACTTGATTTAGGATACGCCCTTTCCTCAATAAGCTATCCTCCCCAGAGGATTTTTAAGTATTCACTGAATAACTGACATCGTCCCCCCCCATGCTTCTGCAGTGGGAAAGCAGGGGTGGTGGGAGATGCCATGAGCTCAGGTTCCCCCTACCCCGCCTTTGAAGCTGGGACTCCGGGTCACCAGGAAGGTCCAGGGAAAGGAGAGTTTCCCCTTCTGCTTTCAGTCAGTGGTCATGCAGCCTCTCTCAAACCGTTTTGCCAGCAGCTTTTTAAAAAAGAAAAAAAAGCTGGTTTTTGTTTCCTAGCTTTCTCCCAAGAGGCACAGAGCCAAGGCCTATCTGCTGGAAAATAAACTCCCACATAAAAGCATATGCTGTGCATTCCTGCGAAGACTGTCGAGCTTGGTTTTGACAGAGTGTGCCGGCTGCAGAGAGAGCAGGGCAAGACAGCAGGGCACCAGGGGACATTTCCAAAGAGCCTGGACAGCCATGATTTGCTTTGCCTCCACTTCCTCTGGAGGCGGGGGGAGGCCCGCTGATGCCGGGGGTGTTGGGGGAGTGTGCCCATCCTTCACCTCTGCAGTGCCTTCCGAGATGTGTTTCAGGGTGCCGTCTCTCTCTCTGTCTCTCACACACACACACACACACACTCCCAGATGTTACACTACAGCACACACACCCTGCCCCTTGCTGTCTACATGGGATTTTGAATACCATGACTAATGAGCAAAGAATATAATATAGACAGAGCTATTAGGCACCAAGTGCCAAGACACAGGGACTAATGAAAAAGAAGCCCAGAACCAAGGTGAGTGGCAACCTTGCAGATCTTCTGAAAGGATAACACAGACCTAGACACATGGCCTCTGCTGTCACAAGGCTGGGAGTGGGGTTGGTGACAAATGCCCTCCCACGTGGCAGATCTGCCCTGGGACACCCTCCCTGCAGGCACAGGGCACACGGTGAGCTCTGGGTCCCCAGAGACAGTGGGAACTAGACGGCAGGAACTGCTCGCCAGGAATTGATCTCCCATGGATGCTTCTAATAGTCTGATCACAACCTTTAATTCCTTTGACTAAGAGCAAAAAAAATTACCCTCTGTTTAAGTGTCAACAAGAACTAGAAGCAAGAGAGAGGCCAAGTCTAGGACCAAACCCATGAATGCCTGAACAGGTGTCAGTGTTCAGAAAAATCTAGACATAACCCTAAATCTAAGGTTCAAATGAGAACTTTGGGGTGATTTCTTCATATCTCTTCCAATCCACCCACTGAAGTATCAAGGTAAATGCTCTTCTCACATTTAAGGGTTTGCTTATATATAATGACAAATGCAGGGGTGGCAGAGGAGTGGGGAGGGGAACGGGATGGGAGTTTAAAAATACAGGGTGACAAAAGTATAATGTAGGCGGGAAATATATCTGGGTTTAATTTAGGGAAAGAGTCTCATTTATACACACGTTTCCAAAGTATCCTTATTTTTACCCTTTCTTCACTGTGAAGTGAAGCACCTTGGATCCCCCGAACATCATTAAATACAAATATTCTTACAAAACAGGGAGTCATGGTGACCCATACTAGGTGAGGAAGGAAATTACCCTGGAAGTGACCCTCAGGGCATGTTCACCACTCAATGGAACTTGCTGAGATGACAAAATAGAGAAACTCAAAATGACTGTAACTCACATAGCTGCGAGAATGGGCTGGGAGAGCTTTGATGTAAGACAAGGTTACAGAGAAAATGCGCGTGACACACCTGCCTGCCCTCTGAGTAGATTAGGGCTCTGTGTCACCCAGGTCACCACACCTGACACTTCCTACCTGGGGCTCCAAAGTGTTCCTGTCACTCTGGCTTGTTCTGCTGGAAACTCACACCATCTGATGGCCCCCTCCCCCTCCCCCACCCACAGTGCTGCTCAGCGACCTTAATCTACCAAACTCTGAGTTTCCAGAGCATGTCTCCCACCAGCTGCTGTAAACGTTACTCTTCCTTCAGCTACCCTACCCCCATCCCCAGTGGCCTCACTCAAACCGCCTTAATTTGTACTTCTTGGAACAAGGGCAGGAATGCTCCTGCTTCTACCCACTTGTAAACGTACTTTTGTCCTCACCCTCCTTCCTCTCCTTCCCTCCTGTTCCCCTCTTTGCTGAGTTCAGCCTTCTAGGACTTGATCCAACAATTATCCTCTCTTCTCCCTTTGCTATTGCCACCCTCTCTCTCTCAATAGGGAATTGACTCCCTCACTTTGTAAACATGCTCAGGTCTTCACATCTTTTAAAACAACAACAACAACAAAAACCTTCTGTTCTTGTTTTTGAGTTTTATTAGAAGTAATATTATCACCAACTGAAAACCTTCCCTCAACTGTATCCTCCGGTTGAGTATCACCTTCATTTTACATTTATTCACAAGGATACTGGATCAGTCAGGGTTCGGTCAGGAAAATCAGCAGCATGCCAGGTATGTTCACTGTGGGAATTGAATGCAGGAGCTTGACTGCCTCAGTTCTGAGGGCTGAGAAGGCAGCAGGACAGAGATGGCACAGGGGTGGTAACTGCAGAATCAACCAGCAGGGCTGGAGAAGCAAAGGTAAGAAGTTGACCTTATTGGATCATAAAAGCTTGGGGAGAGTCCTGCAGAGCTGAGACCCAGCTTTCCAAGGAAAGAGTATCTCAGATGGTGCTGGTGCCACAGCACCTTGGAAGGGACCTCACAGGGCTCAGATTTCGGGGAAAACTGGAAACTGGGTTCAACTGCGCATCAGAGTGTAGATCTGGAATCATGAGTGAAAGGAAGGAGCTAAGTCCCTTCTCCCCCTCCAGCCCTCCAGACTGCTTCTTGTCCTTTGGGAAGAGCCTGAAAGGGAGCACCTGACACAGGAGAAATGTGGCCCACAGGATACAGAGGACGGTTTTGAAGCTGACAACAGCAGCTTAATCCCAGTGCACTCTCTGGCTACAACTCAGCATCCACACATACCCTTTTTCCCACGCATGAACTTGGATGCACACCACTGACAGTGTTATGTCTTCACCTGAGAAACAAAATTACCCTTCACCCAGTGAAGACGCCGTGTCCCAGAAGAGGAAGGTATGAAGTCCCCCGAAGTATTGTGTCCTTCTCTGAGCGACAGCCGTGCAAACCATCTGTGAGAGATGTGAATTACCCCCCAAATTCCTCCACAGTCCCACCTGAATACCTTCTTACCTAAATACTAAATGGATTAATGATTGATTAATGATAAATAAATAAAATCACAAAAGAAGGAAGGAGGAAAAAGAAGAAATGAGTTCACACACACACATATAATCATAACAAGCTAGAAGGAAAACATGCACAATTGACACCCTGAAGTTGCCCCAGGTCTGCGGCTGATTCGGACCATCTCCTTCTAAGCCCAGGCTGTGTTTCATAGCCCTCAGCCAGAGCCACCTTCGTTTCTGAGGGTCTGATTCTCTGGCCCTGTCTTTCTTCTGTGATTTTCCATTACCGTTTACCATGGGAGATGAAAACATCACAAGGTGCCCAGAGGAGGTCTGGGCTGTAGATTTCACCCTCCGTGTCTCCACCATGAGGCAGCAGCCCAATTCCCCCTTATTGTCTGGATCAACCTCGCCAGCCTGTGTGAAGCTCCGGGTAAATTCAGGGGTCTGAGCTCCCCAAAGACAGGGGCCGTCTGCATTTCCTGTTCATGGAACACTTGTGGTCCAGGACTCCAAACCAACAGAAGTAACATCGCAGGGGCAGGAGGCAGACATTCCGAGAGTGCATCACAGGGGCCACGGTGAGAGGACTCCCTCCCCCATCTTCCCCTGAATTCCCAGACCCAGGGCTCTGGCTGTGGGTGAGCTGGCTTCATAAAGGCGTCTCTAATTCATAGCACACGCTATGAGAGAGAATCCGTCCTTTCAGAGAGTGGTCTCCCAATGTTACTGTAACAGTGTCTTCATTTGGCCACCCTACGGGGCCCACTACTCCCGGGGAGGGCATATGGTAACATCGGCAAGTGCACATTGCTGCTCTCCCTTATCCAAGAACTTGGGTCTCGGTCTGAAGCCGTGCTGTCCACAATATTTCGGTGGGGAAGAAAGGCAAATTTTTGTCTCCTCTTATCCTTATTCCTTCATTGGCCTAAAGTCATGTGGCTTCTGCCACCATCGCTTGATTAAAACCTTTCTCTGCAGGTTTCCAATCACCCAGACTTGCTAAAGTGCCTGTGTTCAGGGCCATTTGTGCTATAACTCCCACCCCCCTGGCCTTCCCAACACCGTGACCTGCTACCCCTCTCACAGGCAGGCCATTACCAGGGTTCTTTCTCGGCTCCTCCTCTTCTGTCATCTGTTATGAGCACAATGGTTAGAGACGGGGTGTTGAATGAAGCCTTGGGTATGAAGAAATGGCCAAGAAAGAGAATTGTAAAGGAGGCAATAATAGGGTCTTAGAGTAGAGGTCAGGGCACCTGTATTTGTATATGAGCCTTAAAAGAGAGAGAGAGAGAGAGAGATCGAGGATCCTTTGAGCCTGGAGTCCCAAAAAGGGAAAAGAAAGAAAGGAAAAAGATAGTCTGCAATGTTCATCAAATCATGGTGAGTATATTTCACAAATAAAAGTATAATAATAAAAAATACAACCGTGACAACCTTAGGATCCAGCTTGTCATCCCTTCTTTCTTAACTAAAATCTCAAAGATGCCTTCACGTTCTGCAGAGACTGAACATTCAGGATGACATTCTAGGGCCCTGGCAGGAGCAGCTGTCAACCTGAAAGTCAAGCACGCAATCCCAGGAGCTTGCTCGGAGGAAGTGTCTGCTAGGAATAGAGGAGGTCTGAAAACAGCACCGTTTAGTCCCTCTGGGGCACAAGCTTTCAGAGAGAACGCGTGAAAGTGGCAGGATGTGAGCGCCGCCCTGAAGGACGTGACCTTGTGGTGTGCGTGAGGTGGCCACACCTGCCTCTCAAGGGTATCACAGACCCTCCTCCTTCCTCCTATTGGAAAAGTCCTGGGAACGATTCCAGAAGGGTAACTGCTCACAGGGATGACAGTGATTTAGAGTGAACATCAGGAGACCCTGTGATGAGAAGAGCTGAGCCACTGAAACACCTGCCAGGGGAGCTGTGGGGGGTCTTCCCCCACAGATATCAGAGCCAAGTCAGAACAAACACCGCCGGGGCCAATTTGGGCAAAGTCTGGCCTCAGAGACAGCGTTCCAATGAGCTCTCATGGTCCCTTTCAAGCCAGCACCCCGCAAGGAGGTCATGCTTCCAAACTAGCAAATCGTGTTGAATCAACTAATAACATTTCTTTAATCCTGAGCTAGAGTCGTGCAGCTGGCCTTTCACAGCACATGGTAACCTCCGGGCTCCGAGAAGCCAGAGCTGGATGCGGGATGGAGATTTGCAAGGTGCCTGGGCTTTGCTTCTTGAACCTGCTTTTTCAGGTGTAAATGAGGGCGCCACTTTACGCCACATCTGCTCAAGAAGTAAATATATAATCCCTTATTGTTTGTCACTAAAGGGAAGCCCATGAAGCCTGGTGTGTCTGTGTTCATGGTTAAGTCAGAGCAGCCTAGGAGTTGAGCCAGGGTCTCAGTATAGCTGGCCCACACCACACACCTGTGCACGCACACACACGGCCACGCACACAGGTGTGTATGCACACATATACACCATGACACACTCACACATGTGAGCACGCAAACATGGATACACACCAGCATATAGGCACACAGAGCACACAGACATGCCCAGATGTCTCCACCTGCATAGGGAAGCGTGGACACGAACAGGCACACTCAGCACACACACACACACACACACACACACACACACACACACATGCATCTGAGGGGTGAGGGTCTCAGTGCAGAGGAGGCCATCCACCTCCTCCCCTGCGCCCCCCAGCTGGGTGCCCACCTCCACTCTGCTCTCGCACGTGGTGTTGTCTTGTCCCCAAGCAGCCTGGGGACCCTGGGGGCAGGGCCTGCTCTTACCTCCATGCCACCAGCACCCCTGTCCTGGCCCGTGCGGGCTGTTCTGTGTTGAAGATCTCCCTGGACCCGCTTTGCCAGCCACCCCCGAGCAGTCCTTCCTTCACAGCAAAGCAGGGTACAAAAGAGGTAAGCAGGGCTCAGGCAACAACCAGAAAAGCCAGACAAAGTTTTCAGATGGTCTGTTTACCGAGCTCAGAAGCTGAGGTGGTGGAAGCATCCGGAGTCTTTGTGAAGACTAAAGAGAAATGAGCGTTATTACTTTCAATAACCTGGAAAGGGCCCTTCCCCAGGTTGGCTGATGCCCTAAACCTTGGTGCAAAGGTGAGCATGACGCTGCCCCAGGGCCAGGGATCCAGCCTCCAAGCCCTGTGGGCGGCCGGGAACCGCCCCTGTTTACTTCCTCTGGCTGCCCTCCACCGCGTGCGAAGATTTATTCAGCTTGTCTGCTCTCCCCAGGTGTGGAGGCTGCCAGATGCCTGACGGGGCCTCAGAGTTACAAACAAAATGCAGCATCAATGTCCCTGTAACAGGGCAAAGCCAAGTCCAGCACCTGGAGCCGAGGTCAGCCCAGGACGCTGCATGATCCACCCTTGTACCCTCCTTCTCTGAGAGGTTTACATTCTTCGGGTGCTTCTGGGGCCTCAGGAACGTCTACAGGAAACCCTAGATCATTGCAATCACCTGCTAAGTGGCGATTCCTGTGGCATTGGCCCACCTTGCAACAAGCTGGGACAGCACCAGTGAATAGGAATAGGAGGTGCCAGGTGGGATGTGTGACTCAGCCTTGTGCATTTTCTTTTGGAAAATGGAGACTGGACACGCCCTCCATGGACAGTCCTGTCTGACACCTCTGCCCTGTCTTGTGTCTAATTAGGAGAGGACCACAGAGGAGGCGAGAAAGCTTGCAGAGAATGTATTGATATCTCTGCACCCCAGGAGAACGGACAACTTATATGAAATAGAAAACTCTGGAATACTTGATTCTCATTGTCATCACAAAGGCAGAATGTACAAGACCCAGAATTAAATTTCCCCATAATCAGAAACATTAGACTGGTCATGTGTGTGACCAGTATTCCAGAGGAGGCCAGGGGTCCCTGCGTGGAGCTCACTGTGCATTTGCATGTTATTTACCACAGGATAAGGCATCATATCCTATCAAAAATGGACCAACGGGGCTTCCCTGGTGGCGCAGTGGTTGAGAGTCTGCCTGCTAATGCAGGGGACACGGGTTCGAGCCCTGGTCTGGGAAGATCCCACATGCCACGGAGCGGCTGGGCCCGTGGGCCACAACTGCTGAGCCTGCGCGTCTGGAGCCTGTGCCCCGCAACGGGAGGGGCCGCGATAGTGAAAGGCCCGCGCACCGCGATGAAGAGCGGTCCCCGCACCGCGATGAAGAGTGGCCCCCGCTTGCCGCAACTGGAGAAAGCCCTCGCACGAACCGAGGATCCAACACAGCCAAAAATAAATAAATAAATAAAAATAAAGTAGCTATAGAATGCTGTCCCTAAGCACTTGGACTTGAGTCTGTGTGGGCCAGCTACTTTAAAAAAAATAAATAAATAAAAAAAATAAATAAAAAAAAAAAAAAAAAAAAAAAAAAAAAAAATGGACCAGCCACATTGCTGGAGAAAAATAGCCCTAGAGTGCGGGGCTGCGGAGCCCTAGTGGGTCCTAGAAAGTCCTCAGGCCTATGTACAAGGCCATCAGGCTCTGTATCCGTAGGCTCTGACGGGCATGAAGAATCGAATGCATGAATGAATGAAGTCACAGAATTGCTGGCTATGAGAAAAGGCTCTCCCAGAGCCCTACTTGTTCCCACAGCTCAGGCTGCTAGGCCACCGGGAAGGCCCCTCCCTCCCTCCTTCCTTCCCTTCCTTTCAACTTAATTTTTGAAAACAGTTTTAGGTTCACAGCAAAAGTGAAAGGTACAGAGAGTTCCCACCGCAACCGCTCAGCCTCCTCCACTCTTAACACCCTCCACCAGATGGAACATTTGTTGCAATCGATGAACCTGCACTGACGGACACACCATAATCCCCCAAAGTCTGTAGCTGTCATTAGGGTTCCCTCTTGATGTTGTACGTTCTGTGGGTTTGGACAAATGTTTACTGATGTGTATCCATCCTTACAGCATCATAGAGTATTTTCACTGCCTTTAAAATCCTCTGTGCTTCACCTATTCATTCCTCCCTCCCCAACCTCTGAGCTTTTTACTGTCTCCACAGCTCTGCCTTTTCTAGAATGTCACATAGCTGAAATGATACAGCATGTAGCCTTTTCAGATTGGCTTCTTTCACTTAGTCATATGCCTTTAACCTTCTTCCATGTCTTTTCATGATTGATAACTTGTTTCTTTTTAGTGCTGAATAGTGTTCCATTGTCTGGATGTACCAGTTTATCCATTCACCTACTGAAGTCCATCTTGGTTGCTTCAGAAAGACCTTTTACAAACACAGATGCGTCATTTCACTCCACAGCCTGGCTGTCTTCTTGCCCACACCCTCAACTCCTCCCTGGCTGCAGCCACACTGGCCTCCAGCCGCCCCCTCACCCTCTTCTTTCAGCCTGGGATGACCCCCATCCCCTGGCTGGGCAGAGGTCTTCAAGTTTCAACCTACATGGGCTTCCTTAGTGAGACCTCCCTGACCACCCAAAAGGAAGTCTTCTTTCCACTCCAGTTTCTCAGGGTCCCCTCTTGTTTTATCTTGGTGGCAAACTTGTGACCACATGATTGCTTCGTGCTTGTTGATTTCCCATCTGTCTCCCCCCTGCACCCTAACTCTGTGTGGACGAGGCCTTGTCTTTCTCAGGCACATGTCAGGTCATGCAGGTCATGGCCCCGGCCACGCAGAAGCTGCTAGTGAACCAGGGCTGGGGGTGGAGTGAAGCTGTGAGTGGTCACAATCGAAGGGAACCAGCAAGGGCCAGGGGTGGCTTTTCCAATATGCAAGCTTAATGAAAAGGATTAGAAAGACTCACCAGTACATTTATATATCATTACTTAATAATGCATAATATAGATAAAATGTATGTGTAGTGTACATGTATATTTATACAGTTGTATAATGCCATTTATGATATAATGTGGAGAAAAGCAAAAAATAGAGGAATGCTCCCCATTACATTTCCACCTCGACTATACTCATTTTCATTTGTTACCATATTTCATCATATCTAAGATGCATTCTAACTGCAAAGTTGTTAAAATGTTAAAATAAAAAAACTAAGACGTCATTAAATGTCAGACTCATCTCAATTTCAGAGATGCTGTTCAGTGATATAAATAACCACCATTTATTATGTCCCTGGACTCTGTAGGTCAGAAACTTGCACAGGACGCAGCAGGGAAGGCCTGTTTCTTCTCCACAATGTCTGGGGCCCCAACTAGGAAGCCTCAAGCTTTTCGAAGTGACTCGGACAGCCAGGGGCTAGAATAATCGGGAAGGATTTTTACTGGCCTGGAGTCTGGCCTGGGAAGACTCAAAGGCTGGGGTGAGCTAGCACAGCTGACTGGATCACCTGCACATAGCCTTTCCATGTGGCTTGTGGCAGCTGGGATCTGAGAGGGATCCTTCCAAAAGGAAGCGTCTTAGTCAGTTCAGGTTGCTTATAACGTCAGTACCAAAGACAGGGCCGTGTAAACAACAGGCATTCATTTCTCACAGCTCTGGAGGCTGGGAAGTCCAAGATCAAGGTGCCAGCAGGCACCCTCCTCCTCCTTTGCAGATGGACTACTTCTTGTTTTGTTCTCACATGATGAAGATCAGAGAACTCTGGTCTCTTCATCTCCTTATAAGGACATGAAACCCATTCATAGGAGCTCCCCACCCTTCTAACCTAATCACCTCCCAAAGCACCCCTCCTCCAAATACTGTCACAGTGGGAATTAAGCGTCAACATATGAATTTTGAAGGGACACAAACATTGAGTCCATAGCAGGAAGAATCCAGATTAAGACTCCAGAGAAACAGTCAGAGGTTACAGGGGCGTTTCTGATCTATCCTTGAAAGTCATACAGCATCGTTCCTGCCCCCTCTATTGGTGACAAGTGAGTCACTAAGGCCAGCCTATATTTAGGTATGGGCGGGCAAGCTCTTGTGAAGGGTGAGGATGGGGCAACATCATGGCAATGGGAGTCTACTGAGGCCATCCTCAGAAAATGCAATCTGCCACCCATGTTACAATAGGATAGATAGCATACAACTGATTAAATATGGCCTGTACACAAAGCTTATTTCAAAAGAGAGAGAGCACCCTTGTATATATTTATTTATGAATAATATTTTTGAAACCTACTGTGCTAGACCTATTAACTATCCATTTGCTTCACAGCAGTTCTCAGTCCCCTGCCAATGTCCAGTCTCTCTGGGCTACGTAATTGTTTCTGGCCAATAGGACGTGCGAAGAGTGATGGCATCAGCTCCAGACTAAAGCAGTCAAAAGCATCAGAAACTCCAGCTCCCTCTCTCCTGCCATGGCTGCTACAATGGCTGTTTGTCCCATGTGTGCAGCTCCATGTAGGTGTAATCTAATTCAACAGATGACCCTCAAAACCTGCCATGCATCATCTCACTTATTTGCATAGTATTTGTACTGCGGGCAAGACATAAAGTTTCATTGTGTCAAACCAGTGTAACTTGAGGATTTATCTGCTAACATGGCAGACCACAGTGCTATTATAATACTATAAATTTTGGTGCAAAGGTGGAGTGCTGCGGAAATAAAATCCTAAAATACATGACATTGACTCAACGGTGGGATAGTGTATGGCAAGAGAACTAATTCTAGAAGCTAAAACAAGGGAGATCCATTTTACAAAATAGAAAAGGGGTAAGGTGTACTAGCTTTTAATCGGGTTCAAAAGAGTATTACAAGAAAAACAGTTGAGCCAGAAAGACTTAGCTAATTTGCAAGCACAGATGAGAGAAAATAATAAGTCCAGAGTTTGGGGCCCTTGGAACGTTGGATGACCTGATTATTTCTAGACTCCAAAGAGTAAAACATGGGACTTTAAAAGACTGAGGGGTGAAAATACACTAAAACATCAAAGTAGCCTCCATTAGGGAAGGGAATATTCATTGGGATGATAAAGCAAAGAAATATAGTACACACAAGAGCTGTGCCCTGACAAGAATGCCCTCATTGACCAAACTCTACTCAGCTCTTCTGAGCCCTCCTTTTAACTAGACCTAGTCTTTGGTCCACTGAGCCCTGTTTTAGCAAAAATCCTGCTAAGCCAGTTCATCAAGAATCCCCTCCACCCTTGATATCTAATCAAGTTCCTCTTTCCCCACCCTTGATATCTAACCAGTTCGTCTTAGTGATTTTCCAAATATGGACCCTCCCAGTCTGCCCCTGGACTTTAAATACCCAGCTGGACTTGCTGTATCCCGAATTGAGTCCAGTCTGTCTCCCTGACTGCAATTGTCCTGAATAAAATCTTCTTTGCCTGTTTAACTCTGCCCAGTGCAATTCTTCCATAGCAGGCTAGAAAGGAAGTGTGACTATGTTTACAGAAAACAGACCAGGAGTCCACTAAGTTTCCACAGGAATTACATTGCCATATGAACCATGATCCTGCCTAGAAAAGCAGGTGAATGTTTGAAACTTGGGGTCCACTCACTTTGAAGACTGACAAAGCTCTGCACCACCCTAAATAGACATAGTCCCCAAAGCCCACATCTGATTTTGTGGGATTTCAGAGTGAATTTGTTACTGCAGCACATATTAACTTTACTTGAATATATATATATTTGTTTATAGGTGCGTATTTATATATGTAATTTGAAAAGAGTTTCTGGTAATTAAATCTATTGAAAATTATGTCCAGAACATCATCATGCTACTGTGTGTGTATGTGTGTGTGTGTGTGTGTGTGTGTGTGTGTGTGTGTGTGTGTGTCTGTTTGTTGGGATGTAAGAGGGAAGGAGACCATGGAGTTTTAGATTGTACCTGGAGCAAGCTTCCCCTAGAACCTGACACTCTACATTCAGTACTATTCATGTACTATGATTACAAAAATATTTAATAAGTGGAAATGAAGTAATGAAAAAGAGTAATTAGAAGACACTTAGGGACTTCCCTGGTGGCGCAGTGGTTAAGAATCCACCTGCCAATGCAGGGGACGTGAGTTCGAGCCCTGGTCCTGGAATATCTCACATGCCGTGGAGCAACTAAGCTCGTGCACCACAACTACTGAGACTGCGCTCTAGAGCCCGTGAGCCACAATTACTGAGCCCGCGTGCCACAACTACTGAAGCCCACCTGCCTAGAGTCCATGCTCCACAACAAGAGAAGCCACCGCAATGAGAAGCCCGCACACCGCGATGAAGAGTAGCCCCCGCTCGCCACAACTAGAGAGAGCCTGCGCGCAGCAATGAAGACCCAAAGCAGCCAAAAATAAATAAATAAATAAATATATTAAAAAAAAAAAAAAAAAAGAAGAAGACACTTAGTGTGTCTCCTGGTCTCTGGTATGCATCTGCAAGTTCATCTTGCTTCCTTAGCATCCTCCATATGTCAGGCACAGGGACCTGATGGTGAATCAAATCCATCATGATCACTGTACCCACAGAACTGAAGGCTAGCAATGCAGACAGCCATGAATCAAATGCTCCCATGAAGGCCCCAGTTCATGGGTGACATGTGTTTCTATCATGAGGGGAATGAAGTCAGCAGGGGCCAGAACCTGCCACGTCACAATGTAGGGTGGCCATTGGTCCCAGTTAGGAAAGGAAAGTCGTGATTGTGTCCATTGCTCTGTCTTCCCATTTGGCTTAGTATTTGTCTCAAATTTTACAGTTTTTAGCAATGTATCTCTATTGCTAGTTGCACCAAAATAAAGTTAAAAGGGTTCTGTATCGCTCTTCTTTATAGTTCCAGCTACAGGCTTGATCTAGTCAGAAAGCACGTGGGATTTGCATGACCTTCTTTTCAAGAGCAGCATGCAGGGCACTTGCTGGGAAAAAATGTTTAGTTACAAGCAACCAGGAGTGGCTAAGTCCTTCTCTCAAGGACTTCTTAAACCTGCTTCTTAAACCTGCTTCTTAAACCTGCTGCTTCTGCTACCTATTGATTACCAGCCAATTTTGTCACATGCTTGCCGAAGCCTGCAAGATGCATCCTGTCACCAACCTACCATCAGCAAGGTTAGTGATGAATGTGGGAAATCATAGATTAGGGGTGCAGGAAGAGGGAGAATCACATGACCTAGAGCATCAGAATGCTCTTGCTACTGCAGCTTCCTAATATATTATAAAAATCTACAATTATCTGTTTACTTTATTTGACTTTTTTTTTTAATTATTAAATGCATCCAGCAGCAATGAGCTAGAAAATAGAAGTGCATGTCTGATGAAAAATTATTCCTATTTTTCAAGAATACTGCTGGTAAATGTGTACCATGCACGACATATCTACCAATATTTATCACCTGCATGCTCATGAAGGACATGGTGACATCACAGCCCACACGAAAATCAAAGACATCTACCTGCTGGGGAATATCAATGATTTTAACAACATGATGCCTGAAGGTGCCAATTTAACACAAGCAGCTGCAGAAAGTAAAGTTACTTTTCACTCTGAGTACATTGACTTTAAATCGAATGGCTGTTTTCTAAATTAATTTTGCCCATTTTCAATTCCAAGTTGCCTTATACCTGGGCAAAAAAAGTGAAGAAATATCTATTAATAGGTTGACTCCATAATAGAAAAGCTTTGCAAACAGTTAAATGATGCAGTTTTATATCAGAGTCATCAGATGATTCAAATAGAAAACAAGATAATTATAATAACTTAAACATTTTATGCAATTCATGAAGTCAATAAAAAGCTTTTGGAAGTTTATTTTGATGAAGGTGAAACATTATTATTAATGTTCTGGTATATTCAGTTAGAAATTTAACACTGAACATAGAATTATTTTCGTGTAATGATGTGAAGACAAATTTGGGGGGAGGAAAACATCATGGCAAAAGCAAAATTCTTACTGAAATAAAAATCCATGAATCAGAATTTCACTTTGAACAGATTATAGTGCATCCATAATGCATAATTGCATTCAAAACAGCTGAAGATATTCTACTTCAAAGCAGGAGCTTGATTATTAGATGTACAAATTTTTATTATATGCACAGAGAAACTAAACCATATATTTTTTGGTTAAGGATGATGTTAAATGTGAAAAAGTGTTAGATATTTAGGGAAATAAAAACAAACCTTGACCTCTACATCATGATGTGTAAAAAAAAATTAATTCAAGTTCTGTAAAAATGCCACTGGTAGTTTGATAGGGATTGTATTGAATCTGTAGATTGCTTTTGGTAGTATAGCCATTTTCACAATGTTGATTCTTCCAATCCAAGAACATGGTATATCTCTCCATCTGTTTGTATTGTCTCTAATTTCTTTCATCAGTGTCTTACAGTTTTCTGCATACAGCTCTTTTGTCTCCTTCAGTAGATTTATTCCTAGGTATTTTATTCTTTTTGTTGCAATGGTAAATGGGAGTGTTTCCTTAATTTCTCTTTCAGATTTTTCATCTTTAGTGTATAGGAATGCAAGAGATTTCTGTGCATTAATTTTGTATCCTGCTGCTTTACCAGATTCATTGATTAGCTCTAGGAGTTTTCTGGTAGCATCTTTAGGATTCTCTATGTATAGTCTCATGTCATCTGCAAACAATGACATTTTTACTTCTTCTTTTCTGATTTGGATTCCTTTTATTCTTTTTCTTCTCTGACTGCCATGCCTAAAACTTCCAAAACTATGTTGAATAATAGTGGTGAGAGTGGGCAACCTTGTCTTGTTCCTGATCTTAGAGGAAATGGTTTCTGTTTTTCACCATTGAGAATGATGTTGGCTGTGTGTGTGAACAAAAAATTTCACAATTTGAATGGAAACACAAAAGACCCCAAATAACCACAGCAAACTTAAGAAAGAAAAATGGAGCTGTAGGATTCAGGATCCCTGACTTTGGACTATACTACAAAGCTACAGTAATCTAGACAGTATGGTACTGGCACTAAAACAGAAATATAGATCAATGGAACGGGATAGAAAGCCCAGAGATAAACCCACACACATATGGTCACCTTATCTTTGATAAAGGAGGCAAGAGTATACAATGGAGAAAAGACAGCCTCTTCAATGAGTGTTGCTGGGAAAACTGCTCAACTACGTGTAAAAGAATGAAATTAGAACACTCCTTGACACCATACACAAAAATAAACTGAAAATGAATTAAAGACCTAAATGTAAGGCCAGACACTATAAAACTCTTAGAGGAAAATGTAGGCAGAACACTCTATGACATAAATCACAGCAAGATCCTTTTTGACCCACCTCCTAGAGAAATGGAAATAAAAACAAAAATAAACAAATGGGACCTAATGAAAATTAAAAGCTTTTGCACAGCAAAGGAAGCCATAAACAAGATGAAAAGACAACCTTCAGAATGGGAGAAAATATTTACAAACGAAGCAACTGACAAAGGATTAATCTCCAAAATATACAAGTAGCTCATGCAGCTCAATACCAAAAAAACAAACAACCCAATCCAAAAATGGGGAGAAGACCTAAATAGACATTTCTCCAAAGAAGATATCCAGATTGCCAACAAACACATGAAAGGATGCTCAACGTCACTAATCATTAGAGAAATGCTAATAAAAACCACAATGAGATATCACCTCACACCAGTCAGAATGGCCATCATCAAAAAATCTACAAACAATAAATGCTGGAGAGGGTGTGGAGAAAAGGGAATACTCTTGCACTCTTAGTGGGAATGTAAATTAATACAGCTACTAAGGAGAACAGCATGGATGATCCTTAAAAAACTAAAAATAGAACTCTCGTATGACCCAGCAATCCCACTACTGGGCATATACCCTGAGAAAACCATAATTCAAAAAGACACATGTACCACAATGTTCACTGCAGCACTGTTTACAATAGCCAGGACACGGAAGCAACCTAACTGTCCATCAACAGATGAATGGATAAAGAAGATGTGACACATATATACAATGGAATATTACTCAGCCATAAAAAGAAACGAAATTGAGTTATTTGTAGTGAGGTAGATGGGCCTAGAGACTGTCATACAGAGTGAAGTAAGTCAGAAAGAGAAAAGCAAATACCATATGCTAAAACATATATATGGAATCTAAAAAAAAAAAAAATGGTTCTGATGAACCTAGGGGCAGGACAGGAATAAAGACTCAGGTGTAGATAATGGACTTGAGGACACAGGGAGGGGGAAGTGTAAGCTGGGACAAAGTGAGAGAGTGGCATTGACATATATACACTACCAAATGTAAAATAGCTAGCTAGTGGGAAACAGCTGTATGGCACAGGGAGATCAGCTCGGTGCTTTGTGACCACCTAGAGGGGTGGGATAGAGAGTGTGGGAGGGAGATGCAAGAGGGAGGGGATATGGGGATATATGTATACATATGGCTGATTCACTTTGTTATACAGCAAAAACTAACACAACATTGTAAAGCAATTATACTCCAATAAAGATGTTTAAAAAAAATACAAGGAAAAAAATTAATTCAAGGTGGCTTATAGACTTGAATATAAAGCTAAAACCACAGAGCTTGTACAACAAAATGTAAGCTTTCATCTTCAGAAAAACTACAGACATAAAAGCACTAACCAGAAAAGAAAAAAAATGGTAAATTGGACTTCATCAATACTATTAATCTGTGCTCTTCAGAAGACACAGTTAAGAAAAGGGAAAGGCAAGACATAGCCAGGGGAAAATATTCACAATACATATATATCTGACAACAGACAAGTATCCAGAGTATGTTATTTTTTTAACTCCAACAAATCAATAATAAAAACAAACAACCTAATCTTAAAAGGAGGCAAAAAATTTGAACTGACAACTCACCAAGGAAAATATATGCTGGTCTATAAACTTATGAAAAGGAACCCAATATCATTAGTCATCAGAGATAGGCATGTTAAAATCACAGTGAGGTACCACTCTACACCTACTAGATGGGCAATAATTAAAATGACTGACAATACCAAGTCTTATGAATTTAGAGCACCTGAATCTCTCATACATGGCAAAATATAGTCAGTGGGAGAAATAGGCAGTTTCTTTTTAGGTTAAACATACTTTTACCATGCAACCCAGCAACTCCACTCCAAGGTATGTATCTACGAGAAATGAAAGATGATGACAAGAAAATGGCTTGTAAAATAATATTCATGGAAATTTTATTCATTATTGCCCCAAACTGGAAATCATCCAACATCCATCAACCGGAGAGTGGATAAAACATTATGCTAAGCAAAGGAAGCCAGACAAAAGAGTACACACTGATGATTCCATTTATATGGAGTTCAATAGCAGGCAATGTAATTCATGGTGATAGAAATCAGAGCAGTGGCCTCTCTGGGGGTGGGGATAGGGATTAACTGGAAAGCAGCTTGAGGGGACTTTCTGCGATACAGGAACAAGTCTATGTCTGATTGGGATGCTGGTTACACAGGTGGTTGCTTGTGGTGCTGGTTGCCAACTCTTATCAAAATGGAAGCTTATTATTTGTTCATTTTACCTAAAGTTACACAGGAAAGCAAAAACAAGGTAACAAAAACAGATCAATTTAATATATGGAATATATAATAGGCTATATGTTTGTGTCCCCCCAAAATTCACATGTTGAAACCAAATCCCCAATTTGATGGTGTTAGGAGGTGGGTCTTTGGATGGTGATTAGGTCATGAGGGTGGAGCCCTCATAATGGGATTAGTGCCCTTATAAAGAGACCCCAGAGAGCTCCACTGCCCCTTCCACCAGGTAAGGATACATTGAAAAGACAGCCATCTGTGAACAAGGAAGAGGGCTCTGACCAGACACCAAATCTGTCAGCACCTTGATCTTGGGCATCCCAGATTCCGGAATTGTGAGAGATAAATGTCTGTTGTTGTTTTTTTTGGTTGTTTTTGGTTTTTTTAAAGATTTATTGATTGATTGATTGATTGATTGCTATGTTGGGTCTTTGTTTCTGTGCGAGGGCTTTCTCTAGTTGCGGCAAGCGGGGGCCACTCCTCATCACAGTGTGCAGGCCCCTCACTATTGTGGCCTCTCTTGTTGCGGAGCACAGGCTCCAGATGCGCAGGCTCAGTAGTTGTGGCTCACGGGCCTAGTTGCTCCGCGGTATGAGAGATCCTCCCAGACCAGAGCTTGAACCCGTGTCCCTTGCATTAGCAGGCAGACTCCCAACCACTGCGCCACCAGGGAAGCCCTGTCTGTTGTTTTTAAGTCACTCCATCTATGTTATTCTGTTATAGCAGCCCAAACTGACTAAGAAAATGTATACTAGTTTTCTATTGTTGCTGCAATAAATTATCACAAATTTAGTGACTTAAAACAACATACATCTTGGAGGTCAGAAGTCTGATGGGTCACCCTGGGATAAAAATCAGGTTGTTGTCAGAGTTGCATCCTTTTCTGGAGGCTCTTGGGGAGAAGACATTTTCTTCTAGCTTTTAGGGGCTACCTGCATTTCTTGGCTCCCAGCCTCTTCCTCCATCTTCAGAGCTGGTCCTGGCCTGTAATCTTTCTCACATGGCACCTCTAACTCTGACTTTCTGCCTCAGTCATCCACATCTAGGGACCTTCATGATGACATCAGGCCCACCTGGAGAACCCGGGATCACCTCCCTGTGTCCAGGTCAGCTGACTAGCAACATCAATTCCATCAGCAACCTTAATCCCTCTTTGCCATGTGACATACATATCACAAATTCCAGGGATTAGAATGTGGACATCTTTGGGAACCATTCTTATGCCCACCATGGGGGAATAGAGATCAAATAGGGGACACCATTGTGGGAATGTTGACTGGGAGAGGCATGGGCTATGAGGAGTGGGGGGTGGAAATACTCTAAATCTTTACCTAGGTGGTGTTTATACAAGTGTGTTAATTCTTTAAAATTCATCAAGATCAAGCTGTACATATAAAATTTATGCACTTTAAATATGACATACATCAATATAAAGCTTTCACAAAAGAGATCTGTGCCTTTGAAGCACTGTGTTTGTCAATCACCAGTGTCCTGAAAAAAGACTGAATGTTTTGAAGTCCTCTGAACAAAACTGAAAATTTCTAGATCTGAATATTTATTAACGTAGAGCAAGAAAACCTCAGCTTTTGAAGCTTTTAGCAAATGTATATTATCTAAAACAAAGCTAGTAAAAAAAAACAACAACAATGTTAACCCTAAAGAGGAATTGAGCAACTAAACAAATTAAAAGATGAGAGTTTATATGGTGCTCAAAATATAATTTTGAAGTTTTATGTCTCAGCTTTTGTGAAGGATTTTTGGTGGAACTTTTAATTGTATAAATATATATCTAGTACTGGAATGGGATGAAATCAGACCTATAATTTTCAACATCGAAATTTGGTGAAACATTTAAAAGATTCCTAAATAAGGACAATTTATCAATATTTAATAAATTTTGTCTTTTAAAAATATTTATCAGAGAATAGTACTCTGAATGGAGGAAGAAAGTCTGAAACTATGAAGGTATTTGACCTGAAACATTTATATATTTCAAAATAAAATTAGAATTGAGAATTTCCTCCTTTGCTAAGGAATTTGCTCTGAACTTACCAAGTATATCAACATCTGTAGGAAGAATATTTTCTCAATTAAAAATGCTATGGTTATACAGAAGGGTCAATTAAGAACATCAACGACTTCAAATTTATTTACCATAAAATGAAGCTTTGTATTATTGCAGTTACTTTTTTGAAAATATTACAAAAAATAGTACCATATTAAAAATACATTGTACAGAAAAATATCAGTGACCTAATATTAAAAACAAATATAACCAATAAAATTTGTGAATAAGTACCAAAATAATAATTCTGCTAATGTTATTTTAATGTTCAGATTATCAATATGAAGATTAAGTTTTCCTTTAGTGTATATGTTATCATAATGTTTACACAATTTTTCATAGCTGCTTAATAGAATTATTTTAGAGGCCTATCAATGTAATAAAATCAACTGTCGTTCAATAAATAAGCATTTAAAAATTACTTAAATTAAGTTATATTTTTTCCTCTCTTGTGTTCCCAGAACTGTCCCATTTTGGATGGCAAATTTGATCAAACTACTTAGCCACATGAAGGAGGTTGCTGTTTGTCCCTAAGAACGAAAATAAGCCGATGAAAGATTCCAAGTGAGGGACGCCATGGTCGAACTAGCATTTTACAAATATCACTAAGCTACATTTGGAAAACAGATGGGGACTGCATTTTTTGAGGTGCAGACCTCGAGCTAAGAGCTGAGGAATGCTATGAGCCATGTCCATTGTTGTAGGCTGGGTTTCCTAGACATGGCTTTGGGTAAAGGTCAGCACACAAGCAACTTATTAGCAAGTGTTCCTGCAATCGTGACCTATAGCAGCGGTCCCCAGACGTTTTGGCACCAGGGACCGGTTTCGTGGAAGACAATTTTTCCACAGACAGGGGGGTGTGCAGTATGAGCCATGGGGAGCGATGGGGAGCTGCAGATGAAGCTTCACTCGCTAGCCCACCGCTCACCTCCTGCTGTGCGGCCCGGTTCCTAGCAGGCCACGGACCAGTACGTTTCCGAGGCCCGGGGGTTGGGGACCCCTGACCTATGAGAAGAATTGGACTGAGGGATAAACTGGGATGAATGTGGTCCCTGTAGAAACCCCAGCCCACCTGTAGGGAGGGAATCCTGCAACTGGGAATGCTCTTCATGTTTGCCTAAACTTGGAGCATCTCTAAGCCCTTGAATGCAGGTCACCGCAAGAATGGGTGTGACCCTGGGCAAGGCAGCTCTCTCTGGTGAGGCACCATGGGAGGCTGCTCCCAGCAGCAAGTCCAGCACCTGAGATGGGAGGTCGTTCGGTCCAGAAGATGGCTCTGGGCCCTGCATCCCAGCATCCACCAGGCTCATTCAGGGCTGCTGCCTACATGTACACAGGCTGTGTGCCCATCATAGGGCTCAGTCCTGCTGCTAGAGGAGATTGCTTTTCTGGTTCACACAAGGGCATCTCTTGTCAGCTAGTGGCAGCCCTATTTCCATTTAAGGAGGAGGGGGCAGAAGCGATTGATTGCACAGTCCTCCCAGTGTGGCTGTGCTTTCTAGCTCCCTGATCTGGGAGGACACCCAGACAGCAGCCTTCTAGGTGGGACCAACAGAACCTAGGGTCTGTGCATGCCCTGATGGCCTGAGAAAGAGCTCCAGCAGCTCAGTCAAGAATCTGGTTCCCCTCAAGGAGACAGGAAAGTCTTCCGTCTGCCTGTATCCCTGAGCTCTGCTTCCTCAGCTCTGGCATCTTCACAGAGATGGGGACAGGGGAGGTGAAATCGGGGAGCACATGTAGACACACAAGACATGCACCTCCCTGGTGGACATGCTCCCAGAGCCGAGGCAGGACTACAAATTGATGTTGGCCATAATTACTGGTCGATAATAGCTGGTTCTTCATCATTCACATGTCTGTCTCACAGTAAAGGTGTTTGGCTGGTTATAATTCAGAACAATCATTTTCTAATCACATTTGAAGCCAGCAATTTACCAAAATGCCATTTAACAAAATGCTGTGCACAAAAAGAGAGAGAGAGAAATGATAAATTAACCTCACAAAGGAAAAAAAAACAAATTCCCCAAATAGCCCTTGCTGTAAAAGCTTTTTCTGCTTTCTGTGCTTCATCTGCTGATTCATTCTCCTTTCAAGGCCTGTCCTTTCTGTACATTTTGGTGCGAAAGTAAAAGAAAGTCCAATTTTCCAAAGCAAAGATGGTAATGTAGTAAATATTGTTTTCCAAAACTCAGCCCTATAAATCCCATTTATCGATCACAAGCAATCAAAAACGTTCACATTTTTAAAGAGTTCTGCTCCCAGCCCTAAAGCTCTGTCTAGTTTTTAACCTATAGATCATTTTTTTAGGCCCAAATCACCAATCATCATGAAGGGTGATTCTGGATCAGAATCTAAGAAAGAGTTCTATATCAAAGAGAGCAGTCAGGAAAGCATTTGGTAGACTGTAAACTATTTGAATATGAGGTCAGTCATCCCTCAGTATCCTCAGGGGATTTGTTTCAGGACCCGCACAGTATCCCAAATCCACGGATGCTCAAATCCCTTATGGAAAATGATGTAGTATTTGCATATAATCTACACATGTCCTCCTGCATACGTTAAATCATCTCTAGATCACTTGTAATACCCAGTACAATGAAAAGACTATGTAAATAGTTGCCAGCCTGCAGCAAGTTAAAGTTTTGCTTTTTGGAACTTTCTGGAATTTTTTTTCATATATTTTCGATCCAGTGTTGATTGAATCCATAGATGCAGAACACACTGTGTTGGTGTTACTCTCCTTATTGGCAGTAATAATGATGGTGAGACCACCATCAAAGTGGAAAAGCAGAGAGCAACGGTAAGAAAGTCTTCGAGTTGGATTCAGCACATTGCACACACACGACATTCCATAAATATTCAGTATGTCCACTTACCTGTATTGAAAGGACCTGAATAGAAAGACCCAGTTCTCGGGGTACCCTGACCAAGCCAACAGAGAGGGAAGGACCCCAGGCATGTCGTCTTTCTGCCCGTGAGAGTGAATCCAGGAGGCTGTACAGTATCCAGGAGCTGGACCGGAAGTGGCTGACTTAAAGGCAGAAGAATCCCCCTGGTCCCCGTGCACAAAACGAGGCCGACTCCTGCCGCCATGCCAGCCCCAGGTGCGGGCGGTGCTGACGCCCCAGGCAGGCATCCTTGGCTGCAGCCTCTGGGATGTGGCTTCTGAAAGAGGCAAATTAGTGACTTACAGATCCAGAGTTGCAGGAACCCGCCAGTCATTGCCTGCGTGAACTTGGGCGCCTAACCAGCCTCGAATGTGGAGCTTCCCTCACCCGTCTCCTGCTGTCACGGAGAGGACTAAAGGACAAAAGTGGCCAAAGGCACCCTGCCAACTCTTAGCGATCAGGAGCTCTCAGTAACACTTAATGCCTGTCCCTTCTCTCTCCTTGCTTATAAGACCTGATGATGCAGCTTCTTTCCCCACCACAGACAGCTCCCATCTACTTGGTTTATTGCTATCTCTAAATATGCTCTCAAAACACCCATGGTCCCCTCATAATCGGGCACGTCTTCCATGGGTTCCTTATACAAGCTTGCGCTGGTCAAAAGGGATATTCTTGGTCCAGTGAGAGCGCTGCTCTTTCCCAATCTGCTCGACCTCCACCACCAGTCAGCCCCTGCTGATGCACAACTCTCAGGGAAAGACTCAAGGGCTGTGATGTCTTACTCACAGGTTTACTTAAAATAAAGTCCAGTACAATTAAATTTCAAGATAACTACATAATTAGGATGCCCTTAGGAATGTGTTGTAATATACATGTTGTCTAAATCTCATTCAACTAAGTAAACCAGAGATTACCACTCTCACAGGGGCCCTGAGCTGTCACCCAGCTTGTTGCCTTTCCTTAGAGTGAAAAGACACAGAAGTGGTTCTTTGCGATGAGACTGGAATAGGGGCTGTGCATGCACCGTGATTCACTCTTATCCAGAACCTCAGGTCAATGTGCAGATTCATGGGGAGGAGCCCTGAGAAAGTCCAAAGGGTGTGATCATAAGAGGAGATGTTGATTCTTTAAGCCATCCGGGCCTGGGCAACCCTGCCCACACTGCCAGAGGTCCTGAGGGAGCTGCCCACGCAGGGAGCCCAGGAAGTCAGGTGGCCCTTCCTATGCCTGCTGGGGCTCAGCTGATGGCAGCTTTCGGGAGGGAGCCATGGGTCCACATCAGCACGTGGAGGAGGAAGGAAGGGAGACCTTGCCCCAAGCCACCGGTCACTGCCTTTGATGCCGCATCCAGTCAGGGCTGCCCGAGGGCGTCCTGGGGCAGGCGAGACCTGACCATGGTGATGCTCCAGCGTGGTGGGGGGCTTGAGGCCACCACAAGGTGGTGGAAATAAACATTTGCCCTATTTGTACGAAGCAGGCTGCAATGCCACCAACCCCCTTACACCTAGATGCAGAGACAAACGGGAGAGGCTAGACCACTAGTCACATCATACCCCCAAGATGCCATAAAAATATGCAGCGGGAAGAAAAAGTATCAGGTTTCCCATGCCCGGGGACCTTTCCATGCCTCTGGGGCTGCTGTGTATGGGAAAGGATTATCTGTTCTCCCCATGCATTTATAGAAACCTGCTACAAAGGAAGGTTGACAGAAGGTCTCGGCCAATGGAACACCCAGTGCCCGGAGGAGTAGGTGATTAGGTGATGGGATTAAGTAGAGCCAGATGGAATCTGAACCCTCAGGGGCACCACACTCACAAAAATGCCCATCGACAGGTGAATGGATAAAGAAGATGTGGTACATATATACAATGGAATATTACTCAGCCATAAAAAGGAACAAAATTGGGTCATTTGTAGAGACGTGGCTGGACCTAGAGACTGTCATACAGAGTGAAATAAGTCAGAAAGAGAAAAACAAATATCGTATATTAACGCATGTATGTGGAATCTAGAAAAATGGTACAGATGAACCAGTTTGCAGGGCAGAAATAGAGACACAGATGTAGAGAACGTATGAACACCAACAGGGGAAAGTGGCAGGGGTCAAGTGGTGGTGGTGGGATGAATTGGAAGATTTTGATTGACATATATATACTAATATGTATAAAATAGATAACGAATAAGAACCTGCTTATAAAAAATAAATAAAATTAAATTTTAAAAAATGCCCATCCTTCCTTTTGTTTTGTTTTGTTGTTTTTTAGTTTTGTTTTGTTTGGTTCTGTTTTGTTTTGTTGGTTTTTGTTTTGCTGTGTCCACAACAGCAGACAGACCCTACGATTACAAACTTTGAGAAGGCCCTGGCCTCCGTCCACTGCACTGGATGCAAAGTCAAATATTCCTGCAGGTGCAGTATTCTCAGCAAGACAGGTGTGACTTATGGAAAGAAAAGGACTTCCTCTGATGCACAGAAGCTTCCAGAATAGTGTGTGTGATTCCTGGAGCAAGGAGGTTCCTCAAAACATAAACAACAGTGTAGCATCACGCCCACAGAAACAGTATGCATTCAATACCACACATACACGGCACTGTATTATTTAAGTTTGGAGGTTATCATTCTTCATCTTCCAAGGTTGCTAGAACTTATACAAAGAAAGCCTGTACTGTAAAGTGTTTTTTAATGCACTGAGAAAATGTGACGTTAAGAAGGGCATCTGAGCAGGCCTACTAGAGAATGGACTTGAGGATATGGGGAGAGGGAAGGGTAAGCTGGGATGAAGTGAGAGAGTGGCATGGATATATATACACTACCAAATGTGAAATAGGTAGCTAGTGGGAAGCAGCCACATAGCACAGGGAGATCAGCTCGGTGCTTTGTGACCACCTAGAGGGGTGGGATAGGGAGGGTGGGAGGGAGGGAGATGCAAGAGGGAAGAGATATGGGGACATATGTATATGTATAACTGATTCACTTTCATATAAAGCAGAAACTAACACACCATTGTAAAGCAATTATACTCAAATAAAGATGTTAAAAAAAAAGAAAAAAAAAGAAGGGCATCTGAGGAGTCAGTAGACCAGCGTAATGAGGTCAGGGAACCATGACGATAGATGACTGGAACGTGCTTTCGTTTCTCATTTATTTCAGGGTTAGCCAGTGATGGGAAATTGTCTTACAGATCACAACCATAAAGCTTCCTAGAGGGGGACAGAGTCTACACTTTTCCTTTTCAGAATGTCTTCAGACAAGCCAACAGCACGCCTTTCTTTAGGGAAAATTGCATCTTAGAAAAAGTGCACATTTCAGGGACCATCGAACACATAGCCACTGGAGCTGCAGCTGTGAGTCACCCAGGTTCCTGGCGTGCATGGGCTCATTCCCCTCCTTGGGTCTGAGAGATGGAGCGGAGACGCTGACGCCAGCCATGAAAAAGGAGTCTTACGACTGCTGATGGGCCTGGTTAAATGCCAGGAAGAAGTTTGGCAGCATCTCGAATAGATCTGTGAGGAAAACCACTGCAGTACCTGAAAGAGTTGAGGTTGCCTGGATTAATAGCTTCTTGTGATGAAGCCCAAACATTCCTTTTGAAATCAACATCACTGATACCCACAAGAGCTGTTTGCTTGCCGCAAAGGCAAAGGAAGGCTTTCTTGCTTTATTTCTTAACAGGCCCAGCTCCCATCTTGTTTAAAGCACTTGCTGTCTGTACTTTGATGTTATTTCATAGTGAGTGTCCAAAAAACAAAACCAAGGTCTTTTAATTAGTGAATGATTACATAATTCCACGTACATATGACTACATATTTGACGTATCACAATTTTAATTTTAAAAAATGCAAGAACAGATCAGTCGTTAGTAGTAGGAAGCTTCTTTTAAAAAATGGAACCGGTCACGAATATATTTTCTCTTTCTTTCTGATTTTAAAAATAAATTTAGTTCTTATTGCACAACAGTACACATGCATTGGTATAAATTTTTTGCACTGGCAGGCAATAAAATGGAAGAAAATGAAGATGAGCTATACATATAACTTAGAAGTGGTTACTGTGATAACATAATTTATATTTCTAATCTTTGTTCCATTCATTTTTTCTTTTTTTTTTAATTTTCAAACATTAATTTCTATTTTTGCCTACTGTTTGGTAAATTTTACTACTTAATGTAAAACAAACATGTTTCTCATATCATTAAGCAGTCTAGTAAAAAAAAAAATTAACTGAAACTATCAAGTTAAAATACATTCAGAATCAGCCTACAGAAGAACTACAAAAATGGTTTCTGGAGCAACGAGCAACATTGTGAGTGAATCAATATGAACACATGAAAAATATTTGATTAGGAAGCTCTTGGTGCTTCCATTCTAACTCAGACCAGGAGGCTTGAATTAGAGAACACTTGATACTTTGCAGAAACCCAGGTATACATACCCCTATTTTACATTCAAGCGATAACATTCAGCAATAAAACATTCAATAATAAATAGAGGAACAGTCCAATCAGAAGGGCAAATTTTTTAGAGACACTTCACAAAAGAAAATACACAAATAATTAGTAGGCACATTAAAAAGTTTTCATTATCATTATCAGTGAAATGCAAATGAAAACCACAAAGAGATACTACTCAACACCTCCTAGAACAGCTAAAATTAAGACTGACCATACACATGCTTGAAAGGTTTGCTCTAATGGGAACTCTCATACACTGTTGGTGGGAATGTAACATGTAACAAACATTTTGGGTGAAGACCTGTCAGTGTTTTTCATAAAACTAAACATGCTTATTGTGGGAATTCCCTGGTGGTCCAGTGGTTAAGATCTGGCACTTTCACTGCCATGGGCCCGGGTTCTATCCCTGGTCGGGGAACTAAGATCCCACAAGCCGAGTGGCATGGCCAAATAAATAAACACACTTAACCATGTGACATGATGATTCCACTCCTAGGTGTTTATCCAAAATAAAATAAAACAAAATATCTATATTGTGTTTGAAAAGCTAAGTCAAAAAGGTTTTCCACAGCAGAAGACACATTAGAGTGTAAGTTTCTTGAAGACACAAGGTTTATCATCTACACAACTAGGGATTCTCACCTGGTCCTTTGCCCCACCGATCCCAGAGCACAAAGTGAAATATCTTGCATCTAGTGGCAATCCACTAGTAAAATATTACACATTTCAATGAATAAATAAATGAATAGAAAGTATTTAGATGATGGAAAATTTTAATGACTCGGCTTCATTTATCAGCTCATTTCACAAACGATATGTGTGATGAGATGGGGGATAAATCCGTGTTTCACACAGCAATAAACTTGTCAGGGAAACGGTGTCCTGCTTCCACTGTCCAACAGATAATTTTCAAGCAGCCAGGGAGGGCATTGTGGGAATTCACCAGCTGGCGTAATTTGTTCTGGTGGCGAGTCCCAGTGATGGGCAGTCAACCAAGGCCAGCAGCCTGTGTCTGCCTCAAATGTGGTTTGGTGCCATTTAGACATACTCTTCTAGGCCAATGCTATGAGGATGGATTTGGTCAATACAAGCGCATTCTCAATTGCATGTCTGGTTTTCCAAAAGGCCTGAAAGTTGAAAATTGACATGTATCCTGATCACAAAAGTCTTAGATGCTAAGATTAAGGATTGTGTCCTCTGTTCCAGGGGAATGAGGTTTACTGGCTCTCACTCCCTGAACAAGCTGGGACCTTCTAGAAAAGATGCTGCTATTATAATCCCTAGACTAGAGAAATTTGGGGAAGTAAGATTTTTTTTAATCAACAGAATTGCTTTATTCCATCTAGATTCTAATTCTTCCTAGAATTAATAACTTAAAATGATGAGAGAAAATGTAATCCTTAAAGTAAAAAATAACTTTTCTAGTGCAGAGATTCCTTGAAAGAGCGGTCGTTTCTCCACCTAACATATTATTAGCAAACACTTCAGCACCCTAATTATTTTCACGGTGACTCCTGGAACACAAGTGAAGATGTCACTGTTAACGTCTTTCTGCAAGAATCTGGTACTGAAGACAGTCTAACTGGCTATTACAGTCCTGAAATAAGTTGTAAATTCTACAAGTAGTTATAATCTTCAAAGTCTGTGCAAACACATTTTAAGCGAAGTGCTCACAATCAGAAGGTCCGGTTGCCCAGCGAGGCCACACTGCAGCCTCAGACATCCACGCCCGCCACCCACCAAGCCGGGAAGTGAACCAGCCTGGAACAGCTGTGTCTCGGGACACAGATGGCTCACACTCCTTCCTCTGAGCTGACAGGGCAAGTGGGCCTGTGTGCTTATTTGTTCCCAGGCCCCGAGTCTTTGAGTTTCAAATTATTCTTTGAGTTTCAAATCTCTCTTTTGAATTGTTCTTTGAGTTTCAAATCTGTGTTTTGACTGCGATGGAGCTCACTCTAAAACCTACCTGGGAACAACGGCTGAGACAGAGGGAAGCCTGGACCTGCGTGATGGGTGACCCGCGGCTTTCCTGGTGATGGCGGTGGGCAGCCATTGGAAGATTTGAGGCTGCTGGTCAGTGGTCTGCCCACATCTCAGAGACAGTGCCATGGCTACCCTCCGTGGGCCCTCACCTCAGCTCTGCAGACTCTCCGTCCTGCCTGAGTCCCACCCAGCACCCCAGCTCCTCCCGAGGAAGGGCCTTGGAGAGGAAATGGCCTCTCAAATCTCTCTGTTTTCTCACCTGTCATTCCTCCTTCCCACCCACCTCCCACCTAACCTGTCCCCAGGTGAGTGGTGGACTCCATTCTGGGACAAGGAGAAGCAGGGGAAATGAGGTCTTATGTTGAACTAGTCTGGGTTATACAGGGCAGTGGTGTGTAGGGTCCACAGAAGGGAAGAGGGAACATCCAGACAAGAAGATGTGAACTAGACAAGTGTCCCAGGGGAGCTAATGGACCAAAGGACATGCTAATCACATGACTATACACAGATGACTGCACACTCCCATCCAACCAGCAGGCAAAGGGCCCGATGGGACATGGTTAGCACTGCAAGTCACGTCCTTGTGCCTTCTCCAGGGTGGAGCTAACGCACCTGGGGGACAGCCCCAGTCCCGTACGGCCAGCCCCCCTGGAACCTGAGCTGTGGGAACAGAATGCCCTCAACCTCTTCCCCTCCCCACGGCAGCACTGCTCCCAGATAAAATGTGCCACATCTCCCACCTGCCTCATCCTGCTTTGGGATGGCTCCTGTAAAATGTAACTGACAAACCCGGGAGAAAGTGGTTTCCACTGGTAGACGGCATCATTCTACCACCTGCTGCAGCCAAAACTCCATGGCGCATCCTTGGTGGTCGCCATTCTCTCACACCCACCTACATTCTGTATAACCCGAATCCTCTCACTTAGCATCTCTGCCAGAGCCGCCCTCTGTCCCAGATTCTGTAGCCACCGCCCGAGTTACCACCAGCTCCCTAACTGGCCTTTTGGCTTCACCCTGGCTCCTTCAGCCTATCGCCACATAGCAGCGGAGGGATCGTCCAGAGCAAGCATCAGGCTGTGTGTCCCACCCTCCACTGACTTCCCAGCCGGCTCAGAACCAAATTCAAATGCACAGGCCCTCCCTCGGTCTCCATGTCCCTCAGGAAGTGCCTGTCTGTCCCACTCATCCCCACACCCCAGCCTCACTGATCCCTCCCCTTCCCCTGAGCTGCGAGATCCTTCCTACCACAGAGGAAAGGTGTCTCTGAGTAGGGACCAGTTAAGCTAAATCTTTAGAAGGACAAAGGGTTGGATGGGGAGAAAGTATAGGGGAAAACACAGACTCCCAAGCCTGCACACGAGCCGGCATGGGGGATGAATTGCATGCAGTTTGGGTAAGACTTGAGAGGTCATGTACGTAAGGCATTTTTTTGGCGTGTAATTTGGCAATATCCATCCACATTTTAACTGCATTTAAATTTTGCTTGGATGCAGCACTTCCTTTTCTCATAGACATAAAAATAGCCTTACATATGTGAACTAAGCTACTCAAAATCAGGTAAATCTTTCCCTTTCCTGAGGGAAAGGAAGATATGGAACCCCAGGTTGTTGTTGCTGTTTTTTCTTTTCTTTTTGTATCCTCTAGGCTATAAGTTACAATGCTCCATTTTGGATTTTTTCCCTACTCTGCAGGCAGTCACTGATAGAGATCTTTCCTGGAACAGTAATAGGAATATAATGTATAACAAAGCTGACACACCACATGCTGGGCTGTATTGCAGGTGCGGTCATAACTTTTAATCAAAAAAGTTTATTTTGGTAAAATAATACCTTTCCAGCTGTCCTACCAGATAGCAGTGAGAAATGCCCTCTGTGGACAGAATGGTGGTGGGAAGCCACGCCCTTAGGGCTGAAGCACAGAGCAACCACATAGTGTAGTAGTGAGACTGCCGTTCTCCCAGTAAGACCTGCTCTGTAGGACTGCAGCAGACTAGATTTTTATTTGTGCTTTCGTTTTCCTGCAAATCACTTTTGAGTTTGCTTCTCAAGTCTGGAAGCAGCAGGCGTGTCACTTTGGCAGAACCTTTCGCAGGGTCCTTGCACTCTCTGTTCCTTCTGCGTGGCAGGCCCGCTCTCCTGGGGCTGCCTGGGGCTGCATCACCCTCAGCACCGGGGTCTCCTCTGAAGGGCCTCCCCGACCAGCTAAATCAGCATCCCCAAGTCACTGTCTACCACTTCACGATAGCCTCTCCACACAGTCCGGAGCGCTGGGAGTGAGGGTGTGTGTGTGTGTGTGTGTGTGTCCATGCTAATCATGGCTCACCTCACCTGACCACACTCACAGGTGTGCAGAGCCCTGGGCACACTGCCAGCCTCACAGAGAGCACTTACTTGACAAATGTAAATCTTTCCTTTTCTTCATAGAAAATCAGGAGACAAGCAGGGAAAGGCGACTCTGGAGAAGAGTGTAATTTTAAATGCATGTAAGGTAATTAATTTTAAATGTTAATCCTAAGGCAGCTACATCCTGGGGGGTGGGGACTAGAACATTCCATGCCTGCTCAGAAACGGGATAGACCTTTATGGACTGAAGTGAACAGCACCTTTGAGGAAGCAGTGGAGTCTGGCTGGACTTGAAAAGTGGGTAAGACTTGGATTAATGCAGGGAATGTGGGGAAGCTACTAAATGGGTGAGAATAGCCAGGACAGTGAAACTAGCATGACTTGGGGCTCTGTCTACGCAGAGCGCTGTGCCCAACGCACGTTTCTCCATCCAATCCTCAGCCGGCGCTTCCTTCTGCAGGAGGGATGCTGTCCTCAGATGGAAAACGAGTCTCACAAGGACTATAAACCATCCCATTTTACCCAGATGTGGTTTTAAACTCCCGTTTGTCAGGCACCGAAACCAATGTCCTGGTGGAGGATTCTGAGACATTCTGAAGGTGTCTTAGAAATAATGGTGGGAAATAAGCTGGTTTAAAATAAAATCAAAGGGGCCCTGGGGTATTTGAATGCCAGACCAAGGGATTTAGACTTTAACTGGTGTGGAGAACAGGGAGCTGGGAGTGATGAGCAGGATTTATATAGTCAACTTGTTTTAGAGAAATAAATATTCATCAGTAGGCAGGGTATATTGATAATATAGAAATGTTAGTTACAAGACTTGTAAATCTGGGTTCAAAAAGATGTGTTTTCCTAACTTTAGAACACCCAGTGGTGTATATTAAATAACAAAATCGTACTATTAAAATTTTGACTAAATTTTATTAGCTCAGATGTATCAATTAATCCAATATTATTCTTTTTTTTTTTTAAAGATTGATTGATTGATTGCTATGTTGGGTCTTCGTTTCTGTGTGAGGGCTTTCTCTAGTTGCGGCAAGCGGGGTCCACTCTTCATCGCGGTGCGCGGGCCTCTCACTATCGCGGCCTCTCTTGTTGTGGAGCACAGGCTCCAGACGCGCAGGCTCAGTAGTTGTGGCTCATGGGCCTAGTTGCTCCACGGCATGTGGGATCTTCCCAGACCAGGGCTCGAACCCGTGTCCCCTGCATTAGCAGGCAGATTCTCAACCACTGCACCACCAGGGAAGCCCAATATTATTCTTTAGGTAAATGAAAAGTTGATTTTATTTCTATTAAAGGAATTGCTAAAAATTATTTTTATAAGAAAATTAGAAAAGTCATTTTATAAATATAGTCAATCAAATCATCATCTGTGATGATACACCAGAGTCCTAGGTAATATAGCTTTATTACCACTTAGATCCTCGACTGTGGTTTTGAAATTTCATTTTCCACTAAAAGAAACCAAGATTTCCTGAGATTACAGATTCCAGATATGGGACAGAAAATGCACAAGATGATTCTGGAATACCTTGTTATTTTAGAAAGCAAAAACCTTCTAGAATCAAAGACTGACAGGGTCACATCAAAAGGCTCAGAAGCCACATTGAGATTCTTCCATTGGCCAAAATCAGAACAACTTGATCTTCATTGAGGGTCAGGTTTGTAAGGGACTGAACTCTTTATAAATCCTTTATATTAAAAACCTGACTTGATCACTTTCAGAACCTGGAAGGAAATGATTCATTATCTAATAACCTGGTAAGTAAAAGGGAAAAAGTGAGCATATATCTTTCCTTTCCTATGTGAACAATACCATGTAGAAACATCTATTTATAGAAGTGTTCCAGCTAATACATAAACAAAAAAATGATGGAAATAGAATAACACCATATTGCAACCCCAATGGATTATAGATCGAAGCATTGAGCATTGCCTCAGCTGACAGGACAAAAAGAGAGAACCCAGACCTTACGTGTCTGCTGTTGACAGACCATGTCACCCACGTCCTGTGCTCTTGCCAGATGGATCCCATTAGTCTCCTATGGTTGTGTAACAAAGTGCCACAAACTTAGTGACTTAACCAACACAGTTTATTTCCTTACAGTTCTTGAGGTCAGAAGTCTTATGGGGCTAAAACCAAAGTGGCAGCAGATCTCTGTTTCTTTCTGGAGCCTCTAGAAGAAAATCTGTTTATTTCTCTTTTCCAGCTTCTAGAGGCTTCCACGTCCCTTATCTTGTGGCCCCATTACTCTGACCTCTGCTTTCGTCATCACAGCTCTTTCTCTGACAGGCTCTCCTGCTTCCCTCTTATAAGCACTCTTGTGATTACGTTGGGTTCGCCTGAATAATTCAGCGTACTCTCTCGATCTCAAAATCCTTAGTTGAAGCAAATTTGCAAAGTCGCTTCTGTCATGTAAGGTAACATATTCACAGCTTCCAAGGAGTTTGACATGGACATCTTCAGGGAGGGGTCATTATTCCTCCTGCTACCAGGATAGAATCTGAGTCTCAGCAGGTCTCCAAATTCAGTTGCCTATTTGCAGGGAACACGAAGGACAGAAGATAATGTTAACCTGCAAGACAAGAATGCAATTCTCAAATTCCAGACTGCGAATTTCTGTTTTCAAAGAGACAACCGGCAAGAAAATTAACGGGATGGTGGGGAAAACTGAGACTAAAATAAATATAAAATACGTATAAAAATCCTCAGTGTCTAGATATGCACATGGGTGATAAACTATCAAGAAATGCAAGGACCTGGTTATCATAAAAGTCAAGGAAATAATTACCTCTGAAAGGATGGAGAGCTGGTGATTGGGACTGGGGAGCTCCAGGTGAGCATGTCAAGCTCTATTGATTGGGTGGTGCCTGCTGGCTGTTTGCTTTATAATAATTTGTTATGATGATTTTAAAAAAGACAAACAGAGAAATGTTCCAAGTATATTGTACTTTTTTTATTGCCGTTTAAGATCACATTTTATTTTTCATCAGCCTTATCACACTGGAGACTCATAAAATTTGCTATTGACCAAAAGCCAGAGGCTTTGTCTCAGTACTTACCTCCTGCCATCTATGGAGGTAACTCTACATTCTCATGTGCAAAGGAGCCACTGTTTTCCTCACTCTGAGAACATTACCTGAGGGAACATGGTACTTGATATGTACAGATGCCTTGCAAAGAAAAGAGAGTGTTTTCTTGTTGTTTCTTCTGCAGAAGAAACAGAATCTACCTTTTTTCTTGAAACCATTATTAATCAGAAATGGAGCAATTAAAAAAAGATGAAAAGAAAAGAACAGCTATCAAAAATTCATGTCTCATTTTGTTCAGAGGCTGTGTTTATGATGTTGCACTGATGGAAAAAAAATATCATGAAAGGGATGGAAACCACCAACACCTAAGACCAAAACTAACAGATGAAAAAACTTGATTAAAATTATTATGCTACACATAAGCAGAAGACTCAGAATGTGTTGAAGAGCTAAGCTTTGTTTCTGGCATTTATCGATAATGTAAATTGATGTCCAGGGCCTCCACTTCGAGATGGCTAAGCACACAAATCTACCTCTGCCTCTACCAAAATCCTATCGAATTAAAGAAGGAATTCCAAAATAAGAACAAATGCATATTGATCATGGAAAATAAAATGATTTCATGGGAAGATCAGAACATTGAGGAATTTCTGGAAGTTGTGATCAACTGTGATGAGATTGACAAGGAAAACCAACAGAGCTAAAGACCCCCTACGTAATGTAAGCATAAAGCAGGACGATTAAAAAAATTAGAGTTTTCCAAGAAGTATTCCAGAATAACCACATGATCTGAGGCATCAAGAGTAAGGAAAATGCAGGACCTTGGGGCCACCCATGGAGTAATTAATACAAGACTTGTAGAATAGCTGTGTCACTTCTAGCTTTTGAACTACTGGGCCCTAGTTTGCCCCAAGTTAACACTAGAAGAACTATTTCCTGTATGTAGGGAAGATCTGCCTTGGGAGACCCAAGAATGAAACAGGCAAAGATGAGACGTGGGACATTGTCTCAGTGTATTCCAGCAGTGAACAAGGGCTCCTGATAGCCAGAAGGCAAGCTTCCCAGGCACCCAGAAGAAAAACCTACTCCTACAGGCTGGTGTAATGACAGTCTCCTATCACAGCACGGGGATCAGTCATTTTCACCCACTTCACAGAGACACCAGCATTGGTAAATCCTAGAAGAGGTGTGTTGGACATGGGCTCTCATCCACAGAACCTGAAGGAATGAGCTCTCCCAGCTCTGCCTTTCCAACTGCAGATCTGGGAAGTTAACCTAATCTCCCTAAGTCTGCAGAATTATAAAATGAGCTCATCTACCTATGCCCAGCAAGATTACCAAGAAGAAAGCAGACAGCACATAGAATGTGACTAGCACATAGAATGTTCTCGAAGCAGAGCTGGTAATCAGCTTTATTTGCTGTGCTTAATGTCATATACCAGATCACATCCCATTCACAGCCCTGAGCAGGACAGCGGGGCTCCACCACATGGACCCTCTTCCTGCTGCAGCAGATTTGACCGATCAGCTGCCAATCATATTGTCTCTTGAGGATTTGATCTAAGAGACACAGAGACTGAGAGTCTTAGAATTTGAATTTTATTTGCAAAGAATCATAACAAACATCCCTGATGGCAAATTACAGGATTTGATGAACTCAATACAATTAAAATAATCTCCCTTTTCTTGAGCTAGTTTAAATGGGTTTCTGTTTCTTACAACCAATCAGCCCCAGGTTTAGCTAACACTCGAAGATGTCAGATTTCTCCCTGTCCCCATTTAATATGACAGCCTCAGGGGGACGGAGGTGACTGTCATCTTCCCAAGGTCTTTCTTACAGTGAGTCAGGAATGGATCTGGGCATGGGACCAAACTCTCCTCACCTATAAACCAGACTTGTTGATATATCTCATGTTTATCTCCTATGTGTGTAGAATGAGAAATTCCATTCAAGAGGCTATTAATTATTTTACTCAGCATGAGTATTGAGTAATACTCAATGAATATTTTAAACAAATGAATATTTTAAAACTGACCTTGTATTAATTGTGCCTTTAAGTATTCAGCAGTACATAGTGAAAATTCATCCGTTTCTTAATCTCAAATTTTTAATTTTTCTTAATTTCCCATGAATCAAAATATTGGTTCATACTCAGCATTTTGGAAAACTCCATTAAATGAACAATGAATAGCAACAATGCCAATAAAAACAAGTAACAACAATAAAACCTAACATCACTGAGAGCTTATTGTGTGATATTTTATAGAATTGGCACAGAGATTAACTAATTTGCCCAATTCACACAATCAGTAGTAGTGTAATTAGAATGTGAATGCACACAACGCGGATTTAGTAGGCACTATGGTGCCTCACCCAGGTCCCCCTCATCAGTCTGGTACCAACCTACCAACAGCTGCTGTGAGTTTTGCTGCTGGTGAGATGTCCCCCAGCCCCATGGTCCACAGTCAATGGCTTACTGATACAGGACACAAGACATTCCCCTACCTCAAAGGGGTGGCAACTTGATGATGTTATTTAGGTTCCAATGCCCCACCCCGCAACCTGGATCTTTCCCTGAAACCACACCCTGCTCAGTTTCTCCTTCCCTGTTCTGAATCCCTTACTCTTTTATAGATTTCCCCCCTGAGGATCATTCATTCAACGTTTTCAGCTGCGGCCATCAGTGTCCATGGTGGGTGCAATTTCTCCAGCAACCTGACTCTGGTATGTTTCCTGGAGACTTGTGACCACAGAATCGTAGGCAGATAGAAGCTAATGGAGGCAGTGGATTTGAGTAGTGCATAGGGTAGACTGTCATAGGCAATATGGTGTCCCACCAGACCCCCTACCAGGCTGGGCTCCCTTCCCCCAGCTGCTGTATGTGTCCACCGACAGTTCACAGCTACCCCCTGCACTGAGGACCTATCCTCTGCTGACTGGAGCTGCTCCATCTGGGAAGCTACACAAGCCCTTCCTGGGTGCAGCCCTTAACTAATACATGATTGATATGAGGGAACAGGATCTGACACCCTTGGCTCAAGGGGGTACAAGTCAGCAGCTGATTTACGCTCCAGAATGCACCCCTCACCCCAAGGTCAGACCAAAGCTAGACTTTGCCTGGGACCACAGGCTTGGTGGGCTCTCTCTCCTTCTTATCTTGCTTAACTTCCTTCCTTCCAGATGTTCCTGCACACCACTCCCTCAATAAATCATGAGCACCCAAATCCCTGTTTTGAACTCTGCTTTTAAGGAACCCAACCTAAGCCATTGGGTGTGAAGCTAGTCCATGTTTAGTAATCATCACTCCCGTAAAAGGAAAAACACTACTTTTGATTTTGCAGTTGGTTTTTACAACTTATCTCAAAATTTTACTGAGTCTAATACTCAGTAGTCTAAGACTCACAAGAGAAAAAGACAGAACGATGTTCTGAACAACTGAGATAGCAAAATTAAAGTCACCATCATGACATAATTACTTCATAAAAATATCAATACCTGCCTACACATAGCACTGAGTCATCAATAAATGGCTTTCTAACTTCCCAAGAGTCCAAATGGATTGTTTTAATTCTTTCCTGTTGTCACTTGCTAAAATTCTATCCTATTTGAGGTGTCGGATCTACTTCGGTCCATCTTCTCCAAAAAGTAAGTGACCCTTATTTCCAACTGACAAGATTATTTTCCTCATGGTCTCCAGAAACTTGTCATCAAAACCCAAAAAGAAACATTTTTAATTATATTTTAAAAAATATTTTCTCTCTTGTCAACCATAATGGTAACAACTTGTCAGCTATGTAATTTTGTTCATGGTTTAGAACCACAGAAATCTTTGCAGAAATTCTCCCAGACAGCCAGGACACGGATGTATTTGCATATGTGTATATCTGTTTTCAAATTACCCAAATCAAAGACCAGAGGGTTGTGTTGGGGTCCCTAGGTCATTATGAGTGAAATAGAAAAAATGACAACAGAGAGATCTGATTTAAGAGAAAGACTATTAGAAAAGACTCTGCAGCCTGAAATCTCCAAGCCCCACACCAACTCCTTCACATGTCCTTCAAGTGCCCTTTATTTATTTATTTATTTATTTATTTATTTATTTTTGGCTGTGTTGGGTCTTCGTTTCTGTGCAAGGGCTTTCTCTAGTTGTGGCAAGTGGGGGCCACTCTTCATCGCGGTGCGCGGGCCTCTCACTGTCGCGGCCTCTCTTGTTGCGGAGCACAGGCTCCAGACGCGCAGGCTCAGTAATTGTGGCTCACGGGTCTAGTTGCTTCACGGCATGTGGGATCTTCCCAGACCAGGGCTCGAACCCGTGTCCCCTGCATTGACAGGTAGATTCTCAACCACTGTGCCACCAGGGAAGCCCCCCAAGTGCCTTTTTTAAAATTTTACTATATTGTGGTTAAAAACACTTGCTAAGAGATCCACCCTCTTAAATGTTAAAAGTGTGAAATACTGTATTGTTGACTATATGTACAGTGTTGTACATGGGTCTCTAGAGCTCACTGATCCTGCTTAACTGAAACTTTATGCCCCTTGGTTAGTAATTCCCCATTCCCCCCTCCCCCAGCCCTTGGCAGCCACCATTCTACTCTGATTCTATAAATTTGACTATTTTAGATGCCTCATTTAAGTGGAATCATACAGTATTCATCTTTCTGTAACTGGTTAATTTCATTTAGCATAATGTCCTCAAGATTCATCCATGTTTTCTCATGTTGAGCCATTTCCTTCCTGTTTAAGGCTGGAATTAGTATTCCATTGTATGTATAGACCACATTTTCTTTACCCATTTATCTGTGGATAAACATTGCGGTTGTTTTCACATCTCAGCTTCTGTGAATAATGCTGTAATGAACGTGGGAGTGCTAATATCTCTTTGAGATCCTGATTTCAATTCTTTTGGAAAAAATACCCAGAAGTAGAATTGCTGGATCATACGGTATTTCTATTTTTAATTTTCTGAGGAACCTCTGTACTGTTTTCCACAGTGGCTGCACCTATTTACCTTCCCACCAACAGTGCACAAGGGTTCTGGTTTCAGGGACAATACCTCAGTACCAGGAGATGGAGTAAGGATTGTGCAGCAGGGTAGGGACACAGACCTAAAACCTCTGACCTTAGTCTAGACTTTTCCTGAGGTCAGCATTCAGAGGTAGGGGACAAGGCTAGGAGTTATCACACAAACACTCTACATCCAAAATAGATTCATTTCTCCATCCAAGGGCTGGCAGTGTCATAAAATCAGTCACCCCATGAAGGCTACAGTGCCTTTCCTCTACCCAAGGCTGGGAAGGAGGAGACCATGTGGCAGTGATGTACCTGGTGGAAATCACCACTGAGCTACTTTCAGCCATTTTTAGATCCCAAGGACAACTGCCAATATGACCAAGGATTCGCGAGCAGCCTAATGACTGTTCTATTACAAAAGGAAAAAGAAAGTCAACACAAATATATGGGTGCTTCTAGTATTTCTCTGTCTTTTTAAAATATTAAAACATTTTAAATATACAAAAAGTAGAAAAAAAGATAGCAAACGCCCATTTAACATTATTCTGTCAAGAAATATTGACTAGTTACCATAATTATTTAAGATTTTTTTAAAAAATCAATATATTTAATACCAGATTTTATAACTGCTTTTTGATCCCAATTGTAAAAGTCACTACTATTCTGAAAATTATATTTATCATTCATGATATTTAAATTTTTTATTTTATATTTTCATGTGCATAGATGATAGAGTGGCCTTGTGTGTCATTAAATTTACATGAATAGCAACCAAATGTGTTCTTCTGCAATGTGTTTCTCCATTCCAATAGAACAGAAAAACAGTTTTTTTCCTTTTTCTTAAAAATTTGTCCCACTCTCTACCTCCCACTTCTGGCAACCATCAATCTGTTCTCTGGATCTATGAGTTTGTTTGGGGAGGGTCTCCTTTTGTTTTTTGTTTCAGATTCCATATATAAGTGAGATTATACAGTGTTTGTCTTTCTCTGTCTGACTTATTTCACTTCGCATAATACCCTTAAGCTCCATCCATGTTGTCACAAATGGCAGGAGTTTCTCTTTATTTATGGCTGAATAATACTCAATTGTGTGTGTGTGTGTGTGTGTGTGTGTGTGTGTATACATCACACACCTTCTTTATCCATTCATCCATTGATGGACATTTAGGTTGTTCTATATCTTGGCTATTGTAAATAACGCTGCAGTGAATATGGGAGTGTAGATAATCTTTTTGAGTTAGTGATTTTGTTTCCTTCGAATAAATAGAATAAATTGCCAGAAATGGAATTGCTGGATCATATCTTGGTTCTATTTTTAATTTTTTGAGGAAACTTCATACTGTTTTCCAAAAACAATGCTTTTTCATCCTATTTTTTTTTTTTAGATAAATCCACATTGATATTTGTGGATATAATGTATTCATCTTACCTGCTCCATAAAAATTCCATCACAAGGATGTATCTCAATATCTTTAGCAAATCCCTAATTGGTAGAAATTTAGATTGTTTTAAAATATGTACTTACCCTTTTTGTCCGACATCTTAGTGAGGCGCAATGGTAGCAGCTGCTCTCCCGGCTTCACTATGCCACCCAAGGACGACAGGTAGAAGAAAGATGCCGGAAAGTTGGCCAAGAAAGACAAAGACCCAGTGAAAAAATCTGGGGGCAAGGCCAAAAAGAAGAAGTGGTCCAAAGGCAAAGTTCAGGACAAGCTCAATAACCTAGTCTTGTTTGACAAAGCAACATATGACAAACTCTGTAAAGAAATTCCCAACTGTAAGCTTATAACTCCAGCTGTCATCTCTGAGAGGCTGAAGATTCGTGGTTCCCTGGCCAGGGCAGCCCTTCAGGAGCTCCTTAGTAAAGGACTTACTAAACTGGCTTCAAAGCACAGAGCTCAAGTAATTTACACCAGAAACACCAAGGGTGGAGATGCCCCAACTTCTGGTGAAGATGCATGAATAGGTCCCACGAACTGTACATTTTGAAAAATAAAACTTTATTAAATCAAAAAAATAAATTAAATAAAATAAAATATGTACTTATTTGTAATAGCATAACCACAATTTTCTAATATTTACCATACTTCATACGTAATACACTTTAATGGGGTATGTGTATATGTGTGTGTCTATGCATACACATGCATGCATGTATTTTTAAAATTTTTTTAGATATATTCATTTTATTTATCATTTTTTATTTATTCATTACTGAATTTGGTTTTCTCATGTATTATTTAAATGTTTACATCTATGATCTTTGGTGACTCTTTTCTTTGTCTATACGCTCCGTGTTTCATTTAGAAACAAGGTTATCCTAGATTTAGAAAAGTAGTTGAGACATTTTCCTGTTCTTTTAGTATTCCAGAACAGTTTGTATGTGATAGGAGGTTACCTAATTCATGAAGGTTTTGTAAAATTGCCAATAAAGTCAACTGTCCCTGATACATTTTTGTGGGTAGCCCTGAGAATTAATTCAGGGCCTATATAGGTTTTTTATATCTTCTTGTGTCAATTTGGGGTTTTAGTTTTGGGGTTTTGTGGGGTTTTAGGTCAATGCCATAAAATTTTCTCTTGATATTGGCTTATAATTTTTAAACTCTGCTCTGTCTGTATTATGTCCCCATTTTACTCTTAATATTAATTTACAACTGTCTTTGTCTTGATTGATTTTGCCCAAGATTAGTTGATGTTTAAACGTTCTTTGTAAAGCACCAGATTTTTATGGTTGTTGTTGACCTTCTGTAATGTTATTTATTGTATATTTCATTAATTTCTTATCTTTTGTTTTATTATTCTTTCCATCAATTTATTCCACTAATTGTTTTCTCCTAATTTAAGTTCAATACTTGGCTTTTTAATTTTCCATCTTTCTTTTTTTATGATATACAGATTTGAGTCAATCAAGTTCCCTGCAGGAACTTCTTAAACTGTACCTTAAAATTTGCAATATATACATTTCCATTATAGTTTGGTTCCAAATTTCTTGTTTCATTTCCTTTTCTGATCAATGAGGTATATAAAACATTTTTTAATAGTTATTTCTAATGCATAGGTCTTCTATCAGGGTATTATTTATTGATTTTGAATTTTTATATTTGTCACAGAGTCAGAGAATGTGTTTTCTGTAATATCAAAAATGTTTCTATATTCAGAAAATGACAGGATTACTGATAGTCAAAAAATTAATTTTCAAAGACCTTGAAAAATACAAAGTAACTTCAGAATTTTCTAAAGGGTCAATGGAACTTAGAACAAGTCACATCAGATGACGCACAGAACCCATAACAGGACAAAATCCGATGACACGAGTCATCATCAGGAGCATTAGGATGATGCCATATTATAGGCAATTTTTAAAGCATTGTTCTCAGTGTTCTTTTAAACATTTCCAAGGCCAGCTGAGAAATTCTGGAAGAAAATACTTCATTGTAGTGCAGCTCCAACCAAGATAACATTTATCTTGAAGTTCAAAGATTTTAGACTCTGTCCAATGTTTAATATTCACCATTTAACAGGGGAAGTACCATCTGGACCACATAAACAGGCAGTGGGTATGAACTGGGCAGCAGAGTCTCCAAGACCCCTTATCAGGTAGGTTCTGTGTCACAGTGCGCTGCTGTGTGACCGCAGACAGACCCTCTGCTCCTGGGAGAGCAAAGCAAACACAGCATGGCCACAGTCTAGGACTAGGTGAGGAGGAATCTGCACGATGGGTCATTTAAGGCCAAACCTGAATAAGGACTGTCCACAAAGAAGGGTCCTATCCTCCCAGGAAATTTGGGGTCACCTTCTCCCATTTTCAGCACAAATCAGATGCCTTGTGGACAACAAGGAACATTCCTGGACTCTTCCCTAAAACAAGTACAGGAGACATGGTTGACATTATCATAAGGGAAGAAAATGAGACCTGAAAGTGGGTAAGAGACAGAACCATCCATTCTACAGAAGGAAAGAGGAAGGCCTGTGTTTACGATGAACAGTGAGGATATTCTTACCCCAGAAGCACAGATCTCTCACTGAGTTAGTCCCTGTGAGCACAGCAATATGCCTTCCCCCTACAGCCCACCCCTGTGCCCACAGAGGTGGGGTGTTCAGCCAGCTATGTGACCCTTTTTGTCTATTGCTTATTAAATAGTGGTTCAGAAAGTAGTTCACGGGATGAAGCTAAAAGTCATAAAATTAGGTTGCACAGAGCAGGTTGTATCCACAAGGAAACGTTCTCCTGGAAATAGCTACATTTTAATTTTTTAATTTAAAGTACAATTTAATATAAGGGGCTGCCTAAGAGTTGACCTATGAGAGTACGCAAGAGGAGGGAAGGAAATAGCCTTGAAATGAGCTATTGTGACATGCAGCAACATTTCCTTCATTATATCATGTAATACTCCAGCAAAACGGAATGTTTGTACAAGGACCCCTGTTTTTGCAGGAGAATATCATTGCAATTCAGAAAGATCAACGGACTTCTCCCAGGAATGGCCCAGGTGCAAACTCGCTTCCCTGCCTCTAAAAGCCACCATCCCAGGCTGATACCCAAAATTCAAAAAAGTGTGAGTCAAATCTAATACCAAGATGTAGAAAATAAGATCTCCCAAGATTCCTGGCCGTGCTAAGATTTCCCACAGCGATGTGTTGGAGAGACAAGTTGTTTTAAGGGGAGTGTTTCACTTCCACACCCTTCCTCTCCTCCTAGCCTCTGCGTGCTCTGTGTGCCTTGCTCACAACACCCTGTTCACCCCCTCTCCAACCTCTGTCAACCCCCCATGGGCTTCCACAGCTGAGAGGCTGCCTTTCTGAGAAACCAGCACCTCCTTGGTGCTTCCACTGCACCCACATGCAGTGAGATGAATGGTGCCCGCACAGAAGATATGCCCACCTGGAACCTCCAAACGGTACCCTAATAAGGGTCTTTGCAGATGTAGCTGAGGTAAGGCTATTGGGATGAGACCATCCTGGATTGGGGTGAACACTGTGACAAGTGTCCTTATACGAGACAGAAAAGGAAGGCACGGAGAGGGAAGGCCATGTGACAACAGAGGCAGAGATTGGAGCGATGCATCTACAAGCCATGGAATGGGAATGCTGAGCCCTTACCAGAAGCTGGGCTGATTCTCCCTCATGGCCCTCACAAGGAACCCCTCTGCCAACACCTTGATCTTGGACTGCTGGCTCCCAGAACTGTGTGAGAATAAATGTCCTTGTTTCCAGCCACCCAGTGTGTAGTCCTTTGTCACGGCAGCCCCAGGATCCCAGGCATCATGATCTGCACAGTGTACCTCTTGCTGTCTGGTAACATGCAGCTCCCTCACATCAGCACTTGGACCTTCTTCTTGGGCATCTTCCCACAGTTTAGCTCAGTGCATGGCACATCCTGGATGTTCACAAAATGTCCACGAATGGCCACCTTCACTGCCCTGGGCTCCATTACATGAAACCACCCTCTTCTCTAGCCTGCAGACCACAGAGCAACCTCTCCCATTTATTGTGAACTAACCATATGCTTGGTATTTTACAGTTCAATGTCCCACGTCGCTCCTCTCAACAACTCAGGGAAATTATTGCTCTCCCCACTTCACAGATGGGAGAACAGAGAAGCGATGAGGTCAGATACCCGAGCCAGAGTCTCCCAGCGCTGTGCCTGTGGAGGGTCTGAGTCACGTGAGCCAAGTTCCTGACCACGTGGCTCCCCAGCTCGAACTGTAACTGATGACAGAGTTAATGAGTTGTGCTAGTCACCTTGTGCTCAACACACTTTCATCGGCCACTTTATCTTACATGGACTTGTCCAGAGTCTGCCTGATAGCAGATGGATGGGTGCAAGGTCAATGCAATGCACCAGCAGGAGCCAAGAGGAGGTGACCAGCAAGGGAGCGATACTGCCCCCTCCTGACACCAATTGCTGATGTCCCTACAGCTGCATCAATCTCTGAAAAGCCACCAGGACTAGGGAACGGATCTGCCCCCTATACAAGGACACCTTGGCCTGCCCTCTCTAAGTCCTTCACACCAGGGAGCAGCTGTCAGTTTCCTGTCCAGGTCTTCCTGCAGAATCCTGCACTCCTTGGAAGCATTTTTCCTTATTGTGAATGTGTCAGACTCTATCTAACATGTACAAATCCCAAGACAACTGACGGGATCCATTGCAGTTAAATCAATACTTTATTCATGGTTTGCACATCATTTGTAGGGGGGCAGGCACTGAAACAAAGCATTAGCCAATATTTTTTATTAGATGATAGCCAGCCTGGTGGTAAAGTGTGTTTTAATTTCTCTTTTTTATGAGTTTCCGAGGAGACCAGTCAGATAATGAAGGGCTTGTTCTATCAGGCGTGTGCTCCTCCACCTCTCTTGGTTGGTTCACTATTAAATCACCACTCACACATCACTCTCAGTCTCTGCTGGGTGTAAATGTGTCTTTGATGGTGCCCCTCAGACAACCGTGCTGGCTGGTGCCCTGAGATCCCAACAGTGGCTCCAGAAGCAGCAACCACACTGTCCTCCTAATCAAAGAAAAAGATCCAAAAAGAAATGAATCGGACCAGAGCTGTCATGGGCAGTCTGAGCTCCATGCGGTCATTATTTTTCCCATTCACTGTCAAAGCAATGGCAAATACCAGGCATCTTTCCTAACGCTTCCAACGCAAAGTCCATTTCAATCCTAGCCACAGACTACAAAACTTCTCCTCATCTCAAATGTACCAGCGAGCATCCTCGTCGACCTTGCTCAGCAGGATCAGCAAACAGCTCTGGTGCCAGATTGTCACAACAGATAAATCACCTCCCCACGGGAGCTGACACTTTGGGAAGCTGCGTGAGACAACAGATCAAGCTGCCCTAAACCTTCTCCACACCTGAACATCTGTCTTGAGTTCCAAACACCCAGGGCTCCTTTGGGACTGATCCGAAGTCCCTTCAAGCCCACTGTCCCCAGGGCACGTCACTGTGCATGGCATCCAGTTCTTCTCAAACTTGCAGGGGCTACTCAGGCACAGATATGGGATGAAGACTCTGAATGGGTGATTTGAGTAAATTAGCTCCCCACTCACACTTCCCAATGAGGGCTGGCAACCAAACTGTCCAAGCAAAGAGCTGCTTCTTTGATTTTTTTTTAAGTGGAAAGACCCCTGTCACATGTATATTTCAAAAGCATAATCTATTCCATTTGGATTATTGCTACATTTCTTAACATGAGATTAGCTATTTTTTTTTTTACAGTAGGTCCTTGTTGGTTATCTATTTTATTTTTTTAAAGGGACTCATTTTTTTTTAATTTTATATTGGAATATAGTTGATTAACAATGTTGTGTTAGTTTCAGGTGTGCAGCAAACTGATTCAGCTATACATATACATGTATCTCTTCTTTTTCAAATTATTTTCCCATTTAGGTTATTACAGAATATTGAGCAGAGTTCCCTGTGCTATATAGTAGGTCCCTGTTGGTTATCTATTTTAAATATAGCAGTGTGTACATGTCAATCTCAAACTCCCTAACTATCCCTCCCCTCCCCACCCTTCTTCTTCTTTGATTTTTAGTTCAAATTATCCTCTTCACTTTTCTTAAAACATTCTTTAACCAACAATTCTTCCAGAACAAGACACAGCAAATTAAAGATGTTATTGCTATTTTAGTGGGGACTAAGTATATTTGTCCTGGTGGTCATTGACACAGCCCAACCTGATGTGAGAATAGATTCTTGGGTTAGGATTGTAAAGACGTAGAGAAGGAAATGTGTCTCCTTGACCTTCTATTTCCCCAACCTATGTCCCTTTTCATGTCCTTTCCCTCATTCACTTTTTTATTTTAAATCATCCCTGTTTCCATTTCCTACTTAATCTTTTGTCAATAAAAGAATCAAATTCTTTTTTAGAGAAAAAGATAATAGGATTAACTTTTTGACTTCAAGTGTTGAATGTTTAAGATGCCACAGGAATGGCCAAACCAATGGCCACTTATCCATGTGGCCTTAGCCTCTCCAAAGTGCCCCACCTTGGACCTCCTTCTCTTTTCTCTGATGCCAGATGAGCTCTCGGTCTTTTCATCCCACTTTGGTCCTTGGACACTGGCCTTAGGGCTCCCCACTCTCCTAGTGAAATCACTCTCCTGAGCTCTGTGGCTATTCCCTGGCCCTGTCACCTGCACACCTGTGACGAAGCCAACATTCAACTCTGTCCACACCTTGCTCCTCTTTTTTTTTTTTTTTAACCTGGGAAGCATTAGTGTTCTGAATTATTGGCATTCTCAGAGTTCAGGCCAGAGACACCCTGTGGATAAGCCAAAAGAAGTGACCCCTGTTTGAAGAAATTCAAACACCAGCTGGTCAATTCCTGTCCTCTGGATCCCCTCCTGCTTCCCACTCCCACCTCAAGTCACAACCTGCAGGCCCACTCCCAGGGTCAGCCTAAATGGAAGAAATCTGCCTTTCCTATGATCATGGGTAACTTCCAGTTTCCTTAGTGCATGGTGACTCTGGGGGATCAGAGCAAGATAGGGCAGGTCACAGTAGGTTTTTTGGTAATGAGTGTTTTACTCTTTAGGAAGAGTATGGGATTAGTGCCCTTATAAGGAATAGGATTAGTGCCCTTATAAAATGAAGCCAGAGAGAGAGTGAACTTTCTTTCCACCATGTGAGGACACAGTGGAATGGCAGCCATCTGCAACCTGGAAGAGGGCTCTCACCAGAACCTGACAATGCTGGAACTCTGATCCCTGACTTTCTGCCTCCAGAAATGTGATAAATGAATATCTATTGTTTATAAGTCACCCAGTTTATGATGTTTTGTTATAGCAGGCCGAGCTTTCTAAGACACTAACCAAGTAATCAACCAACTCATAAGATGCTGAGTTCCTCACCACTGGGATCTTGCATCAAGGATAGAGTAACCATCAGCTGAGACATCTCTGAATCACCAGGCCTCTGAATTGACAGCTGCCCGCTGGGACCATCTGAGTCTTTTAAATGCTATTGCTCTGATTTAATGGGTCTGGGGTATAGCCTGGGCACTGGGATTTCTAAGAGGTTCCCAGGTGATTCTAACATCCAGACAAGATCAAGACCTATGGCCTTGAGGACTCCTTCTTTTCCGGGACAGTGAGCCTGGGTTGCCTGGACAATGCTTCCTGGATTCCTTTCTATTCTAAGACCCCACTATTCTCTGAGTTCTTTCTCTAGTCTGTTGGGAATCTTTTTAATTTTAGTTCAAAGAAGGCTTGCAAGCAACAGACAGAAAATGTATCTTTTCCAGCTTCACTGAGATATAAGTGACATATAGTATTGTGTAAATTTAAAGTGTACAATAGGGACTTCCCTGGTGGCACAGTGGTTAAGAATCCGCCTGCCAATGCAGGGGACACGGGTTCGAATCCTGGTCCAGGAAGATCCCACATGCCGCGGAGCAACTAAGCCCCTGGGCCACAACTACTAAGCCTGTGCTCTAGAGCCCACGTGCCACAACTACTGAAGTCCATGTGCCTAGAGCCCGTGCTCCGCAACTAGAGAAGCCACCACAATGAGAAGTCCATGCACCGAAATGAAGAGTAGCCCCCTCTCACCACAACTAGAGAAAGCCCGCGCGCAGCAACGAAGACCCAATGCAGTCAAAAATAAATAAATAATAAATTTATTTTAAAAAATAAGAATAAAAATTAAAAAAATAAGGTGTACAATGTGCTGATTTGATACACTTACCTATTGCAAAATGATTACCACCATAGTGTTAGCTAACACTTCCATTGTGTCACATAATTACCATTTCTTTTTTTGTGTTGAAAATTTATTCCTTTTGAGCTTCTCTAATTAAAAAGAAAAAAAATCACTGATGAGATTAAAATTGCAAACTGGTAGAAGTAGTATTTGTATTTCAATGGTAACACTGAATTGACATTTGGGATTAATTATTTGGAGGAGGGGACGTCTTGCATCTTGAAGTAGCTACTGTCAAGAATGATGAGAGTTTAGTAAGGTTAAACAACCAGGTAGTAGAGCTTTATTTACATAGGTTAAAAAATAATCCATTGGACAGTGACAATGGGACAGTGAGTGACAGATGGAGGAAATTTAAAGTACACAGCATTACTTTAATGATAAATGGTGGGTAAGCATCTCTAAATGGGCCATCTCATTTATCCCTATACCACCACCAATATAGTGGTAGAATTTTTCTCAAATGGCAGGTGAGGAACTAGAAACCTTGACAGGTTAAGTAATTTTCTCATGGTGAGATGACCAGGAAGGGACAGAACTGAGAATGACCCTGTCAAAATCTAGGCTTTGGTCACCGTGCTCTCCAATCTGTCTGGGGTGGGGAGAGGACTGCACAGAAGTTTGTGTGCCCAAAGAGCTGCCCAATTGGTACCACTCAGTTCCACTTGCTCACCAGGGTCATGACCAGAAAGAAGCATACAAGTATGGAGCCCATGGGACAAGTGAAGGGGAGGGACCCTAGGGAGGGAAGCCAGCTAGGTTCACAAGACATACTCCTCTCCCAACCATGAAAATACCTGCTTATTTACAGTCCTACCACCAAAATATCCGTCCCACTTCTTTTGACAGGAAGAGACCACCATGGAGAAAGACCACACGCCCCCATCATACCTAGTTGCCCCTGTCCTGCAGGCAGCTGGAAGCAGAATTCACACAGATGGTTTTTCCTGCCTGCTCTCAGCATCACTCTGTTCTTAGTACCAAAAGTCTGAGATGCAGCCAATGGACATTACATACCACCTGGACATCCTCTGGCTGGTCCTGAAATTCCAGCCATCTGTATGGCCCTTCATGCATCCAAAAGCACCCTGTACTAAGCATGGTAACAGAACATGGTGGCCTGGCTCCTATCTTGCCCACAATGAAGCAGCTACTCAACCATTGTATCTTCAGAGATAAGGCAAAATGTGACACTGGATAATGTCACTTGTGATAGAAAGTGTTGCTTCTCAGCATATGGTAGGCAAGTACAACACAAGGAATTTTGGAGGACACAGTAATTTGTCTGGGTCTTTGTACAATAGTCACATTAGAAGGATGCAAGAAGTACATGATGCAATAAGTGTAGGCACAGCTCAGTGAACTATTTATCCCTTGTGATGGCAATGCAATAAAATAGACAAGAAATTTCCATCTAACTAGTAGGAACAAACTCTACCCATGGTAAGGAACCCCAAATTATGGGATGTTTGAAACCCAGGATGCCTCTGGGAAACTAATAGTAGATGAAGTGAAAGGGTCAGCAGAGCCCAGAACATGAAATACCTTGTGTATGTCATACTCCACTTGCTTACTCCTTGGTCTCCTCCTCTGTTTTTGCATGAATGGTTTCTGTGATACGACCATCCCAGCCTGACATGGATGATATTTCCAGTTTATCCTTCTCTCTTTTATCTGGATATCTTTGGTCAAGTAGAAATTTTTTCCTGATCACCTAGTGTGTGAACAAGACCCCATAATACCACATAGGATATTTGTTTTGGGTTTCATTTTTTCAACAATTCCCTCCACTAATTTCAGCAAGCCAGATGCACCACTTCCCATAGGAGATCAGGTGGGAAGCTTGTTACTGTGCTGCATACAATGAGCACTTTAAATAAAACTGCACTCTCTGACCTCCCCACACTTGTACTCCCTGGGCTCCAGCCCTCCTGATCGCACCCAAATCCACTCGGCCTTCTGGGGAATGAAAGTGCATCATAAGCCCTCAACCACTAAGTTGTACTTGATCCCACTTCTGTTGGAGGGAAGATAATCATGACTATCGCTATTCATTCTGGTGTTTACGTCTTTTTAGCTTCTTCATACATAGGAGGAGTATGAGAGTATTACTATAAAGTATCAAGAGAATAAGTTATCAACGAATTATAGCCCACTCCCCACTGCCAGTACTTTTATGAATCCAGATTATTAACCAGTCTTCAAAGACAGAAGCACTTCATACATCAGAACAACTACAGAATGGGAGAAGCCTGCAGAAACCAACAGAGCCCCAGCTGCTGTGAAGGCCTGGGGAGTTTCCTGGATCTGGGAGGGGAGAGAACCATCTCTGGGGAGAGGTAGAATCACCATTCAGAGAAAAAGAGGAACCAAGTCCCAATATAGCACAGTCATTAATCTCTTGACTGGAACTAAATTCTAAAAAGAATTTGCTCTTGTGGGCTTACTGTTCTAAAAAAAAATAAAAAACCTCACACCTCATAGTGTATTCTTTTTTAAAGTCCAATTATAAAGGTTCATCCAAGTGTATCACAGGTGGGAAAACTAGCTCCAAGCTCAGTATTCTAAAAGGGTAATGGAGCCCAACCTATTTTCCTACTTCGGAAATTCAGCAGAGCACTGGGAATATTTCCATAGGTGCTTTAAAAAAAAAGTTTATCACTTGGTGTCCCCTTCAAAGTCACAGAGCTCACCCGTAGGAAAGAACCAACCACCACAACTACAGCAAAAGGTGCACCAATGCCCATAAACCTCAGCAGTTGGAGACCAGGTCAGCACCTGGGAGAGCTCCTGGCCTCTCAGCCTCTCTCCCCAATGTAGCACCATCTGAATTTGTATCTTCTTGTCCAGCAGGACAGCACTGGGAGTGTCACTGCAGCTCCCAATCCTTTCTTTGACCAACCCAGTGGCCTGTCCTTAGTCTTCACTTCTGAGCTTCTTTTCATAGCCTGGACAGTACTGGGGCACCACCTGCTTTCTAGCAATTCTCTCTCTCTGGGTTCCCCTCAGCTTCACTGTTGTCATTTTAGCCTCTGCTCTGCTCTGTCTTCTTCCCTCTTAGAGTTCCCATTTATTCATGTGGCTCCAACTGTTGAGCTGAAATTTAAATCTGACTATCCTTCCTTGGAATCTCTCCTAATCATTAGTCCCCCCTCCAAACTTTCTACTGTTCACTTCCAATGATGTTGCATAATCATGTCTAACTCAATACACTCTGAAAGTTGAATTTAGCATTTCCCCAGTTAACTCTACCTCCAAATACTTCCATTTTTCACTCTTTTTTGGTCTCCTAATCGAAAGTGTTTCCTTAGTGATTCTCTCTCATATTTTCACCAAGCAATTTTGGGATCTCTTCTGTTAAATTCTCTTCTATCTGCATTTTGTTTTGATTTTGCACTGCCACATTCATTACTCATGCATGGACTTTTGCAATTATGTCCAGTCTTGATCCTCTTTCCCCTCCAGTTCACTTTTTTATACTAGTACAAAATTAGTCATCATAGAATCATGTTTTGAACAAGTCACCCCCTGCTGAACAACCACAAATGACTGTTCATTGTCTGTCAGATAATGTGTAACCCCTTAGCCTGATACTCACATGATATTACCTATGACCCTCCCAACCATTATATTATTTTCTTTTCATTATTCCTTTATTTATTCCTTCAGTGCCCACCATGTGCCAGGCACAGAGCTACCTACTGGCTATTTACTATTTTGTTGAATTATCACGATAACCTGCCAAGGTTGATGCCAATGTTCCTTTTTGCAGATGAGAGAATTGAGACTCAGCAAAATAAGGAAGCTGCGGCAGTCTCATGCACTGAACTCCACAGCTGTGGTCTTAACCTTGTCATCTGTGACATCAATAGTTTTGTCCTTATGGCTAAACATATAGCTCTATGTATGTGGCTAAACAAGCATTTAATGAATTTAATATATTCAGATTTGCTGCAAACTTCTACTCCATTTCACATCATTTTTGCAACAATGCTCAGAGCAATAGCTTCACTAAGCTCATTAAATCACAATGTCAAGATTTTCTTCTTTTAAATGCTAATTTAGTCCCATCAAGTCCCCCACTTCTTATCATTAAAGGGACTATTAAGTAACAGACAAGAGTGAGAACAGCAGTTTCATATTTTCTTTGTTGAATCAGGTACCAGCCAAGGGACAGTCCCAGGTCTTGGTTGTGATCAACACTGAGCATTGTCAGACATGTGAAAGTTAGAGATGGAGACCAACTTCAGAATCCTAACACAGGCGGTGAAGGGCTGGTTCTCAGAGAGAAAACACTAGTTGCAATTGTTTTCCAATTGTTCTCTTATTTTAAACACAGAAAGGCATGATTAAAGCACATCAGTGGACCTTGTTAGTTCACAGCCCAAACATACACCCCACATCTTAATTAAAAGTACCTTCCCCAAATAGAATATGTATATTTAAACTGTTCATTGTACTTTTATATTTCTGTATAATTCAGTGTCTGATCTTGGGAGGCTTGAGACACTTAACTGGTAAGCCTGATGACCTAAGTACAGTGTTAACCTAATCATTTCTCAGTGCTACTCATTGAAGAAATCCTTGAGTGAGGACAGCTCTCCCTCAATAATGCATACATGAGTTAGGCACAGACTCTACTCTTGAGTAACTTAGGTCTAAGTAGACAAGAGAATCTCCTTGACGTCAAGGAGATGTTGGCAAGTGATACAAGAGAGGTCTTGATGCTTCCAAGAACATGGCATACAGATGACATGAGACTCATTTGCAAAGATCAGACAGCAGTTTCTGGAAATGCCTTTTTAGGTATGTTGATTAACAAGAAGTATTTAGACATGCAGGTGGAAAGGCAAAAAAAAAAAAAAAAAAAGTGAGTCAGATCTCATAGATGGGATCCCACATGGCATGTGCAAAGTAACAGACTGTTTAATTTGACCAGAGCATGGATTAAGCAGAAAGGTGAGATGGGAGAGAAAGGGCCAAAATAGCTAACACCTGAAGCCAAGTATTTAGAATTTAATCATCAATAGTGAAAAGCGGGGACTTTAAATCACAAAGTGATTTAAAGAAATTTGATAGAAAGAATTCTTTCCTACTCAAACATAAATAAGAAGCTGTATAACGTGTTAGCAAGCACAAGCTTGAGAAGCAGATAACCCGAGGACTTAGCCCAAGGCCTGCATCATAGTAGGCATTCAGTAAAAGCATCATAGTTACTAATGTAACTAGTAACACTCTGGAAGATCAGAGGATGTTTGCATTGACATAAACAGGTAAGAAATAAGGAAGAGCAGAGATGAGAAGAATGGATAGGTTCCATTTTGGTTGGTGAGGTTGAAGATACTAGTGGGAACCAGGTGGAGGTATTCACTAGATAACATGAGTGCAGGCCTGGATTTGGGGAGAAAGACTGGGGCCAGAAATCAAGAACTGAGACCCATCCACACAGGAGGGAGCTGACTGCACTGGATGAAGTGAGATGTCAGAGAGGTGACCAGAGCCTCGGGCATAGAGTCTTGGAGAAGACCCCATCATAGGGAACAGAGGAAGGGAGCAAGCCTGAGAAGGACCAATAGAGATGGGGAAGGAAAACCCAAAGAGCTCATGGTACAGAAACCAAGGATGAGACAGGAGATTGACTTCTCAAAGGCCACACAGAGGTGGCAGCCAATGAGAGCTGAGGAGAGGCCTATGGCTACCATCACTCTTAAGCCAGACTGAGCCCAAGGAGAATTGTGAAACACTTGTTACTTGGATAAAGAGTATAGTCATAAGAAATATGTGCGAGAAGTAAATAAATTTAAATATTTAAACTAATGGACAACCTCTCCTAATTTTGAGAGGCTAGAAAAATAAAAGCATGATGCATTAGCTATTTCTGTACCAAGAACCTGCTTTGGCCAGAGCAATGCCCCAAGGATGAGTGCTTTGTGGTTCTACACCTGTCAATTCTTTCCTTTAAGAAATGAGATCCTTTGGAAGATCTCAAAGGTGGTGGGTTTTTGGCAGAGAAGGTTTTATAAAATGATGCTTACACACTCACTGATATTTTTCTCACTAATTCACTTTACGTCTTGTTCATGTGACCCTAAATTAAGGATGTGATTATTTAGCATAAGTGAAGAGGAGAGAAAATCTATTCTTACTTTATTATCTTCATTTAGGAACTGTATCTAATGAGGATTAAACCAACAGGGAGGCTAATTTTGCTAAATTTCTGTTTACACTCCTACTTCCTGTATCTGGTTCTACTCGTTGCCCTTCCCCGCCATCCATCCCGCTAAATCAAGTCTGTCCTCTGTGATCAGCTTAGAGAAAAAAACGTTGGTATTTCTAAACTTTAGATCTCATTCAGATGTTGTTTTTGTTTTTAAATAAAGAAATAGCCCTGAGCACCTTGAACACTGCAAACTAAATTTTAAGAAAACATATTAACAGGGTACTTTATTAGCGCTTTATGAATCAGTGCTTTATGAATAACTTGAAAAGCGATGCTAAGTGCCTTACTTTCCTTCATTCATGCCTTTCTATGTAATTTGACTTCTCTCAACCACTAAGAAGCTACCGTCAAAGGACCAAAAACACCCGTTACATGGATCAGGCAGCATCACGCTCCTTCTCACCCAGACTGCATCCCTTTGACCCCCAGAAGCGCCACACTGCCTGCTGGGACTGTAGGACTTCCACTCAGTGGTGAGAGCCAGCAGTCCCCACGGTGGGATGTGGATACACGTGTTCAGTATTGAGCAGGTTAGGAGCATGCAGACCAACTCCTGCCCCAGTTCTCCGAGAGGCCAACCTCTCACTCTCCTGTCTTCAACCTGGTGGCATCACTAGACACAAATGAAGACAGAACTTAGGCTATATGTTTATGTATAAATATGTGAGCAGTATTCTCTCACAATAAATGGATTTTAGTTTCAATCCTAAGCTCCAGAATCTGATGTTGAGTTAAATTAAACAGATATTACATTAAGAACTTTTTCTAATTGAAAATTAATATGTATTTTCACCATAGAAAATTTGGAAACTGTGGCAAACACGCAGACTAAATTTAAAATCAGTTTTACTTCCCGTATCTAAAAAGAACCACTGCTAACAGTGTTTTGATTTAGTCTTTATATATATAATATATATGTTATATAAAGTATGCAATATATATATGAAGTTGAAACAATAAAATGTTAGCAGTGGTTCTCTTTATATATATGTATAAATAAATACATATAACTATATTTTATAGTATGTATATATGCATAAACATGTCTTTGTCTGAAAATAGAATCATGTTTTACTTTATTATCAAATTTACCTTCTTATCAAATTTATCAAATTACTCTTTTCACTTAAAAATGTGAGCCTTTTTCTATTCAGCAAAGGATCAGCATCACTTTGACAACTCAGTCCTCGGTCACTGTGTCACCCTCTGTCTAACCAATCATATCAACAGCAATAATAATAGACTTCCTGCAGGACAGGCATTGTTCTCAGCACTTCACATGCATCATTTCACTTAAAGCTCAAAGCAGCACTATCCAGTTGCAGGTGGGGAAACTGAGGTACAGGGTGGCCACTAGCCCAGTGTGACACAGATAACATGCACTAGGCTGTTGTGATACTGTGACACAACAGGAGATATATGTTTGGTCTTTACCTCCAATTCCTGGCACAGAGTTCCTAAAACCTTTGTCATTTCATGAGTGGTAGGAACATTTTTTGTTCTAATGCAGTGACTCTGGGTGAGCCCCTGTACAGCTCCAGGATGTGGGCTGGTCACCAGAAAGACCAAGCTTTGATTAGAAGCCTGACCGCCCACCTCCTCACCCTCCAGGAAGGACAGAGGGGTTGGAGATTGAGTTAGTAATCAATAGTGCCTACCTGATGAAACCTCCATTAAAAAAATCACTTAACTGACGAGGGGCAGAGAGCTTGTGGTCTGGTGAATGCATCCACATGCAGCGAGGGTGATGCACCCCAACTCTACAGAGACAGAAGCTCCTGTGCTCAGACACTTGGACCTCACCCAGTGTACCTCCTCATCTGGCAGTTCATTATATCTTCAAATCTACCCTCTATAATAAACTGATAAATATAAGTAAAGTCTTTCCCTGAGTTCTGTGAGCCTTCATAGCAAATTACCAAACCTGAGGAAGGGGTTGGGGGACCCCGATTTACAGCCAGTTGGTCAGAATACAGGTGACAAACAGGGACCTGCAATTTGTGCGTGAAGTGGGCGCAGCCTTGTGGGTCTGGCCCTTCACCTGTGCTAGCTCTCAGTAGTTAGTGTCAGAATCAAACTAAATTGTAGGTTGCTATCCACAGAGAATTGGAGAATTGCTTGGTGTGGAAAACCTGTACATTTGGTGGTTTTTCTTACAAAAATCCTAAAACTATAGCTGTCCCCAATTTTTTACTAAAATTCATATAATGAGTATCTTTATGGCCAAATACTCATGCATATCTGTGATTATTTTTCTACGATAACATTTTTATAAGTGCAGTTGCTTATTTTAAAGACTTTGGCTGTGCATGTGCCCCATCCTGTTTTCTAATTTTGTTGGCTGGTGGGGGAGATGTTCCTATTTCTGCTCTTCCTAATCCTATTATGCACCACAATAAACTCGTTTTTAGTCCAGTGGGAGCCCCTTTCCAGAGACTCAAGACTCCTTCTCTTCTTGAGCTTCTCAGGTGGACCACAGGAACTTCAGCACTGCTGTAGGTAAACAGCGTGAGGGGCTTTTATGGGGCTGGGGTGTTGCACCCCCTGAAAGCTGAACTTAGACCATCAGCAACACCACGTGCAAATGCACCGTAGGAAGCTCCACCAGCTTGTGGGAAGGGCTCACCATCAAGGTCTGTCAGTGTCTTTATTTGAAGAGCTACTTGCCCCAGGGCAGCTGCTGACGACGCATATGAATCCAGATCAATAGGTAAACTAACACGAAGTCTATTTTCATTCAAGCTCCAGCATAGAAGCACCTTTTCAATTTATAGTTCTGCTCAGCAACTCTATTTTTTTTCATGTCCCATTTACTAGAAGCTTCCAAGTATAATGTGCTCAGCATTGAATTAAATCAATATCCACATTAACATTCTTTCAAAGGCAACAGCCCAACATCCAAAGCTCTCACTTCCTGTGACCTTGCTCTACATGCAGGCTTGGCATGTGCTTAGCACCATCTTTGCGATGGCCCTCGCCAACGCAGGCCGGGCGTCATCCCCCAGGTAATATCCAGGTTAATTAACCTTTAGGTGAAAATGCCGGGGATCCCTGTGACACTCACTTCCTTCTTGCTCATTATGTTCAGTCCCAAAAGCAGCAAGGAGCTGCAATAAATGCATTAATTAGGAAAATGATTAAATGCAGTGCCTCTATTACCTTGGCAGTTAATCTTCTCTGCAAGATGCCTGAAAAGTCACCCTCATGAGGGGGTCTTCTGCACAGGGGAGAGGAAGCTGCTTGAAGCCCTGGACCCCCCACTCTCTTGCTAGAAGATGAACTCAAACTTCCATCAGGTAATTGCCACAAAGTGCCCAAAGGGAGTGTGGGTTCACCTCTTCTCCCAAGCCACCCAGCTGAGGGAGCTCTTAGAAAAAGGCATGGGCATTGTCACCTTTGCCACCAGCAGAAGGTACAGACCCCATCCCACAGGTGGGGAAGCTCAGTGGCTGTCTAGTGTCTCATGATGCTTGGATAAAATGTTCCATGTGTGGCTTGAATGGAAATTAATAACAGTGTTCAGAGCTTGTAAGATGGAGCAGCATTTCTAAAGAGAAACAGAAATGTGATTAGTTGACATACCCCTCTATCAAGGGTACGTGATCAAAGCTAAACAGGATGATTCTTCATGCCCTGCTTCTCACCCCAGATGGGTGTGTTGGAGCCTGATCTGTTAATATCTTGCTCACCCAAGAACATTCATGGGGGTTGAGTTAACCTGCACTCACTGGATAAATGTCGGAGCACTCACACCCTCTTCTCTGGTCCAGGCCACCCTGGTGAGCCCCCAGGATGCTCTCCCTCCTTTCACTCACTTCCAAAACCCAACTCAGCCGTCATCCACTCTTCCTGACTCTGCCAAGCTCCCTCCTCACCCACGGGCATTATTCTCTTCTCCCCTATGTCCTACTGACCTGCATACAAACCACACTGCTGCACTCTCCCCAGTAAATCTAAATCCATCACATTCATGCCCGCATCCTCACGCTCCAGAAGGCCGCCTACTGCATAGTGGGTGCTCATGCATGTCTATAGAATCTGATTTAGAAGCATATACACGATATCTTCTGTAGAGATTTAAGGAAAGAAAACCAGGTAAGCTACAGATTCAATGTGCAATGTTAACTAAAACGAGTGAGGCTCTCTGACTACCTGGTGTGGGACAGAGGAGAGAAAGGAGACAAGGAACCAACGGCTGTTTCACAGCAAAGGTGCAGGACGCTTCCAGGAGAATCTTGAGCTCCAGTTCATGGCCAGCGAACTTCCTTATGCAATAACCCTCTGTCCCACTCCCTGCAAGGACTCACAACTTTCCTTCCATCCTAGCATCTGTATGACTTACTGAAAAAATACAACTAAAGCTCATGAAAAGTGAAGTCCGAGAGTCCAGTATTTTGACATTTTCCACTTTCTATGAGGAAAGCAGTTATCAAATTATTAAAAATTAAAATATTACCCAAAGTGACTGAAAATCTCATTTCCTCAAGCAGTTCTCAACATTCGCCTTTGACAGAACCGTTACAAACCCTCACTCCTTCCTGCTTGGTCCAACACCTGCACACCCAGGCCTCTGTCCTGTGGGGCTGGGCTGTGTGCAGGTTGAAAAGACAAAACTGCATTTCTCAAGGAATTCTGCAAGGGAACTCCAATTCTCAAGGCTGGTCTTCTCTTTAATCTGAATGAGGAAGTTGCTGACATACTTAACTATTTCCAGAGTAATTTGCTACTCTATTTGGAGAACAGTGTAAGGTCCCAGAATCCTCCAATCAGCTCCTTAAAAACTGAAGTTATTTCACTTCCGGGAAGCTCATTTACCTTGGACCTCACTTCTACTTTCATGGGAATTAAAAGTGATGTCATTTCTCTCTCTACCGATGCACTTGAGAGTAGGAAACTCCCAGCCCTAAAAGCTGCCCTTGGCTTGTTATGGGTTGAGTCATATCCTTACAAAATTCACTGAGGTCTTCACGCCCAGAGCCTCACATGAGAATAGGGTCCTTGTAGATGTGGTTAGTTAAATTTAGATGAGGTCGCAGTAGAGTACGGTGGGGTCCTAATCCAATATAACGGATGTCCTTATAAAAAGGGGAATTTTGGACATGGAGACGTGCACACAAGGAGAGCACCATTTGAACACGAAGGCAGAGGTCAGCATGATGTTTCTACAAGCCAAGAAACTCCAAAGGTTGCCAATAAACCACTAGAATCTAGGGGAGAAGCCTGGAGCAGATTCTCCTGCACAGCCTCAGAAGGAACCAGCCCTGCGGACACCTTGGTTGCGGACTTTCAGCCTCCAGAACTGTGAGACAATAGAGTTGTGTTGTTTAAGCTGCTCTTTCTCTGATGTTTTGTTACAGCTGCTCCAGCCCTTCCTGAGATCCCTAAATGCCTAAACCTGGCTTCTCCTATCCTCTTGCACCCGGTGCTGGCTTCCACGAGGAGGCAGGAAGCAGTCCTTCCGTGTGTCTGCTGTGTCACTAGAGCATGGGGCTGACTTGTGGATGTGTCCTGAAGAGTCCCTGCAGAACAAGCTGCCACCCTGCAGAAAGTGCAGTGAGAGCTCAGAGATGGAAGACAACAGGAACCTGGGGGTGAGAGCCGTGCCCCGCATCCTTGCCCCACCTCCCTCCACGGAGACTGAGGATTGAAACCCAGGATGAGGGAACATGCTGGTCCAGGATGCAGGTCAGTATGGACACAGAGCTGGTGGGGGCGGGTCCCTCGGTCGCTGGCATCATCAGTACTGATGCTCACCCTTCCTGCAACTGCAGTGCCAACGAGTGCCTGAGACCGCCTTCTGTCTGGCAGAGCTCAAGCCTCATCTCAACTCTGCTTAGTGAAGACCTGGCAGCCCCAACCCCTTTGGGAAGTTCAAGCGCCCAGGCGATGCAGCAGCTAGGATCCCAGTGCACCTGCCCCTTGGAGCCTCCAAAGCGTGAGGTGGGGCATTGCATCCGCAAAGGCCAGAGGTGAGCATGGCCGTCTGGCCACCTGTCCCCACCATGGAACCTCGCAGCCACAAGGAGCAGGCTGGGAGTGTCTGTCGTCAGGGCTGAGAGCAAGAGCAACACCTCCTCGTCCCGTCGGACTACCCAGCAGAGCTGCCGCTGGACCCCAGGCCAAGCCTTCAGGCCAGTCCCCTCTTCCTCCATGATGGCCCAGCACCCAACTCCAAGGCTGTCTTGTCTTTATTCCAGAACCAGTTCACTGGCAACAGGAGACCCTCAGGACTGTATCCTCCATAAATTCCATGTTGAGAGTCGGGTTGAAGCATCTTGAGATGGAGAACAAGGGTGTGAGGGAGAGAAGGAGCTGACGTAGACTGTCCCAGCAGGGAGCTGTCCCCAGACGGCCCTGTGCAGCCAACCCTCCCACCACCCGGCCCACCACGGCTCACAGCCAAGAGAAGGGTGTGCTTCTGTCTTTGACCTTCACTTTCCTGGCCCAAAATCTCACTGCTCGGACATCCTCTTGGGAAATATTTCTACCCTGGAACTCACCAGAGTGGAAACTTCCCAGGCCCCACCTCCCATCGCGCTAAACCAATGAAAGTATTTCAAAAGAGGGTTATTTTTGAACGCATAGGAAACGTCCAGAGTTCACATCTGCAGCCTCAGAGTGATTGTGTTGATACCACAAGATGCTGGCATGGAGCCCCCATGGGACCATTGAGCTGCTGTGCCCTGAGCTTGGAGAAAGGGATGGAAACCTTTGACCCTACTCCAGGGTACAGGCATCCCCTCTTTCTGCTGTCTTGGCCCAGACAGTGCTACACCACCCATGATATCTCCCCACCTCGGCTGGAGGACAGTGTGGGCTGTGAAGCACAGAAATGAGCTCCCTTAATCACTCAGTGCCACCGTGGTGCTGCTCTGACGTCCCCGCACTGAGTTAACCTTGACACGGCACCACCTGCACATCCCTTACCTTCTCCGCGTCCCTGTTCCTTCTACATCAGGGGACTCTGTTTGCAGCGCACTCACCCGAAGCAAGCATCCCTTCATCCTGACATTCACACCTATGTATTTCTGACATCCTAATGACTCTTAAATATGCATAATCATTTCCAAGAAAGGCATTCCACACTTTTTAATCACTTGCATAAACCGACCAATTTTGAGAGCTCGCCCCTGGAAAGGAGCACAGGCGAGCTGTAAATTTAATTTGCTCTCACATCTGTTGTCATTGCAGCGGGGCCTCCTGGGCTCAGCGACGGTCCGGGACTCATATGTTCTAACTCCTCGTTTTTGTTGTTGACTGTTTTTAATTATAAGCACTTCCACCAAAATGAATCACCTTTCAAAATTCCAGCCAGGGAAGCAATTTTTCCCTACTTAGCTAAACTGGACCAAAGCAGTTGGACCAGCCAAGAAATCAGGAGGCTCAGAACAAACCCATTTCCAGAGCAGTCCGTGTCCGCTGCTGTCAGTTTATGCGCTCACATCAGGGAGGGCTGGGGACGTTCTGGGATTCTGACCAGCGTTGCCAAAATTTTCACAGAAAAAGGCTGTCAAAGGTCGAGGTGCATGTCAGTTTCAGGGATCCAAACGCCCCCTAACCCTACACAGAGTCACCTGTTTGCTCAGAGGTCACCTCTTTGCTCCATACTTTTCCCTGTATTGTTCTGCAATTAGTTAGATCAAGGAGTAAGTGTTCTTAAGAAGCAAGGCTGTGGGTTCAAACTGGGTAGTTTGGCTTGTTCCTGAGGCCCCTGTTCCAGCCCAGACAAACCTCAGTCGGTGTGACGCTACATGGCTAATGCCCATCAGGAGAGAAAAAGGATACTTGATCCTGGGGACTTTATAATGGCTGGGGGTCCCAAGGCAGATGCTCCAGGGAAAATCCAGGTGGAGGTGACATTCAAGAAGAGGATGAAAATGGAGGTGGGCAAGGGAGGGGTGACAGAGCGATGAGAAAAATCGTGGGATCAAGTCGTCTTTAATATTAGAACGCTGCTGTAAAAAGCCATCCATGCAGCCGTTTCATTCACCTGACAAAAGTAAGGGTTGCTCATGGGCACAGGCAAAACAGGTCTCGGCCAAGACACAGAAGGACTTGGTGCAGCTCCTGCCCAGGAGCTGAGCGTGTATTTCCGTGTCCTGGACAGACTGCATGGGTTGACTTTTTCTCCTACGAGCTGGTCAAAAGCACGTAGAATAACCCTGTGTATCACGTGTGTGGACTTCAATCCTCCTCATGACCTTGAGAGGTAGGAACCATGAATATTCTTTGGGGCCAGACGAGGAGCCTCAGCTCCCAGAGGGCTCTGTCACCCAGTGACCCCACCTGTGACCCCACCAGTGACAAAACCCTTCCCACATCCCGGTCCAGGATCTTGGGCTCTCTGAACATCAGCGTACGGAGTCTGCGAGCCTGCCTCATGCCCCAGGTGCTGTTCTGAGTATCCGCATTTAGGGGGCTCTGAGGGTTTCCCAGGAACTTTCCTAGGTCCCAGGGCTAGCATTTGGCCCTGGACCCTGACTCCATCCAGGCTCTTAGCCACCCGTCTCCCCTTGTCACAGCAGCGAGATTGCTCTTTTTGAACCACACGGACCCAGACAGACATGGCTCAGAGGCAGCTCAAGCATCACAATCCAAACACAAGACAAGAAAGTAGGTCTCTCGCCACTGGCTGCATTGCCACCACCTCCCTGGCCTCCCGAGTGTGCCCAGGGCAGAGCAATGGGCGTCCACACCTGCCCTGGAGGGACACTCAGCTCACCCTTGGTGGCTCCTGGCGACTCCAGCCCCCTGGCCCGGTGTCAGAGAGTCCAGGATGTGGCATGCGGCCCAGTCTAAACTGTAGGAGCCCCTGGAAGCACCAGCCAGGGCGGCGGGAGTGGGCAGGCAGGACACCACGGCCGCAGGGAAGGGCTAGAGCAGCAGCTGCCCGTGCGGTTCCGGTCAGCATGCCTCACAAGGCACATGCCTCCGCAGCACAGGTCCTGGGCATGGACGCTGCACTGTAGTTCTTTGTCTTTGGCTGAGACACTGGCCAGTGTGTCTTTGTGGGGAGAAGCAGGGCCGTTTCTCAGTAGAAAGGGGCTCTTTCCTCTCCCACATGGTGGGGGGTCCTGGGGTCCTCCCGTTTGCCTGGTGTTTCTCCTTATGTTGTCTCCAGATCGGGCTGGCTGGCTTTAGCAGCAGGAGGACAAGTCCTCCAGGCCCTGTACTCGGCGGGGCTCCACGAGGGCCTCCTATGGCCACGTACTCTTAGCAGAATGAGGAGGCCATGGGGCCAAGGGGATGGGCCCACTGGGAGCCTGTGTACGTCCTTCTAGAACATCCTGCAGAGCCCAGAGCCCAGAGTTCCTCTCCCAAATGGCCCCATGTCCCTTTCCCTCCAGGCGTTCTCCTAGCTCTGTGTACCCAGTCCAGCTCACGCCCAGTGTGAATCCCCGGCAGCGGATGCAGGAAGGGATGGATGGACCGAGCACAGACCCTGGGCTAGGTGGCCCCGGGCATGAGCAAGGCCCCAGGGGCTGTGAGGACCGAGGTGGGCTCGGAGCTGGGCTGCGAGCCGAGAACCATGCTCCCCATCCTGGAGCATCTGAGAATCCTGTATTCAGACCAGCCTTCCATCCAGGTCCCTGGAAAGGCACAGTTGCCCATGGGAGTTAAAATCTTCACTGACATCCAGCCTGGGCCAAGGGCGCTCCTCAGCAGTGCCCGGGGCCCTGAATCCTGGCCTGTCCTGCCCACGTCCAGTAAGTCCCCCACCTTGTCCTGTGAGGTTTGTAAAGCAGCCAGAGCACAGGTTCCCCCCCAGAATGGACATTTTCCTGTAGTTCTGTCAGAAGGAAGCTCACTCCGGAACTCCTGTTCAGGTGCCTGAGGGGACCCCGGTGTTTTGTATGGTGCAAGGGGGTGATTTTTTTTCTCTCAGAACCCAACTTCAAGGGTTAGGAAAGAGAAAGGTGCTTTTAGAGGAGAGTTTGATGCTCCCACAGAGCCAGAATCCTGACAGAAAGCAGCAACCCAGCTCCACCTCCATCTCCCTTTACATTTACAGTCCTTCATTCATGCTTCCTGCCCTGCAGGGCCCCTGGGAGCTCATGGAGAGGTGGTGAGACCACAGGGGCAGCAGCAGCGGTGGTTGGCAGTAGGGGCCATGGGGCCTCTGGCAGAGGAAAGACTTGGGGTGGATTTTAGGGGTGTGGGGTTTGGCCGTGTGCATGGATGGAAGGTGAGAAGGCCTTCCAGAGGCAGCTCTGGGTAATAAAGGGCTGAGTGCACGGAACAGGCAGGAAGTGATTGAAGACAGAGAACTTCTGATCCAGGCTGTTATGGATAAACGTGGGATATGACTGGAAGCGTTCATGGAGGCAGATGGGGTGGGCTCTGGAGACTCCTGAACGTTCTGGGCTCTCCGAGGCCGTGGAGTGAGGGCGCTGCCTGATGGGAGCAGTATTTCCTATGTAAGATGCCCTTGTCCCCGTCACCTTTACAGGGTGTGGACCTGAGCGGTGCTGAGATGTGAGGCGCAAGGGGGGGCCAGTGCGCACAGGGGCTGGGGGCCACGGCAGCACACCCTTCACACGTGGCATTTATCGCCTCCTCACAGAAACTCCACAAGCGTGTGCTTGACTCCCACACAGAGACGAGGACACAGACGGGTATAAAGGTCAAATAATTTGCCAGAAAAAGCACAGGTAACACATCAGGATTTGTGCTTGGGTCTGAGTCCAAAGACCATGTCCTATCCATTACTTCATAGTGAGGTATTAGAAATTCAAAACAAAACAAAACACATAAATCCATACAGCTTGGTGATGGATTAACATAGGAGGGAAAAACAAGAGAAAAAAGAAAAGAAAAATGTCTTAAGTTTGCATAATCACTCCATGTATAAAGCCAGGGAAGTTCAGGGTGGGGATTTATTTGGGGAAAAGATCGTAAGCTGGGTATTAAGCGTGTGGGCTTCTTGACGAAACAGGAGCATCTGAAGTGGAGTGGCCAGGATGGAGTTCAGGGCTCGTCTCTACCCCTTAGGAAGGAAACCACATCGGGGCCGGGGGCTGCATGCTGGAGACGGGATCACAGAGGTTAAGGGTGAAGATCTCCGCAGAGAAGCGCTGCCAGGGTCAACAACACAAGGGAAGATAAAGTTTCCGGAAAGAGGAACGGGTACATTGTATCGAGTGCCTCAGAGTTCAGGAAAATTTTAAAAGAATGTTCTTAATTGGTGATTTTTCTTTTCTCTGAGTAGAAAGAATCCTTGACCACCAAAAAAAAAAAAAAAAAGGTTAATTTAAACAGGATTTGTATATCACGGAGAAAATCAACAAAGCCAAAGTTGGTTCCTAATATTATATCTGTAAATACTCCCCCTCCAAGAACGGGGCTTAGCCCCCACCCTAACTGCCCTTCTTGAGTGTGGGCTGCACTTAGTGACTCATCTCCAAAGACAGAGGATGGACAGGGAGAAATCAGGTGTGAAGGGTCTCCTCCGTGCCCTTATCTTTGGAGAGGTCCCCATTCCACAGATGAGTCAGCAGTGGCCAAGTTTGGTGGGTGGGCTGAGGCCATGTGTGTCTTCAGGTGGGACCCCTTTACAGGAACTCACTCCTTCCCTCAGCCCTAGGTCTCTGGAGCATGTCCTCAGGCCGGGTGTCTCCAGGGACTGATGGACAGGCAGACCAACCTCACTTTCACTGAACTAAGACCAACCCAACGCATACATTCCAATAAAAACACAGATGACCAGAAAGTGACGCCTGGCTGCTGGCGGAGTTCTGACCCCTGAGAGAGTGAAACCAAATAAGTCTTGGCAGCATTCGCAGCGTGTGAAGAAATTTCACCTCTTAATGGATCGCACTACGTTTCCTCCTGTCGTGGTCCACTGCAGTGATGCTAGGAAATAATAAGCGGCCCCATCACCTCCACTTGCCATCCTGTCGCCAGCTTTTATTTTTTTAACGATACTGGGTTTAACTCTACAAATTCCAGGGACCCTTGTACAAATGGCTTTAAAATGCCTTATCCACAACTGAGCTGCAGCCTTCCTTTCTGAGTGTCCCATATCATTTGTTCATCCTACATGTGGAGTCACAAAAAGTGCTGCCAGCCTGATTTCTCAGACCTCTGTCTCTCTCTGCCCAGGAAAGAGGACTTGTGGATGGATAGGTTTCCATCAGGTCCAGTAAGCTGAAGAGGAATCAGCAAACTTATCAGGGCAGAGGTCTCGAGTGGGCACGTTTGCCTGTGTCTGTGTCAAGGAAATGACACCCAGAGGACACCCCTTTCAGATGCCGTTTCTTCAGCAAGGAAGAGATCACAGCAAATGATGTTTTGAGTTCTTCCGGCTTCTCCACTTCTTTGAGCTGCGGCAGAGTCCACAAGAGGCATGGCTAGAGCCCAAATCTTTAGTCCAGGGAGTCCCAAGAAGGAAGGATCTTGAGAAAGCTGAGACAGAAGATGAAGATGTTTCAATAGCCTCCATACCCACTGCAGGATTCCTCTGGAAGCAAAAACTTCTAAGGTTCTAAAACAGCTCACTAGTTACACTACTCATTTAAGCAAACTTTTCCTAGACTTGTCTGATCATGAAAATCTCCTGGGAAAGTTTTTAAATTCAGAATCCGAGGCCCTCACATGAAAGATTCTGATTCAGTCTTTAATCATCACATGGAATCACGTGATCACACGAGTTTGGAAATTTAAGTCTTGGTCTTTGTATTTGGAGCGATGGCTCTTATGCTGAAGACTTTACTGAGGATTATTTTCCATATTCCGATCAATATCTAGTAGTACAAAGAGCAATAGAGGACAACACAGAATCACATCCCTTCCTATCGCCCACCATTTGTAAAGGATGCTGCCTGACCCTAGATGCCGTGCACAGGCATCCCGGAGGACATGGGTCGGGGGGAATGCAGTGATGTAGGAATGGCCAGAGTGGAAAGGAGAGGCAGACAAAAGCATAGAAGCATCAGAAAAGGGGCTCACGGTCCCCCCAAAGGGCTGCGGGATCCCCCGCCTGCTCACCCACAGCACCAACTCTAACCCATCATCCTGCTTAATCTTCTCAGGAGATGGTCTTCCTTGTGAGGGATGGTCTAATGGGATCAGTGATTCGGAAGCCTCTTGCCTAGTAATAATTACCTGTCTCTATCTTATCCTGATTCATTCAAATATGTTTATCACACTGTTCCTCTGTGCTGAGCCAAAAACTGGGAAAAAATGGTGAACAAAACGTCCTTTGAGCTTGAGCTCATGGATCTTCTATTCCAACAGGGGAGTGTTGATTGATGTATAACTAACCTCGATGTATAACTAAGACCATAATGAAAGCTGGGAGGGTCAGTGTACCAGAGGCCCTAACTAAGGAGGCTCCAAAATCCCAGTATGAACCTGAGGGGATGGGGTGGAGCCTTCCAGGCAAGGAAACCCCACTGGAAAGTTTTTAAGCAATAGCCATTACTTTTCAAGATTCAACACTGCACATTAGCACTAGCATTTGTGTTGGGGGTGGCGGGGAGGGTCGGGGATGGGTATGAGCCCTGTTTTACAATTCTCTTCCTTACATCACACCAACTTTGAAGCCCTTTCCCTCACCTAAGGACATCCCAGTCCCTGGCTTTGCAGGGTTGAGGGCTCCCCAGAGACTATTCTTTCCCCCATTGAATGGTCTTGGCACCCTTGTTGAAAATCAATTGACCATAAATGTATGTGTTTATTTCTAGATTCTCAGTTCTATTCCATTGGTCTGTCAATCTATCTATCTATCTATACCTTTATATATATTTATATATATATATATATCTTTATGCCAGTACCATGACATTTTGATTACTGTAGCTGCATATACTGTTTTTTTAACCCTTTGATTTTACTTAATAACCAGAATAATTTCTGCAAGACTAAATATTTTTCTATAACATCATGATAAGTCAACCTTGTCATGTTTAGGTTGTCCATATTTCTTTATTATCAAGAGCACCATAATAAATACACTTGTAGTTTAATGAATGAAATAACCTACAGTTATTTCTCAGAATTACTTTCTAGAAGTAGAATCACTGAGTGCAAGGATATGCAAAATTCCCAGACTTTGAGTAGCTATTACTAAATTCCGTTCCAGAAATCTCTGCCAGTTTATCCTCTTTCTAAACTAGAAGAGCCAGCTCTGTTCCTGTACTCCACTATCTTTTCACCCCAATCAGACTCCAAAGATAGGTATCTCTTTTCTTCCATCTTCAACTTTGTTGAATACCAACTCTCCTTCTTTTCACAGTCTTAAAATTAATTTCAAATTGGAAAGTATAACACTCCCTTTTTCCTTCTTTGGCCCAGAGATTAAAAAGGCCAGCTCCCTTTAAAAAGCCTGAAAACCCCATTCCTCATGTGATGATCCAGCAAGGACTGAACTGCATCACGATTGACTCTTGGCTATTGATTACAATGATCACAACTGAAATGATGGTTGGCATCCTGCATCCCAACTGAGCAATATCATCGGTCAGTAATAGCCTGTAGAATAGAGACTATGGATTAGTAATGAGCGGTCAAAACTATTTAGCATAAATAAAATGACTAATCTCAACTGAATTATTCTGGTACACAAGCCCTCTCAAGCCCATGGGTCAGGAATAGCACAACAGAGAGGAAGAATGTCTCATTTGACACAGTAGACAGCCCTGCCTCTCTGCACCCCTGAGAAAAAACAATTCTGGAAATTCCTCCTCTGTGGCTGCACATCATCAAAGCCGCGTGGGCTGCGAAGATTTACTGAGATGGAAACAGCTTCCTTTGTCAAAGAACTCAGAGCAATGATTCTGAACAGCATGCGGAGAAAAAGAAAATCAGGGCTGGGGCAGCTGCTATGCAGAACGTGAAAAACAACAAAAAGTCTTAGCTTTAAACATCTCTGATTCTGGGATGCATGTTGCAGCTCAGAGGAGGCCAACAAACTTTCCTCACCAAGGTCTTTTCACTGACTAGAAACACTTTAAAATATTCCTTTTTTTAAGCATTAAGGTACAAAAGAGTAAAAGTGCTAGGAAACTTCTTATGTACTTGAGTCAAGAACAACTCCAAAGAAGAAATTAACCAAGGTTGGACTGAGCATGGAGACTACACTTCTAGCAAGGCTGCCACCTCTCCCCAGCCCAACATCTGCACAGACATCACCAATCAATAAGCGAGCACCTTCTGAGAGAGCCAGTCCTTCTCCACAGAGCTCCAGGAAGCCAGAGCCGCCGTTCTGAGTGGACACATGAGAAGAATCCAGTTGGCCATGTCAAGGCTAGATGTTGCCCTCTCCAGGTCACACAGGATTGAATCTCTCCTTTTCTCCTTGTCCTTGTCTCTCTCTCCTCATATCCATTCCTTACAAAGGAATACATGAGAATGAGAGAGAAGATGACGGCAGAGCTGGATATCTTAGTATATCTTCTTGTCATGATTATCCTGCTGGGTGTCCAGGTGGGGATACGCTCAGTAGGTATATCTGAAGGGAAACTTTCCATCCAGAAGAAGGACCATCCATTTGAGTCACGTGGGCACTTTCACTTGAGAGGCATTGGTTCAAGCCACCAGTACCAAGGTACCAGGGGCATCATTCAGTACCAGGGACATTTCAGAGTGCAGAGTTTCTGGAGTTTACATTTATTTCCATGCAGTTTAAAGAATATCACACAAAATAGATGAGAGACTGGAAATAAGCAGAAAGTTAAAAGATGCTAGAAGCAAGTAAGATAATGAAAAGGTGCTAGACAGAGTAATAGGAGAAGTGGTCCCTGATGAGCTCAGGAAACAAGGTAGGTACAGAGAAATAGAGACACGACTTTCCATTTGTACTTTCATCTTACAAAGCACTTTAAAAATCGTCTCACACTCTCGTATCAATGCCTCAGGGGCAGGTAACATCAGCCCTCCTTGTCAGGTGAAGCAATGAGGAGAGACCCACCCTGAGGCCTGAACAAGGTCACAGAGCTCATTAGTGGCAGGTCTCTGACTCCTGTTGGCTCATCAGCTAAAAAGACAAAAGTACAAGAAAGCACCCAAATTGGAAGTAGAGCGGAAGGGAGTAGGTAGAATGGCTTGGAGCAGAGGCAATGTTTAAACATGGAAGGACACAAATTGGGAAGAATCTCTGAACAGAGGGAAAAAAGACACGTTGGGATAGGAACAGGTCTTCATTCTGTAAGTTAACGACATGGCTCTGTGGATGTTAGGAAAATGACAGCTGGTGGAGGGAAACAGTTTAGAGTAAGCTGGTTGAAGACACAGAAGCCAAAGTTCAGAAGGAACACTGCGAACACGACCGGTGATGGAGAAACTTCTAACGGAACACATGGAAAACATAGCTTTACAGAGGACAACAGTGCTGTTTCAACATGGAAAACACCACCAGAGGGAAACCAAGGCAGCGGTGACTCACACATCCAGGACTTCTTTGATGAAACTTTTTAATAGTTTGTGTTAAAAGAGTCGCTAGTATGTCTTATTTACCTATTTGACATTTATCCTCCAAGAACATTTTGAGCCAAGGACATGAAAGTTAATCCAAGGGCTTCCATATAGAACTATCTGATTGGCCATGACCAGCTACTTCTAGTATTTTTATTATAGGGGTTTGCATTCACAAAACATGGTGATTCATTTTCCTTGGAGAAATATCAGAAGAGGGTAGCTTTTAGTAGCCATTAATCCTTGTGACCTCATTCACTATCTCTTCAAAGCGGGCAAAAAACAGAAACAGATTTCAATTGGAAGCTCTTGTAATGAGCAGTGACAGACAGGCAATTTGGGTGTAATGATCCCTGAGTCTGTAATCAGCCACTTGGTTAAAAAGTGTCCCCTGATAAGACAGCCCTCGGAACCTAAACAAACACATGTCTCACTTGGTATGGCTTTCTCTGTCCAGAAAACCCTTCTCTACCTGTAATTTCCTGGTGCTTTATCTGTCCCCTCCTTCCCACCAAGAAAAAGGCTTAGAGGTCTTGGGAATAATGAGTCTATTTATTTTCTCTGCCCCAGTGGTCCTCAAGCACAGTGATTCTGCCCCCCTGGGGACATTTAGCAAAGTCTGGAGACACTTGATTATCATGATGGAAAAGGCAGAGTGGTGCTATTTGCATCTAATGGACAGAGGCCAGGGATGCAGCTCACCATCTTACAATGCATGGCCCCTAGGACAATAATCTGGGCCACAAAGTCAATAGAGCAGAGGCTGAGAAATCATGACTAACTGAACGATATGAATAAATCAGAGCCATCCTCTGTCACCTCTGAAACAGGAACTGGCTCGCACTCAAATCCTGGGGTCTGTCTTCCTTCTCGCAGATACAGGATTCCAATACGCATGTGTGTAAACATGGGTATGTGTAGGTGCTGCCCTGTTGCTGTCTCATCTACTGATGAAGCACTGTCTTCATGTTCAAGGGGGTAGTTGCACAGAGATGTGAAGCATGGGTGGCTCCAGAATGTGTGAATGCAGGGGGGTGGGGGGGAGAGGGGCACGCTGCTGCAAGGAGTTAACTTCATCAGAGTCACGTGTGTCCATTTTTCAGCATGAATTCCAAAGGCTGACATTCCTCCCTACATCTTACATTCCAAAGTCCCAAAGTCTTGCATGACTTTATAGAAGTCAGTTACTTTCTGGATGCCTTACCCTGTCATGACTGTCAAAAGGGAAAGTGAAGGTCATTCTTTAATTCTAGACAAGAGGCTACAGAGAAAAAGGAGTCTAGTACGAATCTAGAATAAGAATGAGTTGTGTAATTTTTTTAAATTTGTGGCAAAAGCAACAAAGAAAAAAAAAGCCTTTAGAAAACCTGCTTATCGCAATAGCCAAAAGGTGGAAACAACCCAAGTATTCATCAAATCACTGATGGATGGATAAACAAACTCAGTAAATCCATTTAATTTGGCCATAAAAGTAATGAAGTACTAAAATATGCTACAACATGGATGAGTTTTGAAAATATTATGCTAAGTGAAAGAAACCAGACACAAAGGGTCACATGTTATGTAATTTCACTTATACAAGATGTCCAGAATAAGCAAATCTATTGAGATAGAAATATGTTAGTGATTGCCAGGGGTACAGGGTCTCCACTGAGGTGAGGCAAATGTTCTGGAACTGGATAGAGGTGATGATTGCACAACATTGTGAATGTACTAAAAGCCACTAAAATGTATACTTTCAAGTTGCTTACATTGTGAATTTCATATTATATGAATTTTATCACAATTTCAAAAAAAAATATTTTGGGGACCTTCCTTCACCGGGGAAATCTGATGAAATGAGTTCCTTTGAATGGAAAGGAAGTTAGGTATGAAAAAACATGCAGGATCTATTGACTTACGAAAAATAAAGCCAAACAAACAGCAAAAATTATCAATACGCCAGGTGTTTGTGGATGGTAAATTAAATAGCTCATTCCCCTTGGCGCTGGGCTGCACGATTCTAGGACAGGATAAATGAATACACGACATTGAACATAAGTCATTCCCTGCTCATTAGTCAGGTGTATTGTTCTGCCATTCCCATGCTTAATTGTTCTATGCAGCTTCATTTCATTGTGACTCAGAGAGAGTTGAGCGTCATCAAGGTCAATGCCAGCCTTTGGCACAGGCTGCCTGTCCCTCAGGACTCTGAGCTCTTCCTCCCAAAGCATATCTCCACCACTGGCATCTATGGGTCCCCAACCCTGGAGACAAAACCTTGTCTTTAGATGGTCTCAGGGAGGAGACAGAGTGTCATGAGATGTCATCTGTGAAGTCTGCATGACACTTAGCAAAGTGAACAAGATCTGGGACGAGTGACCAGCAGCTGAGTTACCCAAACCACAGTGTGCTTCCTACAAAGGCTGGGGTCAAGCTGGGGAGCCCTGAGGCCTTGCACAGACTGAGGACAAGAAGGAAAAGACACAGCCATTCTCAAGTAGGTGGTTTTAAACAAAAGAAGGTAGGGGTGGGCTAGGAAGGAGGGGTGGTGGAGCTCTGACCATCGGCTTCATTGGTTCCCCCTGTGCGCAGGCTGCACCCTGACCTCAGCCCCATTCTCCTGTGGTTGGCCCTTGACCTTTGCCCACGCACTCCAACACCTCCTTTCTTTTCCAATGCCGCCAGGAAGGGCAGACTTGAGGCTTCCAGAATGTTCCAGCTACTTGTCAATCCCATGATCAAATTCATAGGGTCAGAGGCACTGCAGAGATGGAAACATCCCACCCAAGGCGTTCTTTGCAAAGGAGGACAGGCGTGTCCAGACAGTCAGACTTTGGACCCAGTCGCTCCTACTCATTTCTATCCCTTAACTGCACGCAGATATATTCTTGGCATTTGGCAGTGTTAGAAGATAAACTGAAGCATCTTTAAAAATGTGAGAGTTTGAGCAAAAAAGGATTCGAATCAGGCAGCATCCAATCCAGAAGAAAGAAAGGAGCTCAGAGGAGCTGTACAAAATGAAACACTTTTATAGGCACAAGGAATGGGGACAAGGAAGTTATTCTAGGCCAAAAAAAAGCAGTTTGGTTATTGCCAGGTTACTTTCCTTGAGGGGATGGCAGGGTCCATCAGGCAGAGTCCTAACTAGCACTGATCAGGGGATTCCTGATTGACTGGTTTAAGATACGTTTTCTGGGAGAGACAGAACTGTAATTAAATTGTCTTGGTTGGGGGCTTAGCATAAGCAACTCCATTTGGGGCCTGTTGTCTTGTTTTTAACAGCTGACTGGGGTATTTTCTTCCATGATTTGGAGCAGGGTTTAAAAATCACCATGGCCAATTTGAAGCTTTCTAACCATGAAGAAAAAAACAATTTCCATTTTAAGATTGTTTTAGATACTAAATTGGGTTTTGTTTTCAATGTTCAAACAACAGCAGGAGGCTTTAATGAAACTGAAAAGAAAACCAAACCGACTAATATATAAAGTTCTGAAAACTGTAAATTTCTTTCTAGGCACCCAAGGTGTGCACCCCATGCTTGTCTGGAGACACATGGAGGGGATACGAAGGGCCACCCACTCCTCTGGGCTGTTCGGTGATCACACTATCACATAAACAAAGCCAAAGGCCTTCATTTTATTAAATGCCTGGGCCTCTGTGCTCAAGAGAACACAGCGGTGGGCACTCATCTTACACACACCTTCCGCTGTCTGTTCACACCCACACGCCCATGGGAAATCCCTCCCCATGTCGTGTTATTTCCTCCTTAGGAACCTGATCTATTTGCTTTTTTTTTTTTTAATTGTTATTTTATATTGAGGTATAGTTGATTAACAATGTTGTGTTAGTTTCAGGTGTACAGCAAAGTGGTTCAGTTATACATATACGTATACCCATTCTTTTTCAGATTCTTTTCCCATATAGGTTATTACAGAATATTGAGTAGATTTACCTGTGTTATATAGTAGGTCCTTGTTGGTTGTCTATTTTATATATAGTATACATATCTGTTAATCCCATTCTCCTAATTTATCCCTCCCTCTTTTCCCTTTGGTAACCATAAGTTTGTTTTCTACATCTGTGGGTCTATTTCTGTTTTGTATATAAGTCCGTTTGTTTCATTTTTTTTAGATTCCACATATAAATGATATCATATGATATTTGTCTTTCTCTGTCTGGCTTACTTCACTTAGTATGATCATCTCTAGGTCTATCCATGTTGCTGCAAGTGGCATTATTTCATTCTTTTCTATGGCTGAGTAGTATTCCATTGTATATATACACCACATCTTCTTTATCCATTCCTCTGGACATTTAAGTTGCTTCCATATCCTGGTATTGTGAATAGTGCTGCTACGAACATTCAGTTCTCTCCTGGTAGAGCCAGGGTCAAAGGAGTTCCCCCCGGTTGAGGATGGGACCATGTCAGTGCCCACAAGCAGGCCCTAGCGGGGTGGGGGGGCACAGTCACCCCCCACCAGGGCTCTCATTTCACTCGGATCTGATGGGAGGTCGCATGCCGGGCAGACACGGGAAGAGAGAGGGAGGGATTGGTGTGGAGACCAGGGTTGCTTACGGATCCCAGGCTGCTCCTCGACCTCCAGGGAGGGAGACAGGAGGCCTGCAAGGACTTGGGGTGCGGGGGGACATTGTGGGACATTTACACATTGGAAGACTCACTCGATATGTGTGCCTGTGTGTGTGGTACATGTGCGTGCACATATTTATATACATATAAACACAAAGATGAATATATAAAATACACAGTGTGCCCGTACCAGTCAGCAAGGACTGTCATACAAAGCACCACACACTGGGAGGCTTAAACAACAGAAATGTATTCTCTCACAGTCTGGAGGCTAGAAGTCCAAGATCAAGGTGTCAGCGGGGCTGAGGCTGTGAAGAAGGACCTGCCCCAGGCCTCTCTCCTGGCTTCTGGGTGTTTGCTGGCAATCTTTGCTCTTTCTTGGCTTCTAGAAGCATCACCCTGATCTCTGCCTTCATCTTCACATGGCCTTCTCCTTGTGTGCATGTCTGTGTTCAAATAAGGACACCAATCATAGGGGCACACCTGCTCCAGGGTGACCTTCTCTTAACTAAATACATCTGCAAGGTCCCTATTTGCAAATAAGGGCACATTCTGAGTTCTGTAGGTTAGGACCACAGCATATGAATTTGGAAGGAATGTAATTCAGCTCCTGACTATAAACACATATGTGAGTGCAACACGTACTCAGACATATTCAGCCCACATGCTGTCTGGTTTCTTTCTAAAAAGCATATATTAATTTCCACTATGGGCACACACCTCTTCTGGGCCCTGTGCGGGTCCCTGTGCCATGTGGTGACAGGTACAAATGTCACAGGGAATGACAAACCTGGATTAATCCAGAACACACAGCTAACTCCTGGCTTTCTTCTTCATTGTCCTATGTCTGTGAGTAAAACTGCCCACCGACCCAACCACCCATCAAGGGGTTTCTGCAACCCCAATAATTCTTTGACTCCATGGAGACAGGGGTTAGGAGAGACAACTTCTGGCATCAGAGGTCCCGGACACACACCCCAACTCTACCATTAATTAATGTAAACAGAACCACTTTCCAACTTTGTGCCTTGATTTCTTCATCTAATACGATTTACGCATTGAATGGAATTCATTCATTCCATTACACATTCAGAAAGCTCTAATACACTCACTATGTGTCAGTTACTGTGCAAAACCCTGGACAGCAGAGAGAAAGGAAAGGCAGCCCGGGGGCCCCAATCCTCCACTCCCCTCCGTCTCCCAGGTCCAGTCATTCTGAGCTGTCAAAGCGGGAGCAATGGGTTTCTAACAATCTTGTCCTGCAGTGAACACGGCCACAGGCATCCTGCAAGCTCTGCTGCTTTAAAGGCTGCAGATATTTCTTTCTATGCAGGAATTGACACATACAACCCACCCCCTTCCAGGGACCTTGCAAAGAGACCAGATTCGTGGGTTGCAGAGAGGAAGGACACAAAAACCTCCAGCCCGTTGGAATCTAATGGCCACGCCTATGCTGGTTGTTTTCCCTTTGCTCCCCCATCACAAGGCCCTATGGGCTGTTTGGACAGGGCTCCCTTGTGCGCTGGCTTCCTTCTGGGTGTGGCCAGCAGGAGGCAGCAGCAGGGGACTGGAGGGAAGGAGAGAGGACAGGCTGTCTCTCCTCCACTTCCTGTTCTAGGCCACATTTTCCAGCAGTGACTGGGGTCCCTTCTTCACGGATCCTGCTCAGCTCGGATAAAACCCTTTCCTCCCTCTTATTAAAGAAAAAATTCTTCATGACACTTGTTAGAGATGGCGAGGCAGATTCACTCAGAGGGACTATGGCAATAGCTGTAGAAACTACACAACAGGGTTTTGCAGTAGCAGGGAGAGAGCTTGGGCTCAACTCTGAATATGATGAGGAAAAGTAGGAAGTTACAGCCAAGGAGGGATTCTGGCTAAACAGAGCTAACAGTATTCCTGAGGAAGGCAGGCTGGGGGATCCCCCATCACCTTGGGGATGGAGAGGGGGAAGAGCCTGATCAGATAGACACCATGTTCAGACACAGAGGGTAGGGGATTCTGGATAAACCAACCTAGCAGGATTGCTACTAAAATTGGGTGATGGGAAGGTGGACACAAAAGTCCAAAGGTCACGGTGCAGTTGGGAAGAGGGCTTCGAGAACCCTAAGTAGAATTTAGTCAAAGAGAGACACTCTGCCACCTTGGCCCTCTGGATCTGGGAGAGGAACAGTAATCTTCCTTTGCTGTTTCCTTCAAGCAAGGCTGCACTTCTGAGACCAGGCCTTTCCTTAAGTTCTCTTGAACCATCTGAGACCGATTCTATCTTCTGCTGAGACCCTGACGGACACAGCCTTGAGTCCGGTCCAGAGCTATGTGCATCACCAAGTCCTTGCAGTACCCAACATGACTTACAGTTTTGTTTCTGATGTTACCCTTCAACAGAAATCTCCCAAAGATCTCCTAACAACAGACAGAGCCTTCCTTCAAACTGGAGCCTGTGAAAGGTAGACAGACATTCCCCCTGATCTACAATGTGCTTGCAAACCTCTCAAATGAGTGGCTTGTGAATAGGAAGGATGTATCACTGTCAGTTCCGCTATAGACACAAGTCTGCCCCTCACACCAGAGAACCCCAGTTGTAGAGAACAAAGTCAGATGAAATCAGACCATGAAGACAGCTGGAAATGTGGTTCCCAGCCAGAGTGAAGGTTCTGTGCATTCTTCCTCTGATGCACGTTGATTGCTTTCAAAGGCAGCTCCTCTGCTGCACACAGCGGTGCCCACACTTCCATTCTGAGCCTTTTTTTGTCACTGAGAACAATGCAAGCACCTGAGCTCACTACGAGGAGTGACCCATCTTTTCTTGCTGAAAGGGCCCATCAGGAGACTCAGGTTAGGTAAACCAGAATTGGGGAAAATGTGAATTTAGATGCTTGCTGGTTTTCTCACACCCAAAAAGTAAAATAACATCTTTCTTCTATTAATCTCTTTCTTTACTGATTCCAGAGACCAACAGCAGTAGAACCAGAGTAAATACTTTGACTGTAGTTGTTCAAAAGCCACCTAATGGGGGCGCCTGAATCCTGTATTTCATAGTCTGATGGCCTGGTGCTGAACCTTGAAGTAAATATTCTTAAGAGGAGTTGCCCAGGATCCAGTGTTTTTTCTTGTCTGTGTGGTCATCCCAACGCCCCTTCCGTCCCCGTCACTCATGTTCCCTGGGTGGCCTGTCTCGTTTTGCTGTATTTGCTGTAACTCAAAGTCAGGCATCTCCTCCTCCTGGTGACAGCTGCAGTGGTTGCCAGAATGAGACAGCACTTAGCCCCCAGCCTCCTGCAATACTGAGTGAGAACTGAGCCTGGAGAATTTATGCTGAGCATCTGAAAGACAAATCGCCTTGAAAATAAAAACACTTAGAACTGTACTGAGGTTACTTCATGTTCTAGGAGTCAAATATGCAAGGCTGAACGACGAGTCTACTAAAGGAAAAAACTGTTTGTTCAAAGGAAGGCTTAAGTGAATAAAAGCCTCATGTTCTCAAGTCTAAGCACCCTGTTGGCTGGATACTATCTATCCACGTGCTGGAGTTTACCCTGCATTCATGTGTATATAATGTATATTCATACAGTCAGGAGATGAAAGCATACCAGCTAATGTTCACCATCCTCAAGGATAAGGTGATAGATCAGGGGTCAGCAAACCATGGCCTATGAACCAAATCCATCCCACCTCCTGTTTTTGATTTGATTTGATTTGATTTTTAAATATTTTGGGGGTGGCTTGTATTATTAACCTATGTATTTATTTATTTACTTACTTACTTACTTACTTATGGCCTCACCACATGGCATGCAGGATCCTAGTTCCCCGACCAGGGATTGAGCCTGCATCCCCACAATGGAGGCACAGAGCCCTAACCACTGGACCAACTTGAAGTCTCCACCTCCTGTTTTTGTAAATAAAGTTTTATTGGAACACAGCTACTCGCCTGCGTTTATATATTGTCTATGCTGCTTTCCCACTACAGCAGTGGTATTGAGTGGTTGTAACAGTCATATCTGAGCTTCAAGGAAGAAGGGGGTGTGCAATGGGGGCCAAGACTCTGCAGAGTTTCTAGGGCAGCTGGGGACATGGGAGGAGAAGCCATGTGGTCCCATGCAGTGTTTAAGGGGGTGACCATCTCCACGCTAACTTCACAGACCATTAACAGAAAACACAATTAAGTTGGCAGGACATCCAAGTGCCATGAACATTTTAGAGCAAAGGGATTGCAGCACTGAGTAAAAGCTGTCATTTTGAACATGACCACAGTGGTGGAGAAGGAGATTGGTGAGAAAGGACCTCAGCTTGGTGGGTAGATTTAATTACTTTCTCACACGTTATGTGCAAAATTCCTGTGAAACAGATTTCTCTAATATATGGTGAAGATATCACTATACAGATGAGTTCCAGCTCCACTGATACCAGCTGAATCCTTCCCAAAGAAAACAACAAGGAGATCTGAGAAAATATTGTTGAAATGTATTTAAAGATGTCAGAAAACTAATACAGCAATAAAAAATTTACAGAACCAAGGTTTGAGAGAAAAATCAAAAAGTTAGCCTGGCATTTGGGACCATATTACCCTAGATGCTTTTCTTCAAGCTGAAATGAGCTGCAGAACATGTAGAGATGGGCAGAGCCTTTGACAGATGCCCGGGGTGGGGGCAGGACCTAGAATTCAGGACATCCCAGGCATGGAGGGCAGCTCTGCTAAATACCTCAGCATTGAGTCGGGATGTCAAAGGGGGTAAACCTAGGAATAAGGGTGAACCAGAAGTAGATGGGGTGGGGACAGGACCTAGAATTGAGGACATCCCAGGCATGGAGGGCAGCTCTGCTAAATACCTCAGCATTGAGTCGGGATGTCAAAGGGGGTAAATCTAGGAATAAGGGTGAACCAGAAGTAGGTGGAACCTTGGAAACAAACTGCAGTCAAGCTCTGAACTATGCTCATCCCTGAGAGAGACAAGGTAATCCCAGCTTTCTAACTCCCCTGGTCTAGTTACCTTCCAGAAGTAGACAAACTCCCAGTGTAGGAAGAGAGGTCATCCAGAGCCTCAAATTATCGCTATGACTTTTCAAATACAACGCCTGCACCCAGTGAAAAATTACCATTTATAGGGAGTCAAGAAAACATTATTTAAAACAAAGAGAAACAGTCGACTCATAAAGGATTCAGACACAGGCTTTCAAATGTCTTAATAGGTTTAAGGAAATAAAGGCTAGACAGAGAATTTTTGTAAAGAGCTGGAAAATATTTTGGTATAGAATTTTATAGAGAACCAGAAACTGTTTTTAAAACCCAACTGGGCATTCTAGAGCTGAAAAACTACAATGACACCATGTTAATGTATTTAACACAAAGTTATAAAAAGCTGAAGATGAAATTAGTAAACTGAAAGGTAAGTCAGAAAGAATTGTCCAGACAATGTAATAAAAACAATAGAAAGAACATAAGAGATACAGGGATGTGGTGAAATAGTCTAAACTACCTATAATTGAAGTCCCAGAAACACAAGAAAAATATAAAGAGGCAGAAGAAATAATGGCAATATGGTCATTTTACCATGGTAATAATGGTAATTTTCCAAAACTAATGAAATACACAAAGCAATATATTCAATAAGCTTTACAAACCCCAAACAGGATAAATGCAAAAACACTACACCTAGACCCAACATAGAAAAAATATTAAAAACAAAAGAGAAAGCAGGCAGAGAAAAAAGACAAATTACTTTCAAATTGTTATCATAAGAGTTAGAGCTGACTGCTTGCTAGAAGTGATGGAATCCTGGAGAAAATAAAATTATATCTTCAAATAACAACAAAAACAAGAATTTAAATTCATGTTAATCCTAGAAAAATGTATCTCAAAAATGAAAGTGAAATGAAAACATCTTGAGACCAAAAAGGAGAGAATTTTCAACATGAGAACCACACTAATGGAAATGCTAAGGGCAGTTCTTCAAGTAGAAGAAGAAAGACTCCAGATGAAAACTGAAAGAAGAAACAAGAGTGCAGACTTAAACATGTGAATAAATCTAAGCAGAATCATCTGTACAAAATAATAATAATGTAGAATTCAAATCAAGGGCAACAGTAACACATGTGGCAGGAGGACGCTAAGTAGAGTGAAGGCATCCTAAATTTCCTGCACTGGGTGGACATACGTAAAAGGATTGATTTCTATTAGACTTTGTAAATCAAGGCTGCCTGTAGCATTCCTGAGGGTAATCACCGGTTTAAAAAGAGTACTCTCCTATGAAGTTAATACAGGTGGGGAATGTAATTGATTAATAAAAACTTAACCAGTCCAATAAAAAAAGCAATCTTGGGACTTTCCTGGTGGTCCAGTGGTTTAGAATCCAGCTTCCAATGCAGGGAACGCGGGTTGGGTCCCTGGTCGGAGAACTAAAATCCCACATGCCGCGGGGCCAACTAAGCCTGTGTGCTGCAATGAAAGATCCCGCATGCCGCAGCTAAGACCAAACGCAGCCAAATAAATAAATAAATATTTTTAAAAAGGAAAAAAAAAGGCAATCTTAAGAAGAGAAACAAGAAAGAAAATCTTCTCTTCCAGACGTCAAGACTTACTATAAAGTTATAATTAAGACACACTGGTAGTGACAGAAGGTTAAACAAAATGTTTAAAAAATGGAATAACATCTTTGGAAAACCGTTTTGCATAGGCAGATAATAGAGTCACTTGCTGGATAACAAAGTGGCGCTGAGAGCAAGGGAGACACGATGGGCTTTTCAATAGATGAGCCCATTGGACAGCCATATGGAAAAGGTGAATTTTAACCCCTATTTCTCACAATACAATAAAATTAATTCCAGGTGGTTATAGATACGCCTATGAAATACAAAACAATAAAGATTCTGGAAAATAACATCGAAGAATATCTTCCTGACTGAGGAGTAGGAAAAGATAAAAATGAAAAGAGTGATAAAATGACATATGTTAAACTTAAGAAAGTGTATTCATCAAAGAGACATGACTAAGGAAGTAATATTATTGTATGAGCTTATTAGTGTATTATATTAGGTATGTTATTTACATCCTATCTAACTGCTGAAGACCTTGCATCCAGCACCCCTAGAGAATAACAAGAAAAAGACAGACAATCCTATGGAAAAAAAACAGGCAAGAGATTTAAACAGGCAATTTCACAAAAGAATGTATCTAAATGGTTCATAAACACATGAAAATGCATCTAATCTTATTAGTCATCTACAGAAATACATATTAAGACTACAGTGGAACACCATGACACACCCTCCAAAATAGGTGTGTCATGGATTGACAGTAACAAGCATGTTGCCTGGAAATGTTTGGCATCTTTTGAACAAATGCCTGCCCTATGTCTCAACCATGGTACTCTTTGGTTTGTACCCAAAGACATGTATGAGAATACTTGTGGCAGCCTTGTTTGTAATAGTCCCAAACTGGAAGCAACTCTAATATCCATCAAATGGTAGAATACTAATACTGATGAAACATCACAAAGCAACAAAAATGAACAAACTACAGCCACATACGACAACACGGCTGAATCTCACAAATATAAGTTGAATGAAAAACGAACAATAACAAAATAATTATACTATTGTATACAATCCCAAGCAGATAAACTCAAAACCAGGCAAAACTGATTTAAGATGTTAAAGTCACATGGTGGTTAGTTGTGATTGGGAGGCAGCATGAATGGTACTTTTGGGTGCCTGGCGATGTTGCTATATCTTGACCTAGACGTCAGTACACAGGGGTGTTCAACTGGTAACAATTCGTTGGCTGCACATTTATGATTTGTACCTTTTATGGACATGTGCTATATTTTATTTAAAAAGAGGAAATGTGTGCTTTCAAACGTCAAACTTGAAAGCACAAGAACTTTAAAATTTGATAGCTGAAGTTGGAAATAAGTTCCTTGGGAGTCTCTAACTTACCCTTTTGACCAGATTTTGATATGTAATTCAAAATAGGTTCTGTTTACAGTACCAGTATTTGGTACTCTAAAAGACACAAAAGTTTATGGAATAAATAAATAAATGGAACTTTGAACATTTAACAACAACAAAAAAAGAATATAGCTATTCTTTGGGAGTAGAGGGCAGATCAACTCTGAAAAAACACGTCCTTTATTAAGTCATCCCCTGAGGAATGATACCGAGCAGGACCTCGCGGGGCTCTTGGGTACAAAAGCCTTTCTGTGTCCCCCCATTTCTTGATTATAGGAAATGGGCTTCATTTAGCCTCCTTGACCTTCCCTGAGTTCCAAAGAACAGGTTCAAACAGTTGCTAATCAGAGAAGGGAGGGGATGCAGAGACAAGGGAGGAACAGTCAAAAGAAACAATAGTGCAGCCTTGGGGCAGGGTCCTGGTTCCCCCTCAAGGGATACACACAACAATATCTTTGAGCTGTTCTGCAGGTACTGAAACCCCACCAGGTGAGAGAAGTTAACTGTCTGCTGCCCACAAGCACGGAGACCCCAGACCAGTTGGAACCAGAAGGTTGATGATGTTGACTCCCAATTACCTCACCACCAACCAATCAGAAGAATGTCCATGAGCTGATCACGCTCTGTTTGAACCATTACTATAAAACTCCTCACTATCCCCTCCAGGTCGGGACACACAGTCTTGGGGGCATTAGCCCACTGTGGCCCCCTTTGCCTGGCAAAGCAACAAAGCTATTCTTTTCTGCTTAACCCAAAACTCTGTCTCTGAGATTTAATTCAGTGTCGAGGTACAGAGGTCAAATTCGGCTTCAGAACCTTGTAGATTGCAGAGCACGTGTGTCTTTTGGCCCAGAGACCAGGGCCTGGTAAGAAGATCCCAGGTTCCTCATAAAGTTGGACTCTTCCTCTTGACTTCTGCCAGAGAAAGGTCATCTTGAACTATGATATGGATATATGTGAGACAAAAGTACATGGAATTTGAAATCAAAACACCTACAGTTTAGACTCAATGCAGCCATTAAACTAGGTCGTTTTTGTGGCATTTTAACAAAGAAGATCTAGAAGATAAAATATAGATTATTTTATTATTCTGTAAAGTAAGCATGAAACATTACAATTCCATGGCCTTTTTCATATAGATTTTAAATAAAATGTAGATGATTGTATAGTCATAACTCCCGTTGGGGTTGGGAGTGAATGAACCACAGAAAACAAAGATCTGGTAAAGAATCAGGTGGGTCAAACTCTCCCTGGGAAGTTGCCCCTGACTAGGCATTTCTGAGATCTTGAGTGATTGAGGGGTCTTCAGAGAGAAAGCATAAGGAATCCCAGTACATCTTACAGCTCCAGGCTTCTCAGAACAAGTATGTAAAGCTGGTTCTGCTGGTATCTTCTGGAGAATCAGTACCCTGAGCTTGGCTATCTCTCTGTGGTCTGTCAGGAGAAGCTCTTGTCCAGTTCAGGTAACATTAAAATCATCATCAGCAATGACTCCTGCATCAGTCCACATCCTCACCATTAACTCTGAGAGAGCCCATGTAATCTTGGATGGCATAAAACACTGTGATATTCCTGGCAAAGGCTGGTATATTAAGCCCTTTTCATCTGCTCTCACCCTCCTCTAAACATTTTTGTCTTCAATCTCAACCTCTACACCTCATAGGGTCATGTGATGGATGACACCCTGACTTCAATATCACACGTGTGAGGATAGGTCCATGTGAGGGACCTTCCGAGAATCCATAGCATAGCTTTTCCAAAAGAATTACCCCAAACAAGAGAAGTAAGACTCCATTAAGGAGAGTTTCCAAGTTGACCAAATCAGGCTAATAATAGGAACTACATCCTAGGGCTTTAGGCTTAAGTTAGATTAAATTAGAGGTAGGCAATTGAAATAGAGTATTCTCTATAAATGATAGGTGTCACCACCATAATCATTGTCCTCATCACCATCAACACTGTCATCACCACCATCATCATCCTTGTTATTATCATCATCACCATCACCATCTTCATCCCCATTATTGTCAACACCACCACCATCAACACTGTCATCACCACCATCATCATTATTATCATCATCATCACCATCATCATCATCCTTGTTATTACCATCATCACCAACACCATCCCCATTATTGTCATCACCACCACCATCAACACCATCATCACCACCATCATCATCCTTGTTATTACCATCATCACCAGTACCACCATAATTATCATTATCATTGTCATCATCATTGTCACTACTATCACCATCACCATCCTCATCTCCATTACTGTCATCACCACCACCACCATCATCATCATCCTTGTTATTATCATCATCACCAACCCCCCCCATCATCATCACTATCATTGTCACTGCTGTCATCACCATCAACACCATCATCAACACCATCATCAACATCATTCTGGAGCTAGTAGACTGCTTCTGTCTTCTTTTTTTCCCACATCCCACACTCCTGAATGCTCCACTCCAGACCTGTGGATCTAAATGCACCTAACTGTGGCCATCACAAAGGCACTGGTAAAATGGTGTGTTCTCTCCCCCTGACCATATGAAAATGGCAGGGATACATGTCAACATCCAACTGAGCACTGCGTGAGCCAGATACACCACAGACAAGCCAGGATGTATGTCTTTGAGCTCAATGGACACAGAGCAGGAGGACTCCAGTACCAGGAGATGGTGTGACCAGATGGCTGAAAATAAAGATATTAAGAAACTGGCTGCCTGTGATCTTGAAAGTGCAATGACTCGTGGCCTCAGGGAGCATTTTTGGGACGCTTTTGCCTTGCTGTTTTGAGTGAATCTCATTGTGATGCTTGCCTGTTCCACTTATTTATAGTGAGATGAAACCCAGGTGACTTATTTGGCAGCAGGGAATGCTGCTGTTTTTAATCAAAGCAAATAAAAAGACAATCTCTTTATTGAACAGATGTATCCTCAAGGCCTTTTACAGATGGCAGATGTGTGCACCTTAATCTTACATTCCTTTGAAAAAAGAACTCTCTTGAAAAGCAATCTATATGTTCTTAATTTCACAATAAAACACTTGAATAGGTCGGTCTTTCTGAATCAGGAAAAAAAATAAAAAGGCTAAGTCCACTGTGACTCAGAAACCATCACACAACACAAGCCCCTGGAAGGTGGCAATGCTGGAGTAGTACTGAGTTCAAGACCACCGAGCCTTAGGCTGCTAAGAGGCAAATTTGATTTTATAACATAAACATGAGAAATCAAGACAATGAATAAAATGTGAGGACACAAAATGTTGCATAGAACAGCAGAGCCCAATGTGTCTGAGGAGGCTGTAAGTGTAGATTTACCTAATGTCTGAAAAGACTTCACACCCACGATTAAAGGAGAAGTGGCATGCCACCTGGTACTATCTTCCACACAGCAACAATGGAGTCGAAACAAGTGGATAATGATGTTTAAAAAACAATCAGAAATACATCAGCCTCTATGGTTGCCCAGGGAGAAACCTGAGAAGGCAAATGTCCAGGGAATAACTCCTTCCCAGGCTGGAGCAGACAGGAGCGGCATGATTTTTCATACCAAGCATTGGAGAGAGATGACTTGTATGGTGATGTTGTTAAGGAAAAACATTTGAGTTCTTAAAATATTTGGGTCTCATGACTTTATAGAAGACAATGTATAGAAAACATACATTACCTCTGGATTTCTAATATGATTTTTTCGGCCAACTAGATGAGGGAAAAAAATCATCTTTCCAAGTTACTCTTTATTTTTTTTTAAACTGGTTTGTATGAGGGCAGACATAACTTTACCCTCTCTTTAGTTGTTCTACTCTTCTCAAATGACTCGTACCGTAAAACCCATTAATAGCTCAAGGAAGTCTTCATTATAAAAAGAATCAGTCAGTCAAGTGAGATGAACACAGCTGAGGGGCATCAGAGCTTGGGACCTGAGCTTGAGAAGACAAGTATTTACAAGGTCTGGACTGGCTAGGAAAGTGTCTCCCCAAGACTCTAGTCTACCTTGAATCTCTTAATGTGACTTTATATGAAAAAAAGGACCTCTGCAGATGTAATTAGTTAAGATGAAGTCATTGTGGATTAGGCTGGGTTCTAACCCAATGACTGTTGTCCTGATAAAAAGAAGATAGAGACACACCCGGACAAAAGCCATGTGACAACAGAGGCAGAGAGACTGGAGTGATGTTTCTGCAAGCCAAGGACTGCCATGGACCCATGGCAACCGCCACAAGAGGAAGAGGCAAAGAAGGGTCCTACCCTGGAGTCTTCAGAGGGAGGGAGGCCCTGCTGACACCTTGATCTCAGACTTCCGGCTCCCACAGCTGTGAGGGAATGAATCTCTGTTGTTCTAAACCATCCAGTTTGTGGTGCTTTGTTGCAGCAGTCCTGGGAATCCAAGACCAGGTCCCTTAGTCTGGAGAACGGAGCCCACAGACCCAGAGCCTTGCCAGGAATCCATAAATGCCGAGCATTTTAAACCAAGCAGGACCCTGTGGGACTCCTGGGCACAAAAGTCTTTCTGTGTCCTCCCATTTCTTGATTACAGGAAATAAGCTTCATCCAGCCTCCATGACCTTCCCTGAGTTCCAAAGGGCAGGTCCAAACAGTTGCTAATTAGGGAAGGGAGGGTATTCTGAGACAAGGGAGGAACAATCGAAAGAAACAATAGTACAGCCTTGGGGTCCCAAGGTTGTGTGTTGGAGTTCAGGGGTCGGATTTGGCATCACACCCAAGTGTCCTCTGAAATCTGTGAAGGGCAGAAACTCCTGGAGTAGATTAAACAGTGCTGGCCTCAGGTTACCCCACTAACTGACACACACCGTTTCCTTCCGTGAGTTCTGTTCATCCTTTGAGTGGGATGTAATCCTTCTATTCTTGATCAGGCTTAGAGAAAACTCTCTTTTATCATCTAACCTGCATTTTCAAAGGCCTGGGATGTCTTTCGGTGGATAGTCAAAGGTTTTTAGCTGAGATTGTGGAATTTCTGCCTGGTGTATGTATCAGGCTGCCCCGGCCGTCCCTCCCCTTCGCTGCATCCCCTCCCTCCCCTGCCCCTTCCTGCTCTGCCTGAGCTGCACCAAGGCTCCTCCCACTGTACGTAAGTCTTCCCTGTTCTGCGCCCCTTCAATCCTGTATGCGTCTCCTTTGCCTCTTCAGAGCGTGGTGTGTCAGTTCCCTAGGGCTGCAGTAACACAGTGCCACGAACGTGGTGGCTTAAATCAACAGAATTGTCTTCTCTCACAGCTCTGGAGGCCAGAAGTCTGAAACCAAGGAGTCAGCAGGTGCCCGGAGGCTCCAGGGAAGAATGCGATTCCTCCCCCTAGTCTCTGGGGTTGCCGACCGTGCCTGGCACTCCTTGGCTTGCAGCTGCATCCTGGTGACCTCTGCCTGTCACCACATGGAGACCTCCCAGCGTGCCTCTCTGTCCCTGCCTCTCTCTCCTCATCAGGCAATGCATTAGGGCCGATCCTGCACCTATTTCTGGACCTCGCTCTCTCTTTCACAGGTTCTGGGTCCCTTGCCTCCTCTCTTTCTGGTCCATCATTTATCTCTGCATCTCCACCAAGGGATCTCTCCAGACAGAGATCCACTCACTGCTTCCACCTGCTGGGCCTCCACCGACTCAACAGACACGGCAGAAAGCCCGAGCCTCTGAGCCTGGTTTGTACAGTTCTCCCAAACCTGGGCCCTTCCTGCCGGCCCTCTCCCCTGTCTTGCTCAACACCCAAAACCTACGTCAGCAAAGCAGGACGGCTTGGAGACCGTGGCCCAGAGCGGCATGTTTCATTTGGGACATTTACTCTTCTTTTTTCTTCCCTTTGCACTGTAGGACACTAGCATTCTTTTCTGCTTTCTTTCCTGGTTAATTGTCACCTGTCAAGACCAAGTTCAAGGCCAATCTGCAGGAAGGCCTCTCTCCCCTCCATAGCACCCCGACCCAGGCTGGCAGGGCAGCTGCCTCTGGGCCTCCAGAGCCCAGCACACCCTGCACGGTCAGCTCTCAATGTTTGTCCTTCTGTCTGTCCCCTTCCCTCCTCTGTGGGCTCCTTGCCTTTCCCGGGAGGGCAGATGCAGCTTCTCACAGGGACTGAGCACCGGGCCTAAAGTGAGCTGAAGGGCAGCCCGTTTCTCCCCGGCCCCTCTGCCTGCACGCTGGCCCCAGGGCCTGTGCACGGCCTCCTCCTTTCGATGCTGTGAGTCTCACCAAAGTGTGTTCAGCTGTTCCTGGTGGCATCTGTTTTTTTCTTTCCAAATGAGGATTTTGATTATTGGTTACTTCAGAACAGTCAAGAGAACCCAGGCCATCCTCGCCGCACTCGGCTCTCAGCCCCTCTTCCCCTTAGAAGACATAGGTGTCCATCTCCACCCGAGGACCCACCTCTCAGGAGGTCAGAGCTCACCAGAGCCTTCGGCTTAAGGAGAAAGCAGTGGGCACAAGTGGGGCTTTAACGGGGGGATCAGGCCACAGGCTAAGCAGACCCAGCTTTAGACCTCAGGGTAGCAACCATCTATATCCTGAAATGAAATAGTCATCTAGAATGCTGACAGCCGCCGCGGCCTCTCTGGGTGATGGCCGTCGCAGACACTGTGTGTCCCCAGCCTGAGCCAGTGTGGCCAGGGCTGCTCAGGCCTGAACGGGGCCCGGCCAGTGCAGGGCAGGGTCAGCAGCCTGAGTGGGAGTCAAGCTGTTGAGACCCTTGCGCACGCTCCATCAGGAGGGCGCCTCTGCCCTTGGTCGTCCCTGGGTCTGTGTCTTCCAGAGTGCTTCCCATGTGCAGGGAATTCCCTGAAGAACAGAAAAGAGAAACAAGCCCTGGCATGTACTAATAAAAGGTAAAAATAGCCCCCGTTATTCAAGGTTCATGATGGCAGGGCAATGTCATAATGGCCCGAGCGCAGGCCTGGGCTACGTTGTTAAAACCTCACAGCAGAGGACTTCCCTGGTGGTCCAGTGGTTAAGAATCTGCCTTCCAATGCAGGGGACGTGGGTTTGACCCCTGGTCAGGGAGCTAAGATCCCACATGCTGCAGGCAACTAAGCCCTCGTGCTGCACACTACAGAGCCCGTGCCCTCTGGAGCCTGCACGCCACAACTAGAGAAAAGCCCACGTGCCACAGCGAAGAGCCCACGTGCCGCAGTGAAGAGCCCACATGCCACAGCGAAGAGCCCACGTGCCGCAGTGAAGAGCCCACGTGCCACAGCGAAGAGCCCACGTGCCGCAGTGAAGACCTAACGCAGCCAAAAAATAATAATTTTTTTTTTAATTTTATTAAAAAAAAAAAATTCACAGCAGCCTCGCTGGGCTTGTCGGTGCCGATGAGGGAGCTGGGCCTGAGGAGGCGACGTGACCCAGGTGAGGATGAGGCGGAGCTGGGGTGGGAAGCCCAGTCTGCTGACAGCCACACGGCTGCACCTGCGCCCCAGGTCAGGGCCAGCTCCGGGGACTTCTACGTCTGCCTCATCTCCAACTTCTCTAAAAGAGCTTCCATTTCAGGGGCCAACCCCTTGCCTCTCCCCCTGCTTGGAGCACGTGCTGCACGCTTCCTCCCAGGCAAAGAGGCTGCAGCCGGAGCCATGACAATGGATGGAGTGGGTGCAGGTGACGACCTGAGTTCCGGAGCTGCAGATTGAGGCTCCAGAACAAAGCTGGGAGCTTCTGGCTGACTGCTGACCCGGGTGCCAGTGGCCGCATCTCTCAGACTCTAAGACTCCAAACACCTGCTAGTTCAAGTGCAGGTGGCCAGGGGCAGCACGTCAAGAGCATGGCGGGGCAACCAGCCAACTGGACAGCTCAGCTGGTTTTGCTCCTCGCAGTGGAAGCACAGCTTCACGCTTCCCCATCGCCCCCCGGGGGACGGGGCTCCAGGCACCTCTCTGGGCCTCCGCCTCCTTGTGTGTGAAATGGAGGGATTGGATTGTGCAGCGTTGAGGGAGCCTGTGGCTGTATTTGTCTCTTGACTATAAAATTTCCATCAAGACTAAAGCTGGCTTTGCCTCAAACAGCAGCAAACAAATGCAAATCGTGTGCAACGGGCCAAGCTCAGCGCCAGGCACAGCATGAAGGACCCCATGCCTTGATCCTAACGTGAGGATGGCCCTCTCCAGCGGGGGGCTCAGGCTGATGCCCATGGCCCATCAGGCCAGCTCCACTGGCTGACCACCGGACATCACAGACCCAGCCAGCCCTGGGGCAGCAAGCGCCCACCGTGCCAAGAATCAGGTGCCCAAACGCAACGGCCCAGGGAATATGTCTCCCTTCTCAGTTTGTCAGCTTGACCGTTAGAGGGCCACCTCGGCCCCTGACCTCGGGGAAAGCCACTTCTGATAGAAAGTCCAGCTGGATGCTGGTGCTCTGGACACTTCCCATGAGGGTCGGTTGCAGAAGGCCCTAAGAATCAGGACCAGCCAATCCCCTTGGCCCACGGCTCACCTCCTGCAGAAATGCTCTGAAGAGGAAGTGAAGGGACATGTAATTCATAGACGCCTTCTTCTCCGCAGGACCTTTATAATCATCCTTCGTTCACTCAACCAGTCTTCCTGGGCACCTACTCATGCCACACACAGAAGACCGCTGGAGAGCCAGCCCCGAGCCAGCCAGATAAAGCGTCCCCCGTCGTGGACTTTCTCTTCTAGGGAGAGAGGGAAGACAGTAAGAACAGAAAGAAGTATATAGTGTGCTGGGTGGTGAAGATGGTCAGGGGAAAAGCAAAGCCAAGGAAGTTAACCTGAGGTCCAGAGAAGCATCCCATAGGAGGGGAGGGCCTGGCAGAGGGCAGCGGCAGAGGCAGCCCGTGCTGCTGTCTGGGGGGAGGTGGTAGAACAGCGGAAGCAGGGGCCCAGGTGCAGGTGGAGACAGCAGGTCTGGAGGCCAGTGCGGGCAGAGTGCGGTGCAGGAGGCCCGTGTGCAGGAGGCCGGTGTGCAGGAACTGAGCCACGCGGGGAATAGTGGTGGTGGTGAAGTTGGGGAGGACACAGGCCCAAATGCTACAGAGCACTGCTGCTCAATGTAAGAAATTTTGCTTTCTCTGCAAGGCATACAGGAACCCCTGAGCCCTATTAGGGCCAGCAGGAACACAGCAAGGCTCGGCTTTAATAGACTTGCTCTGGGATGAAAACAGTGGGAGCAAGGGGAGTGGCAGGCAAGCAGGCAGGAGGTGTCTGCAAAAATCCAGGCATGGATGACCTTGATCTGGCGGGGGACGAGGAAGAGTGGCCAGAGTCGGGAGCCCCATGACGGGCCCAGCTCTCAAGATTTGCTGGGGGACTAGGAGGTGGAAGGGAGAAAGAGCAGCGGGAAGGATGGAGCTGCCGTGCATGCAATTAGGAGAACAGAGGGCAGGGAGCGAGGACACGCACAGGCGCTCTACCTAGACGCGTCACGTCTCATATGCCCGTTAGACTCACAAGACACTGCGTAGCTAGTTAGATGTGAAAGTCTGCAGTTCAGGATGTTGGTCATGGCTGGAGATATAAATTGGGAACCAAGAGTGAATGTATATTTACCACCAAGAGACCCAAGTGTAACTAGAGAGGGAAGAAGTCGAGGATAGAACCTGAGGCATACCAAGTCTTAGAGGTCGGAAGGAAAAGTAAGTTCTGCAAAGTCCACTTCCTGGATTCAGGAAGAGAGCCAGCTGTGTGTTCCGGAAGCTGAGTGAAGGCAGCCTCACAGAAGGAGGCAGTGGTCAGCTGGGAGCACCTGCAGCGGGAGGGCCAGATGAGAGGGATGCCCAGAATTAACCCCTGCATGTAGCCCTGGGGTCGTCAACTGTGACCTTAACCAGAGACCACTGGAGAGGTGGGGACAAACGCCTGATTGAGTCATTTCAAGAGCAAACACTGGGGCAGCTCCTGGAGGGAATGGTGGACTAAAAGGAAGGTCGTTTCTTAACTGTTGGAAAGAATAGCACGTTCACTTGCTGGTGGAAGGACCCAGCAGGGGAGACATTGATCACAAAGGAGAAAGGGGCTGAGAGGAGATGGGATTTAGGGCACACGTTCATGCCGAACACAGGAGGGAGACAGAGGCGTGGGCACAGCTGCCGGAAGGCAGTAGAAGAGATAGCTGGAGCTTGGAGCAGTTCTTTTCTGATCATCCCTGTTTTCTCCATGAAACTAAAGAAGCAAAGACATCAGTTAATGTCGAGGATGGAGGAAAAGGCGGTATGTATTCAAGAGACAGGAGAAGGTATAAATGGTGATCAGGGAGCGTAGTATGAAGACCAGGCAGATTTCAGAGCCACTAGAGGTCAGTGCTCATGGGTTTAAGGATAGAAGCATTTGGGCAATTGTGTTTTTGTCCAAACTCAATCTGCTGCCCAGGTGAAGGGGGACTACGGTGTCACCAAGCACATAAGATGCAGAAATAAAGGAGCAAGGCAGCCACTGTGTTAGTGACACCACCCTGTGAAGTGTAACTCCTTCTTTAAGAAAAGGAATTGAGTAACTTGCCCAAGATCACTGAGCTAGTGAGGCGATGATTTGGGATTGAAATCCAGGTCTAGCTAACTTGGAAAACATTGATCTTTCCACCATTGTATTCACTCAGTACTTAATAAAGAATTTAGCATTATATATACCTATGTCTGCTCTGAGTTTTCTGTGCCATTATACCATTAATGCCACGTTGAATTGCACTGTTTTTATTATTCAGCCTTAGTTCTTTGTTTTTCCAAATGTTTTAATTAAGGTATGGCCTAAACACAGGAAAATCAGAATTCAGACATGTATGGCTTGATGAATATCACAAAGTGATAATTACCAATGAGTTTCTTATATCTGTGACATCTTCCATTGGTTTTGGAAAATTCTCAGCCATTATCTCTTTCAGGATTGCCCCTGGTTCATTCTTGTTTGCTCACCAATTCTAGAAATGTCACCCAGTCTCTTCTTTCTTTGCCATGTTTTTCACCATTTATTCTTTCTATGATTCAGTCTGGATGCTATCTTTCAACTGTTCCTTAGTTCTTTGGTGAAATTCCTAACTTGGCTTTTAATTCTTGAACATATTAAGCACAGTTATTTTAAAGTCTGTGTCTGATCATTCCAATATCTGCCTCTTCTGTGGTTTTGTTCCTAGTTTTTTCTATTTGTCTTTGGTCTGTCCTTATTTGTTTTCACCCCTGTTGTTTTAATCTGCATTTAGAACTTTAGGCATGAGAAATTAGAGCTCCCATGAGGTGCTGGTTTGTGCTATCGTTCTTCAGGGAAAGCTTATTCTCCCTTCAGACAGGCAGTCGGGGGGCGAGGGGGCTCTAGGCTTCATTCTTTGTGAGACCTCATCTATTTCTGTTTCACCCTTATTCTTAAGTGTGACCTTGCAGGATTCCCAGCTGAAGGCCTTCTCCCTTGTGTTGGGCTCTGAGATCCAATTTTTGCTGAAAGCTCTGAAGATACTCAGACTTTTAGCCGGTACAAGGGCCTTGAGAGGAAAGTGGCACCTCCCTCAGGGTTTCTTCAGTGCCTCTACTTCCATCCGGGATCCTGGACCTCAAATCCTTGCTGTCTCGGGAGCTCTGCAATGGCTATAAACAGATGGGCCTTTTCTCTTTACAGTGTGTTCAGTTTTTCCTGTTATTCTTGGTGGAAAAGTTGGTCTGCATTATCTCATCTTCCAATACTAGAAATGCAAGTCTCTTCTTAACTGCTTAAAGCATTTCACGTGGATTCTTTTATATCCTCCATAGCCCACTAGCAGGGCAGATGCCTAGAAAGACACATTTCACTGGGCAGTACCCACAGATATGAAGTCAAATGGTGCAGTGCATTCATTACATTCTTTAAAGTCATCTCCTTAACAAAGTTTTCTTTTTTTTTTTTTTTCTTTTCCTGTCTCCTTTGGTTTCAGGAAGGGCCTAAAGAGTTAATTTTTATGAAACTGGGAAATCTCTCTCAGGATTCATCATACTGTGTTCTTAGAAATTGTCCACCTCTCTTTAAAACATTCCAGGTTATTTAATTATAAGTTTCAAGTAGTGGTTGGGGCAGAATAAGGTATTTGGAACATGTACAACCTAACCTTAAACTTAATAATGTGTTCTCAGGAAAAACAAAAAACAAAAACAACTTTAATTAAGAAAGCCAGATGACATAGCAGAGAAATGTAATCAAGCAAGTCAGTCTTCAGTGGTAAGAAATGGGAGATTTATTACGTATTTCCTCTTGGGATCCAGCCTGGAGAGTGAGGGTCAGTGATGCGTTTGAATGGAGGAGGTGCTCAGGGTTGACCAGTGCACAGCCCCAGGCCTGGTCACTCTTAGGACCCCATCAAGCAGGCTGCTGGAGAGGGCAAAGAGGTGAAGAAGTGGGGTGGGGAGCCACCTCTGTAGGAATGAGCAGAGATGTGCACAGACATGGGAAAGCTGCAAGCCCTGTGCCCAGTGAGTATTTCTGCTCACTCAGAAGCCACACTCCCTAACACAGATTTATCTCAGGTGCCAAATTTAATCTGTCAGCACTGTGTTGAGAAAGATCCTGATGCTGAATCAAGGTCAATGACAAAGGGTCCTACTACAATGAATGGTACCAACCAGAGGCTTGGGGTGGGGAGAGCAGCAGTGCTGGTGTTGTGTATTTACCACTTCTCTCATTGAAGTATGTGTACAATGACAATTATCCTATACGTTCATTATTTTTTCACTTGTTCTTAAATAACCTCATGATGTAGGTAAGACGGGTATCATAAATCCCATTTTTCAGGTAAGAAAAGAGCACTTTAGAATGTAACAGGATTTGACCACATAATCCACAGCTTCCTACTGAGCTTCTGTTCCTATTCAATTTTCCCATAGCTGTTAGGAAGACAGTCAGCACCCGGTGACCAGGGGATCAGGTAAAAACGTGGACGATGCAGTAATATTCATAGCATTGCTCTCAGAGAACACAATAAATACTCCCTAAAGAACAGCAAACTATTCTGTCCATTCATGTTAAAAAATGTTTAAAAACCTAATTAAAAGATAAAAGTTATGAATGATCATGAATTTAGACACTTTATATTGCAAATGGAATAACATAAGTATAGAACAACACGTATTTGAATTTATACACAGATTTTTTTCAGTAAATACATACTACAGTACTAAACAATCCATGGTTGGTTGAATCTGCAGGTGCAGAACTGCATATACAAACGGCCAACTGCAAAGTTACACATGAATTTTCTATTGCACTGGGGGTCAATGCCCCTAACCCCCTCGTTGTTCAAAGGTCAACTGTAGTTGATGCCCCAAACATATAAGGAAATACAAAAGGGGTTGAAAACTTTCACTGCTAATTTTTGTGCATACCCAAAAATAAGGCAGGAAAAGAGCCATTTAACTAAATTAAAAATATATATTTGGGCCACATGCTAAATGCATAAAATATACTAGAATATAATCTAGTATGGGTTAGATTAATGTATAAGTAACTATAATCCAAGACAGGATATGATAGTACTTGCCATTGAAGAGACACAAGAAAACAGAATGGGAGACCACTGAGTCAGGAGATTTGGGTATAATCATTCAGCGAGATTATTGAATGAATTACATTTTTATAACTATATAAAATTTACTGTCAAATTTAAGAAAGCAAAAAGAGAGAGAGGGAGAGAAAGAGGGGAGTATTTCTTTCAATCTTATAGATTGACTCTGATCCTCTGTGTTCTTTTTCCTCGACTCCTCAGGTGGGTATGAACAAACCCAGTCTATAATGTATTCACATCTATTTCTTTAAAACTTTCTAGAATTGTATATAATGAGCATCTGATAATAAATCAATTTATCTCAGGACTTGTGGCATAGATTTTAATTTCTGCTTACAAATTTTCAAAGGTTAATAAAAGAGAAAATAGAGTTTCTACAAGTGAACATAGAAATCAAGAATTTGTTGTAATTCCTTCCACCTTTAAATAGAAATGTTTTTATATTATCCAACATGGACTACTACCCCTCTTATTACTTAGCTCTCCTGGAAACAAGATCCGAAAGCCCCTCTGCATCAAGTGTTCTGTCTTCTCTGGAGGCTGAACAAGTCTGCTGTAGGCAGAGGGAGGGTCTTTAGTTGCATTATCGATTTCTAAAGTCTCTCACCATGGACACTCTTAGCAGTGACATCTCCTCCATCCACTTATGCCTTGGTGCTTAGGTCCTTGTAGGCAAAAGAAAAAAGGTCACAACTTCTTTGACACTCCTCCAGTTAAGAGGCTTAGTCTGTGTCCCCTCCCCTTAAATCAGGGTAAGCTTGTGATTGCTTCAGTCAAGCAGAATGGTGGAAGTGACCCTGTGTCTTCTGAAGCAAGGTCATAAAAGCTGTGCTGCCTCCACGTGGTCTCCTGAACCCAGCCCCATGCAGTGAGCAGCCCAAGCTGGGGGAGGAGAGGCCACGTGTGGGTGCCCCGCTCAACAGTCCCAGGTGAACCCGGCCTTCAAGCCATCCCAGCCCAGGCAACAGATGTCTGAGTGAGGAAGCATCCAGATGGTTCCAGTCTCCAGCCTCTGGTCTGCCCAGTCATTCAAGTCTTTCCAAATGAGACCTCGGACCTCCCTCTTGTGCTCTATACAATTTCCTGACCGACAGGATTTGTGAACATAATAAAATGATTGCTGTCTTATCCCACAAAGCTTGGGGTCATTTGTTACGCAGCACTCAACCAGAACGCCCGCCATTGCATCTGCCCATGTCACTCAAACTTGTCTTGAGTCCCACCTCTCAATCTATTTCTATCCTGACCTCAAATTCTCTGCCAGTCCTTATGAAAATTTTCCATCTTAACACTCACCCAGCTTTACACTAATATTCTTCTCATTGCAGAATAATTTGTTGTATTTACTTCCATTTTTAAAACCATTTTACTATCACGGGATGTTTCCATTCTTTTCCACTTGGAGTAATTAAGGATGATGCCATCATAAATATCTTTGTATGTGATTTTATGCTTGAGTTTCAGATTAGTTTTAAAGGGTACATTTTCAGAAGTTCAATTACCAGGTTAAAGAGGATTAATGACTTTAGGCTCTGGAGGCATATTGGCAAATTTATTTTCAGAGTTATAACAATTTAGAGTGACACAAATAATCTATGAGTGTGCCTGTGCCTCTGTGCCCTCTCCAGCTAAATTAAGTTTTATAATTAAGAGAAATACTAATTTGAAGCATAAAATTCACAGTTTTGTTTATCTCACAAATTTATGTAGAGGTGGAATGACAAGGGCAGCTAGAATCATAAGCACATTAAAGCACGAGGTACAAAAACAGACGGAATATGATTTAGAAGAAGAGAGAGAAAGCAAAAAGAATGATTGTCAAGTCTAAGTGGGAGAGAGAGAGAAAGACAGAGCAAAAAAGAGATGGAAGAAGGTAGCAGAAGGGACCCTCAGATCATGGCAAGGCCAGATACATAACGAGAGAGAGAACCCAAAAGAGAGATTAATTCCAAGCAGCTGCATGGCTCACTGTATTGAGTAGGGCTCTGAGGCTCCATCAAAGCTCATAGAAGGGGGGGCAGGGGGGGCAAGGCTTCCCTGTTGGTGCAGTGGTTACGAACCCGCCTGCCAATGCAGGGGACACAGGGTCGAGCCCTGGTCCGGGCAGATCCCACGTGCTGCGGAGCACCGAAGCCTGTGCGCCACAACTACTGAGCCTGAGCTCTAGAACTTGTGAACCACAACTACTGAGCCCGTGTGCCGCAACTACTGAAGCCTGCACGCCTAGAGCCCGTGCTCCACAACAAAAGAAGCCACCACAATGAGTACCCCCACTCGCCGCAACTAGAGAAAGCTGCACACGGCAACAAAGAACCAAAGCAGCCAAAAATAAATAAATTAAATAAATAACTTTATTAAAAAAAAAAAAAAAAGCTCATGAAGGGTTGTTCTCCATGGGGTTTTCAGGACAGCTGTGTCCAAGAATCGGACTAAGGTATTGGAGAGACCCAGACCCAGAGTCGTTAAGAGAATGAGAAAAAAAATAATCTTGATCAGTGGTGTCACTATGATAGAATGTCCACCTTGTTTATCATCCCACAGTTTCCTCAGAGAGTAACAGGAGGATAGAGCACAAGCTCTAGATAAATAGCATTAGGGGAAAAAAAATTACAAAAAAATATTTGGAACGGGAGTGAATTTGGCCAAACAGATTCAAATACCCTTACTGTTATTTTCCAAAACAACTAACAATTCATCTTCTCTCAGGTAAATGTAGCTCCTTGAACTAAGAAATGTATAAGAATATTCAAAACATCCTTTGCAAGAGTGTGCTCCTTGAAATCCCGCTGTTTAATGGTCAGCTCGCTGTGCTGTTTTATTTTTTTTCACAGATACCAAGGGCTTACGATAAAAACATCTGGTCTGGGTGAGCTGGTTTTTGGAAGCAGCACATTATGTAAATAAATATCTGCTTAAAAATGCATCCCACAGTTGCAACTGATATCGTCAGCTCCCCAGTTTTCCAAGAGCAATATGAGATAAACCACAATTAAGTCTTCTAAACAAGAAGAGAATGACAGATAAAATAATCATTTTCGCTTAAGCTCTGTTCTGGGCTGGCATCAAGGACCTTTGTAATTCAGGACACTGCAGGCTACTGGACTTGCAGAAGGAAACACCTCTTCCCCCAGACCACACTCGAGTGCTTGGCATATACATTTCACATATACAAGCAAATAAATATTTTATTTTCTGCTTAGCCGGGAAATAAGCAAATTAAACACTCTAGTTTATAGTATCAGCGATATTTACATGTCAGGTGTGACCACTTATATTGGTACACTGGCCTACGATATGCAAAGGTGATTTCCTTGTATTATCCCATGTCATTAGCACAACAATTCTGACAGAAAGCTATTAGTATCTCCATTTTTTTCAAAAACTGGTCCTAAATAAATCCAACTGCTTGCCTGCATGTGGGGAGCTCAATGCTGAGGAGAGAAATTATACAACTGCCATTTGAAACAATTTCAAACCAATGTTCTCCTACTGTACCTGGGCCCTCAGACCCCACCACACCTGGGCCCTCAGAACTTACCACACCTGGACTCTCAGAACCTACCACACCTGGGCCCTTAGAACCCACCACACCTGCACCTTTAGACATCCAACCCGTGCCTACCTCACCTCCCACCTCAGCGAGGGATTCTGTGCTGTGCCCAAGGGCTCACCAGATGCCCACTGCCCTCACGTACTGCTCCACTACACTTATCAGGGCCACCCCATGAATTCCACCACCTGCATTTCTTGGAGTGAACCTAACACAAGCCAGTGAAGAAAAAAAGGTTCTGTAGGGTCTCAGGGGCCCCGAGGACAACCTTCAACTCCCCTCTTGTTTACACTGACATTGGAAACTGAACAGAAAGGCCTCTTTCTCATGTCCAGATGCTCTTTGAAGAGATGACTCGTGTTTTCCGACCTGCTTTCTTTCCGTGTGGACTGCCACCCCATTTGAGAAACAAGGATTTATTTTCTGGGCCTTTGAAGAGAAAGGAAAGCAACACAGTGGCTCTTCACACAGTTGGGCCAGAGCCTGCAGGGGTGCTTGGGAGCAGGGACCCCAGGCCAGCCCCACGAGGGACCAGCAGTGGGTCCCATTCTCTGCAGCTCAGCAGAACTTCATAGGTGAGGACCAGAAATGCGATTGGGCAGGGAAGGGCCGGCGGGACACAGGACAGCACGGCAGAGCAGGTCCAATCCCAGGGTCCTCGTCTGGGACCTGGCGTCCTTTGGTGATGTTCATGGTCAGGTTCCCGAGAAGCAGACCTGAGACAAGGAACAGAGTGTGTGTGATGAGGAGGAGGTGCAGGCGGGAAATGGTGTGAAGTCGAGGCTGGACCAGGAGGAAAAGCCAAGCGGGATATAGCCCCAGCCTGACTCTGGAGGGTCCGCGGGGTGTGAGTTATGCCTCAGCGCAGTTCCAGTCCGGAACAAGGATGCTGTGGTCACAGTCCCACACCCGGGCCCGGGTCACCAGCCACTCGGGTGGGGTGGCAGGACCTAAACTCTGGGCATTTCCTGTCTGTGCACGTGGAGGACGGGTCAAGGTCAGTGCCTCAAGGAAGAGCTACAGCTCCAGTGGGGAGGTGGACGCAAAGGCAGGGAGGGATCTGAGGGGATTTGGGTAAAATACTCCATCGTCCTCCACAGGTAATAACTGTTTTATTGTTGAATACTTACCACTGTGTTCCAGCCACTGTTGTCAGCGCTGTATGTATGTGGATTCACTTAGAAGGATCTAGCAATCCGCATTGTCCTGGTTTTGCAGATGGGCAATTTGTGCACAGAGAGGTTGGTTCAGTGGCCTGAGGCCCGATTCCTTGATGGTCACATTCCTACAGGTGGCAGAGCCCTGCCCCGGGGGCCATATTATAGGCCAGTGTCTGCACTGCCCTTGCGTAAGAGCCAGTTTCCTCCTCTGTAAAATGAAATAACAACTAGCTGGTAGGGTTATGAGAAGATCCTTCTTGATTATGACACAATGGTGAATTACCCTGACCAGGAGCAGGGAGAACCAGAAAGGGAACCAGCTGACCCAGACAGCCACAGACCTGGTCAGTTCCAAGTAAAGTGAGCCTCTGGCATCCATGATCACTTTGATACTGGACGGAATGACCACACACGTTTAACTCCACTCTCATAGGACCTCGGTACAAGGAGACCTACCCCATCCTCTTTCATGGGTCGTAACCAACTAGCTCCTATGTTGCATTTAGTCATTTTTAAAAACTGGCAGTTTTGTTTTCTCACCTAATGAGAATTCCAGAGGCAGGTGGTTGCTGGCCTTGGTTCAGTGGCTCAGTGATGTCAGGAACACAGTGTCTGCTATTTTCTTGGCTTTCCTTGTGGTTACAAGATGGCTGTTGCAGTTCCAGCCATCACATCCAAATTCTAGGCAGCAAGAAGGATGAGCAGAAAGGTAAAGGGAAAGTGGTAAGTGCCAGCTGAGTCTTCTGACTTTTAAAGTTTTCCCAGAAAGCCCACCCAAGTGTATCTCATTTGTCAGAATAAAATCACATGGCTGAAACCAAGTTCCCCTAAAACTGAGTTCTTCTGCCGAGTTTATGATTAACCTCTCTATCAAAAATTTTGTTCCCTTTCTTGTCCCAAACTTGTTCCCCTCAAGATTGAGGAGTATCAAAGTAAAGGGGGAATTAAAACCACATAGAAGCTCCTGTGTCCCTGTCCTTTGTAGTAAAAGGCTTTAGTCTCTCAGGTCTCCCCTGAGTCTCAGAGGGCTGGCTCAAGAGTTAATGATCAGGAAATGTGAAGGTGTAGAAACAAAGAGTAGCTTTTGGGCCAGGAGACAGGTAACAATTTAGACTATAGATCAGCCACATCGCAGAGTCACTGAACTCCCAGTTCCCTGAAAGATAGAGATAAGGGCCCAACACATCTTCCTAAGTTGTGTTTACAGGAAGCAGACCCACCAGATGGAAACTGCTACTGCAAGCACAGAGACCCCAGACCGGCTGAAACCAGAAGATTGGTGATGTTCAAAACTCAACCTTGATACCAACCAATCAGAGAACTGTGCACAAGCTGATCACACACCTGGCAGCTCCCTCCCTCACACTGCCTTTAAAAACCCCTCCCTGAAAGCCATCAGGGAGTTCAGGTCTTTTGAGCATGAGATGCCCATTCTCCTTGCCTGATGCCCTGCAATAAACATTGCACTTTCCTTCACCACAACCCGGTGTCAGTAGACCAGCTTTACTGTGTGGGCAAGCGGACCCAAGTCCAAGTTCAATAACACGGCCACCCCATGTGCAAAGGAGGCTAGAAAATACACTTCCTTAATTGGGTTCATTGCTGCTCCAAAATGAGAATCCTAAGGGTGTATCAGTTTCCTATTGCTACTGTGAAAAAATTAACACAAACTTGGTGGCTCAAAACAATACCCATTCATTCTCTTTCTGTTCTAGAGGTCAGAAGTCTTTCGTGTCTTAATGGGCTACAGACAAGGTGCGAGCAGGGCTGCAATCCTCCTGGAAGTCTAGGGGAGAAGGTTTCCTTGCCTTTCCCAGCTCGCAGAGGCTGCTTGCATTCCTGGGTCTGTGGCTTCCTTCTATCTTGAAAGCCAGCAAAACCCAGTCAAGTCTCTCCTGAGGTTTTATCTGTCTGGTTCTCCCTCTTCTGCCTCCCTTTTCCACTGTTAAGGACCCTGAGATTACTTTGGTTCCATCTTGATCGTTTAGTATCATCTCCTATCTCAAGATCAGTAAGGAATCAGAAATATTAATTTCCGTCTGCCATGTAAGGTAATGTACCCACAAGTTCTGGGAATTAAGATATGGACATCCTTTTTGGAGCGGAGTAATTTTTCTGCCTACCACAGTTGGAAGGGAAGAAAAAAAATAGATATCAGGTGGGGGGCCACCAGCAGCATCTACCATTTGGGTGACTATATGCAACGCTGAAGTAAAAAGTTGAATTAAATAATGCCTTTTCACTCAGTATGACAATCTCTAGGTCTATCCATGTTGCTGCAACTGGCAATATTTCGTTCTTTTTATGGCTAAGTAATACTCCATTGTATATGTGTACCACCACTTCCTTATCCATTCATCTGTTGAGGGACATTTAGGTTGCTTCCATGTCTTGGCTATTGTGAATAGTGCTTCAAAGATAAGTCAGACAAATATCATATGATATCACTTATATGTGGAATCTAAGAAAAGGGTACAAATGAACTTATCTACAAAACAGTAATAGAGTCACAGATGTAGAAAGTAAACTTATGGTTACCAGCGGGGGAAAGAAGGGAGGGGAGGGATAAATTGGGAGATTCGGACTGACATATACACACTACTGTATATAAAATAGATAACTAATAAGGACCTACTGTGCAGCACAGGGAACTCTATGCAATACTCTGTAATGACATATATGGGAAAAGAATCTAAAAAAGAGTGGACATATGTATATGTATAACTGAACCACTTTGCCGTACACCTGAAACTAACACAACATTGTATATCAGCTATACCCCAATAAAAATTTTTTAAAAAGCAAACACACACTCTTTTTCCCACTTTCAACAGGATTATAATATCAAGGAATTTAAGAAACAACCCTTAAGTATCTGATTTTTAGAGTGGACTTAGGAAATTGAGGGTCAGGAAGGTTGAGCAGCCTGCCCTAGGCTGCTGAGAAGCAGAGCTGGGATTTGAAATCGGGGGTCAGGGGTCAGGGGTCAGGGGCAAGTTGGAACCAGAGCCTGGGTCTAGGTTCTCCCTTACCAGGAAGCCACATCATGTTTGTATACAAGGTGGAGAAATTTTCTGTAAGGGACCAGATATTTAGGCTTTACGGCTGTTTGGTCTCTAGCACACGACTCAAGTCTGCTGACAGCCACAGAGAGTAGTAAACGAACAGCCTGGTGGCCGAGTTCCAGCAAAACCAAAGCAGCAGGTGGACCCGGTTTGGCCCAAGGGCCTAGTTCACTGAGCCTTGGTCTAGGCAATGATATCATTGGTAGTTTGTTTTATGAAACCTCCTTGAACCCTGAGTTAGTGCTGAGCCACGGCTCCTGCGGAAACACGGAGCCAGGCTCCTGCACGTCTCTGGCCACACAGTTTTGTGAATCGATCAATACAGAACCTGGTTTTATGTGTGTTTCTGTTTGAAGACACTTGTTTCATGTATAGTTGAGTTATTAACATTGAACTCATGCCAGCATCTCTGTAGCTCATGATTGAGTAAAGCTCATCTAACACATATATTTTCCCCAAAAGGCACATCACAGCCTTCTTGTCCTTAGAACCCTGGACAGCATTTCAGTATGATGCTCAAGGGCAATTTTAAACAGTAAAGTCATCAACGAGAAGCACAAGTATGAGAAAAATGTGTCACTAAATAGACCATGAAAAGGACGCTTGTTTATAGGGTGAGAGCCGAGACCAGGAGGCAGAGTCCCTTGGTTCCCCCTCAGCTGGGACCGTGTGTGTCAGGAACTCAAATTTCCCACTGCTCTGGGCACATCTGCCAATGACCATAAAAGCACCAAGAGTATTGATTTGGGGTTACAGATAAATGTTAGCAAGTGGGTGAATGCACAAATATGGAATCCGCAAATACTGAGGACCAGCTGTGCATGATGTTGGTAACCAGGTTACCTTCACAACGAGAGATGTCGTATTTGACATGCTTGGTGACCGTATGATGCTGACATCACCAATAAGAATGGACCCTGGTCCTGCGGAACTGATGCCCGCCTGACCCTGAACAGCTGTAGGGAGCACCAGTACTTCTACCAGCCGAATGCCAGCTTCCCCACTAGAAAAGGGCCAGTGGGTGGCTGGTGCTGGCCAGGCCCCGCCCACAGCGTCTGTCAGCATCACCGGCGGGAATCTGCAGTTCTGCAGATCAGAGTATTATGACACGGCGCTCAGAGGAATAGCATGCAAGTAGCCATATTATCCACAGAACTGGGATACTAAAAGCTCTGCCCAGGCTGGAGCAGTGACCCACGTCCCACACGATGCCTGTGAAGCCTGGCGCTAGCACAGGGCCCGAGGTGGGGATCGGGGGGACTTCATGCATGCCAGCCAGACAAGTGACCAAGCTTGGGCCCCCAAGGCCTGGTGTCCTGGATAAGTGACCCATGGTTCTAGCGTGATGTGGCCTCGGGCAGGCAACTTAGCCTTCCTGTGCCTCGGTTTCCTGACCTAAGTGTAGCCACCTCACCGGAGCTTTGGGAGAACCAGAGTTCTCGTCTCTTCTCATCCTGTAAAATCCCGATAAGATGAGCTATGTCTGCCCTTCTGGATCTCTTTATCCTGTTCCATTTCACACTCAGAAACCAAACCTGGAACATTGTGTCCAGTTATGGATCCCACATAGTAGAAGACAAACTAAAGAGATGCCATTCGTGACGATGCGGATGGACCCGGAAGATATTAAGTGAAATAAGCCAGACACAGGAAAACAAATACTATATGATGTCACTGATACTGAGAACCTCATAAAGTCAAAGTCATAGAAGCAGAGAGTAGAAAGGTGTTTGCTGGGGGCTGGAGGGGAGGGGGGAATGGGGAGACATTGATCAAAGGGTACACAGTTTCAGTTATAAGACGAATAAGTCCTAGAGATCCACTGTACAGCAATAACGGCTACAGTTAGTGATACTGTATTGCATACTTAGAAACTTGCCAGGAGGGTAGATCTTAAGTTAAGTGTTCTCATCACACACGCAAAAATGATATTAGGAAGTAGGAGGAGGAAGAGGGAGAGGAGGAGAAAGAGAAGGGGAAGAAAAGAGGGGCAGAGGAAACTTTGGGAGGTGATGGATATCACCTATTACACGTAGGTGGTGATGATGTTCCATGGCTGTTTATCTCCAAATTTATCAAGTCATGTCTGTTGAATATGTACAGCTGTTTCTATGTCAATCATACCTCAGTAAAGTGCTTAAAGGTACCAACTGTCCAAAGCATAGATGAGAGTGGAGGCTCTATTCTATCTCGCGTGGTTTCAAGCTTCAGAATTCTAGCTGGTTCTGGTGGACAAGGAGATGTAATGGTTGTGTGAGGTATAAACTACAGCAAAGTCAGAAAACAGATTAGAAGAGCTGCTTCTTACAGTGGAATTTGACCCCAAAACAAAAAGGCATACAACCGTGCCGCATGGTTTGGGGTGAAATTCTCTCCCAAACAGGCAATGTCCACGTGCCAGGCTCCAAGACAGTTGCTGAGAAACTTGATGTTTGTCAAAATGAGATGTGCAGGGTTTTCTTGAGGACCTTTCAGAAAGTCCCCACCAAGTGCAAGGGGCCAATCGCTCAGCGACGGGCAGCAGGATGAGCTAGTCAGTTCTAAACCCCGCCGGCTGGGCCTTTGTGGCTTTCTGTGCATCAGGTGGTAATGCTGTGACCTTTCCCAAATGTGTGGAAATAGAACTTTGATTAACATATTTGTACTCCTCGTAGAGACCTTTATATATACAGGGCAATCTGTTTGTTGGGTGAATACTTTGTACTTATTTATTTATTTATTTTTAATAAATTTATTTATGTATTTGGGTTTTTTTTTATTTTTGGCTGCATTGGGTCTTCGTTGCTGCGCACGGGCTTTCCCTAGTTGTGGGGAGCGGGGGCTACTCTTCGTTGCAGTGTGCAGGTTTCTCATTGTCGTGGCTCCTCTTGTTGCAGAACAAGGGTGCGCAGGCTTCAGTAGTTGCAGCACGCCGGCTCAGTAGTTGTGGCGCACGGGCTTAGTCGCTCTGCGAGGCACGTGGGATCTTCCCGGGCCAGGGCTCAAACCCATGTTCCCTGCGTTGGCAGGTGGATTCTTAACCACTGCACCACCAGGGAAGCACACTTTGTACTTATTTGAAGACTATTCTGGATCCATTTCTCCCATATGTTGCAAAATAGTGAAAAGTATCTCCCTGGGAACAGCGGCAGGTCAGGCCCGGGTCAAGAGTGGCTGGAGTCAATCCTTCCGGACCTGGACAGACCGGAGAAGGGGAGGACACCAGTGGCTCTTATCAGAAGGGCTCCTGCGGGGCCCCGTGGTGGAGGGGCTGGGCTCCCCTTGCTCAGATCCTGTGGCGTCTACACTGGGCAAGGCTCATGCAGAGTGCACGTTCCTCAGATTGCCGTGAGGCTGAGCGTGGAGGTCTGGTTCCACAGAGGGTAGAGTCCAGCCTCCTGAAGTTGGTTCAGGTGAGGCGTTCGCTGTGGACCAAGCTCCTGTGCACCCATCGCATCCGTAGGATGCCTTCCTCAGCCTCTCTCTGCCACTGTCTCCAGGCCCCTCAGCCCTGGCTTTGCCTGAGCCACAAGGCATCTCCTGAGCCTCCCGGGGCCCCCAGCTGCCTGCCCAGAGGAAGCCCTGCTCCAGCACTATCAGTGCTGGCCTGAGGCTGAGCGGCTCCCTGCCCTTGTCTCTGGCACTGGTACCACTTCTTGAACCTGTTAAAATGTCAAAGGCTTGGGACCTGGCTCCCGAGCAGCTGCCCCAGGAAAGTGCAGTCCCATTAACTTGGGGGAAAATTTGGTCAACATGACCCAGGACACAGGAGCACACACTCCCCCTTTTTCCTCCTGCCCGGGGACTGCTTTGCCTGGAGCCATCCTGCAGAGCAGAGCAGGTTCACCTGCTGAGCACCTACCTGGCCGTGGCTCTCCCTGGCACTGCTTCCCTGCTGCTGTGGACTGAATGTGACCCCCACCCCCCAAATTCATATGTGAGACGGTATTTGGAGATGGAGTCTTTTGGAGGTAATTAGGTTTTCATGAGGTCATGCGGGTGGGGTCCTGTGATGGGATTAGTGTCCTTAAAAGAGGAGACACCAGACCTTACTTCCTCTCTCTCTCTCTCTCTCTCTCTGTGTCACATGAGGACACAACGAGAAGACCACCATCTGCAAACCAGGAAGGACGTGGCCCTTGCCAAATCTGCAGACACCTTGATCTCCAGAACTGTGAGAAATAAAGGTCTGTTGTTTAAGCCCGCCAGTCTGCATTTGTTATGGAGCAAATGAAAATGGCAGCCCTGGTGTCTCATGCCCCAGTACAGCACCAGCATGTAATCCTTTGCCCAGGCTCTGCTTTCTGGGGAATGCAGCGTTGGTTTCAATTATTCAGTTTTTAAGACAGATTAAGAGATCTATCTCACAGGCTTGTTATGAACATGAAATCAAACATATGGAAGGTAACATTTATTGTGCATTAACTGTAGTTGGATATTGTGCTAAGACTTTCACATTCACAATCTCTCAAACAACCTATGGGGGTCGTCCTGTTGTCACCTGTTTCCCAGACATGGAGAGTGAAGGATTCAAAGAGATATGGCCAAGGTCAAATTGTGGTGAGGTCAGGGGCTGCACAGAACTTTGTACCCAGAGGTCTGGCACAGGGATGGCATCTCCTTACCCACCACCTGCATGATCTGTAATCTGTCCAGGAGGACAGGCCAACATGTGGAAGGGGTTCACAGACAAGAGCTTCCCTTTCCCTCCATCTGTCTTTACAATTATTATGGAACATTGGCTGTCTTTATTTCAAGATAGTTTTGTGACATGTGGTAATCCCCAAATGTGTGTTTCTAGCTGTGGGGAGAATCATTCCTGCAATATCTCTATAATCACTTGGACCGAATTGGGAATCGAGGTTCAGAAACAACAAAATGAATGGACTGTAGAACATACACCATTAAATTATTCTGCAAGAGCCTTAAAATGCATAAGCACCCATCCTGATATTTATTCTTGGAAGCTGGTGGTTGTTTCTGAAACTACTTGCAGCATTTTGGTTTGTATTATATTACCAAAAAGTTATTCAATTTTATTATATTGGGTTCTTTTTGACTTAACAATTTTATAAGCAACTTTCTGATCCCAGAAAAACAGATAAATTAAAAGTTGGCTGTGGGGATTGAGTCGCACTTGAGTTTGGAGCCCCTCACCTTGGTTCTCCATAAGGTTCACTCACAGCAGGAGGGCCACACATGGTGTCCTGTCCACCAACTGCTTCCCTTTTGACCTGAGAGGACATTATTATCGCTCATAGGAAGCCAGCCGTGGTGGGCTTCTTGCAGATAATTTGGAACCATTATTGGGGAAATTGATACCCTACGTGGTTCCTGGGCAGTTCTTAGGCACACGCCTGGCACACACAATCCAACTGATGTTACAGGAGAGAAGCAGGTGATGGGCCTTCAGCCCAGAGCTGAGGGGCCAAGTGCAGGGCCTGGGGGGTGGTCTTCCCCTGGCCCCCCCAGACAGTCACCCACAGTGACAGGTAAAACTGAGCAGATGATTGTAGAGGCAGTGAAGTAAACACACTAATGATGAGCGAGAAAGGATCCAAGGCTCCCTGTGCCTCAACTCCAAGGCGGGGGTGTCAGGCCCCACCCGGGTCCCGTCTGTCTGTGCCTTTGATGAGGAAGGAAGAAAAGAGAAGAGGCGGAGGGGGTAGAGGGGCAGGAGCACAGACCCCTCTGCCTGGTGGTCGGCGGTCGGTGTGGGGAAGCATCAGGGTCTACGGCGGAATAAGGGAAGGTCCTGGCGAGGGCAGCTCCTCCTGGCTTCCTCCGCAAGCCCCGCCTTACACTCCTGCTCTGGAGCCTGTGGCCTATCCCAGTTTGGATGCAACTGTCTTTTTAACTGTGTGCGCATGACAACCCCACACCCTCTCATACCCTGAGGATCCCAGGCTGCAGCTGGGACCCATCGTGGGATCTTAGGGTCTGTACTGCGCACCACGTACGAGACGGAGGATGCCATGGCTTTCAGAGGCAACCATGTGACCACAGAAAGGACCTTCTGATCTGGGGACACAGAAGCAAAGGGCTTAATACATCCCACGGGGCAGGATGGGGCAGGGCTGCCCCCTGCCTGTGCTGCGTGGTTGTGTGGGCGTGGTCCAGGTGGGATGGACAAAGCCCCCTGTCCCCTTACCCCCTTCATTCTGGGTTTCCCGTCACACGCAAGCAGCTACTCCCACGATAACTATGAGATGCTGACCTTCACCCCCCTGCTGAGTTCATGCTACAGTACTCAACAATGCAGTGGCCCTCAGCAGAAAGAGGTACATTGTGATTAAAAAGCCCACAAACACCAGGATTGTGGTTTAACAATTTTGCATCTGACCACTATTCTTCATGGGGGAAATAATGAACAGGTACATCAAGAAGAATTATGTGGTGAGCAGTGCAGCACCCCATTCCAGGGATTCTGGATTCAGAAATATGAATGCCCCTGTCCCCAAACATGCCAGCTGGAAGACACACTCATCGATCACTTCAGGAATGCTTCCTTCCAAATAAATGACCTTTCACGTTGGGCCACCTGCTTCCTCTGACTCAGGACGCTGGGCTGGGGCGGAGGGAAATACAGCTGGTGTGTTAGTCTGGGTTCTCCAGAGACACAGAGAATAGGACATATATGTCAGGGAATGTGGCTCGGTGTCTCTGGCGGACCGTGATATGATGAATGGATGGACAGACAGACAGATAAGTATGATTATAAATATAATCTCTCTATACATATCTCTGGATATATAGATATATGTAGAGATATCTATATAAAATATCTGTATATCTACATATATCTATATATAATCTATACCTCTAGCTATAGATATATAGAGACAGAGAGAGGGATTTATTTTAAGGAATTGTCTCACATGATTCTGGGGGCCAGAAAGTCTGAAGACCATGGAGCAGGCTGGGAATTCAGGTAAGAGTTGCCACGGCAGTCTCGAGTCTGAATTCCCCAGGGCTGCAGGCTGGAATGTAAGGCAGGGTTTCTGTGTTGCCATCTTGAGGCAGAATAGCTTCTTCTTTGGGAAACTTCAGTCTTTGCTCTTGGGGCTTCAACTGATTGGATGAGGCCCACCCACACTATTAAGGGTAATCTCCTTTATTTAAAGTCAATTAATTGTAGATGTTAATCACATCTAGAAAGTACCTTCACAGCAAGAGGTATAACGGTGTTTGACCAAAGAAACAGCACAGCCTAGCCAAGCTGACACCTAAAGTAAACAACCCCAGCTGGCGTCTATTCCCTTCTTTCTGGAACTCCATCAGGATGAACAGTCATCTTTTCCCAGAGAGCAACCATGCTGCTGGGTCAGCTACCTCGCTCTCCATGGACCAGAGAGAGCCATGTGGTAGGAGATCACAGAGGGAGGAGCATGGTTTCTTTCTTTCCCTCTAGAAATTTCCTTGTGAAGGCAACTTCAGGTTTCAGGTCTGCTCTCTCAGCCAGGGTGTGGCAAAATGATCCAAATTCACACAAGGAAAACATTTTTTGAATATAATTTACACACATTGACATGCTCAGATATCAAGTAGACTATTCCATGAGGTTCTATGAATATTACGAAGGCACAGAGCACTTTCACCAGCACACATCTGCTGCCTCACCTTCCGAGTCCCTCCCTCCCACCCAGAAACCGTGGGTCTCTTGCTTATTCTAGACATTTGTACCTATTGAATTATACAGTATGTGCTTTTGTGTTTGGCTTATTCCAGTCATCCTATTATTCTGAGAGTTACACCTATTACATGCTTATCAGTCATCTATTCCTTTTTTAAAAATTTTCACTGAGTACTAATCAACTGTATGAACAAGCAGAGCTTATCCATTCTGTTGATCAACAGTCCAGGTTTGATGGTTATAAAAGTCTTATAAGAGGTTTTGCATGGACATACATACACATTTATTTTGCACACACAACAGGAGTGGAATTACTAGGTCATAGAAGTAGATTTAACACTTCGAGAAACTGACACTTTGCCAAAATGGCTGTACTGTTTCACAGTCCCGCCAAGATCCCGTGCAGGGTCTGGCTGCCCCAGAGCTGTTCCAGATTTGCTGTGGTCAACCTTGTGCATTTTACACATTCTAGTGGAGCATGTGGTAACACCTCATTGGGTTTTTAATGTACATTTTCTTGGTGATTAATGAAGTTGAACAGTTTTTCATGTGTTTATCGACCACTTATATACCTTCTTCTGTGAAGTGCCTGTGTGCCTTTGCCTCTTAAAATTGGGCTGTCTCCTTGTTATTGAATTTCAGGAGTTCTTTATATATTCTGGATACAAATACTTTGTTTTATGAACATATTCTCACAGTCTGTGACTTGCTTTCTTATTTTATTGATAATGTTTTATGATGAAGAATTTTTGTGTATTTGATGAAGTCTAATTTATCATTTTTGATTTTATGATCACACCTTTTGCCTCACAAGAAATGTTTTCTTACCTCAAGGTCACAAATACATTCTTCTATGTTTTTTGTTTTGTTTTATTTTAGGCTTTACATTTAGGTCTATAATTCATCTCAAATAGGTTTTTTTTGGAGTGAATTAGTGACTGATGTTGTTTTTTGGTTTTTTGTTTGTTTGTTTGTTCTATTGGACCTCACACAAGCACATTTCAGACCCTGATTTACAAGGTGTTAATATTAGCAACAATAAAATCTTTCCCCAATTTGGTTATTAACACAAGTTTTGACAACTGGCTTTAATACACCTGGGAGCATTAGGTGACCTCACAAGATCCAACTCCTCTTCTTGCATTTTTACGCTTCTCTGCATGGGACCCCTCTGACTTACCAACCGTATTTATTTATCACTGTCAGACTCCTGCTGTCAAAAGAGCACTTCTTTTCACTCCTCCTGTGTGTAGTATAGCATGTGTGACAGTCTCCAGATGGTATTACCTCCCTTGATTTTTTTCTCTCTTTACTTTTTTAAATTATGAAATTTACTATTCACAGATACATATGTACAATTCCAAGAATACACATTCACATTGATAAGGTCTTTTAAATTTATACAAATTTGTACATTTTTGGTGCTCTTCATTGCTTCCTACAGATTTGGGGTTGAATCTGATATAATTTTTCTTTAGCCTGAAGAAATTATTTTGGTATTTCTTGTAGAGAAGTTCTGATTGGGAGAAATTCTCTTAACTTTCACCTCTAAAACTGGATTTATTTTGCCTCCAATTTTTTAAATTAACCTTTTCATTTTGGGAAAATAGTAGATTCACATGCAATGGTAAGAAATACAGAGAGATTTCATACATCCTTTACTCAGTTTCCTCCAATGATAATATCTTACAAAACTACAGTACAATATTATAACCAAGATATCATAATGCAATCAAGATACAGACTATTCTGTCACTATAAGGATCTCTTGTGTTGCTCTTTTTAGTAACTTCTTTCTCCTCTCTTCCTCCATCAGTGACCCTTGGTAACCACTATTCTGTCTCCCCAGTTTATAATTTTGCCATTTCAAGAATGAAATTGTTGGATGGAACAGTTTGAGATTGCTTTATCTTTTTTTTTAAGGCTATTTTTGTAAGATATGGAATTCTAGGTTGACATTTGTTTGTGTATGAGTGGGATATGTGTGTGTGTGTGCGTGTGTGTGTTAGTGTGTGTGTGTCCCTTGTATTTTTCCAGATTGGTGTTTCCTGAGCTTTTTGGATTTGTGGGTTGATGTCTTCCATCAATTTTAGACCATTCTCAGCAAATATCTAATTAAATATTTCTTCTTGTTCTCTTTTTTCCTTCTTGGGGTCCAAGTACAGATATGTTGGACCATTTGGTATTGTCCCATAAATTAAGACACTCTTATCTATTCTGTTGTTTGGGGGTTTTCTTGTTTGTTTGTTTACTTATTTGTGGTTTGCTTTTTTCCCCTCAATTCACCTGTCCTCAAGTTCACTCATTATTTCCTCTGCTGAGTCATTCTGTTATTAAAACCAATAAAATATTTATTTCTGATACTCTATTTCTCATTTCTAGAATTTCTACTTGATTCATTTTTGCAGTTTCTTTGTGTCTGCTGAAATTCACCATCTCCTTATCCATACTGCACACTTTTTCTAATAGATCATTTAGCATATTTCTAGTTATTTTAAAGCTCCTGTCAAATAATTCCAACATCTGGGCCACCTACAGTTCTACTTCTATTAACTGTTTTCTTTCTTCATCATGAGATGTTAGAACAATAAAGTCTAAAGTAAATAATATTTCCCTTTAGTAAAGAGTTTTTGCTTGTGTCAGGTCACTGGTTTGGAGTGACGGAGTAAATTTGTTCTATAGTTAAACTGGGTCTGAGCTTTTGGGCAAGTTTAGTTTGTTTCAGTTCACTACTAGCTACAGATATTTTGAGAGTGGGCTCAGAATTTTCCCTTCTGCAATGCTCTAGGTGTGAACGCTACCAAGATTCCCCAAATTTATTCATGTTTTCCACCAGTTTTCCAAGCCATGATACATCTCTCTCTGATTTACAACTCAACTGACAGCTTTGTACATTGTTGGAGAGTTCCCTTTGCTTTCTGGTCCAGCCACAGGCTTTTGGACATTTGTGAAGACTCTGTTCTGCCTGGAATGCCTTGGAGGGATTCCTTTCAGCTTTCCTGCCCCACCTGTAGCTATTGTCAGTGGAAAACCTGAAGTGTTTGGGGGAGTGGAGGATTCTCTCAGGTCTCTTGCTTATGCCCAGACCTTGGCAGCTGAAAATCCAGGATGCCTTTGGCTGACTTATCTCAGTTCCCCCCTCCTTTTGTAGCTGCATCTTCAGCTCTCTGACTGGTTTAGAAAGACTGTGACTTTGTGGCGTATACATCTTGTTTGGGTTATTGAGAGCAACGGTCTCTTGTCATTTTCTACCTTCTAACCAAAGAGACTTCTTCCACATCTCTTACCTTCTGTTTTCTCTCATTTCGTCTCTCTGAGTTGTTTTCTGGGTAATTTTATTCAGAGCAATCTTATAACAATATCTCATCATTTGTAACTCATCTGCTCTTATCCTGTCCTTTGGCTTTGTACTTGGAATACACGTGTGTGTACGTATTTGTATCTTTTTGTTTTTAGAAGTTCTATTTTGTTCTTCATCAAATCTGCTGCCTCATAAATTTTCATAATCTCTTTTTCTTTTGTCATACTTTCATATTCCCCTCATTTCTTTAAACATATTAAAGACAATAATTTTATGTATTCTAAACCTGATAAATAAAATATATACAAACTCCATAAATCTTGACTTCAAACAGAGTTTGTGGTTTCTGGAAATTCTCACTCGTGGAGTGGGTTTTTTTCTCATCTGTTTAATAATTTTGTCAGCATGAGTATGAATTCATGCTCCTTGGAACTTTACCTGTGGGGAGTCTTCAAAAATGGGGTTTAAAAAGAACTTTTCTCTAATAAGGATACACATTTGCCTTTTCCAGGTGCTTTAGTACTACTGAATTGGAAGCACTGTCAACTAATTTGGAGGGATTGAGGCCACATTCCTGCCCAAGTTCCCATGAGTACAGGTCTTTGGGTAGAAATTCTCATGCAAGATACTGGTGTGTGTGTGTGTGTGTGTGTGTGTGTGTGTGTGTGTGTGTGTGTGGTTCTTCCTGTTCCTCCCATAGCTAGGATGGTCGGGGGTGGGGGGGAGGGCGGGTTTCAATTCCTGCCTTCTTCTGTGGATTTTTCCTTGGCTTGACCCGAAGCCTCCTGGGTTTATGGGGTGGGATTGTCAGTGATGTGACCACGTTATTCTGGCCCCAGGCCTTGTCTCCTTTGACCTTCCTCATGACCCATAAACCTCAATCTCATTTACCATCCGAGACTGGTTTCCTCCCACCAGGTGCCATCCAGGCTGATGCCCCAGTGATCCCTCCACCCATGGATTTCTTCCCTGCCCTTTATGACCTTCAGGAGATTCCCTTATTTTCTGCTGGCTCAAATGGGCATTATATTTTAAATATTTGATTCAACATTTTTAGTTGTGCTATTTGTCTGCAATTCTGCAGGATTCCCTCTTTATCTTCTATTTCAGCCCTGCTCTCCTGACAATAAATGGGTCTGTTTGCAGTTTCCAGGGGCCCTCAGGAGCCATATTTTGAAAGCACACTTCAGGATTTGGATAAGTGTGGGGAGATGTGTGTCCTTCTCGGATAAGGTAGCTACACACTCATCTGGATATCCACCATGCAGACCTTCCAAAAGGGAAAGACAGCTCCTTCCTCAGGCCACTGGCCCATTCTGACTTTAAAAATATCATGTGAAAGTGATTCTCATATTAGTCTTTATTTTGGTAACTATAAACGTTGACATGAATGTAGATATTGCTAAGTTGAAAAGTAAATGTATCATTACTACAAATTTACTTTTACTGTTTTAAATCTCATACAAGCCCTTATGATTTAAAGAACAGTGCTTAACACTTATTTCTAATTTTAAGTTAATTGTTTGGCAGAAATATATACTTTTAAATAATGACTAGACATTGTCTGGTGTTAATTGCTCTTGCAGACTTTTGTGAGTAAAAGGTTGAATAAGTCTGTGCAAGCTTAATAATTTAGAAGGGAAGTATGTAATCAAAGCTGTAATTACACAGAAATGTTGTGAGATAGTCTGGGGTAAAATCTATCTGATAGAGTAGAAGTAACTGTGAAGTCTTAAAATGTGCTGTTTTCCCTTTCTGCAGAGAAGAAACCTCACATGTGGATACACACAATGGGGCAGTGAGCCAGCGGCATGGACGCTGAAAACCAGGTGGGTTCTAGGCTAAAGCCAGAGACCTGGTTTGCATCCTACCTCTGCTGCTGCCAGCTCTGTCCCGCCAGGGCCCTGGCACCATGGTTCGGGTGAGGTGGGTCGTGGTGAAGTCACTGCAGAGACCCCTGTGGGGATGACGCCTGTGTCCTGGGCTGGGGAGCAGGGGGCTGACGGTGCTCTTGCTGCCGCTCAGCTAACTGTCCTGCTCTACCGGCCAGGCTACACCAGCATCCTTCTTCTTCCAGGAGATGCCAAGATGAGGCAGGAGATAGATGGGCCCCAGGCTGAGCCGCTAGAGTCTGTCCCCTGGCGACAGATACTCCAAGGTGAACATAACAGCAGGAGGATAATAGGAGGAGCTGAGCCCTGCCCAGATGAAAGATAAAGACCACATATTCCTCATTCTTGAAGTCAAGGAGACCTTCCCGACTACACACGTGCAGAAAGACTCCTTGAAGGTCAAAAGGGAAGGGGCACCACCCCATAGTAGGTGATGTCAGCCTTCCCATAGGCCTCTGTGCTGGAATCCATCTTGGCTAAGAGAGCACGTGCACACAGGGGAGGACCCTGAGCTAAACCACATACGGACTCAGAACCAGGCAAAGCAAGATGACTGGCCAGAGTAAACGCAGAAGAAATGTCCCATAAACGTGATTCAAACTACCACGAGGGCACGACTCTCCGAGGCCACCCGTGTGAGTCTATTCACAGGTACTCTTTTCCTCCTAATAAACACTTCACTTGTTTCACTACTTTCCGTCTCTTTGTGGAAATTCATTTCTACACAGCTGACGGGCCAGGCCCTTGTCACTGGTCCCTGGTCCCTGGTGGCCTAGTGGCCAGGATCCAGCCCTCTCACTGCTGCGGCCTGACTTCAATCTCCGGCTGGGGAACCGAAACCCTGCTTCAAGCCGCTGCAGGCCGAGGCCACCCAAGATCAAAGAGACAACGAAGCGGCCTTAAACCAAGTCTGACCTTTCTGCCACCTTTGTCACGTGTGCTCAGTCTAACACGGTGAAACACATGATCTGGGGCGCAGGAAACATGCTTCATCCCTGGACACTGGAGACCTCACGGGTTGCTAGAAGCAGCCTCAGGCTCCTACAGTTCTGCTTAGTGCTCTTCGCAAGCCCACATCCACGGATGCTGAGGTCACCATGCCTGCCTGAGCCTACGGAGATGGCAGTGCCTGACCCTCAAGCAGGCTCCCAGGAAGTCAGAGATACAGTATTCCTCTGTTTTAAAAAATAGTAGTTTGTCTTGACAAACTACCGAGTAAAACTTTTAGAAAGTTAATCAAATAAAATTAGTGGCACATAATTGCTTCAATAGTTAACAAAGAATATTGTGATATCCATGTATGAACTTGAACATTGAAAGCAAATTCTCACTCCCCACCCCTGCAAAAAAACCACCCAGATACAACAACCACAAGAAAACAATAAAGGCACATGCAAGTGATCAGAATAATGTCATTCCAATGGTGAGCAATTACTAATGGTGTCAACTAACAAATCAGCAGGATCCTACTGGAATTACTGACTGAAACAAAGAGATGTCTCCAAGGCTGAATGTCTCCTGAGCTCAGATTCTCATTATCTGCATGGGCAGTTTTAGGGGCATTGTCTGTATTTTCTATAGAAAAAAGTTTTGAGCCCCGCAAAATTTCTTGGGTGACTCATAAAAATATCATTTATGGTATACCTGGCTTGTTTCTGCTACGCTGAGACAAAAGACAAGTCCCAGGGGTGCAAAGAGCCAAGTGAAGTCACAAAAGAATATAGACATTCCAGACTCAGCCTCCATCTGAGAACCCACGTCAGTAATCCCAGGTGAGTTGCACTGTGGTCAGGTTAAAAGGGAAGGGTGCACTTTCTCATTGCTTTCTCAAAACTTCTGTGCTGGAGGCCCCTTCCCAGGCCCCTTAGAAGCATTGCCACCAGCAGCGGATGCAGCCTTTGCCTCCGTGGAAGTTTCCTCCTTACAAGACACCAGGAGCACATTTGGGTTCCTGTGAAGTCTACCTTGATGTCCTTCTGTTTCTTTTCTCTCCTAAACCCGTGTTTCTGTGTCTGGGCGGAGGAGGTCCTTGGGATGGGTGGAGGGTCCTGTGCTCAGGACCAAGAGGCCCCTGCCGGGAAGGTCAGGCAGCCGTCGGCCCCCGGCCCCCAGCTTGGAGGGGAGCAAGGAAACCGATAAGATCAATGTGTTTTCCATTGAAAACACTTGTATGGGATTAAAGAGAAAAAAATAAAAATAAAAATCAACTTGAGGAGCCAGCACAAGGGTTTTCTTCTTTTAAGATTTCTTTCTCCCTTTCCTTTCTCTCCACTTGGTCAGATTGTGGAATTTGAGTGGAAAGGAATGCCAGGGAAGGACAAAACGCAAAGCTCAACCTGTGAATTAAAACAAATCGTTCATGGTAACATTTCCTTTTTCTTAAGTGCATTAAAAATGGGATGCACAGCTAAAGAAAGCCAGAAAAAAAGAACGTGAACTTACAGTTTCAGAAATTGTATTTACCTTACTTTAGTTTTTCCAATGCCAGTATTTCTATTTAGAAATTAAAGTTATGCATTGCAAAATTGCATCAAAATCCAGAAAACTCATTTCCCCATCACTAAACAAATAGGTTTATAAACAGAAAGACACATTAAAAATATTATTCCGGACGATTGCCAAGGTGATAGGAGCTAAATTTCAGTCCCTTTAAAAATACAAATAGGAAAGGTCAAGAGTGAATGCTTTTAAAATTCTATTTTCTGCTTCACTGTTGATTTAACAGACAGATTTTCAATATGCAAATAAAGGCTGGTCCTCAGTTACAGACTTTCCGAGAGGTTAGACCCTGAGTCGCCCTTTTCCTCCTTCCCTGAATGCGGCTCTCCAGTTCAACTCAGGTTCCTTGAGTCTCAGGCAGGAAGAGTAGCTATAAACTGACCTGCAGGAGGCGCTACTCACATTTCATAAAGCACTTCTTCAGCACTTTAAGGGGGGATATGGGTTGTGTTTGGTTTTCTTGGGCTCTCCCTCGGCCGATGACACAGCTTCAGGGCAGATATCATAACTCTGGAGAACGGCTGTCACCACAACAGAACCCACGTCTGCTTTTCTAGATGCTTCCACACTAACAAGGCTCCGGAGGAAGCAAGCGCCCTACACTGGCAGGTTCTCCCCAACATCCCCAGGGTGATGGAAAAGCAGAAGCTTGAGACGAGTCCTGCCAGCCTTTGGATCGTTGATGGGAGCGTCCCAAAATGACGGCGGCTCGGGATCAGAGGCCCCTTGACCTTCCTCTGCCTGGTCAGGGATAGGGGCTGGCAGGGGCCTCCACTTAAGCAAAAAATAACCCTGCAGGCTAAATGCCTCTTTGTGAAAACTCTATCCTCTTTCTCTGGGAACTTATTTTTTTCCCCAAAGGTGAAGCAATGGTTGGAAAACATATAGGGATACAGGCCAGGAGACCTTTCTCCTGCAGAAAGACACCGACACTAACCCCCAGTCTTCCTATGAAGGATGTTTCTGGAGTCACGCGTGGGTTGCCCAAACACCTGCAAATATGACTGTTGTCTTCTATTAAAAAGTCCTGATTACCCGCTGGCGGCTGATGGGCGGCCTAGGTGGGGCTTTGCCCAGCGCACGTGGGGCACGTTCCCGGCTGCTGAGAGACTCGTTGGGCGAGGTGCCCTGGGCAGGGCAGAGGACCTGGCCCTCGAGTTTTGGGCCTTATCCTGTCGGTTGCCTCCCAGCCCCAGGCCCCTCCTGAGTCCACGCGACCAAGGTGCCTTCAGTACAGTGGGACCAGAGCAGTAAAGGGCAGACAGCACCTCAGGGTCCCTGGTGACACAAGGGTACCTTACCATGAACGCACTGACTGCCTTAAACCCCAATCCCTGAAACATCACAAGGTGTTTTTTTCTTCAAGAACCATCACAAAACTTTAAATGTGACCGTTACCCAAAAATCTGTATGGTTACCTCCTTTCAGGTTTTGCTGTGTTTTTATTAAGGACGGTTTTAAGAATCTAACTGATGCTGCTGGCTTGGACTTTGTTCATGAAACAAACACCCAAGGAGTTAGGAGCTGAGGTGCTCAGGCCGCCTGGGGTGACAGCTGGGCGGATACCCGACAGCACGGCCCGCCGACCCTTCCCCCGGAGCTGCAGGCTCAGGAAAGGCAGTGGAGAGCAGAGCCGAGCGGAGGGCACGCGGGGTTCTCCTCCCGCTGGGGGACAAGAGGACAGCAGCCCCGAAGCTCTCCCTTCCCCACGCCTTCCACCCTTGGGGACAACTTCCCGAGTGGAAATGCACTCAGGAGACAGGGCAGGCGCCTGAGTTTGTTGTTAACCTTGGGGGCCATCAGAAGGAGCGGAGCAGGGGCTTCCCTGGTGGCGCGGTGGTTAAGAATCCGCCTGCCAAAGCAGGGGACACGGGTTCGATCCCTGGCCCGGGAAGATGCCACATGCCACGGAGCAACTAAGCCCGTGCGCCACAACTACTGAGCCTGTGCTCTAGAGCCCGCGAGCCACAACTACTGAGCCCACGTGCCACAACTACTGAAGCCCATATGCCTAGAGCCCGTGATCCGCAACAAGAGAAGCCACCGCAGTGAGAAGTCCATGCATCACAACGAAGAGTAGCCCCACTTGCCTCAACTAGAGAAAACCTGCACGCAGCTACGAAGACCCAACGCAGCCAAAAATATATTAATTAATTTTTTTAAAAAAAAGGGGGCAGAGCAGGTGTGGCCCGTGACATTCTGGCTCCTCCAGCCAGAGCTGGGCCTGGGGTCTCTGGAAGGAAGCCCAGAGCCTGGTCACAGAGCTGCCTGGGGAAGCAGGGCCTGCGGGACGGGGCAGAGGGGGACTGACATTCCAGTGTGTGGACTGTTTTAATGTTTAATTCACTATATGCATATAAAACTAGCATGAAAACATTAAATAAACTAAACATACTGGATTACAATTTAAGCTATTAAAGTGGATACTTAATAGTACAAATTTACATATAAAAGCGTGGCAATCAAGAGGGGGCCTTCTGTGAATGCAAAGGGCGGGGTGGGGTTGAGGTTCACTTCTTCTGCCCCCATTCTCCTCCTCTTTGGAGTTTTGTCAGTTGAACACTCACGGTTTAGGGTGAGATTATCTCAGAGCAGCAATGAATGGTTATTTGTTAGGAAAAAATAATACTCTTAAAGACAACATAAAAAATGAAAAAGAGAAATTGGCGGGGACTAGATTCAGTTCCAGATGGTGGAAGGCAGTTAACATGCTCCCCTCCTCTTCCTCCTAAATCTCCACCGAAATGGACCAGGAGGGGGACAAGGGGGGAGGCTGCCTGGAGAGCGGACATCTGACCTGAAGGCAGTGCGGCTGGGAGAGCAGAGGTGGCAGGCGCCCAGGGCAGGCTCCCTGGCTGCAGGGAGCACGCCTCTCCCTAGAGGCTGGTACACACCCAACAACCCAGTTTGGCACCCAGTGGGTCCGGGGTGAGGCCGTGCCCTTTGAGAACCACTGGTCTGGGGATCAGCCCGCCAGGCATCCCCTCTCCCGTCCCCCAGGGCACAGCCCCGGACAGGTGCAAGGCAGCAACGCCTTTCCCAGCAGGACAGCAGAGGCCCCTAAGGCAGGAAGCCCTGATCCTAAAGCCCTTCACAAACGCCCAAAGTCCCTCGTAAAAGCAAGCAGCTGCTTCCCTTTTTATAAAACTGAATCAACCATCTCTCACCACCACTCTTCACTCACAATTCTTTGTCTACATCGTTAGAACTGTTCAGCTGTGCTGAGCAAACTGATTGCAATACAGTGACGGCTCTTTAATTCATAAAAATAATCCGAGCATACAAAGACAGAAATGTCACGCTATAAAAGTAGGTCTTCCTTAAAATTCTCTTTAGAGGCAAGAAAAGGAACCTCATGTTTGTTTCACAGTCACAACAAGCACACTGAATTTCTCTGAGGAAGTGTCAGGCAAATTAAGGAGAAAAGAGAGGAAGGTGTTTAGCTTAATGGCTCTGTCTTACTTTCCAAGGTCCCCTAAACTCCTAGAACACTCTCCAGGGAGACCTCTGTGGCATCGCTGGCCCTGGTCAGGCAGGTTGATTAGACTCCCATTCATGAATCTCTGTACTACGGTTCTAGGAATGCTATTTGTAAAGAACTGAGCACGCTCCAGGTGGGCAGGTGACTTAATCAGGCCCGTGTCACAGAACCTCCCACGCACTATCACTATCACCCACTCGCCACTTGTTTATTCATTTATTTATTTTTGGTCAGAGCATTTTGTTTTAGGATCGTTAGAAAATATCCAGGAAAGAATCTGACCAAGCTGGAAAAGTATTTGCTTCTATTTGGGGGGGGGGGGGGGGCGGGTATTACTGTGCTCTTGAATTCCATCAGCTTTACAAGCTACCCTTTCCACACATCTTCTCCCACTACTTCTGGAGATAAGGGGCCTGGGCAGTAAAACTAACTCCGTTCGAAGCCTACAGCATGAATAGAGAGCTGTCCTCCGGAGCGCGCCGGCTGCAGACAGGAGGGGCCCTTTGCGCCCTGGACCCTGCTGTTCACGGTGGGACCACAGCGCCCTCTAACGGCACCACGCTGCTCCTTCCACTCCCGGTGCAAACCCTTCAGGTTTCCATCAATACCGTAAGTTTGTCAGTTACGCTGTCACATCCTCTCTTAAAAAACAAAGTAAGCAATGTGACCAAGTATTCTCAGGGGGGTGGGGGGGATTACAGCCTGAAGTGTCACCTCCAGGCTGATTTGTGCTCGGAAGGAAAAGCTGGGGCCTCCCTAGGAGGTGCATGGGGACAAGACGTCCCTTAAGGTCACTGGCCACGCTGCTCTACGCCCTTCTCACGGCCACCGCCCGCTCCTCGGGCCCCCGAGTCACGTGAGCGGCTGCAGGCACAGAGGGCCAGGCCCCCGGGCCAGGCTGCCTGCCGCGTGCAGGACCCAGCCAGGACGCCAGGACCCCTGTGCCGCCTGGGTGCACAGACTGACGCCAGCCTAAAGCCCCACCCAACTACAGGTTCAAATGTTTACCTACCTTTTTGCGTGTGTGTGTGTGTGTGTGTGTGTGTGTGTGTGTGTTTGATAAAACTCTACAACCATGTTCTTCCCGGGGACCAGAAATAAATTTAACCACAGCTTAGAACTGTTTCACCCTCTGAGAGTGACGCAGCACGACAGGCAAGCTCAGGCCTGTGTGTTATCAGGAGCGGATGCTGACACGTAAGCCTCACGCGTCCTCGTGGGCAAGCAACGGCAGCCAGCAGCCAACGTCAGGGGCCACCTAACCTCCACCAATTAAGAACACCTCAAACTGTTGAGGTTAAAAAAACGTTTTGAATCCTATGACAAATCTATTCACTAGGCAAATGTACCCCCAAACTGCGTGTGCAGACCTGCTCTCTCTCCCCCTTACCCCCTTTCACTCTGCAACCCTCCCCAAGCCTGTCGTTTGTGGGAAACGCTCACCGGTCTCACCGCCACCCACAGGAAGCAGAATCCAACCACCGGCCACCCCCTTCCTCACCGACCTCGCAGCCTCAAGCAGCTCCGGGGCCAGCTGCCTGCCTTCTTGCCTCCCTGACTCGGGCAAAGTAGCAGGAGCCAAGGTGCTTGGCCACTACCTCCTGCCTCCCCGGCGTTTCTCCCTCCTCCCTCCCCCACGCATCTTCAAATTACACGACCTGCCAAGTGAGGGAGGCCATCTTCCTCCCCAGGTGACCATGCGCTTTAAATAACCTCCAAACTCAATCAGCTTCCTAGCTTGTGTCCCCACCTTGCCCGAACTCGACTTCCGCCTGTAAAGGCTCCCTGCCACCTCCACTTGGATGTCTCACGTCCCAGACACACGCCTAGGACATGTGACTCCCACTACCAATCCCGGAGCTCCTGTCCCCAAGCCCAGGTGCCGTGGGAACCCTGATTCCTATCTGCCCACCACCCCCAGTTCACGAACTCAGCATTGATCCCACCTCCAAGACCCGTGTGGCATCCATCCGCCCCGATGGCCTGCACGGCCACCAGCATCAACGCCCAGCCTCCTGACACGTCTGCTTCCCGCCCCGCCCTTCTCCTGCCCTGCGTCACAGAACAGCCCCGTGAACCGTGACACCTGCTCAAATCTCCCTAGGAGCGTGACCGAGCCCAGGGCTGCCCAGGTCCCAGTGACTGGCAGTTACCTGTGTCACTGAACCAAGGACGCTCGCCCCCTTACACAGTATGTTCTGGCCACACCGGCCTCCTGCCCACACACGGCAGGCTCCTCCCCTCTCGGAGCCGGCGCACCTGTCTGGGAGGGACGCGTTCCAGGGTCCCCTCCTTTCAAGGTGGCGCCCTTCTCTCGGGTCCTAGCTCACCTGTTACTTCCTCGGAGGGACCCTCCTTGACTAACAGAAAGAGAGGAGTCTCCCTGCTATTCTTCTGCAGATCGCTCCATCTCCCTCACCACAAAACCCCAAATCTGGACTGTTGATTTATTGGGGTGACTGTGCAGGGTTCTCTCCACCAACAGATCACAGGCCTGTGAGAACCTGGCCCTGACTTTCTTCACCAGCTCCTCCCAGCAAGGCCCTGGCACAGAGCACAGGCCCAAGAGAGAGGCAGAAAGAGGGAACACCCAACAAAAAGCATCTAAAGGGCAAGGCAGAGTCGTTTACAAATCTCAGTTCGTTATAATTACTTAAAAAACAGGAGGAAGAAGCAACAAAACACTTGTCCAGTGTGATTTTTAAAGGGTAGCAACTGTGGCTAAACAAAGACATCCAATACTGAGGGCCAAGCGGCGCTTACACGGTACCCGCTCTCACCAAGAGCACCTGGGAGAGCGCTCAAACCCCCTCACACCCGGGCGATCGACCACGCCTCCGTCCAGGAGGCGGGTCCCGCTGGCAGGCCGCCTCCTCTGTCTTTGGTGGGCACTGACTATCTGCTTCATCTCTGGTTGGAGCAGAAGTAAGGCCAAGTGTCACTCTCTACTGATCAGGACAATCGTGTGCATGGCTTACTTTTATTTTTTATTATAAAAAACACATACAAGAGTTTTAAGAAATGATGAATATAAGACAAATCAGGACCACGGTGAGTTATTAAACCCATTTCCTATGTACAAATACTAAAATTCCGAAAGTGGAATATCATCAAATGTGAGACACATTATAGGCTGTCCATATATACACGGCACATGCAGAGACCTGCCCGCACTCGGCTGCGTCTGTATGTACACGGCGAGGTACAAACACCCGCGGCGACCTCTATCCTCAGCTCTCCTTTTCCTGATTCATAGTTAAATATTTGCAAGGAACTTTAGAGATCTGAAGAAATGCATTAAAGTAAGTTCTAAAGGCTCTCCCTGTTTATTTACTCTGATCAGCTGCACTCTATACCTTGAGAGGAACTCTGTAGCCCACCTCCAGCTAAGACAGTGGAAGAGTCTTCGAGTAGCACTGCTTTGGCCTCCTCATCTTTTCCTAGTCAGTCATTTGGGCACAAAGTCCAAAATTGGCTCAGGAACCAAATCAATGTTTTTACATTAAATTCATTATAAAATGCCACTCAATTTTTAAAAGCGACTAAAAGGACACTTTCTGCAGCAAAAAAGGGCTAAGTTCAAGTTTCTGTTGTTTGACCAAGACACAACAAATTACAATCCATGTCATGTGATCACAGCAGCCATAAGTGAAATGTGTGCGGTTTAGGGAAAGCAGCCCCTGCTTCCTCCTCCACCCCCAGCACTTGTATCTCCCTGACGTCTCTCTCTGGAACCCCGGTCTGCACCCTGGAAGCTGAAGATCTGTCTCCACTCGAGCAGCGGGAAGGCACTTCTCTGGGCACAGCACGGGGCCGTCAGCCACGCTCCTCCGTACACAGGGTGCTGACCTCCTCCAGGGAGCTGAGCACCGCGGAGGGGATGCGGCGAGAGGTCTCCGTGCGCCAGGCTTCCAGGATCTTGGAGATCTCTGCTGGGTTGCTGGGACTCAAGTCACACAGGGCGTACACAGCTGCCAGCTGGATACCCCACGGTATGTCTGAAAAGAATTTCCACATCAGTCATCACACAAGAAAATCTTCGTTATGCAAAACGTTCATGCTGTTGATCTAATAAAATACTATTCAACAAATACTTTCTTCCAGCAATGAAAAGTAAATATTAAAAAAAAAAAAAAACACAATGAAAAAGTTCATTTAAATCCCTTCTGCAAATGGAAAACAAAAACAAAGCCAAACGCTGCACAGCTCTCTACAGGTTCCTGGCGCTGCCTGTACCCAGAGGATGGCGAGCCGGAGTAGGGGTACAGGGCCTGAAGCGCCCGCCCTCTCATGATCAGTGCTAAGCTTTCCAAAGTGGTCCTGGAAGGATCACACCCTCATGTTTAAGTTTTAGTAAAATGTGGATCCCAAAGCATTTGTCAAATAAATGACTCCATTATACCCCCTGGAAGTGTTTATAAGTGGACTTCGGAAATGAAAAACATGATGAAATGAGAGCAAGTGAAAAACTAATTTTTAGTATGTAGTATAGCATATACTATACTCTTACACACTAGATTATAGTATATGACTATTGATCATGGCATTTAATTGTAGACTATAGCTAGGTTAGAGATTACAGTATATTAGAGTTCTCATTAAGTATAAGTTTATTTAGGAGTTATTTAATTCAAATTTAATTTAGTTCAATTTTAGTTAAATTCACTTCAATCATTTAGTTAAAAAATTTAGGAGTTATTTCATTAAAACTTATTATTAACTATATACTGTTAGTGATGCAATGCCCAATAGCGCAAACTACTACTATTTAAAAATAAATATCACAAAACACACACATTCAAATGTTAATGCTGTAGATGTAGACAGTACTACAGCAGCTTTAAAATTACGTTCCCCGGGCTTCCCTGGTGGTGCAGTGGTTAACAATCTGCCTGTTGATGCAGGGGACACGGGTTCGATCCCTGGTCTGGGAAGATCCCACATGCTGCAGAGCCACTAAGCCCATGAGCCACAACTACTGAGCCTGTGTTCTAGAGCCCGCGAGTCACAACTACTGAGCCCGCAAGACACAGCTACTGAAGCCCGCGTACCTAGACACTGAAGACAACCTACACGTTAAGATCATCTCGGATGTAAATTTCAGATGTCACCGTGTGTTCCCGATGGAAACTGTATAACTGCATTACTCCTTTTTTTTGTTTTAATTTTTTTTTACTGGAGTAAAATCACTTTACACTGTTGTGTTAGTTTCTGCTGTACAATGAAGTGAGTCAGCTATATGTATACATGTATCCCCTCCCTCCTGGACCTCCCTCCCACCCCCTCATTACACCCATCTAGGTCATCACAGAGCACCGAGCTGAGCTTCCTGTGCTTTATAGAGTGTTCCCACTAGCTATTTTATACATGGTAGTGTATATGTCATTCCTAATCTCCCAATTTGTCCCACCCTCTCCTTCCCCCCACGTCCACATGTCCGTTCTCTATGTCTGCGTCTCTATTCCTGCCCTGCAAATAGGTTCATCTGTACCATTTTTCTGGATTCCGCATATATGTATTAATACATGACATTTGTTTTTCTCCTTCTGACTTACTTCACTCTGTATGACAGACTCTAGGTCCATCTACATCTCTACAAATGACCCATTTTCGTTCGTTTTCATGGCTAATATTCCATTGTATACATATACATGTACCACATCTTCATTATCCATTTCTCTGTCGTTGGACATTTACGTTGTTCCATGTCCTGGCTATTGTAAATAGTGCTGCAATGAACACTGGGGTGCATGTGTCTTTTTGAACTATGGTTTTCTCAGGGTATATGCCCAGTAGTGGGATTGCTGGGTCGTATGGTAGTTCTATTTTTAGTTTTTTAAGGAACCTCCATATTGTTTCTCCATAGTGGCTGTATCAATTTACATTCCCACCAACAGTGCAAGAGGGTTCCCTTTTCTCCACACACTCTCCAGCATTTACTGTTTGTAGATTTTTTGATGATGGCCACTCTGATCAGTGTGAGGTGATACCTCACTGTAGTTTTGATTTGCATTTCTCTAATGATTAGTGATGTTGAGCATCCTTTCATGTGCCCCTTGGTCATCTGTATGTCCTCCTTGGAGAGATATCTATTTAGGTCTTCTGCCTGTTTTTTGATTGGGTTGTTTGTTTTTTTGATATTGAGCTGCATGAGCTGTTTGTATATTTTGGAGATTAATCTTTTGTCTGTTGCGTCATTTGCAAATATTTTCTCCCATTCTGAGTGTTGTCTTTTTGCCTTGTTTATGGTTTCCTTTGCTGTGCAAAAGTTTTTAAGTTTAATTAGGTCCCATTTGTTTATTTTTTTTTAATTTTTATTTATTTATTTATTTATTTATTATTTTTGGCTGTGTTGGGTCTTCATTTCTGTGTGAGGCCTTTCTCTAGTTGCGGCGAGTGGGGGCCACTCTTCATGGCGGTGCGCGGGCCTCTCACTGTTGCGGCCTCTCTTGTTGTGGAGCACAGGCTCCAGAGGCGCAGGCTCAGTAGTTGTGGTTCATGGGTCCGGTTGCTCCACGGCATGTGGGATCTTCCCAGACCAGGTCTCCAACCCGTGTCCCCTGCATTGGCAGTTGGATTCTCAACCACTGCGCCACCAGGGAAGCCCCCATTTGTTTATTTTTGTTCTTATTTTCATTACTCCGGGGGGTGGGTCAAAAAAGATCTTGCTGTGGTTTATGTTTATGTCAAAGAGTGTTTTTCCTATATTTTCCTCTAACAGTTTTATAGTGTCCGGTCTTACATTTATAACAAAAAATTTTACAAGTTGTATGGAAACACAAAAGACTGTGAACAGCCAAAGCAATCTTGAGAAAAAAATGGAGCTGGAGGAATCAGGCTCCCCAACTTCAGACTATGCAACAAAGCTACAGTAATCAAGACAGTATGGTACTGGCACAAAAACAGAAATACAGATCAATGGTACAGGATAGAAAGCCCAGAGATAAATCCACACACATATGGTCACCTTATTTCTGAAAAAGGATGCATTACTCCTCGATTGCATAACATTCAAATAAAAATGAGACTCATCGCTTCAAAGGGTTACTTTTGAGTTTTAATCTCTTCCCACAAAGGAATAAGAATATAAAACTACATGCTCTGAGGTATACAAATGAAAAGGAAACCACTACTATGAAGACTGGCTCACAAAAAGCCTCCAGTTTCCAAGCTCTCTGGGGATGCTAAGTACTCAGTGATACCCAGGCCACACTGAGGTCGCTGCTTCACACGTGTGACCGCACTTGGTCATCACGACACAACTTCAGCCAGGCCTCTGCAGGCAGCTGAGGTTGAGTCACTGGTCGGAGGTCACAGGGCAGCACGAAGATAGTACCGACAGTTTCTGAGACACAACGTCAGCACCAGGACGACAAGAGAGTTTCCTCTTACTTAGGGATGCGCTGCCCAACAGGGCGAGTGTCTACCACTGAAACAACAGGAAACCCACACACGTTCAAATGCCAGTGCTGAGAACGCGGGCAGAGTGTGGCTTCATGATCAACCTCCTCTCCCCCAAGCACTGAGAGATGCACAGAGCACGGCACGTAGTAAGAACTCAAAACAGATTTAGTAAGAGGAATGCAAATGATTTTAAAATAATTATAATAAACAAAAGTTTTACCTTCATCCTGGGCATGCTGTATAAACATACCAATAACGGCACTAATATTTTTCACAGCTGATGGAAACCCTTCCTTCAAACCCAACTGGCCTAAACGACCTAGGGAAAAGCAAAATAAAAAAACCAAAATGTAAACAATCTGTGGTTAAATGTTAACTTTTCATAAGAATTTAAAACTTATGTTTTTTTTCGTTTAACACGTACATTAAGCGTCAGGATCCTGAACTGAAGTTAGATGGGTACCTATTCTTAAATGAAAACAAATTAAACAGTAAAGCATCAGGACTCAACACAGCACCATCCGTCCCGGGGTGGGGGGCTGTTTTGACTGAATGATTCGGCATCTCTTCTGTTACTCACACATACAGATGATACACAGATACACAATGTGTCGCTTTCCCAGTTATCATATAATAAATGGGGTTTAGCAGAATGAATGGTTTTAGCAGGCTCAGAGTGAAATGACTAACTTCTATGGGTTAACGGACTAAATATAAGACACAGTTTGCTGTTACAACGTAGTTGTCTAACACAACCTCCGTTCTCACGTAGAGCAGCAGCTCCCAAGTGCGCTCTACTAAACCCCCGGGGTCCTCAAGGTCAAAACTGTGCTTTCCCAATGACACTAAGAAGTGATGTGCTTTCCTTCCAGTGCTGAGACGTAGCCTGACAGTGCAAAGGCAGTGGCCATCAAACTATTGGACCCTCAGCACCAGTCAGGGCAGTGACATGGAGGTCACTCTCCATGGCCAGGGGCTCACAGTCGGAAAAGCTAACTCACTCAGAATGTCCTTCGTGAACCGGTAACAATGATTCGTATGAAATCTAGACCCCTAAGCACACGCTCTGCGATCTTCCGCGGATGGGACGGGAAGGGCACGTGAAGCACACCCCTGGCACCTCGGCATCCCAACTCTCTCCAGGAAAAGCACCTGTGCAGCTGCTTCAGCTGGGAGGGGAACTGGGTGCTTTCTCCACCCACTTTTCACTGAAAGAACCACTGACAAACTATGGCTATTTAGACCGAGACAGACATTTTCTCAGAAATGAGTAAAGTGAACCTGTCACTGCAAGGAAATTTATCATTGTTGTCAATGATAAAATTTGAGCTCTTAAGCAAAATTAGAATTTTGGAAAAACTTCCATCGCCTACCCTAAGCTTGACAGCTTCAAATACTCCAGATTTCTCTGATGAGATCAGTGATGATATTAATGTCTGCTTTCTTGATATTGTTGACATTCGGAAGATCTGTACAAATCAGTATTTTCCAAGTGATGTTACAAAATCATGAATGGGCAAAAGATCCCTTCAACAAGGCAGGTGGACCCAGGCACTTTGGTGCAACAGAGAAGCAAAGTTCACGGATGAGGTTTCAGATCTCCCACTGCAACTAGCCTTTAAGAAATCATCGCCTGCTGAGTTCCACTGCAGTGTCAAAGAAGAATATCCACAATTACTTGAGCGGGCTATTAAAATACTCCTTTAATCAACTACACATCTGTATGAGACTGGACTTTCTCCAAATACTTCAACCAAACCAACATACAGCCAGAGACTGAATGCAGAGCAGCTATGGGAAACCAGCTCTCCTATGAATCTAGACAGTGAAGAGGTTTGCAGCAAGATAATGTTCCGTTCTGCTCACTCTTATTTTTGTTTGTTTTGGAAATAGTTTTTCATTAAAAATATCATTTATATTAACATTAGTTTCTTACTATTAATTTTAAGTGAATAGTAAACATTTCTTTAAACTCCTGGTTTTAATTTCTAGTACAATAATTGACACATAAAACCTGGAGTGACAAAACGTCTTTGGGGGTCTCACTAGGGGACTAAACAGGACAACACTCCTCACCTAGTCCCCACCCATCCGGACCCTCCTTTATTCCAATGGTCTTGTGGAAACCAGCTTGCTTCAAAGCGGAAGCCTGTGCACCTCCCTCACGGCCAGGCCTCATGTCCTTTTGCCCCTGCTGTTACACAGAAGGAGGGTTCTGGGACACACCTTGGATGCCGTCTTACCCAAGTCCTCTTCGTGTGCTCTTACGACAACATTATCCTGCATGCTCACTGTTCTGTGTCCATGTTCTCTCTCAATAGTACAAACAGCCCACAGGCTTAGATGTGACCCAGCCCATCAGCCTCATCTCTGTGTTGAATATGGAGAAACTGAGGCACGGGACACTAAAGGGACTTTATTACTTTGCATCCCCTATAGGAACTGGCTTAGCGCTAGTTACACGCACCCTGAATGCGGTGATAGACAGCAGACATTCAGTAAATTCCTACTGATCAATGACTCCCCGGTTAATTCCTAGTCCAGGATGAAACTGTAAACATATGGATAATCCCTTAGGAAGTCTTTCACAGGCTGAAAAGTAATATACTTCAGAGATCAGAAATTTCTAGGTACTGAGCACTCTTCGATATCTCCTTGCAATTAGATCAAAGTGCTAATAACTGCATGTCACCAGACCTGTCCTCTGAGACAATCTATCGGGAGCATTCAATGCATGATTATTAGCAGAGAAGGGGACAGTGTGCGGGCCTAGCACAGCTATAGGACCATTTGGCCATGGGATATGCATGTGTTTCCAGATAATACATGACTGCATTATAATGGCTCCCTTTCTTTTAATTAAAAATGCTTAATGAAGTGGGTTTTATAAAGCTTTATTTAAGTTAACGGAGCAAATCAGAGATAAAATAAGAGGAAATCATGAGTCTGAGGTATATGGTTTGGGGGAAAAGGCTTACATATATGATGACCTGACAAAGATGATGGACAAATTTGCTAAATAAGACGGGAAGAAAAGTCCCTCTACAGAAGGAGGTGAGTGAGTCCAGGGCAGTTCAGCCAACATATTAAAATTCAAGTAAGAAATGTGGAGTCAGTCTCAATGTCAAAGACAACACTCCCCACTCACGGAAGCCTGAGGAGGAGAGCTTGCCGGCCTTAGGGAAGGTGAGACCCAGTCTACAGGGCAGGGATCAGAGCAAGACAGCTACCCAGGGTTTTCAATCAAGATTTCAGATGCAGGTATGTTAAGGAAAGGATGAGTTAAGACAACTGCAAAGAAAAGCTGAACGACAAGGTGAGACACTGGACAGAAACCAACCAAGCGCTGGCTATTGCGGCCTGACGTGCAAAAACCTGACGTGAGAAACAGTGTTACCCTAGCTTCTAGGCTCTGCTAACACCAGGTGGGCCATTTCAGAATTTAAAGCTCTTTGGGGCACGAAACGGGGTATTCTATACCTTTATACTCCGCTGCGACTAGTGGCAGGCAGACTGCCGTCCCCACTCTGCTCCCTTCCCACCCAGGGACCTCAGACAGGGGCTCACCACCTCCCTACCTCCTGCCCCCCCAAAGAGGCCCCGACTCCGCCAGGACACGAGCAGCCTGGAGCAGGCTCTCCCGCTCCTCCGCGTGCCCAGGGGTCCAGAGCAATCCAAATGTTCCACAAAATGCTCTTTAATCCATTACTGTTAAGGTAGGTTAGAGAAACCCCATTTAATAATCACATGTAACCATTTCAATTGCTAACAGCGGTGTTCATACCCCAATCCAACGTTAGATAACACTGAACCATTTTGCCAGATAGCCTGTTTTTATTTCCTATGGGGTAAAAATCCAATTAGGAATTACAAATTTGGAGTTAAGAATACAGACAATTCCTTTATTTTATGAATGCCTACTGTGTGACTTCATTTATTATTAAGAAATCACAGCCAACCAAGTTAATCATTTGCTTAATTCTTTAGTAAATGTCAGCTTCAGAAACTGCAAGAAGCTTCTCCAGCAGAGTTTCTTCTTAGAAACGGTTCAAACTCCAACTCAGACGGGTGTGTGGAAAGGAAAGCACACACCCACCCCTAAAGCCACCTCTCAGGATTCCACCCAGTCGAAAGAGCAGGCCTCACCTGCTTCCACCCTCCCCCTCGGCCCACCGCTGCTCGCTGGGACCCCAGCCCCTGCTTTGCTCGGGGGTGTGGCGAGGGGGGTGCCTTCAGCGCCAACAGACTCCCAGCAAAGCTCAGCCCCGGCTCTCCGGGAACAGCCCAGTGGCCCCTCTCGCCCTCCCCACACCAGGCTTTTCACTCACACGAGCTCGACCTGCCCTGGTCCACCTGCGGACCTCAGCAGGGTCTGCCATTCCTGAGTCTGCTCTCATTTTTGACATTACACTTCCTTTCTAATTAGCCATCCTCTCAACTAAATTTATTTACTTACATATTATAATTTTATTATACAGTATTGTTAATTATATATTAATTATACATTATTCCTATGACACACATCATTGTATTATATCACTCCTAATTATGTAAATATACATATACTACTCTAAATAATATGTATTATCAAATGTTATAAATTATTTTCTCAAAAGCTATATTTTAAAGATTTAAAGAATAAATTAGTCTGAGTTTGACTAAAACTACCAGTCAGGTTTTCTCCCTACAATTATATATCCTTGTTTTTAGATAAACTATGACCATATTCTTAATTCACAAATGAGTTACTTTTTAAGGTATATATTCGAAAGTATTTCTATAATCTTGTGCGGGTTTGTCTGGAACCTGAGAATTTGTAATTTTAAAAAAGCTTTTCAGGCAGTCTGGACAATCAACCAAAGCTGACAAAAGCTAACTGAGGAGGAGAATGACATGTGAGGCCGACCCTCCGTCACACATGCTTCCCAGAGCAGGTGGGGTCGACCACCAGAAACACAGCCTCCCACTCCCACTTCCCTTCCTGTTACAATCAATAAGTACACAAAGAAACAACCACTGCAATGATAACAGCAAAAATCACACCATATTTTATAAGTGTGACTTCAAAAGTGTATTCTTCAGCAAATTCCACAGATTCTTCATCTAGGTCAACATGTAAGCATTTATAGACCTAACACCTTTCCTAATTTCTTAAATTCTCAAAAAGCTTTCTCAATTTGGAATGAATTAGTTCAAAGTATAAACACATTCTTTCTTGCATCCATAAGAGAAGCTGCTACCAAAATCAGAATTTCCAGACACACACATGCCACCAGCTGACGGCTGAAAATGAGGTCACTGGCCCTTCTGTGTCCTTGCTGCTCCCGCTTGGCACGGACAGTGGTCCTCAGGGCACTGGACCTGAGGCGTTCAGGGAAGCCCCCCACTGGGCAGCTTAGTCATCTCCACTTCCACACTTTCATGCTTTCATGTTCTGTATCTTAACTCCAAGTGTATGTTAGGTTACTTCCAGCGAAAACTGTTAGATGTCCACCTTGAAACCAGGTTTTTGTCAAGACCCAGTTTATATATTTATTTACCACAATGTTCCTATGTTTGCATGTAAAATGTGCACAGTGCAGGAATGCAGATACAGTAATAAAATTAGTCAGGGATATTGTATTTCTTACTGTGGTCCATTTATTAAGACTGACTTACGTGATTTAAAAATTCTCAAACCTATTTCAGATGGTTTTAGCTTGGCGTTTTAATTAATTAAACGCCAAAGATACTTAAAAGTCATGATAACTATCTCCAAGGATCTAAAGGGCCCTGACACAGAAATAGGCTGAACCTTGTTTTGTCAGCCCTCAAGCAATCAATACATGGCAGATAGAGGAGTCACTTCAAAGTAAAGAGAGCCTTCTAATAATGAACAGACCTCATCACTGATAATGATGCCTGGACTGGAGAGCAGCTTGTCAGAGATGGGGCAAGAAAAGAAAAAATAAGTAAAAATAAAAAATAAAGATTTGTGGGTGAAAGGGAGGGGCAGAACTAAATGGCCACTGAGGTCCTCTTTAGATCTGAGATTAAAAAGAATCTATATTTCACTTAAAATATTTTTAAACAATGATTTAAATTTGTTTATTCAGCTTACAATTTACAGAAACAAAATAAAACTAGTTCCCAATTATAGAAGTACATAGTTATCCTTATTGAGCGAGTATGAAAAAAAACATCTGGGGTGCAAGCAGGGATTAAGTATCTACTTATTTTAAAAATCAAATTAACTGTAATTTATAGCAATTTATGTATACTGGAGTGTATATGCAAGTGTGTGCATGTGTGTATATTAAAATTAATATCTGAGACTCAAGAGTTCAATTATAAATAAAATGTACTAACATGAAAAATCTTAAATCTGAAAAAGGTGAATAAAATGTTAATTTACAAAGGAAGAGTATGAGTAATGAAAATTAATTTAGTGCAAAAGTACCTACTCTGGTGGCTGTAAAGTCAGTTACTATAGTGAAGTTTCAGTCAAAATATATTATTACACACTTATTCTCTCACCAAGATATCATCAATAACAAGAACAAATTTAATACAACAGACAACTCACCAATGAGCCTCAGTATTGACGCTATGATAATATCAGGAGTGTATGCAATGTTTGCATGTCCTTTTCTGTATTTTATCCACTTATCCATTACAGGCCACAGCTCCTTACTACAAAATAACAACAACAAATATATACATGTATGTATGTATATGAAAGTATGCTCACCCATCATCGTTCAAACATTAAGAAGAACTTATCTTAAAAATGGTCCATAGGAGACAATTAGTGAAGAGGAGGAACTTTTAAAGATGTAGCATTTTTGGCTAACATGAGAGCAGACAATGAAAGCTCACAAACTTTCCAGCTATTCAGGATCTCTGTGCTTGCAGTGGCTTTAAAAAGGCTGCAAACACCCACGCTTGCATCTTTATTCTATTCAACCCTTTTCACAAGGCGTTAGCGTAGAGATGCTGAACAATGCCCCCACGTCACAGGACTGGAAGCAGCAGGGTCTGGATCCTCACGTGGACCATCCAGACGTAAGGCGGCACCTGCGTTCCAGAAGCCTAGTTTCCCGGGGTGAAGCAAGGACAAACAGGCTATATTTTGTACAAAGAACTAAACCAGAGGAAATGAACCACACTTTACATGGATTAAAGAAACTAGATCTACTGACTGAAAACAGTGGCAATTCCTCTTTGCTCTCTCTTTTCAAAAATGTATTAACTTCTTACATAGTATTTATAATATTAGAAAAGTTAAATACAGACAAATGAATGGAAAATGTACATTAAAAACACATTCTCAGATAACTATCACTCTTTTAATTTGGGGCTTTTCCTCCCACAGACTTCTATGCTTGCATGTATGTAAAAACCACAGTCAAAGTGACTGCAGTGCTTAGGAATCAGGGTCTGGAATCGCCCAGGCAGAGATCCTGATATCCAACACTCTGTCCATACCGCCAGCGGGGGGACCTTGGACAAAGCACCTGTGACTGGCACCACCCCTGGTGGTCTCATCTGTCACTGGGGATAGAAGGGCCCCTGCCTCCTGGGCTTCCAGGAAGATGAGGCCCAGGGTAGCCACTCACACATCCTTACCCAGACAGCACTGAACAGACTGTCCTGGCACCTTCTTAGTAACAGACTGAAAAACACTTTTGTGTCAGTATATAAAAATCCATGTATATCTATTTATTCTAATATGGCTGTATCTCATTATATAGACATTCCATAATTCAATTACCTATTATTTGACATTCAGATGTATAATCTTTCCCGAGTGTTAAGAAGGGAAAACAAGAGAACAGATTTCCACAGAATATATTCCTCAGGTGTCTCAAAGATACAGACTATTATTAATCCTTTGGTGAATCCTTTTCAATGTAATAAACCCCTTTAAACCAGCCCTTCTCAGTCAGGGTTTTAAGAAAATTACGGGTTGTAATTAACTGCAGAACAGTTATTTGACTACTTTCTCCATTCTCCAAACATGCTGCATAGATAGATGAACAGAGAAAAGTTAATTCATTACATAAAATGGACGCCTGAGCGTTAACAGGCCCAGTTCTCTCCTGAAACCCCAGTGAGAAGAGCTGCTGACCCAGAAGTTTGAGTATTTCTGTTCCTGTGGGTTTTTCCATAGTATCTGTACATTAAGATAATGACCATCACATTTCAATCTACACGTATTCGCTGAGCACCTCTCCTGTGTGGGCGCTGCCCTCTCTACGCGCCGGGGGAGGCCAGGGAGACCAAAGTCCCCCCTGCATGAGATTCATTTTCCTTTAGTAATAAGAGAATACAGTGAAAAGTAGTGAAAAGTACCATAAAAAAATAAAGCGAGGGGATGTGGCAGTGACACTGGCATTTAAGAGTAGTTTTATTAACTCTTACTCAAATCAAATCAAAATGTGCTTTGTAAATGTTTCAGCTGCCTTAAACAGCAAAAATGGTTCAAACCACAATTCAGCAATCACTGAACAGACTACCTGACAATTCAAATAACCCAACTTAGGTTAGCAGAATAGCCCTGTACCTTATAATGTTGTCATGTGTCCAAATCCACTTCTGATGGCAGCAGAGCAGATCAATGGCACATATGTACTCCCAAGTGTTATCACTTAGGTCTTCACCAAATCTTTCACTGGACTGAAATTCTGTTTTTGGACATAACTGTATGGTCAAAAGCAGCTTTGAAACCATGAAGCCAACATCTGCAGGAGCATTCTAGCAAATAAGGTAAAAAAAAGAAAATTTAGAGTTTCAAATATAACATACCTCATGTGGGTGATCTCAAAGAGTATTAACAAGCATCAGATGAATAATCATTTAATTTTCAAAGACACCTTTTGAAAGTTATTTTGAATAAAGAACTATGTTTATCTTAGTCATAACAGCTGTCCTAAAATGACTATACAATGGTGGTTGACAGGCCAGATAAAAAAGCTCCAAGCAGAATGCAGAATCCAGTCAGGTAGGAAAGATACTGCAATCCAGATAGGAATGCAAATTCTCATTAACTGAAATCAGAGAATTAAAGTTTTATTAAAAAACAATTTTTAATCTTTAAAAAATTCTTCAATAAATTCATTCTGTCATCTTTCTGACCCTAGATATCAGTCTGCTTTTTCCAGAAATTCGTAAAATTGAATCAGCTTGTACTAGACTCTTCTGTCTGGCTTCTTTTACACCTATGCATGCTTTTTTGATATTTTTCCACGTTCTTGCACATATAGGTAGCTTGAACACCCCTTTTTACTGCCGAGTAGGAATCCACTGTATGGATATACCACAGTTTGTCCATTCACCTATTGATAGAAATCTGGGTTACTTCCAGCTTTAGGCTGTAATTAATAATGCTGCTTTGGACATTCATGTACAAGCCTTTTTGTGGACATAAATTTGACTTTCCTTGGGTACATACCCAGCAGTGGATTTATAATTTTTTTCTTTTTTTATTGGGTTTTGTTATTAAAAATGAACAAGGGGCTTTCAATCTCCTCTTACACCTGAAAAAGACTGGAATTAGTTGGTTCTTTAAAGATTAAATTCAGATGAAATCTATACATGCTTCTTGTATACTAAATTTTTAGTCACCTTTTCAACCTTTTAAAATGGAAAACAACTGGTTTATTCCAGCGTTTTACCCCTAAAGCCAATTTTGACCATTTTTATGTTGCTAAGGAACCATCCTCGGTTTCCGAACCTGCTATGAAGCTGTAGGCGGCAGTCTTCTCATTCTTCACCCTCCCCATCTCTACTCACACTGCCTCTCTCATTCTGAAATCTTGAACATTTTTGCTTTTCTCTTTTTACATTAATCTGAACTGAGTTACCTGATTTATTAGTATTTTTTAAAGGCAATTTTTTTTTTGTTCTCTACTTCATTACTATTACACCTTTTAAACTATATTTTTTTTCTGGATTCCTTCTCAAATTTTTAATTTTTAAGATGATTATCAGGGAACTTTATTTATTACTTGTTTAATAATGAAGACATTTAAACTATTTCAATGAGTGTAAGGTTTCCAAAAACGAGAGGTCTTCGGTATGAAGGGTTTTCCTTTCATACCAAATACTGTGATTTTACTTCTGAGTTTCTATTTGTTCACAGATTGTCCAGGACTGTGTATCTCGATCTCCAGGGAATTTTTATAGAATCTTTTAATTCCTTGTCTAATTTTACCGAGTCATTGCCAGAGAATTGAGTGTAGACTCTTTACTTTTTAAAAATTAAGGTCAAATGCATGACTGGTTTTTGCAAATGTCACAGACATATGAAAAAATACAGTCTTCATTCAAGTTTACTTTTTATATTGTTGAATTCCACTACCTCTTTACTTATATTTGTGCTTCACACCTATTGAGTTCTGTAGGATAGAATTTGGAAGTCTTGTACTATAATGGTATTTTTTTTCCCACCCAAGTATTCCTCTTTTTTTTTTTAATAGCTTTGACTTTATATTTTTATTTGATATGATACAGGCTAAACACACTTATTAGAATTCTACCTTCTTCATTAATCATGTTTTATCATCCAAACATATCCGGCTTCATCCTGAACAGGACAAAGGAGAAGGCTCCAGTGCACAAGCAGGCGGACCCGGCAGGGACAGGAGTGGCCCTGCAGGTAACCGCCGAGGGTGGAGACGCGTGTATGGATGCTCTTCTCGCTGCTAAGGGACTGGAGTCTGATGGTACCTCACCCAATACACTCTGGCTTGTCTAGGTGGATTGATGAAGAGATAATTACAGACTTGCTTTTTAAAATTCCCTAACTTTTTATCCTCCAATAGCCCTTTCCTTTTCTTTTTATAAGAAAATAAAAGTCTAATGAAGAGTAACATCAGAAAGTACTAAAAAGGAAAGCAAAATGACATACAAAAGTCGACTACATGCGTAAGCCAGAATTTTTTTAAAAGAGGACAGTAATACAGTCATTAAAAAGGGCAGAACAAAGTGAAAGTCAACCCCTCACTGACTTCAATACCTCTTCTTAAAGATTACCACTAGCAATTCAGCAACCAGCGATTCTCATTAGAGAAAATCTATGAAGAAAAGAACACCAATCTAGATACTATATTAACATATCAGTCACTAAAAAAAATAAGATAATGAAAGAAAATATGGAACACAATACTTAGAACAAACACAAATTCCATCAACTGGAAAGAAAAACAGAGAATATTAGATTCAGAAAAAATCGTAACAGGAAGGAATTGAGATACCAATTTTTTCACCTAAGTACCTACTATAGAAGCAAAAGATGTGCACCTCCTCCGAGCCCTCACATATATATGCACATGTATAGATTTCATCAGCCATAAATTAGTACACAAAAGAAACTTTGTTCAATTAACACAGCACACAGGTCTACAACTTCTCCCAAAGTGTCTCATGCATACTTAATGAACAAAATGCATAAGCTTAGACTAAAATGTTATTTTAAAGGATCTAATATGAAGAATAATATCTCTGAAATGCTCACAAACTAATACAAAACCAAATAATAACATTTATATAAGACCTACAAGTACAGTATTACAAAAAAAGAAACCTCACCTTCTCCCAATTGAGGAAAGCTCGCAAACAGTTCAAAACTTCTCCTTTAGCGCGTTGCCTGGCTACCAACTGCATTGCCTTATTAATCACCGATTGAGAGATAAATATATCATGCCACATGTTTGCAATGAACAAAGTCAATTTTTCAGACTCTGGAAAATCTATGAGAAAAAAACAAGATAATAAACCTTTATGTCTGATTAAGTGAATAAATGACAAACTAAGAATATATTTGAATAATTTCCCCTTGTGCACAGCAGGGCCACCTAAAGCTAAAGGGAGGAAGCCTGACAAGGCCCCAGCCTCAGTTATTTCAACTCTGCTTCTCCATCTCTCCCACCCATCCCTCCCCTCCCCCCGCCCCCCCAGCCAACCTTTCTTTCCCTTTGGCCAACTTTCTTTAACAGAATTTGAAACACAGTGCATGAGTATACACCACTGTAGAAAAGAGCAATAAACTCCAGAACAAGGAGAGAAGGCAAACCTCCTCTCGCAGGTTCCAGACCCTGCACCCAGAACCCGCCCATTTGGTGCGTGTCCTTTCAGGCCATGTTTTATGCATTTACAAGACAGAACTCACTTGAAGAACACCTAAGGCTTTTGGTATGAAGGGATGTTTTTTTATAAATTATGACTGATAATCCATTTCTTATGAATACCTTCTCCAATGCCACGGCTTGTCTTTTCTGTCTGTCTAATCAAGTTAATCGAGGCACAGCTTACACACAATAAAATACACTCTTTAAGCAGACAGTCTGAAGGATTTTGACAAATGAACACACCCATGTAACCCCCACTACAACCCACAGATGGAACATTTCCATCATCCCAAATTCCCATGGTCTGACCCTTTCAGTGAATCACTTCATCCCAAATACAGACAAGCCTGATCTGCTTACTGTCACTCTGCACATGTGCCTTTTCTCAAATATTTATGAAGAGATTCGTAAAGCATGCACCCTTTTCTGTCTGGCATCCCCCTCTCAGCAAAATCCATGTTGCCGCACGCATCACTAGCCCTTTCCTCATTTGTCTGAGTAGTATTCCAATTGCTTGATATACCACACTGGTTTTTCATTCAACTCCTGATGGACCTTTGTTTCCAAACATGGGCTATTATGAATTAAGATGCTCTGAATACCTGTGAACTGTATATGGATATGTGGATATGTCTCTATTTCTGTTGAGTAAGTACCCGAGAGTGACATATCTGTGTCATATGATAAACTGTTTAATTTTATAAAAAACTGTCGAAGTGTTTCGCAACTGGTTGTATCAGTCAACACGAAGATTCGTATCTTGTTTGGCATGACGCCGCATCTTTTTCGTTTTCTCTGTTCTATTTTATCTAACACTGCAGGGTGTATAGAGAGAGGGTAACTCAAAGCATAAACTCACTGCACTATTTTGATCTGTTACTTTGGAAACCTTGTGCTTATCTGATTATACTTCCTCCTGTCTCAGGACTCCACATGCTGTTCCCTCTGCCTGGAATTCTCTCCCTCACTTTTATCTTCACATCTAAGTTCAAAAGGCACTCCGAGGAGCAAAGCTTCCCTGACCCCTGAGACTCTCTCAAACCCACCTTCCACAGCACAAGTCATTCATTCAACATATACTTAACGAGAGCATACAACACATTCTTCTGGGGTGAGGATGTAGTAGGAACAAGACAAACAAAATCCCTGTCCTTACAGAGTACGTGACCTAGTAGAGGAAAGAGACAGCAAACGAAAAGGTAACAGCGTAACCATAGCAAAGCAGAGGGAAAAGCTTCCCGACAGAGAACCTGTTACAAAGACCCAGAGGTGAGAGCGGGCTGGGTGTGTCTGAGGAAGAACCAGAAATCTCACGTGGGCTCTGCAGAGACCCTGTCGCGCCCTGCTTCCTGCTGCCCTTCACTGATAAAACCTGATGTGTGCGCCCCACTGGAAGGCTGTATCTATACCTGGGTTTGGTCACCATCAAAAGCCTTAACACTTATGTGCACCCCGTAACTATTTGTTAAATAAGTCAGTGACTGAAAAAATAAATGAAGTGGGCAACAAACACAGCAGCCTCACTCACAACTCTGCAAGTGACAGATTCAATTATCCTGATATTTAAGCCCCATAAACACTATGGTAGTAAAAGATTATCAATCTTTGCAATCTAGATAAGACTCTCTGATGTAGCATTAAATTCCATTTGTGTATCACTTTGCTATATTAAAATGTTTCCACTGATGATCTGATATGAAGAAGGAGTCCTATTTGCTCCATTAATAGACTTAAGAAATAGTAGTAAAAGGAAAAGAGAATCAAAGGACAGCCCTCCTTTCCATTTCTCCCTGAAACTCTTCTTTCCATGAGCTTATGAATCCATCTTAGCGTTTCTGCCCTTTCCAGCTAGTAACAGAGCAGAGCGGTTTGTCACTTTAAAATGATTCCATTATCTTGTGTCAACTATATCTGACTCTAAAGTAGCTGCACAAGGAATAAAACCGATACACACTAATGAGAGATACACTTTTATACACAAGTGGAAATGTATATACTGACCGAAGTAAGCTTAAGTCACACAAATTCTCCCACTGAAAACCAGGTATAGCTGGGTCTATAGCTAAGGCTCTTCATGCCTTCTGGCAAATGCACAAGACAACATGATTTTAAAAGATACACAGCAATACCTTAGCTGAAAATACAGATGCACATATAAGCAGATAAAAAAGCAACAACCCGTGTTCAATACAAGAATGTCGCCATCTAAACATACCTTCCTTAAGTAGGCTGTAGCAAAACAAGCGAGCTCTTTCCAAGTCTCCCAGCTGCCGACAAATACCCACATACACTCTGCAGAGGGCGTGGATGTAATTGTGCTCCACAGACATCTTCTGAATTTTCAGTTCTGAGAGAATAGAGTGAAGCAAGCACTCTGCTAAAGGCTGAATTGGAAAAAACAAAAAACAAAAACGAAAAGGCAATGTACACTGATACTTATCTTCAGCCTACTAAAGACCAGCTAAAAGTTACAAAATTAAGTACCTTTTGGAAAGTTGGAAAGATAAAACATGCCCTGTCTCAGAGAGTAGAGGACAACACCCACCGTGGTAACTTGCTTTAGCAGGGAAAGCCGTGAGGCTCGGGGTGGAGAGAGCCCACGCCTGTCGGCGGCCGGGGGTCAGTGGGGCTGCAGGGGCCACGGGGCGAGTCCCAGGACACCTGGATGCCTACTGTCACTACCACCACTCCTACAAATGACCACTTTTTGGTTTTTACTAAAATAATCTGTATGTGTGTATTAAATCCACTCGAATTCTACTCCCATTCTTGTTTTCTGAACTCCAACGTACTCTACACATTTATCCTGTTTAGATCTTAAAATACTGGGTAATGTTTTCCTCGCCCAGGAAAAGGAGCATTAAATAATTTGATACATTCAGTCATTTGAAAATAAACATCTTTCCAAAGTTACCTGTACTGCTTTGTGCTTTCTGAAATGCAATCTAAGAAAAATAAATATTTATACCATTGTGATTCCAAGGATGTACAGATAACCGACAAAGCATAATCCATGGGACACTGGAAATCATCCACCCAGTATCAACATAAACATGCAGAAAATAAAAACCGAGGGAAGTCCTAATAAACCATGTAGGTAAATCTGCATAATCCTCCCCCAGCCCCCTTCCCGAAACTAAGCATCTGTTCCTGTTTGATTTCGGACCTACATCAAGGGGGGGAGGGTGCGAAACCCACACACTACCTTTCTGACTCTCAAAATCCTCAAGTGTGTATATAATACCATTCACAGAAAAGAAAGGCTCTATTACACAGCAATTTGATGCTTTGAAGCAAATCATTTCGAGCTTTTAAGCATGCCAGAATCAATGGGAAATACGCAATTTAAGTCCTGACAGGACTTTTTTTTTTCCTTTAAAATTTTAAGGTATTTGGTGAATACAAATTATCAAATCTCCAACGCCTTATCACTTCTCAAATGTATAAAATGCTGGCTAGAAATAAAGTATAGGTCCTAACGTTTACACGGGTGACTGCCCATCTCTGAGAATAAACTTCTGTTCAGGGCCAGCTCCCCTTTTGCTGACAGGAGACGGCCTGTGTCTGAGGACATGCGATTCCTAACGCCCCCAGAGCAAAGGAGCCACATACCTTTTTTGTTGTGCTAAATTCATAAACAACTTCTTTCTCTTGATCTCTCATCACAGGCTTTTTGGAGATGTTTCCCACATACACATGACTACGAATGACAGGTAACAGGTCAAAGGACGACTCCGCGATCTTCTTCAGGGCCTCCGCTACGGCGCCGTCGTAGGACTCCACGGTCTCCTTGGGGCTCAGGGGTGACTGTGAGACTGCACCGATGGCCAGAAGACGCCGCCCCTCCTCCTCTGCCCTCACGGCTGCAGCCTGGGAGGGGTTCCGTTGGGGGCTCCGGCTGACGCCCTCCGAGGGCGGCTCTGGCTCCGGGGACCCGCTGTCCAGGCGCAACCTCTTAGCGCTCCTCGGTGCACCCGCTGACGGTGCCCTTTTCCCGCCCGAATCCTGCGGAGGCCCCAGATCTCTCGACTTGTCCCGCTTACAGTCACCACCAGAGCTGCCCCCTGCTTTCACAAAGGCGGTTGAGCTTGAAGTGATGGCTTTGAAGCCCCTGATGGCGCTGGCGGGCCCCGGCAGGCTCTTGGGGTCTGCCGGCGGGCCTCGCGTGAGCTGGATGTTCCCTTTGAGGATGCTGAGGGTGCGGGCCCTGGCGGACAGCTCTGGGTACATGGTGTCCAGGATCTTCACGGAATTCTCCTGGGGCGCTGCCACCGCCGGATGGGCAGAGGCGAACGGGGGCAGGCGGCCGGGCACGGGGACGGCGTGCTTTGGGGTCGCAGCACAAAACTGCAAAGGCGATGACAAGACCCTGTCACTGGCCGGGGCGGTGGACGGGGATGGGGACGCGTGTGGAGGAGAGGAGTGCCCCGGCTCCTCCAGCAAGGGGGACACCACAGGAGACACCACAGGAGACACCGGGATCTCACACGGCGGAGAGATCGGGCCGCGGGGAGAGACGGGTGAGGAGGGGCTGGAACTTGATGTCAGCGGAGAGGCTGGCTGTGAAGTCCTTGGAGGCGTGGCTATGAGAGGAGCCAGCAGCGGGGGCAGGGGGGGGCCCACCTCCTGCCGGATCTTACTCAGTGTGTCCGCACAGCAGTCCGCAGGAGTGGACGTGTCGGCGCTGGCTAGGACGGTCTGCATTTGACTCCTCTGACTTTTTCCGTTCCCTCTTTCTCCGGAAAATGACGGAGAAACTTCACTCTGAGTCGTCTCCACTCTGCTCGACGCAAACGTCTTTACCGGTTTGTGTGTTTGATCTCTGTTTGAAATCTTTGCTCGACTCTTATTTTTGCTCAGCGGCTCTAGCTTCGAATTACAGTAAGTGTGATCCGAAGGCACAGTCTGCGTCTCAAAGTTTTGATCATATATCTCAGCGCTAATCCTCACGCTGGGTTTAACGGGTCTATTCCGCAAACGACTTTTATCAAAGTTAGCACTCTGACCGCTGCTTGAGATATCGCCCTGGGTTCCGGCCACACTACTGCCACACTGGGGCTCCTGAGAAGGAAGGCCAGGGCGACCGGTCTCTGCGGACTTCTCGGAAGGAACGGGAATGAAGCCAGCTGCCAGCCCTTCTGGGTCCGGGGAAACGGGGGCGTCTTCAGGAGCGTCACACAGGATAACCTGGTCCACATCTGGCATGAGCGTTACCCCGTTGATGATGGTCCAGTTGTCCCCTTTCTCAATGACTAGATTCTGATCGTTATTTATCAGCACGTTTATAACCTCGGAGGTCACTGTAGAGATCTGACACTGAAACGCCATGTCCCCCGGCCCCACTCCCGGGGCAGCGCACAGGGGCGAAGGCTCCGGGGGTTCTGACGAGACCCCTTCCTTACCATCCACTGGCCTGGTCGCATCCAAGTTACCCCCAGACCTGCTGTGCGTGTTTTCATGGTCAGGCCCACCACCAGTGGGAGAACCGCCCCGAGCGCCCGAGCCAGCCGGTGTCAGGGGCGCAGAGGAGCCGGCTGTTTCCCGAGGCAGCACTTGCTCTTCCTCATGCTCTGCTGTCACGCCATCAGGTGCATCCTGCCCACCCGCGTCCTCGCGGTCGGCCTGCAGCTCCTGGCGGACCCTGGTGAGCGCCCCGGGAAGCGTCTCCAAGGAGCGCTGGGCCAGCTGCCTTGTGCCCCTTGAAGGGCAGTCGTCGTCCTCCGAGGAGCCGGTGCACACCTCAGAGGCTTCTAGTGCCTCCTCTTCACACACGTGCTTTCTGTACTTTTCTCCTGAGGGTTCCCTTTGCTTTAATTCCTTGTTCATCCCTTCATTTAGGGTTCCTTTGCTAGAACATTCTGAAACAGAGTCCCCCGAACTATACCCTCCTAACTGACAACTTTCAAGAAACATCACGACCTCGGACGCAGAAAGCCCAGCTGTCTCGGAGAGCGCACCGAGGGTGCAGTCCCGCAGAGCCGCGGCCAGGCGCCCCACCTCCACGGAAGGCCTGGTCTCGGCCACGCCGGCGCCGGCGGCCCCCAGGCCCCTGCCGGAGGCACCGACCGCGCTCTGCTGGCCGTCCTCCAGCCCGGCCTCGGGGTCATTCTCTCCCTCGCTGCAGCTCGGCGCCTCGCTCTCTTCTACCTCGGTGTCACCTCCGCCTGCCTCGCGGATGCCCGTGTAGCAGTGCAGGGCACCAGGGAGGCTACTCTGCGGCACAGCACGCTTCTCCTCACCTTTGCTGCCAAACGCTGGTGAAAGAGCGGTCTCTGCAGTGTCTAGGGCTGCAGGAGAAGCCCCCCCAGGAGTGTGAGAGGGCAGTTGCAGATGCTCCTTTGGGCCGTGCTCTACAACAGACGGGTCCCGTGTCACGGCCAGGGCCTCCCCAGAGGCTCCGACGGTGTCTCCAGCAGGAAAACCTCTTGACAGCGTCACCTCCGTGGCTGGAAGTTTATCCACATCCAGCCTGGATGTGTCCACATCTGTGGCAGGAAGACACGGGCTCTGCTTCTGCACCTCTTCCTGCACTGCGGCTTCCATCACGACGTCTTGGTCTGGGACCAGGATGTCGCCAGAAGAGAAAGATAATGTACGATCTGAGGGATAACAGGAACTTTCTACTGGTAAAGAACCCCCTGGAGAATCAAAGTCTGATTTTCTCCAGGGGGAGGAGACTCGCGGGGCAGCGCTCTCTGTAGCAGCCGCCCCCCTGCTTCTCGGTGCTGTGTGCGCTCTCTCCCCACATCTTGCTCCAGAGGGCGTCCGACCAGCCCCATTATCAACGTCTGTTACTAAGGGGGGCTCCCTCCTAGCCAGTCTCGAGGGCTCCCATCGTGCGCCCTGCATGGATTCGGGCCGTGCCTGCTTGGTGATAACTGACACCTGGTTAGGCAACAAGGATGCAGGCGCCCTGAACCCCGCAGGACTGTTATCCTCTCCAGCACATTCAGGCGTGGACGCTGAGCCTCTACTTTCTGAGGACGCCGCCGCCTCTTGTTCACGTTCAGGTTGAGGTCCCAGCCTTTCTTCACCACTTCGCCGTAACAGATCACTGTGGTGCCATGAAGTGCTTTTACCAAAGCCAAAGCCACTCCTGATCAAGCCAGACTGAGGCCCTGCCGACGATGTGAAATCTGACCGACTCGGCGTGAGCTCGACCCTCGGACCTGGCCTTTCACCCGGCCCGCCTCTGGCGGCTCCCGAGAATCCTGACTGCAGGAGTGAGCAGATATCGTTCATGCCCTTCACAAGGGTCGTACACCCCACCTCGCTGCCCCTCTGACCGTTAGAATCAGACGCCTCCGACACTGGGCTCAGAGCGCGTAAGCTGTTCTCCAGGTGGCCTTCTCCTATGGGACACTCCGGGGGCTCAGAATGCACATCTGTCATGGTGAGCATGGCAGCCTGTTCCAAACGAGGCAGTTCGAGAGGGCCTGCTTCAGGAGGAAGAGATGTTTCAGCGTCATCCTCCAGCCCAGGGGGAGAGCGGGGGTGGCCGCAGAGAGACGAGGCTCCCGAGGCCACGGGAGAAGACGACTCCTCCCCCAGACCGAGCGCCGCGGCAGCCAGCGCGGCCCCTGCTGCTCCTGGGGCAGAGGGGTCTCCCGAAACGAACCCTGGCATCGCTTCTCTTTCCTTCTCCAATTCTCCAGACAGTCCCTGAAAATGACCAGAAGTGGACAGGCGACCTGATGCCGAAGTGACCCCATCAGTCAGTGTCCGCTTGGTCACCTCCGATTTGGGTGATCCTATCACTCCGGACACGGGGGTTTTTCCTTCAGGTACGCTGGGCTCATTCGATGGCCACGGGCCCAGGGGAGGCTGACACGAGGCTGACGTCCCGAGCGCCATGCCCTCCTCTAGAGCCAGGCTGCTCGACAGCGTCTCAACACGCTCGCTGCCCGTGGCTTTAGGACCTGTCTTCTCTGTCTGCACTGACCCATCCATCTCCCGAACCTCCAAAACACCTTCTTCTCTCTCGCTCACGGACTCAGATGACACTGTCCAGTGTTTCTCATGAGCAGAGGGGAACGCGGCTGCAGGTTCTCTCAGGTTTGCTGTAAATGTCCCAAACCCAACCGCTGTCACCTCACTGACTTCCAATGTATTTAGAGCTTGGGTGGCTTCGTGTGGTTGGAGCTTTTCCTCCCATGTTCCAGTTCCTTTACTTTTTCCGGATGAGCTAAAACAGTCCAGCGATTCAGGTGTATCATCTTCTGAAACAGGCTCCGAATTTCTATGTTGGGCCGAGTCATGATCACTGGAATCCGTACACTCTCCGAAGTAGATTTCCTTAAATATAAATGAATTATATTAATTAGTTAGTAAAATACTACTGCAGTCAACTAAACGCAGCTACCAACTAAATGCATTAAAAAAGTGTGTGCTTCCTGAAGAATCTGAGCAAAGGGTAGTCCACTCTCTGGACTCTATCAATGGATGGGTAGGTCTCAACGAGCACAGCACTGCTTCACCTTCTCTCCTTAAAGAAGCCGCCTCTCCCCAGCGTTTCCTGCACTCACACTGCTTCTCCCCAAACGGAGAAGCTTCCCAGTTCTACTCCACATTCAGCCTAGGGTTACGTCTGTTCTCCTAACTTCGAAGCAGGCCTCCTCTCAACTCTGACGCCCCATGTTCTGGCCCAAAAGGCTTCCGCCTCTAGCTGCCCAGCCCCGCCTGCCTTCCCCGGCGAGCCGCGGGCTCTGGCCCAGTGCAGCTCGCCCCAGCGCCAGCCCGGCCATCGCTCTGGGTGTCACCCTGCAGACCCCTCTGGCCACACCTCATGCCTGTGCTGCACCCTGACACCTCTGCCTCCTCCACGGCCCCTGAGTCCGGGTCTGCTCCGGAAGTCCCCCTTGACTCCCCACCAGCCCCTCCCGTCTTGAGCGACCCGCAGCTACCACACGGCCCCCAGGAGAGCCGGTTCAGCCACCTGTGCCCCCTGGCCTGCGAGGCCCAGGGACTGACGAAGGGTCACCACCGTTGACATGAACTTGCTCCCACTGGAGAAATCCTTTCCTCCCTCGGACGCTAGGGCACCATCACCCCCTGGTTTTCCTCCGCTGTCCTGACCATTTTCAACCTCTCTCCTCCTCTTCTGTTTGGCCGCGTCGGCACTGACAGCTCCCCAGGACTGTCGGGACCCGACCCTCTTCTACACACGCATTCCGGCTGGATGGCAGCACGCAGCCCCGGGCCTCTGCTGGCCCCCAGGCTGAGGCACCCCAGCACCTGCGTCCACCCAGCCTGGCTGAGCGCCACGCCCATAGACGGGGGTGCACCTCGCACACGCCGCACCTGGAAATCCCGTGCACACCTAGCACTTAACATCCCTAACATTACCTCCCCGCCCAAAGAGGTTCTTCTTCTCTGTTGCTTCCAGCATCCTCGACCCCCACTCGCCTAACAACCGCACCGCAAATCTCTCGAGACGTGCTGCTCGCTCAACCTCGGGACCTTTTCCAAACCGGTTGACTCAAATGCTACTACTGTTCAGCTGTCAAGAACTGAGGAAACTGCTGATTAAATGACTTCCCGACTACAGTCCTGCCTCCTTCACGACTCTCCCCTCCCCCTCCCCATTCATACTGTGACTAAACGAAAACCTTCAAGTGGAACTGGACCATTAGCTCCACTTCTTTGGATCCACCGGGGACTTCCCTTTGCCTTCAGGATACAATGGAGAGTCCTTAGGACACACATGGACCCGGGGACCCGGTCTGGGTGACTGCTCCCCAGAGTCAGGTTCGCCCCGAGTCCTACACCTCTGTGTAAAGAGCTCCTCCACCTGACACAACGCACCCTCCACACGCTGGGCCGGGACGCCCGCTCGCTGGAGACGCTCCCGCTGCCCTCCGCCCGGCCTCCTTCCGGCGTGAGCTCCGTGTCCAGGCCCCTCCGGCAGCATGCTTCCCAGCAGCGTGGACTCCACCACGGCCCCGTTATGGGGGCGACCGCCTCACAAGACAAGACCCCACCGGGGTGACCCCGGCCCATGTCACCTCAGCCTTCCCAATGTCTAGCACCAGCTCCAGAACGTAACAGACGTGCATTATGGTTTCCCGAATGAAGGATGTGACTCAAGGAGTCATTTATCTGTTCCTTAAGCCAAAAAGCATACAAATCTGCCCTGTCAAGACTAACTTCCTAAGAAATTACAATAAACCATTCTGCAAACACACAAAAAGATGGTGAATTCATTGCATGAAGATGGGGAATTCAGCAACCTAACTGACCTGCATGCTCTATACATGGACTTCCCATCTTTGAAAAACTCCATGTCTATAAACACTTGTTTAATTCATTCATTCCATATCTGTTATGAGTCAGGCACTAAAGATAAGAGTAAGCAATTAAGACACAGGAGGCCTACAGTACACTGTAGATGAAAACAATAAAAATGCACCCCTAGTACAAAATGAAAAAAGCCGTATGTGCACGTGGACCCAAGGGCACCGGCCCGCCTTGTTAAATCCTCACGTTCCTCCCTGACACGACCTGGTCTGAGCTCCCGTAGCAGGATGGACAACGTGGCCACCAGGTAATGCAAAGTGTCAACTTACAGGTGAGAGTGAGGACGGAAATGCACCCAGGTGTGGGGTGGACAGCAGAGGGGGTGAGGGCACCGGGGACAGAAGAGGCGGCAGGAGCTTGAAGAAGTCGACGGCAGCCTGAAGATCTTCATCAAAAGAATGATCGTGATCAGAAAAGTCAGCACGGTCAGCCTCAGTCCCCTGCGTCAGAGGCTCAGGATTCCGGTCCTCTTGAGAGACACCATCGTCACGGCAAGCTGCTCCGCCCGGCCTCTCTCTCCCCGCGTCGTCACACGCAGAGAAGTCGCCCTCTATCTCCATGGACAGCTCTGCCAGGCACGTCTGCACGGCCGAGGTCCTGAGAGGGCTGCCCCCTGCTGGAGGGGGCACACCATCTTCCCTGGACTCGAAGGATCTGGGGTTTTCTTTGGCAGGTTTTTCTGTGGGGAAAAAATATATATAAAGAAAACTTTTTAAAAAGCCTTATTTTAACAGTTCAAAATGCTTGCATTAAATCCAAGTAGAAACATTTTTAAAAGGCAACCAATCCTTCCTAAAGAGTATCCTGTAAGACTTGAACATATTCCACAGAAGTATGCTTCCCTCACAACAAGCAAACGAGAAGACAGGCAGGTGGATGGTGAGATGCCCGTGTCCCATTAGCAGCAGGGTGTCCATGCCAAGGCGCCCATCCGCCGCCATGGTAACGGGCCTTGACGATGCCCTCATTCTCTTGGGAAATCAGCAGGACTGGGGAGAAACAGCTTCTGCATACAAGGTGATAGGAAACACTATCTTCCCTGTCTAAAATCAACCTATATTAGGCTACTCCACGACCATATTTGTATAATACTCTAGCTAAGGAACCTGACTAGGTCACGTAAATACTTTGCATTATAACGCAACAAGAAAACTACTAGAAAACGCTGGTTCTCTTTGGATTTGGATTTTGGTATACTGCAGTAATGCTAATTGTTAGTAAAAACACTGTGTCCTAGGAGATAACTAGAAATAACCATTTGTCATATTTGAAAGCTGTAAAAATACATTTTGCAGAAGGCCTCAGGGCTCCTTGGAGCAGTGTTTGATAACAGGGCTGGGGAGGGGAAAATACAAGCTGAGCCTTAAACAGCTTGCAGTACCAGAAGTAAAGAAGTACTCAAAACAGGACGGGACATGCCTAAAAGACCCAGGAGCCAAACTAAAGATGGTCCCAATAACCAAATCTGGAGCAATTTGAATAAGATAATGAAAGTACTGTATTATAACATACAGAATAAAATAAATATCTGTGAGACTACACTGACAGAAATAGTGAATAAACAAGTCAGTGGTGAAAAGTGACGGCTCTTCCTTACTGAAGAATTCCAATTAATACACGTAGGAGGAATGAGGGAAATACAAAAACCACTATTAGAGTAGTAATCGTAGCAGACAAGATCCATCAAGAGATGCTAAAATCAGCGGGCTACAGTTGGAGAGAAACAGAATATTTGCGGTGTCAAAGCATCTTCCTCAAGATAATCAATGAATAAGGAAGCAACAGAAACTTTACATGGAGGAACCTGGCCACCACCACCTGAAACGAGCAATCAAGGTTAACATCCCCAGGGACAATGCAGACCCCACACCCTCTCCCCTGGCACACTACTGGGGGACTCTTGCCAGAAATACACAGCTTCGCTCTCAGACAAGAAAATATCCCACAAACCAAAAGATTCGTATTCTACCAGATGATTCGTATTCTCCAAAAGGGTCAGAGATGTGAGACAAAGAAAGACCGTTAACTGTCAGACTGCGGGCAATTAAAGGAAGAATGACTGCTAAATGCAACATGGGGTCCTGGGATGGGAGGCGACAAAAGTGGGAAAACGGTGAAACTCGGTCTTCCGCGTACACCTGCCATATACATCTCCCCCCATGTGTCTTCCAGTTTCCATGAATACTCCCTGACGAAAGGTGCTATTACGAAATAAAAAGCCAGAGGCATTCACTGAGACTAGAAGTCACCCTGGAGGGAATGGAGTTCTGTATGACTTTAAGTACCCATCCTAGTTTATTTCACTCTTTCAGTGTGAGATTCAGGAGATATTAAAAACTGAAGGCATATAATGCCCACAGTAAACATTTCTACTGCATGTATGAAATGTACTTCTGGAAGCTTCTCTCTCACCTGGGACAAATCTGCTGCTTTCACCAGGTAGTCTGTGTGTTGTGTTTATACAGAGCCAGAGTTCCTTCAGAAGTAGTTTTACTTTTCCTGTGAAAGAAAGTAAAGTATTAAAGTCATGTCATTTGGCTCATTCTACACAAGGCCAAAACACAGTCCTGTAAAACCGGGATTTACTAGGGAATTAGAAAACCAGGCAACTTAAAACATCTTCCCCAAATTCAATCACTGCACACAGTTCAGTCAGCTACTCATACAAAGGTCTACTGATAGGATGAATACAAGCTCGGGTTTTTTTTGGAAGGTGGGGTGCAAACAGGGGTAGGACTCAAAAAACCATATCTACTTGTTGTTAAAGGCCTTTATCACCGTTATGAATGCACAGTATAAATAAATCTTTGGTCTATGTACTTTCTACAGAGAGTGATATGAGACTGGGGTCAGGGGTGGGGGGAAGCATAGATATAATGACCGATGTAAGAGATTATGGCTCTATGTAGTCTACAAAGAACAAAGAACAGTATCCCCTCAGTTCCATGAGGTTATCGGAAAAGCCATCAGAGTTGACCATGCTGTAATTAACTTAGGGGCTTCATGGATCTTAGAAAAAAATTTAATGGCCTTAAGGGGAAATGGGAGGAGACAAAAATGTGTGTGTATAAACATGAATAGGGAGAGAGAATCACACATGAGCAGACACACAGAAAGAAGCATATGCTTCTATAAGGAAAGTGAAAACTTTGGAGTTTTCATAAATATTTTTCAAAGGGGTCTGATTTCCTAAAATGGTTAAGAACCACTGGTTCAAGTTGAAAAGCAAAGGGCAACTATAACAAACACAGGCCTAATGAAAGTCATATAACATTAAGAATATTATGCTATGGTTTTAAAGTCAATTTAACATTAAGAACACAAATTCCCAAAAATGTTCCAAAGCAAAAAATATTCATAAAAATATAAACATGAACAGTTTGTGTCAAATATGCATAAAAAGACAACCCACACTAGTTAAAATTTAACTGAAAATAGCATTAAGTATTAGGTAATTTCAGTCCACCCTTAAGTTCTGTTATAGTTCACTGGAAGTTCTTAAACTGAATCATTTATTGAAAATACTGAAATCTTTAATCCAGGCCTAGAGAGGCTAAAAAGACCAACCTTTTAAACCAAAATTTCTACAAGGAATCACAAATTTTGGAAGAGGTCAGCCCTATTTAAGTTGGCAAACTACATCACTCTAAAAAATGAAGTCCATAGTAAGAGGACCAGGACAAATGGGGCACAAAAACAGAGAAGTTTGAAAAGCTGGACATTTCCAACCTCTCCTGAGCCAAATCAGCCACTGTCACTGTGTGTGAGGTACATCTATTTTTGAGTTTCAAAATTCTATGATCAAGTAGTTTATCTACATTGTGATTTAACCTACCCAAAAGCCTGCTTCCAAATACTGTAATCCCCTTTGCTTAAATGACCTGACCAGGATCCCTGCTTATTACGTATACCCAAAGCAGCAAACAAGGAACCTTAAAAAAAAAGAAAAAAAGTTACTTTTCTATGCTTACGGAGGCTATTAACCAGAGCTAGGCCTATTTCAGCTGAGCACGCATTCATTACTTCCAGTCTGACATAAAAGAGCTATCCATTCCCAGCAAAGCAGAAAATGATCTTGTGGCATCATTAGTTGTAAAAACCTCCTTTAGCTGAACTGCACACCTTCCCCTTATCCTTTAAAATGCCTCCTTTATCAAAATCCAGGCATCTCTGAATACAGTATTTCTGGACTTTCCTACTCCACTGATTTGTCAGTTTCCACGTGAACAGCACGCTTCTTTAAACACGATGGTTTTATCAGGATGTTTTAATATCTGTGCAGGCATGAATGTGGCTCAGAATTTTCCTTTTCAAAAATTAAATTATTATTCCAAACAGCTATTCTTTCCGATAAGCCTTCACCATCTGGTTTTAGAGTGTATATTTATAAATACAAGTGGGGAAAATGCACATCTTTATGCCTTGAGTCTTTCGATCCAGGAACATAGCATTTATCCATGTGTTCAGATGGTTTAGTTTTCCTTCACGGAGGCAGGCATGCTGCTTTCAGGTCTTTCCCCGGACATCTCAGGTCGGCTGCCACCTGAGATCGGGTTGTTCTTATTCCACCCGTTTTGATAGGCTAATGATGGCCCATTGTGCGTGTTCACTGTATATACCAGCACTTTCCCCAGCTGCTACACTTCTGTTTTCCTTTTGCCACATAGATAGTCACATCATTTAAAATGAGGACAATCTGACTCTTCCTTATTAGCACTCACAGCTCCGACTCTTTGTGTCTGCCTGGCTGCATGGCTTAGGGTCTCCAGCACACACAGAAGGGATGGAACGAAATGACTATGCTCTTAGGGTTTCACCTTTCTCAAGTTCAAAATGTTTTTTTCTGTTATTACCTCACAAACTTTCTTTTTTAAATGAGGAATGGGTACTGAATTGAGATGATCCTATCACTTTCCTCTTAACCAGTTGTTGTGGTATTCCTGAGATAAATCCTTAAGTCATAACTTGTCCATATTCTAAATTACTAATAGATTTGAGTTCTTAAAATTTTATTTAGTACTTCTGTAGCTTTATTCCTAAGTAACAGAGCTCTGAGTCTTGAAGATATGTATGCATGTTATTCTTAATTGATCTTGGTACAGGGTTATGCTAGTCTAAGAGAATGAAACAGGAAGCATTCTACATTATTTAAGTTCTAAAACCAAACAATAATAAAGACATCAGTTTTCCACTTCAGGCTTGCTCACCTGCAAGCCACCTAGATCTTCCATGGTGCTGGATATTTACGTATTTTAAAAAATTTCTTCTGGGTTATTTTTCTGTTCAGGATTGCAACACCTAGTCTGTGTCAATTTGAGTATGTTTTCCTACAAAATGGTCCATTTTATGAACATGATAAAATCTGAATATAAATTTGTAAATTAAAAATAATTCTCCAAATGTATTTTTATAGCTTTCTCAGTCCTGGTGTGATTCGGTTTTTGTTTCTTCTTTTCTTGATCAGATTTGCCAAAGAGCTGTCAGTTTCACGAGCATTGCAAAGATCCAGTTATTAGTTTTAATGGTCCCAAATCAAATGCCTTGTTTCCTATTTCATTAATTTATGTCTCCATCTTCATCAATTCCTTCCTTCGATTTTCCTTAGGTTTCTGCTGTATTTTCCTACCTTCTTAGTCATTCATTTTCTGTAATTCTTGCTTCATTTTCTGTAATTCTTGCTTTCTAACATAATCGCTTAAGACCACAAACCACTCACTGAATACTATATTGACTATATCTCAAAGATTTTAATAAATACTGCCCTGCTTTTGTTTATTTCCAAAACAGTTTAGTATTTCAGTTTTTATTTTTTCTGTTATCCAAGAGGGGTTTGTTTGTATTTATTATGTGTGTTCAGCTATCAGTTTTTCAGGGCGGAGGTAGGAGAGATTTTTATTAATATCCTATGAAATATCAGTATCTTAATATCTCATATTAGATCGTAGCTTTTCATTGTCTAGTAAATAGTCAGCTTTTATATATGTTTGAAAAGTATTTTAAAGAATTCAAAGTTTGTGATTTAAGAGTTATATGTAAATCATCCATCTTGCAATTATGATTCCAATTCTATCTCCTGTTTAAATTCTTGCTTTTACTCTGTATTTCTGAGAAACACACTGAAGTCTCCCATGAAAACAGATTTGGTTATTCCCCCTAGAATATCCAAGCATTTTACTTGACATAGTTTTATGCTCATAGTTTTATGCTCAAAGGTCATAAGAGCAGTATCTTCTTGATGAATTGTACCTTTAATCTACCTAAATATTTCCTTTTAATCCATGTAAATTCATTTCTAGGTGTGAATTATTTCTTTGCCTTGTGTTACTGCTTTCAAGTTAGCATTTGCTTGGAATTTCTTTATCCATCCTCCTATATTCAATCTTTCTGCTTCATTTGATTTTAAATGTATTTCCTTTGAACAAGTCAGAGATGGAGATCATACATAAAAATCATGCTCTACAGCTGGGAGGCTTTTCTAATATAAATATTGTATCAGTGTCCTGCTCTGGGAAGTTTCTTTCTATAGAATTTCTTGATCACATTCTCTCCTTACAGCTCTGTTCTCCCCTCTGAGAAGTCCTAGATGACTATTACAACACCTGGCTGGCTCTATGCTCCAGAGTCTTAGGTTTTCCCTAATACCTTTTATTTCCTTATCTTTTTACACCACATTCTCACAGATGTCCACAATTAAATCTCCTGGTTCATTATAGCAATCTTCTATTTGTCCACTCAACAATCCAGCCTTTCGAATGGGTTTATTTCTACAACGTATTTTTAATATTTGAGAACCCCAACTCAGATTTCACATCAGCAGACTACGGATATGTTCTTAGATGTTCTCTAAAGACACTGTTTCAATTGTTATCATTTTCTTCTTGTTCATGATTTAACAGTTTCCTCAGGGACTAGTTTCCCTTGAGCTCGGTGCCTTTCTTTCCTGTCACTGCTTTTTCTCAGTGACGTCTCTCACAGCCAGAGTACATTTCTACAGCCTCCATTTTTAGTCCTATTCCTCTGGCAATAAATGCAGGTCCTCATCTCATGAACCTACAGGACCCTGTCTTCAGAAGGAGGAAGCAGAGTGAATACGGTTGTGAGGACTTACATGGCGTATACAAATATCTCATTTTCTGGGAACAGGAGGTGCTATCCTTCAAAGCAGCCATAATTAACCCAATTTTCTTACATACACACCCACTCCGGGTCTTCCCATGTCCTAACAAACACTTTAGAGAACTAAACTTCGGGCCACAGCCTGTGGACTATTGCCAGGAACAGTTTCTGAAGCCAGAAGGCTGCAGGCTTTTCGCCCCTTAATCAGTCACCTGGCAAATTGCTAATGCACTGCTCCTTCTCCCATGCCCACTCCTGTGATTTGGGGAGCACAGACTTCTGCAGTGAAAACCTGCTTTTTGAGGGCTGCTGTTTTTCTCTGTAATTTGGGGTTTCATCACCAACTGACACCACCTGCTTTACACCTTCCTCATTAATTTCTAGCACTTTTTAACTATTCTTTTCTTTTCTTCTTAATCTTCTGCCATTTTTATTGGAATCTGAAAGGAAGGCAGACCAACAAAGCCCCCAGGCAGTCTTCTCAAAAGTGAAGCCGACCCAGTGCTCTTTCTGCCTAACTCGTAAGGTTTTTTCAGAAGTCAGGTATGAACAAAGAAAAGTGTTAAAGATATACTTAAGAATTAGGAATTAAACCCATCAAGGTCCACAGCTGAATAATCAGCAGATTCCTAAAGACTTCATTTATTTACTTGTTTGGAAAAAGTAAAATAAACAGTATCCCTTCCCTCACAGTGAGGATAGATTTAAAAAAAAAAAAAAAAAAAAAAAAGATTTTACTTGAGAAAGTAACTAGTTCTTTGAAGGAACAAGAGAATGTAAGGCTAGAGAGCAACTACGGAAGTGGGTGACGGCTGTGTTTTAAATAGTGAGGCCTGAGGACAGCAGAACCCTACAAGAAAGATGCTTAAACTCCACACCTGACTGTCAGCTGGGAAAGCCCAGTGCTGCCGAGTCCTGCTTCTCTCAGCAGCACCTGTTACTCAAAGTTTCACTTTCCACACCTCAGAGGAGGAAGAAAAGTCAAAAGCACATGGAATTATGCATCAGTGATAGTGATAAACAGACTCAGGGCCTGGGCAACTGCAAAGTACCAACTGTTAGTCTTAAGTCTTGATCTATGGATTAAAAAAAAAAAAAAATTAAAGGAAGGAAAAAAGGTAAAGGAGACTTCTGAAGAGACACTATATACTTGCACAAAACAGTGTAAGTGGTTTTAATAATTTCCACTTGGAGAAAACATGAGTGACATGAAAATACCATTATTTACTTTGAAAATACCATTATTTATTTATTTGCCTTTTTAAATTTATCTCTACCAAAATAGTACAAGATAGGCAGAGAAGAAATTCATAATCTCTTTTTTACAACTAGGAATGAAAACACAAAGAAGGGAAGTCAATGGCCAAGGGTCAAACAGTAAGTAGAAAGACTGACATGAAACTCCAGCGTCCCCACTTCTCATGTTACACCTCCCCGTCCACGAGGTAGCAAGCTCAGTGTGCCGGGGGCGCTGGGGACATCCCTGTCCTGTGAGCACCACCGCACTCCTCTGTGTAACTTCCGGCCTTCCCTAAACCCTTCTGTCTTCCAACAATACACCCCACGGCTTTGACTCCACAGTTTCCCTGCCTGACTTTAACCATTTTTATATATTTGGCACCTATGAAATCTAATACATTAACTTGATAAATTGTAATCTAATGAGGAAACTATACTCATTTATTGAAAAGTGTGGAAAGTATAGCTCTCCCAGTTTTCTTTCCCAAGGAATACTGTTTTTTGACTCTTTCATTCACTGTATTATTCTATCAGACAGCAAGGTGATAACATACACAGATCTAATGAAGACAGGAAATAGGAGATGGTTTCTTCTAACAAAAAACATGTACAAGCCCAGGAATTCCCACAATTATAGGTAAGAGTAACAAGCAACCTCCCAAACCACTAAAAGAAATGCAAAGAGATTGAAACTAAATTTGTAGTATACTCACTTTTATCGATGCTTCCATAAGAATCACTTGAAATTTGTGTTCCAATATGTCTCAACTCTAAAATGTGGGGAAGAAACAGTTAGAAAATACTGTGTGTCAAAACAGAATTCTTAAGTAAGCATTAACTGAATACTCACCCTTTTCATTTTTCTGTTTAGAAAATTCATCAAGCTTTTCCTGTGAAAACAAAACACGAGCAGTGTTTGCAGTGGATAAAGGAGTGCTAGTTCTAGACGGGATGTAAGAGGGGGCGACCCAGGGGCACTGCTGACTGCCCTCAGCTGGGGGCCTCACGTGTGACTCCTCATGACGAGGACCCACGGGGCTTACAGAGGACCCAAGGAGTCCCGCAGGGAAGATCTGAACACGCGTGGGCACTGCGGTTATCTATTACCTGTGTCTTCCTAAATTCCTTTTCAAGTATTTTCTTTTCATTCCTTAGTTGCTTGAAGTCCTGAGTTTGCTTGACAGCAGCCTCTTTATTTAAAGAGTGCAGTGAAATAAGAGAGAAAAGTAATTTACCACATTTATAATTACCATTAATGAAATTCTCAAAATAACCTATTGAGAGCTTTGCTCGTTTCTTAAAATTTGAAACAAATTCTGTAAAAAGTTACTGTTCTTTCAGTATTGTAGCAGAATCAGGGATAAATGCAGGAACACTTTTGTCTAAACTATTATCTACAAAACTGAAGAATTGGCAACTAGGCCCTAAGACTCCTTTCCAATCCTGAAACAAGCCAACCCCGACCCTTTAGTCAGGCAACAAGCCAATGTACAAGATCTTTAGAGGGAGAGGCTGTGGTCCCCTTGTTCTTCAACAATCAGGAACATTCAAGTTTTAGAGACTTAGAACTGTGATTTTATCAAACAACAGTTAAGACCATTTTCTTCATTTGGGGGAAGGGACAATCTTCTCAATGTTTACTATATTTTTACTCCTTCCTGCCTGGAGTTCCCTTGCATCAAGCCAAGTCATCCTAAGTCCCAATATCTTTACATAGATCTACTTTTAAGGTATTTTTATAGTTCTCCTGTGGATCTAGAGCAAATTCTTAACTCGAGTTTTTGGTTCTGAAGCACTGAATGGTTCAAATATACTATTAACCTGAGCAGTATTGACTTTATCTGAATATGTTCATACACAATTGCTGTGAAAAGTAAAATCCTATAAACACCACAGTAACAATCCTCTCCTGATTCCTCTAACAAACTTCAGTATTTCTTTACCTGATTATTATGCCCTGTCACTTACTAGAAAAATATTTTTGTCACATGGGGAATACACTTCCGCTTCAAAGGAAGTTTGCTGCAAAAGCTTCATATAGTCTCACAGGCATTTTAGATCCCTTTAAAAATTTTCCTTAAATAGACACATCTCCACACACTAGCGAGAGAAGGTAATACTGAGAAAGAACACAGTGATGTTGTACTTACTGCCACACTCAATGTTTGTGCAACAACCAAATCAGAGGAAAACTTGTTAGCAAAATATTTAGAACCTAAGTCTGAAAAACTGGGCTCAATTAAGGCAAGTTAATGACTGGAAATATATTCAGCAACTTCTATTCAAATTCTCACTTCACACTTGAAATGAAAATAAACTGTTCTCCGACAGACTTGCGGTTGCCAATGGGGGCTGGGGGAAGGATGGAGTGGGAGTTTGGGGTTAGCAGATGCAAACTATCATATACAGAATGGATACCAACAAGGTCCTCCTGTCTAGCACAGGGAAACTCTATTCAATATCCTGTAGTAAACCATAATGGAAAAGAATATTAAAAAAAAGAATGTTTATATATGTATAACTGAATCACTCTGTACAGCAGAAATTAACTCAACATTGTAAATCAACTATACTTCAATTAAAAAAAAAAAAAAAAAAAAAACCCCGTTCTCTGAAGCAGAGGACAGAGCAGGCCCATGAGCCCCACAGCTACGAGGGCAGCCCCAGACTGTGCCGGAGAGAAAGGAGGAAGGGACCAGGGGTGGGCTGGCAGGTCACACTTGTCTCTACTTGATGTTATTTCCACGTCACAACCACCCAATGAAGGAGGAGAAAACAGAAGAAAAGATCTCGGATTCAATTCCTGAAAGGGCTCTTAGCTGCCACAGGAGGGCTGAGCAGACCCTCGTGTGGCCCTCTGCCTGCTCAGTGTAGACAGAAGGCCCTGACCAAACTCGGGGTGCCGGCGGGGGTGGGGGAGTGGGCAGGGACACAGCGGAAATTCCCAGTGTAGGGAATCTCACAGAAATCTCTCCATCATGAGTGTGTCACAACCATCCAAATACATCAAGTTTCTCAGTACAAAAAGTAGTATCCTTTTCTAGAACCATTTATTTCATTAGTAAAAAATGAGGGCTTCCCTGGCGGCGCAGTGGTTGAGAATCTGCCTGCTAATGCAGGGGACACGGGTTCGAGCCGTGGTCTGGGAAGATCCCACATGCCGCGGAGCAGCTGGGCCCGTGAGCCACAATTACTGAGCCTGCGCGTCTGGAGCCTGTGCTCCGCAACAAGAGAGGCCACGATAGTGAGAGGCCCGCGCACCGCGATGAAGAGTGGCCCCCGCTTGTCACAACTAGAGAAAGCCCTCGCACAGAAACGAAGACCCAACACAGCCATAAATAAATAAATAAATAAATTTAAAAAAAAAAAAAAAATGAGAGGGCCCCATGAGATTCAACTTTCAAAATTTAAGTCCTTTTCTTGATCGCTGCTTTTTACAGTAAAAGTATGGGCTGTTATTATTTTGAGTGAACACTTCAAGGATATGCCACATTCCATCTCCATGTCTATCCAGTAACTGAGTACTCAACCTTCTTCCTAATGGTACCCTTAATGCACTCATCCAGGGATGCACCATCAAAACCCAGGACTCAACTACCTGACCAAGTACCACAGCCTTGTACAGTTACCAATCATTCATACAAAGACGATGACTTCCATTAGCTGGACGACAAGAGTACCAATTACCTTCCAGCTTCTTCACCTTGGCTTCTAGTTTCTTCTTCCTGATAATATAATTGTATAAATTAAAATGGTTAAAAAAAAGTAACTTTACAATTTGTGATACACATAATTTTTTAAATTATTGAGATTTACATAATAAAGAAAATGTTAGTCACAAGCATAACACATCAATCATTAAAAATACCAGCAACTGTTTTGAAGGTAAACTTCAGAAAGAATAGTATGCTGTTTACTGTGTAATATCTGTAAAATGGATTTTTAAAACTCTGCATTTTTGTGGCATATCATGCCTGTGTGGCTCATCTCTGAGCCAAGCTGATGTGTCCAGGTGGCATCCTGGACTCAGTCCAGCACCTGACTAGGTGAGGTTACTTTCAGGAGCACGTTATGGAGCACAGGAGCATAGGCAGACAATATCCATACCACCATTTTACAGGAGGCAGTGGCTAGAAAAGTGCACTTGTTTTAGGATAGATTTCTGAGTCAGAGAAGGTAGGAAACCCTTTGAGAAAGTCTCTGAATTACTGTGACATCGCATCTACATTAAGCTACTGTATGTGTAGCTCAGGAGTTTTGTAAACAACGTGAATATAGTATTAAACTTCAAAACAATCAACTGACTTCTTTGGAAGAGCCCCCTTCATTAATGGAACACAGACACCCATTCCAGATGATACCTATTAAAGGAATGGTACAAAGAAGTGAGACGGTAATCATGTTTTCTCTATGAATACGAAATACAGACAAACAAGCATGCACACATACAGACATAAAAACTTTTATGGAGTTCTTTGTGCAGGCCTTTAACATAAGATGGTTTATGTACTCCTATTAATCCTTCAACATAGGTATAATTTCCATTTTACAGATATGGAAACCAAGGTTGTGAGACTAGTTCAAGATCACCTGGTTAATTATGGTCAACATACCCAAAGACGGGGAAAAGAGAAACACTACTGATTTAAGCATTACACATTTTCAGTATTGACAACACTATTTCCACAGTAATTACTTACTGAGCATCAGTTTTCAAGCATTCTTCTTTCACACGAGCATATTCCTGATGAGTATCCTGATACAACTTCAGAGAACTCTAAAAAAGAAATAAATGTGTGTGTGTGTGTGTGTGTGTATATATATATCTATATATATATATATATCAACAACTTGAAAGTCACTGACCACCAGTGATAAGGATTTTGACCCTGATAAGCTAAATTATTATCACTTAATAGTATGAAATTAACCAAATGAATACATATGATTAGGCAGGAGACCAAAGTACAATTCATTGAACATTTTAACGGATATAACCAGATCCTTAACAGAGGTAATATGATAAACAGTCTAATCAAACAGAGCTATAAAACTTAAAATATACTAATTTTAAAATAACCCCAAATCTTCGTAATATCGAATAGCTAATATTTTTGTTGCAGCCAATTAAAATTCAACAAAACCTAAAGCAATTTTAGAGGTAATAAATGTAAGCTATTATTACTACTATGCAAAAATATAAAATAAAACATTATACTTAATGATAATTTGGGAAAATATGTTAACACCAATCAATATGTATACGCTACGGGCACTACGGAATGGGAAAGAAACTTACTGAGCCTGATAACACAGTACAATATAATGTGTATAGCTCTTCAGCCGCCAAAGCTCTGAGAGACGGGCTTTATGACCCCTTTTTACAGATGAGGGATCGGAGGATCCAGACACTGAGTAATTCTCTGAACGTCACAGTGAAAGAGTGACTATTTAGGTTTATTATTCAGCTGTGATTCCAATGTTCATGTTTCCTCTCAGGTATGGCTGATGACATTACTTTGTAGTCAGAGGTAGACAAAATTCAACATCTTGATTGTTTCTGTTTAACTTTCACCGCATAGTTAAATATGTAATAAAGACTTTCTATAGAAATAGGAAAATCGACCACTGTTAAAGTATGTAAACCTCAGAGAGGTGCATGGCATCCTAAAATGAAACAATTTGAAGACTGGGAGGCACAAATACTATCAGATCGAGGAGCCAGGAATCATTCCAGCTTGGCTACGACTTGTCTAATGCTAACCACCTAACTTCACTGGCTTCAGAGTTTTTTTTAATTTATAAAAGCCATGAATTCTCTTCTAAGGCTCCAGTAAAACAAAATTTATATTAAAAAATAAGTTTATAGCATTTAAAATAGTTTTACTTAGTGCGACTGGGTTTTGAAATGGAAAACATAATTTCTGTAATTTAAGTTTGAACTTTTGCATGTTACTTTACACTTACAGCAAGAAAAATGGAAAAGGCAAGCAATGCAGGGCACATAAAGTCATAAAAATTCATAGCTAAAATGGTTCCTCTACTGAACCTCTCAAAAAGCATAAGCAACTAATACAGCATTACATTAATTACTAATAATTACTGTAAGGACCAAGCCATCAATCAACTAGTTCAATGTTCTCTAAGTATAGCAATACACTTCGAGTCTTGACTATCATTTATTTCCTTTGTTAAGACATAAAATGTCCCCTTGTCCCAATTATAGTAAATAAGTAGATCTTAATTTACTGACGACAGCCTTTTGTAGGAAAATTACTTTAGGTACCTTTTTCTCTTCTAACTCTGCTTTTAAAGATCCCAGTTCTTCCTGACACTTCTGCAGAGGAGAAATTTTTTGAAGCATCTGTTCCACTTGGTGATGCAGAGTAATATTCTCTCTAAAAATGGACAACACACTAACGTTATTATGCAAAAGTATCTACAGTGAATTATTAAATATATCTACTGGTTTCAATTTTATTTCTAACTAAAAACAAAGAATCTCTCTTTTTAAATGCATTCTCTCTATTTGTACCAAAATGATTTATGTATCACTTTTTATTTCTGACATGAGTCTATTTCTAATAAAAGTACATCCGAAACCATATGAGAAGCAAGCGCAATAGGCTCTCAATCTGCTGGAGAATACAAGAACGCTTGGATGATCTGCCAGGTGATCTGGCTCTTCAATCCTGAGTTCATCACCACTGACTTCAGTTCAATGATAGGCAAACTGTGTGAGTCATTTTATAACCATAGTTTGCCTTCTTCTAATTGATAAATGTAATCAGAGTATAAAACATTACTAAATTCTAAGTAAGACTACTTTAAATTGATTAAAATATACATGATAAACAACCACATTAAACTGTCCAATTCACAGAGACAACAATAACTGATAGCAATAAACTTCATCTCAGTGGCCACAAGATCAGTAAAATTTACTGAAAAATCAGACACTAGGCTGTAATTTAAGACCTCGGTAAGAAATTCATTTGGACAATTTAACAGTAAGGAAAATGTGAATCTTCTTTTATTATGAGCATCAAAGAACCAGTCTACATAATGGGTCAATTCTATGTGGCACTTTGTTGAATCTGTGTAAAAATCTAGTCCGATAAGTGTCTACCCCAAATACACTAAGAAAACAGGTAGCTAGCTTACCTTCTTGCAAACTGCAGCTGTAAAACTTGTTAAAGAAAACTGTGACAATTTTATCTACTGACGATAAAACAATTTCATCTTGTCTGAAGATAAAACCCACCTTAAAACTTCAATAATCTGTGTTCAATAAACATACAGGCAAGATCATAATTCTTAGAAAACAACATTCAAAGTTCCATCTATAACATATGATAAAGCTTTTTACTGAGTTACTCCTATTAATTATAACATGTGCCGTAAGTCAAAATATGTACTTCTCTAAATTAAAAAAGATTCCTGATTAACTATACGATTAATATTAAATTCCAAGAATAAAGACAAAGCAATAAGCAACTAATGAAAACTACCTTGAATCCTGTATATATCAGAATACCCAAACATCCTGTCCTTCTTTTCTCACAGTCCGGAGCACAACTCCAGCAAACAAGAGTTACGTACTCACTAAAACCACATATATATGTGTGTATACATATATTTAATGAATATAAATATTGAGTGAATTAAATATATATATATGTATTTAACGAGCAATGAGAAAAGAAATACAGGGAGAACATAAAATCTAGAAAACCTTTCACTTTTACAGTCTGCACAATTTGGTAACTTCATTTCCCATCATGCTGCCAGTAAAATGTTCTAAGACAGCAAAAAGTCATTCCTTTAAGTTTCACCGCCTGTCAAATCCTACTCTCATATCACAATATAGAAATGTCTGTTGGTCACAACACATCTGTACCCTCCTCTATTAGAATGTAAACTTCTGAAGATTAAGGAGTTTCATCCTAAATTACTGCAGTCTTTGCAAGAAAGAAGAATTCAAAAAATATCTGATGAAATAAAATATACTCTCTGCCCTGTACAAAGAGGAACTAATAAACAACAGAACAGTCAGAATGACACAAAAGAGTAAAGAATCGAGTCACACGAGAAGCCATATTAAACCTGCAACACTGGCACCTCAGGTTGTAGAGCAAACAACTGCATACTTGAGGTACAATGAATACATATTGTGAGCAAATGTCAGATGTGTTTAAAAAAATCTGTATTTACCTATAGTTGAGGCTGAAGCAGATTAGCACACTGCAGAAGGGAAATTCAAGAATAATCAAAAAGTTTTATCAATTTTTAATAAATTACTCTAATAATTTTGATTTTAAAATTTTATAAATTTTAGAAAAGTAAATCAATAATTTCCCTGCTAGATTACATTTGTAATTACCTCAAAAAGTTCATACCATTTCCTCCAAAAAGGATACAATGAACACATATTTTCCTAATACTGGAATTAACTGTCTATTTCCCTATTTAGCTAATTAGAAGTGTTTATAATAACTGTTTCTGTACAGCTTTCAAAATCAAAGATATTACTCTTGCAATAACATACATTTATAGTTAAACTGATAGTTTCAATAAAGCACATGAGGAAATTTTCAAAGACCTATTTTTTTGAATGTCAAACTTGAGATACTAAAAATAAATCGAAATGCTATGCCTTGATTTTATTACTCTAATCACACAAATTAGATACAATGGTACCAACACAAACAAACAACTGGTGATTACATAGAAGTTTAGGAATGACAGAAATAATACTGAAAGAGGCCTCAGGTTACTGCCAGAGTTGAACAGCAGTATTTGCTCCAATACTGAAGCTAAGGCTGCGGGTCACACGTATGCATGTTTACTGTCACAGGAGACACTTAATTCAGGTAAGTATCACCACAAGATGTGGGAGGAATGATTGTGCACACTACTTCCGCCCTGCCAAGAAAATACAGAGGCCTGCAGGTGCTCTAAACGGCTACTGGACAAAACGGTGACGCAGAGACCAAGGACTGTCCTGGGGATACAAACTTACACTATGATTTGGGATATATTCATTAATTCTCTACAAGTCACAGAACTAATTAACAAAAGTTAATTTTCCAACATTCTGAATACTCCTACAGCGCACTCCTTATAGAAATCCAAAAATATTCTCACAGCATCATGTTCAGCTTCACATTATTCCTAAACCTAAGGAGCACTGGTCATGTCCTCAGTACAAATGAAAAAGACCTACTCTTTAAAAAGCTTACGAAACCTTAAGAAAATCAAAATCAATGACAAAAACAAAACACATTCTATAACAAGGAGGCCAGCAGCCTTGACCATTAAACGTGTGTTACGAGTAGAAGACAGCTGCTCACTGCGCTTGTCAGGGGCACTTCCTACTTGGAGCCTGTAAGCACCGCTTTCCAAAGAGTAACTATGAAAATTCTCACATTTCTTTACATTCTTAAAAATTCCAAGGAAAAAGCCAGTAAAAGGATATCATCACATTTCTTCTGATATTCTGTCAACAAATTACTGTAACAAAGAAAAGAGTTATGTTACTTTTTCAATCTAGAAATCACACTATGTTAAAATCATGTTTCCAAATGTATAAGGCACCTTTCTGCCTAGGTTTCCTGTAACAAATTTATGTTTAATTAATTAAACATATGCACACACATACACATATCACCTTAAATTCCTTAAAAGCACTGCAGTGATATATGAGTTTTTAAGTTAAAATTCCTATGATCTAAGTAATATCTTTGCCTATAAATTCTTGTGACTTTCACAGGATTAAAAAAACAATCTCACACCAGGAAATTTACTACAAAGAAATCTGATGTCCAGTCCTAAAGCTAAGAAGGCTTTAAAGACAGAAAACAGCTTTAAAAAAAATTTCCAGTTTAGCAAAAATCATGGTCTAACGCCTGAGCCTCGTTGTAAAGGTCTGAGCACTGGTAACTCCCCAGCGGTCCAGCGGTTAGGACTCTGCGCTCTCGCTGCCGAGGGCCTGCGTCAGGCCCTGAGGAGTTCCATTATAACCCACACCACACAGGCACCAGGTGAGCAACCCCAGTTCCACTCTCAGCCCGAGGGGGTCTAACACCACCACCATCTGCTCCAGCCTGTATGTCAGGTTCACGAAGTTCGGCCAAACAGAGGAAAACATACTCACTCTGTATTAATAATTTTTTGCTTCAGGGTAATTAATGCTTCAACATATTCATTTAAATTCTGAAAGAAAAAAAAGCTACAGTTAGCTATTTGCTTTTATAATATAAGCTACTTTATTATTTTTTCTGTAACATTTATTATAAAATATAAACATACTGTTCACTATATTATATAAACAGAAATAGGTATATCTATTATTTATGTTGAGTATAAACCCACAGAGGTATTGTGTGACCTTGAGCCCATGCTGCATTTCTCTGAATCTCTTTCTTTACCGGAATGATGTCACTCTAACAGCAAGACAGTTGTACTGATGCTCTGACTGTGCGTGCTTTTTCACTGCGAGAGCTCAATAAATATTCATTACTTTAGTTCACTGATTACTACTAACCATCAGTCTACACTTCACTCCACATTATTTCTGAACGAACTTAATCCAAAACTACAGGTAAATTATTAAAAACAGCAAAAAAATAAAAATAACATGGGAAAAGCAAATACGAATATTAAAATGGGGACAAGATTCAGTGAAACTTCTTTTTATAAGTATCTATGTTACACTTTAGGACAAACTACAAATGTGGCTCTAAATTACTGCTCTCAACTTGACAGAAAAAAACATTAGTTACACTGTTCAAAATGTTCCTAAGATTTAAAACTGAACAGATTTTCTTTTCTTTAAGTGACTTTTTCCTTTAATGTCTCCTTTTTTTCACTGATAAACACTTCAGAAATAAGAATTTATTTTTCATTAATTATCCCCAAAACATCTTTTTCTATCTAGGTAATCTAACTAATTTTGAGAATTACAGAACTATTTCCCTTCATGCTAATATGTGCATTTTCTTTGCAGTCATACATGTAACATATTTACTAAAGTAAAAAATCTATACATTAAAATATATAAAGTAAAAAGTATATGTTACCGCATCATAACACGTGTCAAAAATCACTGTTACTGGGCTTCCCTGGTGGTGCAGTGGTTGAGAGTCTGCCTGCTAATGCAGGGGATGCGGGTTCGAGCCCTGGTCTGGGAGGATCCCACATGCCACGGAGCAACTAGGCCCGTGAGCCACAACTACTGAGCCTGCGCGTCTGGAGCCTGTGCTCCGCAACAAGAGAGGCCACGATAGTGAGAGGCCCGCGCACCGCGATGAAGAGTGGCCCCCGCTTGCCGCAACTAGAGAAAGCCCTCGCACAGAAACGAAGACCCAACATAGCAATCAATCAATCAATCAATCAATAAATCTTAAAAAAAAAAAAAAAAATCACTGTTACTTTTTGTATATATCCTTTCAGAAGTGTCACTATATATTTAAAATACGTTTGGATGTACTCAATTCACCAGTTCTCCACTGAAGGCCAGTTAGGTCCTTTTCAGTCTTTACTAACAACAGGCAATGTATTTCCTTGCCCAGTTCTCTGGGAGACACTTCCAGTTTCCCCTAGGATAAAGTCCAAATAGGCTCCCTGCATTACTGATAGCTGGGAGCTTTGGTAATCTCAGAGACATATTTTTCATTTATATTTCTTTATGCGTGATACTGAGAAATCTTCCTTATCTCCTCTGGCCATTCATCATTTTTCTTTTAGTAAGAAAAACGGCCCCTTATATCATTTGCTCATTGGTGTGGTTGCACTTGTCTTATGAGCTGCAATATATGAGGAACAGTAACATCTGGTCCAAAAGTTACAAATATATACTTGTGTATGTTTCTCAATTGATCATTAACATACAACTACATATGAATACAATAGTTTTAAATATTCACATAGTTGAATCTGTCATTTTTCTTAAATTTTGGTTTCCTAATATATTTAGAAGGCTCTACCCCACCTAAGATGCTAAATCATAAGGAGTCTTCCATATGTTATTCTAGTACTTTTATGCCCTTTTTTCGTATTTCTATCTTTATTCTAGAATTGATTCTTGTGTACAGTAGAGACTCTGAACATTATAAATCAAAGGACAATGAATGGACTATTCAATAACTTTAGTGTATTTGGCTTTCCACATTTAAAAAAAATCTTTCATTATGTAAAAAATAAATTCTACACGGCAGATTTCTAGGCAGAGAGGGTAAATAATGCATCTGCTTTTACTCCCTCCCTAAAACCAGCTAAAACTAAAGTCAAGGGATTTCTTTTCCCCAAAGGCCAAACCCACAAGGATGAGAAGCGGATAAAAGACAAATGAACACAGGAAAGCAGACTTGAGAATACTGATTTAGCAGACCCAGGAGAGGCAGGTGGCGGGGCAAGGGGGGCAAACCACTCAATTCTCAGTTTACACTGCAAAACTTCAACAAGCACGGAGGGGCCAGGGTCCTCAGGAAGGCTGGGCGGGGGTCACTAAGACGAGAACTAGTTGCAAGCTTCCTGGTAAGCATGAACCCTCAAATCCCCACTCCGCTCTGCTACCAGGAAACTGCCCCTCCCCCATCCAGCAGGAGGAGGTCTGCTTTTTGAAGAAGCCTCTGCCTGGAACACTGTGAACACTTGGGGCAGGTGGAATGCACCAAACACAGAGGGACCAGGTACATCTAAGCACACTGCGCTGATACTGACCGCCTGCTTCTCCCATTAAGCTCCCAGACAGTGGCAGCCAATCCTTTTGCCCTCCAGGCAGGAGACTAGAAGCAGTTTCTCTGAGGAAATCTAACCAGCCTGGAGACAAGATCTAAAGTAGCGACATGAGATATTCTTCAATCAATAAGTGGCCCACCCAGACCTATTGCAATGAAGCTCAGGGTCCAAAAGCCCACAACACTCAGCATTCTGCAGCCACCACTGTATTAGCTACCGCTCTTAATATGAACAAACAATCGAAGATTTCCAAACATCAGACAGAAACCTGTAACATGAAAGAGAGACCAAAACAAAACGAACCAAAGCAACTTGGAGTAGACAAAAACTGAGAAACCTTTAAAGGTACTAATTAACATGACCTGAGATAAATGATGTTATATTCATAAAACAAGAACAAGCAGCTATTTTTAAAAGGAATACTCAGAGTTCTTGGAAGTTTTTCAAAAAGTTTTTAAAAATTAAAAACACCCACGAGGATGGCTGAAATCAAAATGACAGACAATAACAAGTGCCGGTGAGGATGTAGAGCAACTGGAGCCCTCACAGCATTGCTGGTGGAACAGGAAATGTGCAGCTGCTGTGGAAATAATTTGACACTCCTCAAAATGCTAAACAGTTAATTCGATGATTTAGCAATTCCATTCCTAAGTATATGCCCAGGAGAACTGAAAACATGCCCATGTCACATTTGTACACTCTTATTTAAAGGAGCATTTATTCACACTAGCCAAAAAGTGGAAATAAACTAAATGGCAACTGATAAATGGATGAACCATCATCACCTGATGAATGAATAAATAAAATGTGGTACAGCCATGCAATGTGAATATTTGACAATGAACAGGAATGAATGGCACATGCTACAATGTGAATGAACCTTGAAAACCTGCTCAGTGAAAGAAGCTAGTCGCAAAAAGCTACATGCCGTATGATTCCATTCATATGACTTGTCCATAATAAGCAAATCCAGAGAGACAGAAAGTAGCCTAGTGATAGCCAGGGACTTGCGGGCTGGGGAAGGGGGATGACTGCTGATGCTTAAGAGGTTTCTTGGCGGGGGCACAGGTCAGGGTAAACATGTTTTACAAGTGGCGACCAGGTTGTGTTAACTGTGAATAGGCTAAAAACCACCTAACTGTACATATTAAAAGGATGAACTTTATGGTATGTGAATTATACTTCAATAAAACTGTTATAACTAAATTAAAAACCAGGAAGCAAAATAAAAGACTCAGAAGATTTGATGATAAAGCTGAAAAAATGTCCTCCAAAATTTAAACACAAATAAACAAAACACAGACGTAGGAAAGAATGAAGAAAAAATAAAAATCAGAGTGTCAGTGCAAGAAGTATCACATGCCCAACAAGAGTTCCAGTGAGAGAAGAACGGAAAAGATGGAGAGATCATTAAAGAAATACTGATATTCAAGAAGAAAGAACCAAGAACTGAAGCCAGAAGTTTCTAAATTGAAAGGGCCCAGCACATGGGTACAAATTGGATCCAAACCATGAAACGTAAGCACAAAATTTCAGAGCATCAGAGACAAAACAAAGATCCTATGAGAATCATGACAGAAAAAAATCAAAATGAAACAAGTCATGTACAAAGAACCTGGAATCAGAATGGCTTTAGACTTCAACAATCCTCTAGAGACCTAGAAAGCAAGTCTTCAAAATTTTGAGGGAAAATGAATTCCAAGGTAAAATTCTGCAGAAGCTATCAGCCAGTCATGATGGCAAAACAGACATTCTCAAACCTGGAGTCTCCACAAACTCACTTCCCAGACATCCTTGCTCAGGGAGGTGCCGAAGGATGTGTAAACGCTCCACCCAAATCCTGGAGTAAACTGAGAGAGGACGAGGTGGGCGCAGGACAGAGGTAAAGAGAATCCAGGAAGGCAGCTGCACACCAGACTGGAGCAGCTCTAAAGGCCCAGAAGGGGATTTTTTTCCCTTAAGAACAAAACGACAGAATTATCTGGTGGAATGAAGGCATCAAGATGATATTTCTACCTAACTGGCAGAGAACTGCAAGCGCCATGTAGCGTCATCACGCATTTAAATGGATTATTTTTTAAATAACCTTCTTTTCCCATTCTCTTTCGAGTTCTTTGCTAGCCAATCTCATCTTCCCAGTCTTGCTTCCAGATGCCATTCTGTAATGTCAAGAACTGTGCCAGAGACGTTCCAGAAACCTCAGGCTCTACAGTTAGACACAGCTGGATTCAAATTCCTGTTCCACCACTTCCTGGAAGGGTGCCTTGGGCAAACTGACTTAACTTATCCCTGCCTCAGTACTATTTCCAATGGTATAGATAAGGAGACTTAAACACTGGTTTGCGTGTGTGTTTGGGGGGTGGGGGGTTACCTAACTGGCTCGCTATCAGGGTTAAACAGAATGAGCCATATAAAGCGTTTAACTTGGTCTCTGACACATAGTGAACACTCATTAACATTTTCAAGATGAAAACACTGAATTAAGGAAATAGTCATTCATCGGGGAAACAAGAAAACACACAGGTAAGGAAAAATCATTGTAAGTTACTCCATAGTTTGGCTCTGAATAACAAATAGTCATAATGATGTCAACTCCGAATAGTGACCTAAGGGAAATCATAGCTGCACTGAGAGGACTTTTTTTGGGGGGCAGGGGGCAGGAGGGAATGCTCAGGGGTGCTGGGGTACAGGGCAGAAAGACAGCTCAATCTTCACCTTCCGAAGTCAGAAATCAAACAATACGCCTAAAACTTAAAAACAAGAAGCAGCAATATACATCTATTATCTAACCAGATGAAACACACGGAGTGCAAACAAAAGTGGTGTCTCTCGAGAACGGGGGCAGGCTGGCTGGGGGCTAACAAATTCTGTTCATCTAGCTGTCTCTCTAAGCTATGCTCATGTATAACTCTGATTTTAAAGACTTAAAATCACAAAACACAGCATTACACAGGAAAATAAAACACAAACTGAGAGAGGACCACTTCTTAGTTTCCTACTGAACTCCAGTCCCTAACTTTTTTCCTATGGCCTGGCTGAGTGGCAGCTTGAATCTGGTCTGTTACTGCAGTGCCCTAATAAAACATTCTTTGGTTTTTCTCCAATCTGATTCAAAGGTCACTTAGGTTGGTTGCAATCAAGGTCTCTAACTAATGGATCTCAGAACTGTGAATGCTGAGCGGCCTGTGTCTAGGTGGAAGGCAGTAGGGCCCTTCTGACTCACGTTCACTGAACGGGTACACACACCATGTGCCCTCGCTACTGCTGTCCAGCCTCTAGGGAAGGACGCAGGGTCCAGGGTGTTGTTCTTCCTCTCCAGGCAAGGGGAAGGTGGCCTGGCGTCTCTGATTACGGCTTCTCTCCCCGCAGTCTTGTCCTCTCCTTCTGGAACTTCTATTATAACATCTACTGGAAAGCTCAGATTTATCCCCAGTTCTCTCCTCTCTGCTGTCATAACTCCCACCTTCTGTTTTTCTCTGCCTTCGGGCCCAGCTCCTCAAGCTCTATCACGCTCACCCACTCACGTGTTCACTAGCACAGCCCCCAGAGCAGTCCTCGCCCCCGCCCCCCATGCCACTCAGATGCGCTCCCCATACCCCCCCCCCCGTAGCACACTGTTCATTTCAGCCATACAACAGCCTCCTGAACGCCACCGTGAGCGTGGAGCACCGAGGAAAAGAAAAGAGAGGCAGTGCACTCTGTGCTCCCATCTCCCCCCCCTTCTCGGGGAAGCGGGATCAACGTGGTGGCTAAGCACACAGTGTGAGGAGAGGGGGCCTTGGCACGGAGCACGCAGTGGGCCTGGGGGCTGAGAAGTGGACAGAGGAGACGGCAGTATAGTTAGGAAAGCGGTTTTACTGAACCACTAAGTACAATACATAGACACAGAGCGAACAAGGAAATATACAGATGATAATGGAATAACTAAATTGCCTGAGTCGACCTCAAATTATACTAACATTTGAAGATGGGAGATTCTTAGCTGTGGGGCTGCCCTTTGCACGGACAGGCCTGCCAGCTTCCCTAGCTTCTACTCACGATGTGGCCAGAGCACTGCCTCATCCCCAAGGGGTGGTGCAGACAAGAGTTCACAGGGCAGGCCTGAGACTGCTGTCCTTAGAAAGGCCTGCTCGAGACGTGGGCCCTTCACTGGCGTCTGGGAACTTGGATTTCTGGAGGGTTCCCACCATTCCCCAAACTGACAAGAGTGGCGCCCTGTACCTCAACTGTGCAATGTGGCCGATGCTGAAACCTGCTTTCCTTCTGGGAGTCTGGAGTTTTGGTACGTGCTAGACAGGGGGTGCCCACGCGACCAGCCCCTAGCAGTCTTTGGGCTCTGCGTCTCTAATGAGAGTCCCTGGTAGACGATACGTCACACGTGTCACAACACACCGCTAGAGGAATTCATGAGTCAAGTCACTCACCTGGTTTCCTCTGCACGTCACCCCACTCGCCTTTCCTTTGTATCCTTTCACTACAATCCTTTCACTCCACGCCCTGGAGCAGTCCCTCTAGGGAATCACTGAACCTGGTGTGGTCTTGAGATCACTAATACAGTGTAACCACCAAAAATGTCTCCAGACCTGGCCAAATGTTCCGCAGAGAATACAAGGCTGTACTCAAACTGCCCTGAACGTGAAAGACAGAGAAAGACTAAAGGAAAAAGGCTGAAGAGACGGGACGATGACATACAACACATCTTCCTTATACGACCTTGAACCAGAAAGGGAAAAGCTGCACCTGGGCCTAACCTAAGCACAATCGGATGGGTCTATGGGCTGGAGAGAAGTGCTGCACCCTGCACCGAGGCTTACACCCTGACTGGAGAGCTGTGGCTCATTCTGCTGACAAGTGCTCAGGTCTCGAGGAAACGCTCCGTGGAGAGCGCAGGGGAGGGAAAGTGTACGTGTGTGCACACCCGTGATGGAGTGAATGCAACCATCCTGACAACCTGTGAATGGGGTGAAGAGAATACCAGAGCTCTTTGCACTATTCTGGTAACTTTCCTATGAGTCCTCAATTATTTCAAAACAAATTCTTTTTTAAAACCACACTAATCTCCTTGATTACTCTGCTGTGGGTGATCTGCTAACTGGTCAGCCTGAATCCTCTCTGATAAGCCAGATTTCCTCCTCCTGTTTGCTAACTTTTTATTAACTGCTCTTACTTAAAACTGAGAGTCTAGGTCGAGCTGTGTCAGAGCTGAGTGTGCCTCTGAACGGTGAGACAGGACCCTGGGTGATGCCCTCTGGCACAGTGGTAAGAGCCCACCCCCAACCCCCCTCCACCTGCATGCACCCACCAGGACGAGCTGAGAGGCTCCGGCGCCCGGGAAGGCAGGCTCCGGCCTCGCTGGCCTCGCTTTCCTCTCCTCACCTTCTGCCTTGTGCTTACTCTATCACAAACTCCAGTCTCCCCTCCCAGTCATTGCATGTGATGCGCCCTCTGTCCACACTCTCCCTCCATCTCTTCCCTCTTGTTTAGTCAGGAATCATCCTTCAGGCCTAGACTCACTTCCGCTATACAGCCTTCAGCTGTCCCTCCTGGACGCTCCCACGGTGCCTACCCTGAACGTCCCCCCAAATAGTACAGGTGACCCCTGACCAACATGTAGCTGACCTGTGCAGGCCCACTTTTCCTCAAATATTTTTCAATAAGTACGTGTACTTATTACACTACAGTTAAACGGTGGTTGCTTTTTCACTCATCCGTAACCTTAACCACAACACAAGCTCCATGCCTCTTCTGTTCATGGTTGTATTCCAACACATGCCACGGCATCACAGACGCGGTGACGCTCGAAAAGTGTTCACTGAATGAATGAATTACAATTTTGTGAGCACTCTTTATAACCACTTACAAATCAGCATGTCTAGGGACAAGCAGGTTTCAAGTTCCAAACGATGAAGTTCCAACCACTGGCGATTATCAGTGGGAGTCCAACAAAAGTTTATATAAATAATTCGCTCAAACCTGCTCCAAGGACAACCAGACACCATTTATTCTGACTCTATCCTAGTTACATGAGCTAAACAGTATAACTATGTGCTTCAAACTCCCATCTGGATTCCCAAGAGAGTTAAACTGTTTCACTCGGCAATGACTGAAACTAGTAAAATAAAAGGGCCTCTCCTTCACCAGAATTAAAGGGACTTATGCCAGCTTGACTTAAAACCACTCAAGACTTGTTTAATTGTACACAATATCACCAGAGTAAGGATCCACCTTGGCTTAGGATTCCCAAAGCTCGGCAACCCATATTCACGCTGGGCTACAGATCAGTGATAAACCATTATAACCAATAAGGATGAGCAAACAGATAAGGTGATGTGAGAGACTAGAAAAAGAGAGACTAGTGGGTATCTCCGCACCCACTAAAGAAAAAGAGGGCAGGGAACTCCCTGGCCGTCCGGTGGTTAAGACTCTGCACTGTCACTGCTGAGGGCTCGGGTTCAATCCCTGGTCAGGGAACTAAGATCCCGCAAGCTGTGGGCACAGCCGAAAAAAAAAGAGAAAGAGGGCAGGGAGGAGTGAGACAGGAAGGAAGACTTGCAGCGCACCCAAGCACTGTTCCACTGGGGACAGAGCCAGCCAGCCTCCCACGGAGGTTCAGAATGAAGCCACAGCACTGACGCCAGGGCTCCTGCAGGCAACACGCTTGTAATGTGCTCGTATATGTTCTGCAACATCCAGAAGTCTCAGTGTGTTAAAGCTATACAGCAGGATGCCTTCTCTACGTACAGAACCTCTTTCGTTTCTCCCTGGTACAATTTTAGTTGAAATACAGAACTTGCTGTGACACTATGTAACCCTGCAGAAACTTCTTTTCTACCGGTGACCGATCATGGACCTACTACCTGGCAAATGCCATCGCCTGTTCTCTGCCCTCCATCTTTCTCATCCTGATTTCCTGTATGCTTCCTGTGTAGCTCTGTTTCTCCTTGCTTCACCACTCCATGCGCACCTTAGTCATGAGCCCGCTGGGTTTCTGTTAAGAGACAGAACAAACACACTTCTCCATTCTCCTATCCCCACCCCTCTCCAAATAAAATTCTTACAGTGAACTCAGTGCCCATCTGACCCAGCTGCTTCACTATTTCCCTGGAAGTATATCACAGTACCTTGGAGGCACCTCGCACTACAAACAAATGTGAAAACAGCTGAAAATCCCCTATGCTGACGTCATTCCAAAGCTTCGCTCCTACATTTCCAACGTCTCTCCCATCTTGGTGTCTGCTTTTTCCTACCTCTACCATAGTTCTCAGAGTCACTCAGGATTTAAATCTCTGGACCTTCTACTTTCCTGACTTGCGATCTGTCCACTCTTTGCAGTTCCTCATACTCAGAACCTTTTTCTTCTCTATTTCCAGTACCAAGACCCTTAAATTAAGCCACCCTTTTATTACCACTAGCATGCATCAGTGAAATCATTTACCTCCTCAATCCAGCATGCACACCACCACCGGTTATTTTTACTACAAACACTGCTCTTGTGCAGTAACCATGCAAAACCCTTCACTGTTCACGATGCGAACGGAATTAAGCACAAAACTTTAAGGTGGTTACCATTCAGGTAGTCCTCCATAATCTGCCAGGAACCTATTTTTCCAGCCTTACTTTGCAATATTAAAGACTTGTTCCAAGGACTCCACTCACAACCATTCTCTTCCCCTAAAAAAGCATTCCAGGCAACAGAAAACCCCAATGCAATGGAGTACTGCAATCTAGGAGAGAGGTCTGCAAACTAAGGCCCTTGGCCTGTTCTTGCAAATCAGGGTTCCATGGGCCATAACCACACCCACTCCCGCAGTGTTATCTGTGGCCATCTTTACACTAGGCAGGCAGAGCCGAGTATCTGTGACCGAGACCACAACACCTCAATATTTACGATGCTGCCCCTTACGGAAAAGGCCTGCACACCCTGGGACTTAGGGACTTCACAGGACAACTCCTACTGCTGTTTTGAGAGCCAGTAGCAGGAATGTGGCACAGGAGGAAGGAAGGCGGCGCCAGGAGGCTACTGCAAAAACCCCCGGGGCCAGAGATTACAGCAGTTCACACAAGGGCGGAAGCAGTGGGGATGGTGAGAAATGGGTGGCTAACAAAGCAGCCAACAGAATCAGTTGATGGACTGGATGCAGGCTGTTAGAGAAAAGTGAGGAACCACGGATGACATCTAGTTTCTGGCCTAAGCTACCAGAAGGATACAGTTGCTACTTGGACCAAGATGGGGACTACTACAGGTAGACCAGGTTTTTGAAGGAAAATCAGATCCACAACTGGACAACATAATTTACACCAGTCGTTCTCCTGCACAAAAGCCTCCCAGGACTCACTACCCTTTCAGAGTAAGAGCCCAAATCCTTACAATGGTCTCTAAGGGCTCCCACAGTCAGGCTCTCTTCTCTCTGACTTCATCAAACTCCCTGATTGCTACAGGCTGTTCGTGTCCCCCACAAAATTCATATGTTGAAATATAATCCCCAATATGATAGCCATTTGGAGACTGGTCCTTTGCTAGGTGAATAGGTCATAAGGGCAGAGCCTCCATGGACGGAATTAGTGTACTTATAAATGAGACCCCAGAGAGCTCTGAGCTCTCTCCCCGCTTCCGCCATGTGAGGACACAGCAAGAACGCATGAGGCAGGCATCGTGCTCTCACCAGGTACCAAATCTGCCAGTCCCTTGATCTTGGACTTCCCAGCCACCATAACTATGAGAAATAAATTCCTGTCGCTGACGAGCCACGCACGTTATGGGACTTCATTAGAGCAGCCCCAAGCAGACGAAGACACCAACGTGCACTCCACCGTGCCCACGGCACCTCCCTGCTCTCCCCTAGCACACCAGTCAAGCTCCTGTGTCAGGCCCCCACACCTGACGTTTCTATTGTCTGGGATGCTTTTCTTCAAAGACATCAGCAGAGTTTATTCTCACCACCTCTGCTCAAATACAACCTCTGTGAGGACGCCCTATTTAAATTCCACTAGCCCCTGGCCCCTTCCTCACCCTTTTGTTCCCCTCCCTTCTCTGCTCACTTCATCTCCAGCACATTTATTACCTTCTCACATAACTTGTTTAATCTATCTCCTCCCCCCACCTCCTAGAATGGAAGCTCCAAGAGATGGAGAATATTTGCTTTTTCCCCCCACTGTGTAACTGCACTGCCTAAAACACAACAGGTGATCAATAAATATTTGCTGAGTAAATAAACCGGCCCAAAGAATAAATATAACTCGTGAAAGAGTCAAGAGAACTTCACTCACATTCCTGGGTTTTGAGAGAAAAAAACAAAAGCACGTTCTAAATGCCTACGTGAGGCAGCTCAGCTCAGGCAATGATTTTACTAGTAGCTCTCCCTCTATTTCAGAGTGCCAGCACATGACTTTCTTTTCTCCCTCCCCTACCCTCAGCCCTTAAATGTTTGGGATCAGTTCATAGATGATGCAGTTTAAAATAAAAACAAAACAAAACCCTAAGCTTATCTAGTCTACATTCCTTTCTGGTTTCATCAGTGCTCTCCGCTCTGCGCTACACTCACACCACCCAGACTTCGTTCTGCTCCTCAAAGACACCTTGGTCCTTTTCACGTCAATCACCGCTCGCCCGTTAAGCCCTCTACCTAGAAAGCTCCTCTCACACCTCTACCAGTCTGCGTCTTCTCATCATTCAGATGTCCGAACGCCACCACCTCAAAAACACCCTGCCTGCTGCCACCCCAGCCAAGAGGCCAAACCTCCACTCCAACTCCTCCTTTATTTTCCTAACACTTAAAACCTTCTAAAGTCTTACTTGCATACATGTATCTTATTTATGACGGCAGATCTCACCTACTTTGTTCACCACTATGTCCGTGGTGCCTAAAACACTAAGTAAAATAGGTGATAATTTAGTTACATGCCAATACCGTGGTAGACAGTTCCGCTTTACCATTGAAGACACTGATAGCCAGAAGAGAGACTCCTGATATCAGATAGCTGGGAGAGTCTACTGGAAACGACTACTTGGGACTATTTCCACGACTCCGTGAGACCTGGGGCCAGACACTAGTATCTCTTCTGTCACGGTAGCGCACAGACCGCGCTACAGTTAGGAACCTCCAGGATCTGCGTGCCTTTAATCGATGAACGACCCTCTCGGCCAATCCGCAGGCCGCATAAGAACCTGCCCCCAGGCAAGAAATATTTTGAGGACGGACCAACACAATAAAAAAAACCTTATCCTGGGAAAGGTGGCTTCCCTTGTCATTTTGACCAACCCTCATCTACCTACAAGTCAGCCCTGAGGAACCCTGTGACTGCATAATGGCAGCAGGGGGCCCTCCAGAACTCGCTCCCCACCCACTGCATCCCAGTAAATGAATCCTGGATCCTAAACCTAAATAACGCAAAGGAAGCCGTTCCCAAAACAACTGCAGGAGAAGGGCAGGGGGGCAGGGGGGAGGGGGGCTTCCGCCCGGGAGTGGGAGCAGCGCGCGGAGGCTTCACGCGCGCGGCCCGACCCCCAGCCGGAGCCCTGGACGGCCGGCCCAGCCCCTCCGTACCCTCGGCCCGGGGGAGACGCCGTACCTGCTGCAGGGAAGCGCAGCCCTGACAGCGCGAGAGGTCCGCCGCCGTCCCGGGCGCCGCCGAGTGGGTCTCGCCCGGCATCATGGTGCCGCCGCCGGGCCCGGTGAGCCCGCGCGCCTCAGGGACCCGCGACCTCGGCCCTGTCCTGCCTCTGCTGACACCGCCGGGGCCGCCGCCTGCCAGGCCGCTTCCCGCCGGGTCCGGGCGGGTCCATCCGTGCACAGAGGTCCCCGTGGAGCTGACGAACCACTCTCCCAGCCAGAGCTGCCTCGGGCACTAGAAAGAAACGCTACCCGGCGCGGCCCCCGAGCGCGACGCAGTCGGGCCAGGACCCCGCCCCGCCCTGGCTCGCTCCTCCCCTCGCCGCGGCGCGGGGCTGCCTGAGGCGCTGCCTGAGCAAAATAGGGAGCGGAGCCGCGCCGATACCGTGGGGAAGACAGGCGCGAAGGAAACGTCGAGGAGAGAAGAGACATCGAGGGGCACTTCTTCCACGGTGTAGGGTTTACTCATTCATTGCCGGCTTGCTGTGTGGCACACTTCACATAGACACCTAAAACCTTCAACGAGAGGGAGGTGACCTGAGCATGACGTCACTCCAGGCGCCTCATGGTCCTGAGGACCCCGCACCCGGACGGGCCAGTGCGTGATTCTTAACTGGAGGGATGGGCGCTGTCCGAGTCCGGCCGGGTCCAGGAGGAGACGGCAGGACTACAGCTCCCAACGCCACGCGCGGCGGCGGACACCGAGTGGTTCCTTCGGCCGCGCCCGGTGCGCTTTGGCGCCTTGCCTAGTTTGTCGTCGCCGCTGACCAGTCCTTCCTCCGGGAGCGTCTTTCTTCCCCGCAGCTCTCCCTGCCTGCTGTGTCCACTTGCCGTCCTCGGCCTCATTCCAGACCCATCCCCGCCGCGTCCCTGAAGCCTCGGCTGTGGGCACCGCCACCCACTAGGTGCCAAGCACAGCGCCTGGCCGAATCCTCGGCGACCCTGCCACTAATTGGTAGCTACTACCAAGTCTTATTTTTAAAATCTCTTGGAAAGGGAAAAAAGAAAAGAAATCCTCACCTGACCGCAGTTCCTGGATACATTCAGGTCCCGATCTTCTTGTTTGAACCGAAGTTTTTCCCATCTGCATTCCAATACCCACTGCCACCAGAATCTCTTTTTGATAATCACAGCTTGCTGCCATCGGTACCTTGCTCGGAAGCCTCCCGTGGCTTCCCGACGTCTGGTTAGAAAGTCCAAATTCTTAGCATTCAGTACAAGCTTTGTATGTGTTAAGGAGACGTCCAGACCTTACCCGCTCCTTCCTAAATCTTCAGGATGGAAATTGCAACTGAAAACACCCCTTCCAAGAAAGCATTCTGGGTTCCTCTCCAAATAACGCACCCCTGCCTTTGCTTACACGCTCTGTGGCTGACGATTGCTGTGAAGTGGAGGGACAAGGTATCCATCCAGCAGATCCCTAGATTACCTGTCGTGGGCACTTAAGACACACCTGTACTTGTCCGAAGAGGTGCTGTGGGATGCGAAGAAAGCAAGAGTAGGGTTAAAAGTGAAAAGAGAAGTAAGCAGATGGACAGCGGGGAAGCAGGTGTACCTTGAAAGAGAAAGGGGAAAGGAGGCCCTCGCGGTCCTGGTGACTTTCCATTTCTGGTTTCCGATCCCAGACAACTGGTCTTAAGAGTAACTTCCTTTTTATTTAAGGTTTCCCAAATGAGTGTTTTTTCCAGAGTCCCCTTCGTGGAGGAGGCACCAGCTTACCCTCCAGCGTTATCTCCCTCTGCACTGCACCCAGGCACACAGCGCACCTCCCCTTGCTGGAACTGGGAACCCTCACTACTGCCTTCCTGCCTTTGGGCCCCTGCCCTTGTCTTCCCCCAGCTCGACAGGCTGTCGTCCTCCTCCTCCACAACTGCAGGTAACACCTACGTCCCTTTTTGTCCCTTAGCACTGAGCAATTTTTTTTTTTTTAATAACACCACATTTTGACTTGTACGGTGGTGATTTTGATGTCTTAGAGGTGCTTTTTCCTTTTAAACGCTGCAAAGCGCTGTACACTGTAGGTGCTCCATGGATGTCAGAGTGAGTCAAATTTGCTGCAGCTAATTGAAGGTGAAAGAGAATAAGCACTTCCATTCAAAAGTGGAAGTGCATTTGTTTCAACTTCTGCCTTTCTCATAAGATATTTAAAGAAAAAAAAAAAAGTCTGGGGCTTCCCTGGTGGCGCAGTGGTTGAGAATCTGCCTGCCAATGCAGGGGACACGGGTTCGAGCTCTGGTCTGGGAGGATCCCACATGCCGCGGAGCAACTGGGCCCGTGAGCTACAACTGCTGAGCCTGCGCGTCTGGAGCCTGTGCTCCACAACAAGAGAGGCCGCAATAGTGAGAGGCCCGCGCACCGCGATGAAGAGTGGCCCCCACTTGCCGCAACTAGAGGAAGCCCTCGCACAGAAACGAAGACCCAACACAGCCATAAATAAAATAATTAATTAATTAATTAATTAAAAAAAAAAAAGACAGGGTAAATGCTTAAACCTTTCCCTTAAAAAAAAAAAAAAAAAAAAAAAAGTCTGGTTTGTGTAATGTAAGGTGGGCAAACTTTCCATAAAGGGCCACATAGTAAAATATTTTAGGCTTTTGGGGCCATAAATATGCAGGTCTCTACTGCACATCTGTGTCATCTTTTGTTTTTGAAAAACCTTCTAAAGATGTAAAAATCATTCTTACCTGGCAGGCTGTACAAAAACAAGTGTCATTATAGTTCATGATGGCAATTGATGTTGGCCACTAGTTAAGGAATGCTGAAAATAATATTTTTCCTCTTTCCCACATGAAGGGCCACACCTGTTTTGTCATTGTGATGGAAACAAGCAAGCAAACGTCTACACTGCAGAAAGTGGTGAGCAATGGCTTTGGAACCAAATGTCTAGCCTTAAAGTCTCTAGCAAGTGACCTATTTGAGCTAGTATTTCCTTACAGAGGATTAGCTATAATTTAAGTGTAAAATGACAAGGACAGGGCCAAGTCCATAGGATCTTCTATACAGAGGGTAGGTATTAGCAATTCATTGATGGTGTTATCCACTTTGGAAAATAGAGAAATAATATCCCCAGCCTACTCATTTAAAAAAAAAAAAGTTTGGTTTTGTTTGGTGTTTTAGCTTTTTTTTTGGTCAAAATTCCAAGGAAAGCTGTGTTTTTCTGTCAGACTGTCCTAAGACCTGGAGGGATGTCTAGATTCTGACTCTGATTTGGTGGACCCCTTGCCTGTAGAGTCCAGTTAGTTACTTAGAGGAGAAATAACTATAAAAGTCTGAGTTCTTGCCCTACACCCTCAACATCATCTCCCAGATACTTGGTAACTTCTCACAATTAAAGCTTTAGCGTATAACATAATTAAAAAGTTAATTAAATTGATGATTTAATTTATTAACATATGATTCCACTGAAATGGCTAATAGATTTTGTCTAGAAGTCAAGGCTTTTATCACAGGAACTCAAAATGGAAAGTTGTTTGTTGTTCGAATGTTGTTGTATTTTGTTTTATGAAGAGCTATTCTTTCATCTGTTGCATTTACCCATAAGAAAAATAAACTATGTTTCGTCTTTCTTTTAAAACCCTGAGAGATGTCTTATGGAGTAGCTGCAACTCTAGCAGTCTACAGCTCAGTGATATTACCTGATGGAGTTATATTAGTTTCCACATCTGTGATGTAATGCTAACATAAGCCCACAAGATGTCTGTCTTTCCCTGTCTGTGGTTTAGGCCCAAATGGAATTTCCAGCCATATTTATTTATGATATAGCCCCTTCTTACGGGAGTAGAAATGCCGTCTTCTGGGGCATCCTATGTGGAGGTATTTTGTAGGAGCCACCTTGCCGCCTGCCCAGTCGAGTCCACCGTGTTTGGTTCTAGCGTGCCTTTGCCTCGGTGTTTCTTACTACCCTAGGCGATGGTGGGGTTTTAATCCTCCCCCAGGGATCGGCGGCAGGCCCTGTGACTTTGCTTACAGCCCAGCTCTTAAGTTCGAGGGGTAAGCACCTTACTTCTTCCTGGAAGATCGAGTTCACTCAGAAACCAGAAGAACCCATTTTTGTTTTAAAACAAGCATAATTTGGAATAGAATGCAAAACTGATACGATTGTTAAAGCTGAAGCACAATTTTAAAGGACTTTCTTGGTTGCTAAAGCCCTCTCCGGGGGAGTGTGGGGTATTTTGTGAACATCTGGCAGCTGTAGCTCCTTGTCACGTGAGACAGTTCCTGCGGTCTCAGGGATTTGCTTCCTAAAAGTTCCTACACTACAGTCCCAGTAACTTCTGGCGCCTTCCGGCCCCAGGATCATCTGTACAGTTTGTGAGGCCAAATGTAAGACGAAATTGCCAGACCCCTTGTTCAAAACTTCTGAAGAATCTTAAGATGCAACAGCAAAGCACCAAACAAGCACAGAGCCCTTGTGAGTGTGGCTCACTCTTTGACAAAACAAGTAGCACACTGAGGAAGTGGCCCCGCCAGCCACCCTCTTTCTAACCAGACATGCTCCCAGCCCTGCTCACCCTGGGTGGTCCCACCCCCTCCCAAACCAGAGGTACAGGGCTGTGTCATCACTACTTTCAGACTCAGCCTGCCAAATGGTCGCATCTAACGCCCCCCTCCCTGTCCTCAGAAACACCAGCATCTGGCCAATCCAAAGGTACCACTGGTTGACTTCTCACTTCACCAAACTCTCTTATCCTGGGTCTCCCATCTCTCCTTTCTGTCTGTCTGTCTAGGCCCTTGATGATTCTGGTTACACATAACCTCACCCTCCCGTGCTGTATATCAGGGGCCCCCAACCCCCGGGCTGCGGACCGCTACTGGTCCCGTTAGGAGCTGGGCCGCACAGCAGGAGGCGAGCGGCGGGCGAGCGAGCGGAGCTTCGTCTGCCGCTCCCCCTCGCTCCCCATCGCTCCCCATGGCTCCCCGTCGCTCCCCATGGCTCCCCATGGCTCCCCGTCGCTCCCCCTCGCTCGCATCACCGCCTGAACCGTCCCCCGCCCCCCACCCCACCCCCGTCCGTGGAAAAACTCTCTTCCACGAAACCGGTTCCTGGTGCCATAAAGGTTGGGGACCGCTGTTGTATATCACTCCTCTCTCCGATGGCTGTGGTCATAAGACTCCAGGGAGCCCTAGGATAACTGCAGCGTGACCCCAGGAAAATTCTGAGGGACTCCTAAAGACAAAATATTTCCTAACTGTTGAATAAAAAAAATTATTCACAGCACTTGACAACGAACAGTAAGGAAGCCTTACAGAGCACCATCATGATAGCTGTAGGGACCACTGTGATGGGGCTTTGAGGTAGGGGTTTGGGCTCAACTCCAAATAACACCAGGAAGAGTGGGAATTTATAGCCGTGGAGCAGGGTGGGGGGCAGTGGAAGGAGCATTTCTAAAAGGAAACATCAGGCATGAGAGGGTGGAGGGCAGAAGTTCTGGCTAAACCATGCTAACAGGATTCTCGCTGAGGGCAGGCCGGGTGATCAGGCCTCCCTTGGGGTCGGTGGAGGATGAGGAAGAGGGTTAGAAATCTGGGGAGATCCGGTATCCAGAGTGGAAGATTCTGGTTCAAGTGACTTAGCAAGACCCTTGCTAAAATCGCACAAAGCATAGATGAACCCAGAAGCCCGGAAGTCAGGCCCACATTGAGAAGACAGTTCCGAGGAGTCCTGTCGAGGGACTGACAGCTCAGGCGCAGCTGCTAGCCCGCGGCTCTGCTCCCCCAGCCCCGCTGGGCCTCCTCCACTTATCACGTAAAGCAAAGCCTTCTCTCCCAGAAGAGGCTTGGGGACCTCTTCCATTCTCAGAGCCACGGCTCAGCCGGAGTCTGGGTGAAGGCCTGCCGAGGGGGCTGTGCTCTTAGAAAACCCACCAGGGCATTTACCAGAATAACCTTCGCTGCTACCGCCTCAAGGCCGAGAGTGGGTCCCAGCCCAGGGTGACCACAAGGCTGGATTCTGCAGGTGAGAGGGGGTGGAGAGGCCACCAGAGGCCGCCCGTGGACGCCTTCTGATCCCGGATCCTTTCAGGCAGATCGGAAGGAAGGGTCTCTAACAGGCGTTGTCCGAGGATGGCGGTGCTCCTTTTGAGACAGGCTTTCTTTTTCCACTTCATGGGAATCAAAGCTGCTGGGGAGACGGAGCTTCACGAGGGCCGGGGGAAGCTGTCCTGCCTGTTGGACATCCTGCCTGGGTCCTCCCGCCCAAACCCCTCGCCAGGCCCTGCGCACCTGCGCTGCCGGCTCAGTCCTCACCTGGGGAGTCCTGCCGCCACCTCGGTTGGTCCAGCAGGTACTTAAAACCCTCTGCCCACCTCTAGCCATGATATTCTCTGGGCTGCAAGTCATTCCTTGTTCTACTATTTTTTGGAGACAGTGACTGTTCCACTTCCTTTTAGTCCCTTCCCTTGGGCATTGCCTTCCCTCCTGTCCCACCCACCCCCTTCAGAGTCTGTGCCCTGAGCTGAGGTTTGGTTCCCCGCAGCCTCTGCTGGCTTGTCCTGTATCCTTGAGCTCTCGGAAGACCAACTCTGGAAATGATCTGTTTCTATGATGCCTCTGATACCCGTAATTCCCATGCTCTTAGCATCCCTTCTTGTCATCATTGAAAGGGAACCATCTTTGCTAATTTAAGCGGAACATCTCCTAAACTGACTTTTTTTTTTTTTTTTGCCTGTGTTGGGTCTTCGTTGCTGCGCGCGGGCTTTCTCTAGCTGCAGCGAGCGGGGGCTACTCTTCGTTGCGGTGTGCGGGCTTCTCATTGCGGTGGCTTCTCTTGTTGTGGAGCACGGGCTCTAGGCGCGCGGGCTTCAGTAGTTGTGGCACGTGGGTGCAGTAGTTGTGGCTTGCAGGCTCTAGAGTGCAGGCTCAGTAGTTGTGACGCACGGGCTTAGTTGCCCCGCGGCGTGTGGGATCTTCCCGGACCAGGGCTTGAACCCGTGCCCCCTGCATTGGCAGGCAGATTCTTAACCACTGCGCCACCAGGGAAGTCCTCTAAACTGACATTTGTGTTGAACAGCACTTCGCCATCATCTTTCCATGGTTATTAAATATGAGGTCTGGTGAACCCCATTCGAGGTTTGACACAAAACTGCCCGTTGATGTCCTCAGCCGCCTCCCAGGAAGTGTTTTCAGGCACCCGTGAGCTTGGCTGTAGGCGAGGGTCCCACCTGGAGTCTGGGAGAAGGACTTGAAGGCAGTGGCTGTGCAGCAGGCGGGTCTGTGAGCGGTGCCGGCCATCAGCATTCGCACTGCGGATTCTCCCTCCTCGTCAGTGTTTCCCATCCTCACGCCGCTGCTCTCCGGGACCGGATAATTTCGGAAAACTGTGGAGCCTTCCTGCGCATATTAGGGCATTAAACAGCACCCCTCCAGGCTGCACACCGGATGCCAGTAGCCCCTCACCCCCCCAGCCCCAGTGTGACAGTCAAAACGCTCTTCTGACCTTGCTCAGTGTCCCCGGGGTTGGGGGGACGGTGTTTGAGAGCCACTGCCCTACATCATGGTAGTTGCGTCTTTAATTTTCTTGGTGGCTGGAAGGGAAAACAGGGAGGCGAGGGGGAGATTTTTTGAAGATGGGGGACGCACATCTCAGCATGGAGCCCTCATCTTGCACAACTTTCAGCATCATTTGTCGCAGCTGCCCGTCACCCTTTCCTCCTTCATCTGGGTCTTCACCGGGCTCCCGGCACCCTCTCTCTGAGGGTGCTCCTGCTAAGTCCCTCTTACTGGGCCCACTGGCTCACCTCGCAGGGTGTCAGTGCAGGTGGCCCCGCTGCTGCCCTCCCCCTCTCCTCCCTCCAGGTTCACTACCTGTACAGCGGCCTTCAGCCACCCGGCCTTAAGTACCGTCTGACTCCGTCCAGCCTGGGCCTCTGGCCTGAGCTCCAGAAGAGCACGTCACCCGCCTGTGTGCTCTCTCACCGCATCCTGACCGTCTCCACCTGGTTAACTGCCACGTGTTCTCCCGCTTGCAGACCCAAAGCCGAGGAGGACCCTTCCCTCCTCTCCTGCGTCAGCCCACGTCCAGCTCGCGGGCAGCTGGGCAGCCTGCAGTCAAAGCACGTGGAGCTCCCAGGCTCCCATCACACCTACCACCCTCCCCCACGTCTGTCCCCATAACACTCATCCTAATGATGCTTTCGCACAGAAGTCGTATCAGATTCTTCTTTGGACCAGGAAAGAGCGAAGTCACAGCTGTCCTTGGAAGATCTGCTGCCTCTGTGTTCTCACGCCCTCTCTCTCTCCCCTACTCACCCCGACCCGGCTCCTGGCCTTCAGGCTGCATCGTGACGGCAGGCACCTCTGACCCCAAGGTCTTCGCAAGGCTCTTCCTTCCCCCCACATCTGTTGGCCTCCCTCCCCCGCCTCAGTCACGTCTCTGCTCCAGGGCCACCCGACCAGAGGGCCTGCCTGACACGCCTGCCCAGAGCAGCCGTGTTGTCCGTCCTCCTTCCTCTTCACTGAGCTCTCGTCACCACCCAGCATCATCTGTCCGTTTGCTGACGGCTTCCCTCCGCAAGAATGGGCGCTTCATGGAGGAGAAGCACTTTTTATCATTCTTTGTCCCCGTACCTAGAGCACACCTCACACGTGGCAGTTATTCAACAGATCTCATTGTGGAAAGAATCAGTGAGTAATTAATGAATATCTGGATAAAAAATATAGTTTAGTGAGGTTAGCAACCAAGAGCTCCACAGTCGTGCACCTTGATACTCACCCAGATGAGCTGAAAACATATGTCTCCACAAAAACCTGCACACAGATGTTTATAACAGCTTTGTTCATAATTGCCAAAACCTGAAGGCAATTCAGATGATCTTCAGTAGGTGAATGGATAAAAAAAACTGGTACATCCAGTCAATGGAACACTATTCAGCACTAAAAAGAAATGAGCTCTCAAGCCATGAAAGACATGGAGGAACCTTAATTGCACATCACTAAGTGGAAGAAGCCAATGTAAAAAGCTACATCCTGTATGATTCCAACTCTATGACTTTCTGGAAAAGGCAAAACTGTGACGACAGTAAAAAGATTGTGGTTGCCAGGGATTGGGGGGAGGGAGAGGTGAGTAGGTGAAGCACAGAGGATTTTTAGAGCAGTGAAAACACTACTCTGGGGACTTCCCTGGTGGCGCAGTGGTTAAGACTCCACGCTCCCAATGCAGGGGGCCTGAGTTCCATCTCTGGTCAGGGAACTAGATCCCACATGCATGCTGCACCTAAGAGTTCACATACCACAACTAAGGAGCCCGCCTGCAGCAACTAAGATCTGGAACAGCCAAATTAATTAATTACTTAATTAATTATTTAAAAAAAAAATGTTACTATGTGTGATATGCTAATGATGGATACATGTCTTACGTTTGTCCAAACCCAGAGAATGTTCAACACCAAGAGTGACCACTACCGTAAACTATGGACTTTGGGTGATTATGATGTGTCAGTGTGGCTTCACCAGTTATAACAAATGTACCACGTGGAAGGGGCTATTGATAACAGGGGGAGGCTGTGTAGGGGGGGGACAGGGAATATATCTGTACTAACCACTCTATTTTGCTGAGAACATAAAACTGTTCTAAAAATTAAATTCTAATTTAAAAAAAGAACACAAAGTTGTAGGCAGTGGGAATAACAATAGAAAGTCTCCAAGTCAGGAGGAAATTTGGCATGTTAAAGCATCATAAATCAGCTCAGGGACTCGGGAGTGTAGTGAGCAAGGGGCCAGCGGTGTTAATTAACTGAGGTGAGGAGGGTGACACGGACCAGATCCTACAGGGTCCTGTAAGCCAGGCTAGAAATGCTTTCGATTTTAAGTGCAATGGGCAGTCATTAAAGGTTTTAAGAAATGGAATGGCCTGATCTGATTTGCATTAAAAACTTCTCATTCTGGCTGTCATACAGAAATAGACTAGGAGACCGGGTGTCTTACCTGAGTTGGGTAAAAGCATCAGCTTCAGGCAGGAAATCAAGGATGTGTTTCTCCAAAGATGTGCGTAACTTAAGAAGAGTTGTTTATGGATTTCACAAGGAAAGATCACATGATAGAATTATCTGGGCCCCCGAATGACAAAAAGGTTTTGAAAAGTAATGTTTTGAGTTTTTTACTGGCCTTAAGAAGCCATGATTCTCAAAACTTCTTTGTTTCTGAAATTGGAGGTCCGGACTGCGAGTTGGGATGGTTTTATTCTAAGATCATGAGAATATAGCACATTCTGTAAATTATCCTGGCAGGAAAGGATTGCCAAGGGGGAAAAAACAAAATGGCTTTCATTTAGAATAAATGTCTAGCGATTGTTTGAATTTTAGATAAAATGATACCAAACATCTTTGGCCATAAATTTTCTTTTGACCTCATTCTCCAGCCCTGACATAAAGAAAAATGGTGCTAAAATTTAACAATACATTCCAGATATGTGGTGTGGAGACAATCATTCAACATATTCTAAAGTGAAAAATATATATCTTAGCTTAATGTTCTTCATTAAAAAAATAGGAAAGTATGAACCCCAAATGCCTCTTGGATATATCCTATTGAATTCGCTGTTATATTTTGAATTCCTATTTAAAAAAAAAAAAATACCTTTTCTATCCAGTAAGGAACCTTACAGCTTCTGAGGAAAATAAATTAAATATCTGCTTAAGCATAGGTTGAAATTTCCTTGAAAATTCAGAAGTAAGATCTGAGAAGTGCTGTTGTGAAGACAGATCACATCCCATCTTTTAACTCTGGAAGTAGGAGTTGCAGGCTGTCAAGTCCATCTTGGTTCTCGAGAACTAGGACATCCAGTTTATGTGGAAGGAAAGAGCAAAGGGGAAAGGATAATGACGCTTCCTTTTTCTTTGCAAAAATATAAACAATCATGGGAATTTCAAGTAGACAAAGTGACTCAACGCTCTGCTAAAGCTGGGTAGCCATATCACTTAGAAATGATTCAGTTGTAAGAAACAGGAAATTTAACCTCATTTGACTTTTAAAAGAATGTGTTGACTCATGTTAACTGGTCTCATCCAGGGGTCAGCACATCTGACCTTTTAACTCTGTTTCAGGGATCAGACAGGCCCTCCCTGCCCAGCCACATGGTAGGGTGGGTCCTCTGGGTTCCCATCCACTAGGAGAGAAGTACCTGCTCCTACAAGCAAAATCCTGGCTAACTTACATCAGTTGCTCATACCCAAACCAGCCTCTGGGCTGGGAGAAGCTGAGGTCTGGATCACGTGTCCTGCTGGACAGCCAGGAGCACAGGCCGCCTCCCACCCCGTGGCATACGGGCGGGGCCGGATACCGAAACGGAGGCAGGCGCTTCTTCCCCTCAAGGTAGAAGACTGGATGCTGGGCGTCCCTCCAGCACAAGTGGCGATTCCAGGGGACTCTGTGACTGCACTGTCCGCTGTGGTTTCCAGTGGCTCCCTTTATTCCTAAGGTGACCAATAGTAGCAACGACTTCAGGAAGAGGAAACCAGATGTGGGAGGGTGATTATGTGATTATGACAGCAGATTTTTTTCATGTGTTCATTCACTGGACATATTTTATGGGCCACCACCCTCCTCCATGGCAGGCCCTGTGCACTGTGCTGGGATGAGGAGATGCAAGCTCATCATACCTCACCCCCAGGAGCTCACTTCTGGATCAAGTAACCGAGAGTTAGGAGGTAAGAGTTCCTGTCATTGAAACCATGCAAGAAGAAGAAGGAAGCCTTGCAAAAGCCTAATGGTCAAATAACATTGGGAAATTGAGTTACACCTGGATATTTATTTAAAGAGCTTTGTGGGAGTTCCCTGATGGCCTAATGGTTAGCGTCCCAGGCTTTCACTGTCATGGCCCAGGTTTAATCCCTGGTTTGGAAACTTAGATCCTACAAGCCACGTAGCAAAAAAAAAAAAAAAAAACCCAAACCAAAACAACAACAACCAAAAAAATCCCCAAAAATAAATAAATAAAGAACTTTATATCAATATCATATAAAAATCAAGGGCTTGGCCCTATACAAACAATTATTTTAAAAGGATGAGCAAAAATGCTTGCTCAGCACTTCTTTAGTTAACTGCTTAACAATGATTAGTTGTTGAGATTAAGTAGCTATAAACCAGGACACCAAAACTTAAATCATGGCAATTACATCAAATTGTAGACAAAATATAGATAGTAGAAAAGAAAACAACAAACTTCTCCAGTGGTACTGAATTTGCAAATCTTTATCTTTGAAAGAAAAACGATACATACAGTAAGTAAATTCAAAGCAAGGCACTGGATTGCGTAAAATTAACGTAGACACTATGCTGTTGTTTAAACATGACTTCATGTGGTAGAGAGAGGTGATTGGCAATCACATCCCTTTACTGTCTCTCTGGCGTGTCTTTTTCAGATTTAAGGTCTAGAAAGCAAACATGACTGTGCTCATATGTCTTTTCAGTTAGACTGATGGATGTGAACTAGCTTCTGCCAATTAGATGCACTCACAAGTATTTCGGAAGAAATAAGCAAGGGGGAGGTCATGTTTCTGCTGCTGTGACTGTGTAAGGTTTGTTTTTGATTTTTTTTCCAGCAGTATTCCAGGATGCCGTCACTAGTTTCTTAGGTGTTGAGAGCCCTTTGCAGCAGTGATGGCTGGAACTGCTTTGCACAGCTAGGAAAAGAGGTCCCTGGAGACACCAGGTTGACACTGACTCCCTGACCATGGGCCTTCCCCACTTGGCCCAGGTAGACACTCCTGATCAATTTTGGCCTGCAGAGCACTGGGCCATTCCTGCAGGCACAGCCTGGGGCCACTTTTCCAACTCAGTGTCCAATGATTCTATGGATACTTTGTTTTAAATCCCTTTATACTTAAAGTGGTTGGAGTGTTTTTTATTTCTTGCAATTTAATTCTTAACTCGTATGGAATTTGGCAACAAAAGTAGTTGTAGGCAACAGACCCTCAGAGACTGAGACTGTGAGATGATCTATCTGTCTTGATGGAATTCTAGGGCAGTAAGGATTCAATCACCATGAGAAAATTAGAAACTGGGCATTTATGGCACAGAATAGGAAAAGCTGTAACCGAGCAGGACCCTAAGGGGCCTTCCCCCATATCCTCTGCTTTAGCTCCTCTCTGAAGTACCCAGATAATAGTATTTGATGCAGATTTCCTGAGTTGCTTTGCAGATGTGAAAAACGCCCACCAAATGGAAGATGTTAACGACTTGATGACCATGAGCACATAGCTCCAGGCCTCCTGGAGCCTAAGGACGGGTCATGTGAACCCCTGTGACACCACCCTCTTCCCTCACCATCAGCCCATCAGAGAACTGTGCACGATCGGATCACCTACCCTGAGACTCCCTCCCCCTCACCTGGCTTTTAAAAAGACTTTGCCGAAACCCTTCGGGGAGCTCGAGGCTTTTTAGGGCATAAGCCACCTCATCTCCTTGCAAAGCCTTGCAATAAACCTTTCTCTGCTCCAAACTCCAACGTTTCAGTTTGTTTGGCCTCACTGTGCGGCGGACGCACGAACTCGTGTTAACAAAGCTGCCTAAATCGTCACCTGAAGTTTGCAGGAATAAAGAGCCTGTTAAGGCAAGACACTGGTGGGCGAGTGGCTGCTACAACCTCATGGCGAGAATGAGGAACATAAGGAGGGTGGGTGGGCTGGCTGCTTGTGGCTAAGCTGCAGATTTCAAAGAAAGGGTCAAGCCCAAGGGTTTACAATCTGCTTAAGGCACAGTCGCACAAGGAGCTCCTAAGTCTGATGTGTGTTGCTCCTTCTCTAGTAGCTGCCGACGTGGCCAAAATTATCATAGGATCCAATCGCGCACATTGCTGAGTTGCAATGTCTGCTGAATTCAAAGCCTGGCCAGGTCTCCTTTGAAATACAGGGGACTGTTTGGTTGAGCTGGAACCAGAGAATTGAAGCGGGGAGATTCCCTTGCTAACGGAACTTCCTCCTTCTTTGTCTGATGAGGTCAGTCTTATCTGCATCTGACAGAGTTTCCTTGAAAGGAATGCTAGTTCTCTCCTAGCCCGTTCCTACCTCCCCCATCGCCCCTAGACCTGTAATTAGAATCAGATCCCCACATGCCTTAGAAGCAAAGTATAGAAATCTGACTCAGGAAGAGAATGCATACTCATCAAAATAATTATAATTTGTTTATACAGTCAGCCCTCTGTATCCATGGGTTTCACATGCACAGATTCAACCAACTGTGAATCAAAAATATTTGAAAACAACAAAATCCCAGAAAGTTCCACAAAGCGGAAACTTGAATTTGCCACTCACTGGCAGCTACGTACATAGCATTTACATTGTATTTACAAGTATTTGTATAGAATTCACATTGTATTTACAACCATTTACATAGTATTTGCATCGTATTAGGTATTAATCTAGAGATGACTTAAAGTACGCTGGAAGATGTCTGTAGGTTATATGGCAAATACTACACCATTTTACGTAAGAAACTTGAGCATCCACGGATTTTGGTGTCCTTAGAGGGGTCCTGGAACCAATCCCCCTTGGATACCTAGGAAGGACTGTATTTAATTACATGAGAAGAAGCCTGGGTAATACGTTTTGGAATGGATTAGAAACACACTAAATAAACTAGAGTAAAAGGAATATAACTTTAGTTTGGGCAAACTGTATCAGATATTCTAGACTCTTAACCTTTGATCTGCATCAGTATTTTCATTCTCTATAACAATTGACTCATAGGGAGTTTGATTATCTTACCACTCTACAGGGCACCATATTGGTTGAATTTATTGACGGCATCGTGCTTATTGAGCTTCGTGAGCCAGAAATATCCTATCACGTGTAAGAGCAGGCAAGATAAAACTATGAAAAGTTTCATAGCCCACCACAACCAGTGAATTTTTTGCAGGTCCAGATATATCCCAACATGGGAGAGGACAGTTTATTGGTCTTTGAGACCCTACCACTGAGAAAGAAGCTCAAGGCTTCGTCAGACGCCAGACTTTTTTTTTTTTTGAGGCAGAATGCACCACATTTGGGTGTGCAGCCCTGACCCATTTATTGAGTAACCTGAAAGACAAGCAACTTTAGAGGGCGTCGAAGCAAGAGAAGGCAAGGTGCTCTGACACCTGGCTTCCCAGCAGATGCAGAGGGACAGACCAGATGTGTCATGGAACCTATTGCAGGCCCTCCTAGGGGAACTGGTGAAGCCCTTACACTTTTGGCACAAAAAGTAATGCCTTTTATGGAAATAAGTATAACTTTTTTTTTTTTTTTTTGCTAAAATGGCTCTCCTCTACTGAGCCCTGGAGGAGATTGCCTAACCAAGGGACATTGTGTGTCCTTATGAGCTAACTGGGTCATGACGTGTGGCTTCCATAGTAGCACCTGGTCAAAGGGAAGTGACATAGGTGAGCCCGAGCATCAGCAGGTCTTGAAGGTCAATTAAAATCGCTTGAACAAGAGGCTCCCCCTCTTGGCGTCCCCACTAACGCTTCACTGCTCCTTTCCTGACGGGCTTCATGGAAAGGTCCTATGCCCAGCTGTCAAAGGAGGGAAACATTAAGCCTAGTTCACAGAGGGTCCTGCATGGTATGCTGGTAACAGGCCAGGATAGATTTCTGCAGAATTATAGCTCTTCTTGGGTTTGTCCCTGTAGCTGAGGAGTGAAAGAAGTTTCTCCCTGGGGCAGAAATCGAGCAGTTCATGTAATGCCTCATTTTTATTGGAAGGAGCTATGGCCGGAGGTGCAGACCTTAACTGATCCATGGGAAGTTGATGGAGTTTGATTGCTTAGGGACTTGGAAGGAATAAGGTTGGAGGGTTGGTGACAAGGGGTCTGGAGCAGAGGCACAGACGCAGAGTATAAGGGAATCTATTTCCTACAGGTGCTCTCCAAAGGGCACCAATCTCAGAGACATTTGCAGCAACTAGGTGGACCAGATGGTCTACCTGTGACAGTCAGTCAGCCTTTCCCCACATCACCTTGGCTTTCCACGAGCAAGATGGCCATGGTGAAGATGAAGGTGGGACAACAGCATGGGCTTTCCCTCACAAAGCTGATCTGTCAGCCTGCCATGGGCTCAGCGTGCCAAGAGCTAACAGTACCAAGTGTCAGATATGGTGTCATTCCATGGGGAGTGAGAAATAAAATATTGTCTGCCATAGCAGTAAACAGAGGATGTAACAGCCATCAGAGATTGCAGCCACCCCATACGGCTGAGGGAACTCAGGATGGACACAAGGAATGCCGGCCGGCCATCTAGCCATCGTCAGACTGCAGCCACCCCAGCGGTGCAGCTTGAGGAAACTCAGGATGAGAAAGCACAGGATACTGGCCCCAGATAGCTGAGGTGCATAGCAAAAGAATGATTTCAGTGAGCCCAAACTCTTGCATCTTCTCATACATAGAAAAGCGCTAAATTCCTTTACTTGAGATATCTGGTTTTCTTTAATTAACAATAATCTTTTGATGTTCCAACTACCTGCCCTTTGTTGCAAAACTTCTGTAGATCCTAGCTCCCCTCTCACCTCCTTGGAGCAGTCTCTCAGAGTTGAGATTCTGTCTCCCAGGCTTGAAGTCCTATGAATGTCCGCCGAATAAAACATAACACTCTCAACTTTTAGGTGGTTCATTTCTTTTTACAGTCGACAGGAGTCAGACGAACACCCAGAGGAAGGTAATTACATCGGACCCTTCCATTTTGACAGGGACCGTGATTTGTCCTCTCTGGAATAGACACTTTGGGTATGAAAAGCTTCTGCCTACACTACCATTGAAGGAGTGCTATTCATTATCATGGTGGCACATCCACCCTTGCTTCTGACCAAAGTACACATTTTATGGAAAGAGTAGTGTGGCAAAGACATATGCCTCTGGATTCTGCAGTCTTTCTTTTTTCCCCAACATCCAGAGGCAGCTGGAGGTTCAAAATATTGGAATGATGTATTGGGTACCCAGACAAGACATCCATCAGGAGACATCACATGAGGGTGGGTGATGTCCTATAGAATGCGGTATATGCTTTGAAATGGTGACCAATATTTGGTGCTATTTTCCCAGTGGCTGAAATACATGGACCCCAGACCCTTGGAAGTAGGGTTGGCTCCTTTTGTTATCACCCCTAGTGACCAGCACACAAAATTTGCTTCCATGTCCTCAACTTTGAGGTTTACTTGTCTAAAGGCTTTAGTTCCCAGGTAAGAGATGCTGAAACCCAGGTTATCCTCAGGGACAGCTCTTAGAACTTCCCAACCAGGGGCAAAGGCTAATGGAAGATTCAATCATCCAACAGAGACAGGACCCTAAAGGGCTCAAGTCTGCTAAGAATAAAGGTTCAATTTACCAGGTAAATAGCGGAATTATTTTCTGAGTGGAGAAAAGGCAGTAATTTGTAAGTAATCACATAAATATAAATAATATCTATGGCTTTGTGACCACTTGTGGGAGTGAGGACCACAGTTACTACAGAAGTTTCTTTCCTATTCTGTAAAGATAGCTTAGCCAAGTTCCTTTTTCCATTCTTTACTTTTCTCTTTTTATTCTACACATGGTGTGTTGGCCATGGTTAGCTTCTTCATTTAGTCTTTAGGTTGCAGAAGGTGATATTGTGGCGTCAGAGGAAATGGTCCGATGATGGACACGCTGACGGACAAGACTTGGGATCTCTCCTCTTTTGCGGAGAAGGTGGAGTTACTTTTTATTTGTATGAAGAATAAACCTATTATGTTGGGCAGGAGCTTTGTTGCCCTTCTAGTGGTTTGGAAGATTCAGTGTGGGTTGATCCTGTGGCACATTTGGAGTGGCAGCTCTCAACGTCCATTCCAAACTCCTGATGTGTCTTCCCAGAGGGCCAAGGTTGAGACGGTGTTTCTCTTATTCCTTTCCAGTTTCGGTCTGGATGGGAATTAACTTCTGAGAAGCAGATACCCTCCCAGGACAGTTGCCAGACAGAAGGGCAACCGTGCTTACCTTGCTGCCACCTCGGCCATTTCAGTTGATTCGTAGAATAGAGATGTCGGGCTCCTGTAGCCGTGGTCCACTGTCTAGGCCCTCACTTCCTGCACCTCCAGGGACAGTTTTCTGGTACCTGGAACACAGCGAAGGCTGTGTGTTCCTGAAGCCACCGGTTCCACCATGATTCTCCACCTTCCTCTTTATAGAGGAAGTACAGCCAGAAAGGACTTCCGGAATTATTCCCCGAGCCCAGTGAGTGTACAGACCCCTCCTCCTTTTGACCCTGTTGGAAGCACACAATCCCTTGCACTAAATCCCTCTCTGTTTAAAATACCTAGTGATGCCTGCGTCTGGCTTGGTAGCATGCATATTGGCTTTGGAGGCAGGAGTGAAAACTACACCTGAACTCTTGATCCCTAAGCTAGTTCCTCTGCCCATCTCCCTTGTTTCCCTCAAAGACCCCTCAGTCTCCCCACCGGCTCTCAGTTCACTTGTTTCCGCCCTACTCCCTCTTCTTCTCCCCATCCTTACTTCCTCTCGCTTGGCTCAGGCTGGCTCCATCACTGCCCGTTCACACCCAGACTGCGGCTGACCCACGCAGCCTCAGACATCTCATTCCACTTGTCTTTAATAGCATCGACACATTTGTTCTCTTAAATCAGTTTTTAAAAAACCAGGTTATTCTCTTTCCCTAAAATCTCTGTCACTAAGGTAACCTACAAGACAAAGCCCAGATGCCATAGAATGGGGTAAACATCCTCCTGCCTCACCCCTCCCTCCAAGTTTCCCGCACCTCTGAAGCTTTATTACCAATTAGTACATTTAATCCACCCTGGGTCTCCCAGTCACTCCTTGGGTCACCTCACCTTGTGCCCGCATTCCAAGCATCTCCCTCACGGAGAGAACTGCCTGCCCATAACTTCATCCACCCAAATGCTGCCACCTTTGATATCCTGCCCAAGCCCACATTTTCCATAGCAAACCCCTAATTTATCTAGCTCGGGATAATTGCTTTGTCCTATGAATTCCTACAGGATTTAGAATACAACTGAGCTATGCACTAAATCCCACACTGCTTTGTGTTGCTGTTGTTTTAGCCTGAGCCTCTGCTTAGAAACTTGTGTTATTGCCACCTTCCACAATGCATATCACAAATCCATTCATAAAGCAAGCTTTACTCCATAGTCATGCAACTGAAACGAACACTTGAGAATAACAGATGGGGAAGTATAACTCCTGCCATCAACCTTGGAGGGTGGTGTTAAATACTTTACATTCTAATAGCAACCCGGGCATGCATTTCTTGTGAGCTTAGAACATTTTTTTCATGTGTGTTTTAAGTTTTCTGTCCCCAAAATGGGGGTATGTATATTGACTCACTTAACAGGAATCCTGTGAAGTGCAGTGTAATTTGTAAAGCACCTTGTTTCTCACTGATAAATAGCAACAAGAAGAGGACGGTGCCATTTCCTTTGTGAAGTATGTTTAAGTCATAGATCTGAAATTTGAGAAAAATAAAAGGAATCCAATAAATTTTAAACTGGACAAATATGATCGATTGTCTTTGAACCAAATGGTACTAATTTGGCAAAGAAAAAGGCAAAAAAAAACCCAAAACCTTGCTCTTGCCAGCGTATATGTTTTCAATTCCCTTATCCAAAAAGTCCCTCTTATTCTTTTTTAAAGGGAATTCTTTTTTCGCACTAAGTTTGATGAAACACCCATTTGTTATAGGAGTAGGATGCATTATTTCCTCATCTAAAGTCTCCCCCAAAAAGTGAGGGTCCATGTTAGAAATCAGCACGTTTGTTCCACTTTTGTTTATTGATCACATGTGGACAGAGCGTCTGCTCCAGGCTGGGCCCTGCTCTGGGTGTGGAGATGGCCGAGGGACACTACCTGGCCAGGTGAGCACCTCCTGTGCTGTGATGTTCTTCCCCAAACACTATGCTAGAGGAGCAGAGAGGTACAGTGTGTGGGGTAGCAGGAACTTTACTAGATATTCAGGGACCTTCACAGAGGAGATGAGCTTGGAATTCTGAGCTGCACATTAAGGAAGGATTTTGCCAAGAACAGAGCCATTAGGGTCAGAACATTCCCAGGGGAGGAAGTAGCTTTGGCAAGCTTACTGGGCATAAAAGTACTGGCTTATCGAGGGCAGGTGAGTAATAGCATGTGGCCAGAGGGAAGACTGTGTAGGGCAAAGTGAGGGAAGACTGAACAAGGGGTGGGTTGTGGGGTGGTCTTTAAGCTCCAGAAAAGGAGTTTGGGCCCCAAGGACACTGTATTTTGTGGAAAGTCAGAGAAGAGAAGGGTTTTGTCTAACAAGCTGGACCTCCAAGGAAGACAAGTTTCTCGGACGGATTTCTTCTCTTTTCTGAAGGACAGACATAAAAATACACACAGTACTATGGATGATTAATGTTAAGCCGTATAGGTGTAAGTGCACACATTAGTCGTACGTATTGTGCAAACCCTGCCGAGTCAACAGCAACTGCAGCAGCAGCTTCCTGCAAATGCCAGGGGGCAGTGTGGGATCATGCAAAGACATCCAGCCTTAGGACATAGCCGCTCACTGTGAAGCCTTGGCTGGACACTTGATCTCTGAGAGGGTCTTTATTCTCTCATCTGTAAGATGGGGCAACGAGACTTTCCTTTGTCGAGTTAGTTGCATATATAATATCTGAGCGACCGGTAGGTGCTTAGTAAGAAGCAGATGTTACAATATGGAGACACCTCGTGTTCATAAATTCAGTGCTTGTTAACTTTCTTCTCCTCCGTTGCCACAAGTGACCTCTCATTAGAAGCAGGTCTATGTGGTTAACACCACGTTGTTTTATTTGAATTAAAAAAAAAAAAAAAAGTCTCACACTTTGCCCACATCCAGAATTCACCTCGGTGTGGGACACTGACCCACCCTCTCCTCGGAGCAGAACCGCATCCCATGTGGTTGGTTAGGGCATCCAGCTGTGCGCTGGTCACTTGCAACACATGCGGCTGTCACTTAAGGCATTCTTCCCCCTTCCCATCTCCATGTCCACATTTTCTGTCATTTGAACACACCCTTGGAAGTCATCCGGGGCGTGGATTTTGGAAATCATGCGGAGAGAATGTTCCTCTCTGACAGCTGCCTCTTTGCAAATTACCCAGGGCACGGCGTCCTGCCCTCACCATTGGTCTGACCGTCTCAGTTCCTAAGGGTGCCTTCTGGGTTTTCTATCAAGTGGGGACCTCCCAGAAGCACGCTCTGCTTGAATCTGATTCATTTAGGAATTTTTGGTAGGCTGGGTGTTGAGAACCCAAAAGTCTACCCACATAACTGACTGTCTACATTAACATCGGTTTACCATTCCACTGTCTAAATCAACCTGACGTCACCTTTCCAGATAACTCTTGCCCAGGAGGATAAAACTTGCAAATAACTTTATTGCTAATTTCAGGAGCTTCCTCAATATTAATTTAAATGAACATTAGGCTACTCGATTTGCAATGGATAATGGTGTATGATTATATGCCCTCAAGACTTGCTGAGTCTGCCTCTCCTAAATTATTACATCATGAACTTTAAGCAATCCTAATCCCACCCCACTTTGAAAGACCAGCCTTAAACCAGACACCAGAAATCTCATAAATATCCCAGCTTTGCCCCACCCCCTCCAAGACAAATCTAAGATAATCAAGGTAGTGCTTGCCTGTACCTTGGTGAGTGACAAACTCAGCTTTGCTCTGTCCTCAGCCTGCACGGGTGGGACTTTCAGGGAGCCGACATTCAGCAGCATGGATGCCTCGATGCCCAGGTCCTTCCTGTCACCTCACTGTTCTGTGCCCTGTGGTGAAGACGTGTGTCTCTGAGGGCCATCAGGGGCCACGTGCAGGGTGGTTGCACTGTCATCCTGGCCAAGCACCCAGGCTCTTGGTGTCATTTTGGTGTGGTGGGCTGAGTAATGGCTCCTAAATTTATCCACATCCCACCCCTGTTACTTTGTACGGCAAAAGGGACTTTGCAGATGTGTTTAGGTTAAGGATCTTGGGGTGAGAAGATTTTTCTTGATTATCCAGGAGGGCTCTAAATGTAATCTCAGGTATTCTTATCAGAGGGAGGTTTGTTAGAGAGAGGAATACACACATAATGAATGCAGCATGGCTTGTCGAGGTCAGCTTTGAAGGCAGTGTACCTCTTCTGCCCCACACACCAATGAGGATCACAGGTCGTTCGCTAAATAGGGATCTTAGCCTCGGTTGGCCATCAGTATGAAGACAATGGCCCTTTGCAAGGTTATACTGGTCAATCCCAATGGTTCAGCTCAAATTTTCTGTGCTTTATATCCTCTTCAGTGTAACACCAGTTTTCTCAAATGTATCTCAAACGTGATAATGGTTATAAATAATAGCTGAGGATGCATGGAATCATGGGCTTTTATTGCTATATTTTTTTCTGTCAAAATGTTCTCTTTCTTTAGAAAATTATTTACCAAATCTTTTATAATGAGACATTTCTATATAATCTGATTTTTTTAATCATCTACTTTTCCTTAGTTTTGGAAAATTCTGATAAATTTTCTGAAGATCTAAATTATTCCTGGCTAAGGACATGGAAGCAACCTAAGTGTCCATCGACAGATGAATGGATAAAGAAGATGTGGCACATATATACAATGGAATATTACTCAGCCATAAAAAGAAATGAAACTGAGTTATTTGTAGTGAGGTAGATGGACCTAGAGACTGTCATACAGAGTGAAGTAAGTCAGAAAGAGAAAAAGAAATACCTATGCTAACACATATATATGGGATCTAAAAAAAAATGGTTCTGAAGAACCTAAGGGCAGGACAGGAATAAAGACACAGATGTAGAGAATGGACTTGAGGACATGGGGAGGGGGAAGGGTAAGCTGGGACGAAGTGAGAGAGTGGCATGGACTACCAAATGTAAAATAGATAGCTAGTGGGAGGCAGCTGAATAGCACAGGGAGATCAGCTCGGTGCTTTGTGTCCACCTAGAGGGGTGGGATAGGGAGGTTGGGATGGAGATGCAAGAGGGAAGGGATATGGGGATACATGTATATGTATAGCTGATTCACTTTGTTGTACAGCAGAAACTAACACACCATAGTAAAGCAATTATACTCCAATAAAGATGTTAAAAAAAATTATTCCTGGCTAGAGTACTTTATCCTAATTACTTAAAATATTTAATTTAAAAAAGACATTCTCCAAAGCAGGTTTCCAGAATTCTGTTTTCACAGGGTGCTGTAAAAAAAACCATCTCCTTTCCCCTCACTAAGAAAGCAGCTTCGCATCACTGTAGGAACAACCAGCATTTAAAAATCTTTACTGAACACGTGGTTTGGCGTTATCATTGGGAACATCTTCCCTTAACACTAAAGGCAGCCCTGGCCTGGTTGGCCACCCACCTGGGAAGATGCACCTCTGTGAAGGGGCACAGCCCTCATCTCTCCAGGTGTGACAGGCTCCTGCCCTGTGTACCTTTTTTTTCTTCTGACAATGAGTAGTTCTGAGCCTCGTCCAAGCACTGCATGCGACAGAGACACAGAACAATGATCGGGCCAGGCTTGGGACAGCAAGAGGCCAGAACTGGAAACCTCATGAGTCACCAGTCACTGGCTTATAGGGCAGTGGAGGAAAGGCATGGGGACAGTTTGAGCAGCTGGGTCGGGGTGGATGACCAACGTTTGGACAGCTGAGAGGTGGCACAGACCTGGCAGCGGGGAGGAGGAGTGTCCACTGCAGCCCAGAAGCGCAGGCTGGTCTCAGGGAATCCTTGGAATGTGTGAACACCCCAAAGCAGTCACAGAGGGCCCTCTTGCCTGAAGATTTAGGTACAGTTTGTTGTCACCACTTCAGAGAATTTAGGTGGGAAATGATGGGTGGAACCAAGGTTAAGAACCCACCCACTGTTTCTGTTTAGTATAGCACGTTCCTAACCTACCAGAATGTTTGGGCAAGTGATGGTCATGATAAAATCCTCTTCCCTTCCTCCTTTTATGGCCAAACCTTGGCAAAATACACACTACAATTTCCTGTGTTATACTATACAGTAATTGTTATATCCACATAAAATATACAGTATATACACTATATAAATACAGTATATTGACTGATTCTTTGCTATATGAAGACTGTGAAGTTCATTAGCTTCACTTTTTTAGCCCATTAGTTCATTCCTAACATCAGTGATGACAGTCAGTGCTGACAGGTAGATGACTTAACTGGCTACAAGTTGCCCTGAATTTTATTTTTATTTTATGAAATCTCTGATGGAGATTATAAACCTCTTACGGAGGTTATTTTGTTCATGTGTTCTCAAAGGAGAGGAAGCTGCCTGTATTAGTCATCTATTGCTGGTTAACAACTCACCTCAAACAGCAGGTATCAGTGATCCCATGCTCTCTGCAGGTCAGAAGTCCAGGCACAGCCTGGCTGGGTCCTTTCCTTGGGTCTTGCCAGGCTGCAATCAAGTGTCAGGTAGAGCATTGGTCTCATCAGAGGCTCAAGTGGGAAAAGATCTGCTTCCAAGTTCTTTCAGATTATTGGCATAATCTAGTTCCTTGAGGTTGTAGGGCTGAGGTCTCCACCTTGTTGCCAACTGTCAGCGGGGGACCACTCTCAGCTCCTATAGGCTGCCCTGCACTTCCCTGCCACATGGCCCTCTTGTAGGTGGTCCCAAGAGACGGCAGCTCACTTCTTCAAAGTCAGCAAGGGAGAGTCTCTCTTCCTCTAGCCTGCCAAGGAAGAATCTTACATGACATATAACCATGGACATGACAACCCATCACCTTTGCCATATTCTGTCGTTCAAATGTAAGTCACAAACCCCACTCACACTCAAGAGGAGGAGATTACATAGGACATAAATCACTGGGTTGGAGTCAACTTAGGGTGTGTCCACTACATCACCTAAGTGTATATTAAACATTTGTATGCATTCTTCTATTTTCTAAGCATTCAAAATTTTCAAAAGGAATACATATAGAGATTATCATACTAAGTGAAGTAAGTCAGACAAAGACAAATATCATATGGTATCTCTCATATGTGGAATCTAATTTTAAAAAATGATACAGATAGGTTTGTAAATGATACAAACCTATTTACAAAACAGAAACAGACTTACAGATATTGAAAACAAACTTGTGGTTACCAAAGGGGAAACGTTAGGGGGGGTGCATAAATCAGGAGCTTGGGATGAACATACACACACTACTATATATAAGATAGATAAGCAACAAGGACCTACTATATGGCACAGGGAACTGTACTCAATATTCTGTGATAACCTGTATGAGAAAGGAATCTAAAAAAGAATGAATATATGTATATGTATAACTGAATCACTTTGTTGTACACCTGTGATGAACACAACATTGTAAATCAACTATACTTCAACAAAATATATATAAAAATAAAATAATAAAAAATTTTAAATGAGTAATTTAATGATTATTAAAAAAATGGAAAATCTAGCTTAAATGAATAAATACAAAAAATAAAATAAAATAGGTCCTAATTATCATTAGTTCTACCATGAAGAGATGATCACTTATAACACTTAAATGTATGTGTTGGACCCAGTGTTTTGTATCATCCAAGCTTCTTTAGTCATGATTTACTTTGATGGTATTTGACTGCTCAACATGACAGATGACTCTTCAGAAACGTGGTCTGGGACTGACCACATTCCTGTGGGGCACAGAGAGCAGGCTTCCTTCCTCACTGGAGAGAGAGAAGCTTCCAGAGCTCCTTCCCCACCTAACAGTGGAGGCCATTGGAGCCCCATGTGGCCTGTGATGTGACACTCTTGAATTCTTGATTGTCACACTGTCTGGATTGAGGGAGGGCTACTGGCATCAGTAGGTGTAACCTAGGAAGCTGTGACACATCCTACAACACACAAGACAGACCCTCACACACCGATTGTCCAGCCTCAGACATCAATAGCGCCCAGGCTGAGGACCCCTGAGCTCATCCTCACACAGGGTAGTGAAGCTGAAGATACTGTGGGGATTTTGTTTATTCACAAAGCTGTTCCTTTCTCTCTCAATCACACCGCACTGCTCAACCCAATAGAAATAAGGTGCAAAAGTCACCTGGTTTCAAAGCATCTACAGAATTCAACACTCCTTAAATCACATGACAATCTTGAGTAGATATTCACATGCACTCACAGATCAGGCAGAAATTATATTACTCCCAGAATAAAGCACTGGAGAGTGGGATATTTATTGGGCTTTAAGGAAAAAGGGGAAAATTATGTTATCAAGTGAAGGATCAGAACCAACCAAAAATTAGAAAACGCAGGACACGTCCAGCCTCCTTCCCAGGGGAGCAGCAGGGCTGGCTGACCCTCTGGATTTCCACGGTTACACATCCCTGATTGAGAATGTTTTGTAGGAAGAAATTTTGGGGGGACTTTTGGGACCCAGAACTTGGAAAGAGGTTTACCTAAACTCCTCCCTGGAGTCTGTGATCATTTGAAAGTAACAGAAGAAAGTTGTCAAGCCAAGAGAACGATTTCAACAGGAACATCAGTGGTCATTGTGGAGACCATTCATTGCAAAATCGCAGGGACAGATACTTGATGGGGAATCCAGAGGATCAGAGCACTGCAAAACTCCTGGAGACCGCTGGTTAACGCGCTCACTTCACAGACGAGGAAACTGGAGTCACAGGCAGAGCCAGGGCTGGAGGCCAGGTTTGGGATGGACAGTCCTGTGTGTCCCTATCTCTTCGGGTCTGCTGCTCTCAGGCTGACTCAGCGAGTGGAGGGATAGGGCTGGCCTAAGGGAAAGCGGCAGGACCTGTGTCCACCCCATCTGCATCCCTTTCCTGGGCTGTTCAGAGGTCCACCCTTCTTAGGAGTAGTCCTGTAGCTCAGCACCAAAGCTGTCTGCTCCTCAGCTGAGTGACAGGCAGGCCAACCGATTTAATCAATAGCTTCCTAGGAAGGGTACATGTTCATAAAGGGTCTATGTGCTATCTCTCCAGGCACATGCATTATAACAGCTTTTTTTCTTTTTAACATCTTTATTGGAGTATAATTGCTTTACAATGGTGTGTTAGTTTCTGCTTTATAACAAAGTGAATCAGTTATACATATACATATGTTCCCATATTTCTTCCCTCTTGCGTCTCCCTCCCACCCTCCCTATCCCACCCCCTAGGTGGTCACAAAGCACCGAGCTGATCTTCCCGTGCTATGCGGTTGCTTCCCACTAGCTATCTATTTTACGTTTGATAGTGTATATATGTCCATGCCACTCTCTCACTTTGTCCCAGCTCACCCTTCCCCCTCCCCGTATCCTGAAGTCCACCCTCTAGTAGGTCTGCATCTTTATTCCCATCTTGCCCCGAGGTTCTTCTAACCATTTTTTTTTCTTTCTTTTTTTTTTTTTTTTAGATTCCATATATATGTGTTAGCATATGGTATTTGTTTTTCTCTTTCTGACTTACTTCACTCTGTATGACAGTCTCTAGGTCCATCCACCTCACTACAGATAACTCAGTTTTGTTCCTTTTTATGGCTGAGTAATATTCCATTGTATATATGTGCCACATTATAACAGCTTTAACTGTGTCTTCACTTAGAGACAGGACTCCTTAGTGAAGGAACCTCAGGCATCACCACACCACAAAGGAAGTCAATTGATATATAAATCAATTGACAAAAGATACAGAAGAATAAATATGATAATATGTATATATATAATTATATTTCATTCATATGCTACTTTCTATAGACACATATAATTAGTCTCTCCATGGGAAACATGAGATATAATATTCTATAAATATATAAGTATTTATTATGTTTTTTCTAGCCATATGACAATTTCAAGTATAAATTTATAATCATTTTTTTCACTGAGCAATGAGTTCTAAACATAAATATGAATCTAGACCTACAATACCATCGTTTTTTCTTATGCTTGCAAAAAACATTGCACTTTAACTGATTCAGCCTAATCTCTGCAGTTGTACATTTTGGTCAGGGTTTCTTGGCCTTGGCACTGTTGGCATTTGGGGCTGGGTCATCTTCTGTGGTGGGTGTGTCCTGGGCACGGTAGAATGTTGAGCAGCGTCTCTGGCCTCTGCCCACTAGATGCCAGTAGCAGCCCCTTGCAGCTGTGACAATTAAAACTGTCTTCACACACGGCCAAGCATCTCTCGGAGGCAGAATCCCCCTGGGTTGAGAACCAGTGATGTATGTTGGTTTTTTTTTTCTTTTGGCTCTCATTAAACAAAGTTGCCCAAACTTCCTTATAGTTGTCTTCCCACATCTATCCAATTATATCCAGAGGGTAAATTCCTTGATGCTAAATTACTGTTGCAGAGAAGAAACATCCATTTGAGGACTTTAATATCCTTTTGCCAAATTTCTGTCAAAGTATCATTTTTTTTAAAATTTATTTTATTTATTTTATTTTTGGCTGCGTTGGGTCTTCGTTGCTGTGCGCGGGCTTTTCTCTGGTTGCGGTGAGTGGGGGCTACTCTTCGTTGCGGTGCGCGGGCTTCTCACTGCCATGGCTTCTCTTGTTGTGGAGCACGGGCTCTAAGCATGTGGGCTTCAGTAGCTGCGGCATGCAGGCTCAGTAGTTGTGGCTCGCGGGCTTAGTTGCTCCGCAGCATGTGGGATCTTCCCGGACGAGGGATCGAACCCGTGTCTGCTGCATTGGCAGGCAGATTCTTAACCGCTGCGCCACCAGGGAAGCCCCAAAGTATCATTTTTAAAAAGTTAAAAACAGGGACTTGCCTGGTGGTATCCCCGTGAATACCAGCTTTCTAAGCTCTGTAGCCCAGGAAACGGTATTTCCCTGATACTATGCTTTTTCAAGCAAAATTGTGAAAAAGACAAAATATCTCTCTTAGTGAAAAAGAAAGCAGGTGGAATTAACGATGAGCACTGATAAGACAACGGGATGCACGCTATGTTGGAGTCAGTTTCGACTCTTCTGACCGACTTCTGTGCATTTTCTGGGCAGCCCTCCCCATTTTCCAATGAGGGCTGGAGGACAGCCCTCTTTGCTGAGAACACCGACGTCCTGCGGCTGTGCGACGGGGGACTCTGCTCAGGAGTCTGCATCTGTTGACTGCACAGCAGATTTTGTTAGTTTTCCTTTGCTGTGTGAAGTCACAGAACTTAACAGTGTAAACAAACAGCTATTTATAAGCTCGTAGTTCTGCAGGTCAGAAGGCCAGGCACGGTGAGGCTGCGTTCTCTGCTCAGGGTCCCACACAGTGAAACCGGGGTGTTGGCTGGGCTTCCTTCCTTTCCACAGGCTCAGGGAGAGATTCTGCTTCCAAAGTCATGCAGGTTGGTGTTGGAATTCATTTCCCCATGGTTGTAGGACCGAGGACTCCAGGTCCCAGAGACCATCCACATTCCTTGCCATGTGAGTCGTCCCCCGCCATTTTCAAAGTCAGCAACATGAGTCCCCCTCATGTTGACTCACCCTCAGTCTTCCAATTTCTTTCTTCGGGAAGAGTCTTATCCCGTGTGTAGGCTCACCTGATTAGGTCAGGCTCACCCAGGGTAAGCTCCCGAACCTGAAGTCAACGTATTCAATATTTTGGACCTTAATCCCAACAACAAGATCCCATAACAGCAGTACCTAGATAAGTGTTTGACTGAGAGACTGGGAGCCAATGTGTACACCATGGGGTTGAGGGACCATGGTGGGAATCTGGGGGCTGTCTTAGAACTGACTCCACACTCACTGCCTTTTTGTTGGGGGCACCAGGATTGCACTGGCTTTAGATATTTTCTGTGCTACTGAGATGTTCCGTGTGTGATTGGGAAAATAAAAATGAGTCAGAAGAGATTTGATCTTGGTTGGGGGAAGTAGAATGCATGGCATATGCAGAGAGCCTCCCAAGAGGTTGATGCTGAGAACCTGGCAAAGTTCTTTCCGTGTCTGGCAAAATCACTTTCCCCACTGCTGCCTGGCTTGCTGTTCTGGGGATTGAAAGAATCTGTGTGGTGGTTCCATGGTTGCCTTTTAATGAATATTTTAATAAGAGTCTATTTAAGCTTCATTGTTACTTGTGGTTGATAAAATGCTCAATATATTTGAGGCGATTAGATAATTAACAATCGTGGCACTGATGTTCTTTACGGGGTGCCAGGACAATTCACGTTTTGTTTGCTCTCAATGAGACATCAAAAGAAACCCCCCATCCCAAACCTCCAAACTGAGACTTGTTAATATGGAAAGCATCACATGCTCCAACCCATTGTTTTCCCCAAGCTACACCTAATCTCCCTTTCTGAGTTTTGGATCATAAGTTTGTAAAAGTCACTCTGTAAAGTTTTTAGTGAAATCTAGCAAGTGAAAACATCTAGTCAAACCAGGCTCCCTGGGGTCAGCGATTGGATGGTTGCAGCTCCACATTTTCAGCCAGTGTTGGGGGGAGAGGGCTGAACCCTGGGGAGATGCTAAAGGATTATCCCCCTTTCGCCTCCATGCCAAGCTCCTCTCTGCAGGAACCCTCAGCTCCCCTCCTTGATTGGAGGAAGCTGCGATTTCCTACTTCAACGTGAGACAAGCTGGGCTCCTGTGGGACAGAAGAGACAAGCCCTACTGCACGGTTTCCTCTGCTCCAGGGCTCCTGGCCTCAGCCACCCCCTCGGAGTTCTGATGTCATCGATACACTGAGCCCAGAGTCTGGAGGTCAGGCTCATCTTCTCAAGCAGGCCTCACTAATGTCATTAAGCTGCCTGGTTTTAATTTTCAGCCACTTCCCAACTGTCTACTTAGGAGTGTTTAAAGCCAAACTCATTCATTCTTTCCACCATTTACTGGTGATTGAAGCAGTTTCATGATGGTCTTGTGAGGAGGAGAAAGGAATACAGATCAGGAGGAACTGGAAAGTGATGAGAAAGTGGGATTCTCAGTTGGAAGAGAAACACGAGATAATAAAAGTGTAATCGAAAACATCATCCTGCACAATCACCAGGGTGCGGGGCTTGCTGAACGGGGGGATCTAAATTTATCTCTTTGCTGAGATTTCACTGTGAGAAATAAGGTTTAAGGAAATCTGGGGGGCATTCCAGGATTTCTCAACAACTTTATCTAACAGTTAGGTATGTGGGAAATAGAGCGTGGGGGTGATTTAAGGGGCTTCAGCCATCCCCTTGCCCCTAAATAAATGTTCCAGCCCCATGACAAGCTGTTTGGATCTGAGCTGAGTGGCTGACCAGGACCTGTATGACTTGCCCGGTCCTCTCTGAGAGAGAAAACAGACACGTTGCTGGACCGCCTCTAATGCAGTGTCTTGTCCTGTTGACAGACTTCATATTTCAGAGACAGAGTGATGGCTCTGGAGTCAGTCATTACAGGCTCTTCCCTGCTTGTTTTATCCTTGAGATGCCCACGTAGAGGTCCCATAGGCATTGCACACATGTCTTCCCTGAGTCGACCTGAGCATCCCTGGAACCTCTCCCTTCTCAGTTGGTAGCTCCCCCTCCCCGCAGACCTCACTCTTGGAAGTGTTTGTGGGCCTCTTGTGTCCTCAGATCCAATGGCAGGACGGCCCATTGGCTCCCCCTCTTCTGCCTCTCCTTCTGGCCAGGCCGCTTCTCCCAGCAGACAGCTGAGAGTGCCACCCCCAGTATCTGGCTATTGAAATATATATTTAAATTAATTAGCATAAAATACAATTAAATATTCAGTTCCTTAGTCACACTATGTGCATTTCGAGGGCTCCATAGTCACATGTGGCTAGTGGTTACCTATAGTAGACTAAATGTTCTTGTCTCCCCAAATTCATATGTTGAAGTCCTCACCCACTGTGATGGTATTTGGAGGTGGAGCCTTTAGGAGGTGACTATGTTTAGATGAGGTCACGAAGGTGGGGCCCCCGTGATGGGATTAGTGCCCTTGTAAGAAGAGGAAGAAAATTCCTCTTCAAGAAATTCAGAGTCTACTGGGGAAGGACAGATGGGTAAATGCCATCTAATTAGTTCTGGTAGATGTTTGCATAGGTGCTGAGGACTTAGCACAGAATCCCTGCCTTTGATGACTCTGAGTTGAGTTTTCAAGCATGAACAGGAGCTATCAGGTAAAGTTGATTGTGCAAATGAGGGTCTGACCCTACTGACTATCCTGAAAGTAAATATAAATATCTGAAGACCTTAGGAGGAGATGTAACACCCCAAGAGTGTGTTTGCTTGCCCTGCATCCTCCTTATTCATTTCACTTAACAAGAAAGAACATGACACCTTTGTTTTTGGTGAGACTGACATATACAGATGGTCCCTGATTTACGATGGTTCTACATGCAATTTTTTTTTCATTTTAACTTTTTATATTATATTGGAGTATAGGTGATTAACAATGTTGTGATAGTTTCAGTTGTATAGCAAAGTGATTCAGTTATACATATATATGTATCTATTCTTTTTCAAATTCTTTTCCCATTTAGGTTGTTACATAATATTGAGCAGAGTTCCCTGTGCTATATAATAGGTCCTTGTTGATTATCTATTTTAAATATAGCAGCATGTGCATGTCAATCCCAAACTCCCTAACTATCCCTCCCTACACTCTTCTCTCCTGGTAACCATAAATTCATTCTCTAAGTCTGTGACTGTGAGTCTGTTTCTGTTTTGTAAATAAGTTCATTTGTATCATTTTTTTTGAGGGTGTGGAGAGGAGGGAACCCTCCTATACTGTTGGTGGGAATGTAAATTGATACAGCTATTATGGAGAACAGTATGGAGGTTCCTTAAAAAACTAAAAATAGAGCTACTGTAGGATCCTGTAATCCCACTCCTGGGCATATATCCAGAGAAAAACATGGTCTGAAAGGATATATGCACCCCAATGTTCATTGCAGCACTGTTTATAATAGCCAAGACATGGAAGCAACCTAAATGTCCATCGACAGAAGAATGGATAAAGAAGATGTGGTACATATATACAATGGAATATTACTCAGCCATTAAAAAGAATGAAATAATGCCATTTGCAGCAACATGGATGGACCTAGAATGTGTCATACTGAGTGAAGTAAGTCAGACAGAGAAAGAGAAATACTGACTTATGATTTTTTGACTTTATGATGGCACAAAATATCTCTACATTCAGTAGAAACTGTACTTTGAATTTTGAACTTTGATCTCTTCCCGGACTAGTGATATGTATCACAACACTCTCTCATGATGCTGGGCAGTGGTCGCGAGCTGTAGCTCCCAGTCAGCCCCAAAATCATGAGGGTTGACAACTGATACATTGACAACCAGCCTGTGCCCATACGACTTTCAGCACAGTGTTCAATCAATTAAGGGAGACATTCAGTACTTTATTATAAAATAGGCTTTGTGTTAGATGGTTTTTCCCAACGATCTTTAAATTTTATCTGTCCATTTATTTATTTTTGGTTGTGTTGGGTCTTCATTGCTGCGCGCGGGCTTTCTCTAGTTGCGGCGAGCGGGGGCTACTCTTCATTGCAATGTGCAGGTTTCTCACTGTGGTGGCTTCACTTGTTGCGGAGCACGGGGTCTAGGCGAGCGGGCTCCGTAGTTATGGCACGCAGGATCAGTAGTTGTGGCTCTCAGGCTCTAGAGCACGAACTCAGTAGTTGTGATGCACGGGCTTATTTGCTTCGTCGCATGTGGGATCTTCCCGGACCAGGGCTCAAACCCGTGTCCCCTGCATTGGCAGGCGGATTCTTAACCCCTGCACCACCAGGGAATCCCCCCAACTGTCTTTTAATGTAAGTGTTCTGTGCACGTTTAAGGCAGGCTGGGCTAAGCCACATTTGGTAGCTTAGGTATATTAAATGCATTTTTGACTTACCACATTTTCAATTTACCAGGGTTTACCAGGAGGTGACCCCATAGTAAGTTGAGGAGGATCTATGTAGAGGTTTATCACAGTACAAATGGGCGTTTGGGGTAAGTCACTCTGCATAGAAGAAGCTAAACTAGCATTTGTGAAATGGAAGAAAGAGCAGAAGACTGTGTGAGGTGCTTATTATCACGTGAATAAAAAGTCTCAATGTAAGGCCATGAGGATGGCCAGAGTCCACACCTGCTACAGAGGGAGCTCCCTTGCGATGAGCCGTGGAACAGGTCCAATCACAAGTGCGGGTCCTCCGAGGACACAAGACGTTACTTCCCTGCTGGGGAAGCTTGTTCAGCCTTCTCCCTGCACACCGGATATCAGTGACTTTCTTGCCAGGTATGCAGGGGTTTCAACTATCTCAAACCAACCATCTTCCTTCCTCTATGACTTTGCTTCCCGGAGTCCATGTTTCAGTTCCAGGTCAAAGTTTATGCAACTCTTTTGCATCCTGGTCTTCCTTTCCTCCACGGCACCTGGCAGGGTTCTTCCTGGAAGTAGGCATTTCACCTGGGAATGGGTGCCTTTTAAAATGGTACATGAAGGAAAGCCACCCAGTACTCAGCTGAACTCTGGACTTGTTCTGGTTCCCCTGAACCCCATCCCATGGTGGTGAGTAGGAGAGAAATAAGACAGAGGACTTTAGATTTCCCAAGATGCTCTGGAAGTAACCGTATGGTAATTCTGTATGGATTTCCAGGGACTTCTGTGAGATGGGTGGCAAAGGAGAGTCAGCCATCTGAAAGTATTTCTTGGGCTTCTTGTACTTCTTGATGGAAGGAGGAAGGGGCATGACACAGCTCAGAGACTCTGAAGCTGCTTACCCAGAGAACAAGCTCTGCATCCAACTCCCAGTCCACCTCTGCTGCTCACAAGGAAAACCGGGACAGTTGCAGTGCATTTACACAGATAAGAAGTCTTCTCCTCACCCAGTCTGTGTGGGCCATGTTTCATAGCCTTTTGGAGGCTGCAATGCTGCCACTCTATGTTATGCTCAAGATGATACAGCCAGCTGGGCTTCATGTGGAATAAATGTTGGCAGTGATACCAGCTTTAAATTGATATTAATGTCAGGGTTGCTTTTTATAGTTTCCCTGGAGGTTTTAGCAACAATAGATTGAGGCAAGCTTCATGGCACCTGAACACAAATCAAGCTTGCATTTTTCGGACGCATTTTTAATTTGGTTTTGGCAAAGCGTTCCTGTTTTCTTGGGTTTTACATCATTTATGAGGTTGCATGGATACACTCTAACAAAACACCATCTATAATCAAACGAGGCTCACAGAAGAAAGAAATGCATGCCAATTCCGACTAATCTTCGCCTTTATGGGAATAGCTGTTTGCTATCAATGATTAGCCAAACATCTGTGTCAACACTTCCTGAGCTGGAGATAGACATTGTTAACCAGCACATTTATAGTGATATTTCTAACTCTGTAGAGGGCGATAAGCTCATCACAAACAAATGTCTCAACTAAGCTCTTCTGAGTAAAATCTACTCTCCTAATTATTTATGATAATTAAAGACACAGATATTTGCATGGGATGCATGCACGTCTGTGTGTGTGTGTGTGTGTTGGGCAAATATGTTTTGTCTTGTTTCGCACTAAACTTTCTAAGAAAATGAGCTCTAGTCACTCTTATAGGCTCTTTTTAGGGAGAAAGACATTTTCTTTTCCCCACTGAACAGAGACATACGGTCTCAACTGTACCTCTAATCCAGGCATCACTCAGCATTTTCTGGGTTGAAAGGAGGCCTATATGCTCTTTGAGGATGGTTTATGGGATTAAGAATGACAAAAATGTTCAATAATTGAATCCGTTGTAAAACATCTCCTACGAGGGTCAACATCTGTACTTCATTGTTCTGCACATACACGGCAGTTTTCAGTGTTTGCTGTGCGGAGCGTGTTTCTCCTGGTGATCACAAACACACAGCTGGCAGACAAGCTACCCACTGAAACTCATGTTTGGGGACTGCGTGGGCCATGCCTGGGGGTGGGCGTGACTGCCTTCCTGCACGAGGCTTTGCCTTTTGCTGAGGCTGTGCTCTGCCGGTGATCTATTCTGTCCATGCACGACATCCATTACTGTCATCCATCTGTGGCGTTGACACTGCAGGAAAGTATGGTCGGAGATCTGGACACATCAGCAGCTGGACAATTTTCTCAAATTTAGAAACAGTCATAGATGGAGCTGATGAAAAGGCAGGACACTGTTCCTGGCCTCGGACACGCCTGATGCCTCTCCTCTCTGTTTTCTTGCCCTGGAGAACTCAACGCAAATGGGGCATTTCTAACCCATCTGAATCAACTGAAAGTACCCATTGATGTCAGGATCAGCAACTGTCTGTTTTGTCAGCTGCATCCTCTGTGGGTATGTGAGGCTTTCCCAAGCCCTCAGAGGAGGCCAACACGAAAACTTTGAGTCATCGGATCAACTCTCTTTAAACCTAGAGACAAATTCCTTGAGTTTAATAAAATGAAGTTTTAAATAAAATGAGTTTTTCTTCTTAAATGTCTGTCCCTATTGAATTTGGAATCTTCTTAAGACCCTGAGCTGTGGTGTGGGAGAGAAAGGGATGGAAATAGAGCAGCCTGAGCTATTCCAGCCTCAGAGTCCAGTGGGTCCTTTGAATTAATAACGCCAATTGGATGGAATCCAGTTTCAGATTTGACCTCGCTCTTTTTGTTTCCTTAAGTCTGCCTTTTTGTTTTGTAAAAGTTCACCTATGAGGCAAGTTATCATGCATCAAAACCAGGGAAAATGGCTCGAATACATCTCGGTAGAATCTGTGTAAGGCTTGCAAGTCTCTTGCCAAACCACTCCTGCTTGCTTGGGAGAACACCCTGAGACTGAAGTCACCTTATTTCCAACTGGGTTTGCCATAAGCTTCCACTACCTCAGCATGAGAGAGCTTTTAGCCTGGCCCTCTGGTGTTCATTACAAACCCTCAGGCTGTGTTCATTACCAACCCTCAGGTTGTTCTTGTTTTTGCATATTTAACCAGGAAAACCAACTTTTACCTTTACTGAGAAACTGAAAACTGACAGGAGAGAGGATTGGTTTTTATTTCAAAGTCGGCAAATCTGGGGGCCAGTTGAGTAACCCCCAACCTCTTGTCTGGACAACTATCTGCAACATCACGGGTACCCTGAGTCCTGCATTCCTACCTCGGAATTCAAGTGCTAAGCAGAAACTCGATTCAGTGTCTCAAGGAAGCAGATGTGTGTATCAGCACCAAAATGACAAGGGGACAAAAATGTAGCTGGACAGAATGTTCAGATGATCGAACAAATGTCACTGAGATTGAAGTATTTAATTTCTCAATAATTTTACCATGCATCGTGTCATGCCAATTGGTCACGCCTCCCCTCAGTTGAACTTGTGACTTCACTGGATGGTAGCTGGACTGTGTCCCAGGGCAGCAGCTCCCCTGTCGGTGTGTGGTAAGGACAGGGGTGACTACGCCCCAAGTCTAAGCACCCCCGTTGGCTCTAAGCATCCCCCACCCTTTTTCTTGGGTTCTCAAACGATTGGAACCTTAGGCACCTACATCCAGTGTCCCTTTAGAGTATAGACTTGTCACTGCTTTGAAATTCCTTGCTTTTGAAAATGCTATTTAGTACTAACAGATTGATGGGCACAAGAAAACACAATGTTCTTTCTTGTCAAACATGTGGGTTCTTTCCAACTTGTAGCTAGAATTTAAATTACTCGCTTTTGAATGAACTGAGATGGCCCTGTCATTTTTAGACTTAAAGGAAATTTCCATTAAGGCTTGCTTTGCTATGATGGAAACATAAAATAAGAGCTTGTTCATTTGAGTGTTAAATAAGAATTCAGTTACTTTGGGAGACTATATGTAAAACCTTGAGACTTTGGAGCAGCCTGGGGTGAGCTGGTTGAGGGCAGGTGCCTGTCTTTTAGGGGGTGTGTTTGAGCTGATCTCAGGGGAATGAAGGATTCAACAGGCGAAGTGGGTGAGATGGGCATCCCAGGCCAGGGAAGAGCCCTCATCATGTTTGTATCTGCTCTGCATTGACCCTGATGTTTGTCAGTTTCCATACAGAAATCAGCTGGGATCCTGGTCTTGTCCACCAGCCCCACATGCCACCATTGTGTATGTGCTGGAGCGATGCTGTGGTCCTGCATATCCCCTGATTCCCCAGGGAGGTTTAGCTGCTTCTCTCCTGGGCATCATCACCCTGGTGTCCCCAGAGCGAACGGAACTGACCTGCTGTCACCCATACGCCCGTGTGCAGCATGTGCCCTGCTACCCTCTTCTCTCCTGTCCCCATCTCAGTTCTTCTCCCAGGCTGGGCTGCGAAGCCTCCTCCTCCGTGTTTCCCCTGCGCCTACTACAGAGTGTAGCACACAGTAGGTGCTCAGTAGACATCGACTAAGGGGATGGAAGGAATCCCCACCAGATGCCTACTCATTAAGCCTCAGGGAGTCACATGGTGGAGAGATGTGAGCCTGTGTACACTTATCTCCAGGGAAAACCTTGTCAAGGTGAGGACTCAACGGCTCACCAATCCCTTCTTGCAAATAACCAAATATTTTAAAACTCACTTATTTTCCTAACAATTTCTTCTTATTAGGCTTTTTTTCTGGGAATGAAACATGACTCACTTCTTCTGGACAAAAGCAGTCCATCCCTTCTTCTGCTGTTTTTTGCTCCTCCCAAGGGCACTGGCTTCTTTTCATTTTGTTTAGCTGTCGTGTCTTCACTCCTCCCCGAGTACAGGACTGCTCACATCTGCTCATATGACCTCTCCCTGAAATCTTTCTCTTTCTCTTTTATACAGTCCTCTCCCCCCACCTCCCATATCCACAAACACTCACATACCTTCCCACTCCACTCAGGCTCCCTCCACACTCCCCAGCTAGCACTCCCCCATTGCAGCTGGCCGGGACCAGCTCATAGTTGGGGAGATTAGGTCACTGTGGCTTGTCTATACAGCTGCGCTTCTGGCAGGGCCCCGGAACCACTAATCCCATCCCTCATGGTGGAACCGATAGTTTAGTCTCATATCCACTTTGCAGGCATGCTCACAGTCCTAGAAATGTGACACATTCATAATAAATCCAAAACACGAGTCACCTTGCCCTGTCACCCAGCACCCACTTCCAAGTGTCTTCCTGCAGGTTCCATGACCGTGGTGGGAGCCCTAGACTCATTGAAAAGACCCTTCTAGCTGGTGGTGGGTGTGGCTGTGTTATGACCACTGTGGGTGGTGATGTGGAAGTCTGGGGATATGAGGTCAGCTGAGTGCAGTGAGGCTGTTCTTAGGATGATGAGGGCAGTGCCTGCCACTTCGGGGTAGAGGAGTCTGGCATGCTGGCCTCTTTCTGGCCACACCTTGTTATGGCACTAGACACACCTAATTTGGAATTTGACGGGTGAAACAGGACCCAGAGATTGGGTCCAAACCAGAAAAATGTACAAGGCATGCCAGAAGGAATTTGAACATTAGGTAATAGGGAGGGGAAGGGGCTAGACCAGGACTGGACTCTCTGTCTGTCTGTGGTCACCAACAGTCATGGTTGGCCGAGGTCTATGTGGAGACAAGGCCAGAGTTGTCAAAATAATAACTCTGCTTTAACACAGACCACACAGTCATGGGACGTTAGAGCAGAAACTGACTTTCAAGCTAGTCTAAGATTCACGAGGTTGACCAGTTGCCTAAGGTCACAGAGCTTTGGGACCAGTCTCCAAGTCCCCTTCCCTTCCAGTGGCCTTTTCCCAATTTTTTTTTTTAATGTCACAGGGCAGACAGGTGAGTGTGAGGCAAGGGGTATGCTGGCTGCTCCTCTAAGTACTTCACTGCTGCCACCCGTGAATCTCTGTCGGGGACGCGATATGGTTTTGTGGTTGTTGGAAACTTTACATTCCAGTGTCTCTTAGAAGAAAAGAATAACTCATTTGCAGCACCTGAGCAGATGTGTGTGCGGGGATCTGCTTAGTGCTCCCAGGGCCGCCGCCTCTGCCTCCAGTCCACCAGCTCAGAAGCTGCCCCGTTCTTTTCCGAGACCTTCTCCATGGCCCTCTTGATTAATCCAGGGATGGAAACGTGATCCTCTAGGAAACACTGAGTCTCTCCCCAGGGTTTTTGAGCAGGAATTCCCCAATGTGGAAGCTGAACCACAGGAGCCAAGGGCACTCCGGGTGCCATGTTTCCTGCCCTTTGGAGGAAGGGTCTGGGCTCACGGTGGCCCCCCTGAGAGAAGTAAAGACCAGGTCCTGAAACTAAAGAAGCCTGACACCATCTGTATCTGGGGATTAGTGCTCCCTGGGGTTCAGAAGCACCACTCTACTTCCAGAGGTTGGTTGTTCAACCTTTCCTTGGATTCTGTCAACCAATTTAATGGTGTTTGTTTATGCTCATTCAAGTCAAGTTTTCTGTTTCTTGTCACCAAAGGAGTCCTATTTAACTAGGAGACTTCAATTTAGACTCTAAGTACTTATTAAAGAAAACTCTCTTTGTAGCATCGAAGTAAACCAAGTAGAAGTCAACTATCTTGTTTTAGATATAAAAATGGCAGATCCCAGGGTTGGGACAGAGAAAGTAGAAGATGAACTTGGAACATCTTATTGTGTCAGAAAGTAAGAAAATGGTAAAAACAACAACAACAACAAAAAAGACAGGCTCTTGTCATGAGGACACAGATCACAGTTGCCACTGGAAGGAGATCCCAGCAGCCACATCTGGGTCAATTTTTATTTCAGCATCATTGAGGATGGTAATGAATTTTTGCAAAAATTCCTGCCTCCGTGTCGACAATAAGTAGATACACAAAATAGGTGGGGGAGAAGATCGGGCTCTTGCCTACCGTGGAATGCCTCGTTCAGCCGATAAAGTGGAGGGTGAGCTGGGTTGAAAAAGCTCCATTTGGCAACCATCGCTGTACAAGGTGGTTCCGGCAAGAATCGTCAGTGAATGCTCCGTCTATTCGGGGGCAGGGATAGATTTGGATGAGGAGCAGGAGGTTGACATGTCTTAATGTGCCTCCCCACAGATTTCTTATTAGAAATTAGGGGAAAACTAGTAACTACAGAGTGGAGACATTGTATCACACAGTGACTGGACGATCAAAATCTGCCTCAGCAATGAGGGCAGACCACTGCCTGTGCTCTGGGTGTGACGCACGACGCTTAGTATCCCTCACGCAGGGCATGGACCAGCTCTAGACGAGCAAACACCGGCAGACCCACACTGAGAATACAGGGCAGGATTCTGAACCGTTTCACGTGAAAGGGGATTAAAAGATGGGATAACCAAATGAAGGAAATGGTCCTAGACCAGCTCCTTTACTGGAGGGGGAAATGCCATATAGGACATTACTGGGTCAGTTGTCAAAATTGGAATATAGGTAGTGGGCTAGATGAAGCAATTGCACCAAGGTTAAATTCACCGCAGTTGATAATGGTACTACGGTTATGCAAAAGCACACCCACTTCTAGGAGTAAAGCGCCATGACCCACACAAGCTATTCTCAAACGATTCAGAAAACATTATATACACACACATATAGACAGAGAGAGAACAAACGCAAAAGCAGATGGGGAAAAAGGAAATAATATTTGATGCTGAGGAAAAGGTATATGAGTGTTCTTGCTTGATTTTTTTTAAACTTTTTCTCTAATTTCGAAAATATTTCCCAATAAAATGTTAAAAACCACAGCAAAAGTGGTGCAATCTATCCCTAAGGAAGAAAATCCAGACCTGCCTGGGCAGTGGGAGCTTTCTCAGTTTCGGGGTTTGCTGTTTGAATTCAGCAATGCGGTAGCAGGCCCGGCCTGAGGGCTTGCACTCTTGGGTCCCCTGTTTGGCGACTTTCTCTTTTCCAGGATGTTTGTTTCAATTAACTCCCAGGTAGCAGAGGGTGAAAACAGCCCCGCTGCATGCCAACAATAAGGCCTGGCTCTCCTGCAGCCTCAGAAAAAACTGTAAATAAACCAAAACACAGGGGACATTATTTGATCTGGAAAAGAGTTACTTAAGTATTCCAGGATGTTGGAAACAAAAGATACTTTAAATACCACAAGGCCTTCAAGAGTGATTTAGAGGATGTAATTCTGCCCAATATTAGCTGACATCAATTCACGGAAACCACAGCTAAGAACTAAAGCCCCAAGGGTAAGAGAAAGAACGAAAAAATCCAGTGACTTAGACCCCAAGATTTCAGTGATCCTCATTTTTAAGTGGACAGTAATTGGATCAGCATATATCTGAAAATCCTTGAGCTCCTCGTGACTACATCAGCCACTCCTGCAGGCGTAATTTTGTTCCCTCGTGGCAACATCTAGAGATGAGGGGGACTGTGTCATTGTCATGTGGCCAAGCTAAAGGGACAACTTCAGTGGTTCCCGAAGTGGGGTCCCTGGGCCAGCAGCAGCACCACCCGGGAACCTGAGAAATGCAAACGCTCAGGTCCCACTCAGACCTGCCAACTCAGAGCTCTGGGTGTGTTAACAAGCCCTTGGGTGGTTCCGTGTCCACTACAGTGTGACAGCAGCTGGGCTACATCTCATTTCCAGCGGAATGTCAATTGCTCAAGAAGTCAGGTTTTAATCCAGTTCTATCACTCCCTGTAAACTTGGGGAAAACCAGTCAAATGATTGTGCCTTGTTGTAAATGTAGGTACTTTGATCAGAAGATTTCTCATTTTCTATTTTCTTTTTCTTGTTATTTGTTTATTCAAAGTCACATCGAACTGGACTTATCTAATCTGAAGCCGTTTGCTCAACCTTGCTGCAAAATGACACACAGAATCCATTCCTTGATGGATCCAGCAACAGACAAGGACTTGTGGGGCATGTCGGATTTCCCTCTGAAGGGCAGGGATTTCCTGCGGAAGGGCCCAGGCAAGGAGACTGGCACGGCACACGTGTGCTCCCAGATTGCCTTGTCTGTCCCCCTGCTCACCGCCCGGGTTCTGGAAGGTGCAGTGTCAGAGAGACGGGGTGCCAGGCTCAGGCTGAGGCCATGTCCCCATGCAGAGTGGGGAAGTCCTCGCACATTTCAGGGTGCATATGGGTGTCCAGGAGAGCTGCCGTAGGCTCTGGCCTGAACCAGGGTGCAGACACCACTGGGTGGAGGTCTGCAAACCGTGAGGGTCTGGAATGGGTGGGGGGCCCATCAGCCCTGAGCTCACAAGTACAGGACTGTGCTTCCCTTTGTCAACGGCACCCTTCGGGAAGCTAGGGGCCACTGGAGCGTTGGGGATTAGGGTCCATCTCATCTTTGTCTTTGGCACCTGTGGGATCGTGGGTTCCACGGCCACCCATGCTGTAGTCCCCTGTGGCCCATGTTGGAGGGCGAGGCTGCCTTCCTCACTGGGCTGAGGGGAAAGGCGTTGGGCCAAGGAGCTCCCCATCCTCTCTCCAGTGTACCCTGATCTCCCTGACCCTCTTCCCCTGACACTTCTCCTGACTAATACAGGCTGTGATGGGAATAGGAAGCTCTTTACCAACTCGGCCAAGAGGCAGGGCCCTCTCACTGGGGGTGGGAGGGGCTCAGGACCCTGCCTCATCCACCATCAGTCACTCATTTCTATGGAACTTGGATGCAGACCTCAGAGAAGGCTTCGCAAGGCCTGAGTAGCAAAGACCAAAGTCAAGGTCAGAAATTAGAAGCTGTGAGAGAAGAAGCTAGTGTTTACCAGTGGGGAGAGGGGAGGGGGAGGGACAATACAGGGGTAGGGGATTAAGATGTACAGACTACTGTGCATATAACAGAAGCAATATATTGTACAGCACTGGGAAATATAGCCATTATTTTGTAATGACTTTATTTATTTAAAAAATTTTAATTTTATGTTGGAGTAGAGTTGGTTAACAATGTTGTGTTAGCTTCAGGTGCACAGCAAAGGGATTCAGTTATACATATACATGTATCTATTCTTTTTTAAATTCTTTTCCCATTTAGGTTATTATAGAGTATTGAGCAGAGTTCCCTGTGCTATACAGTAGGTCCTTGATGGTAATCCATTTTAAATATAGCAGTGTGTACATGTCAATCTCAAACTCCCGATCTATCCCTCCACCCCACCCTTCCCCCGGTAACCATAAATTCATTCTCTAAGTCTGTGAGTCTGTTTCTGTTCTGTAAATAAGTTCATTTGTATCATTTTTTTAAGATTCCACATATAAGCGATATCATATGATATTTGTCTTTCTCTGTCTGACTTACTTCACTTAGTATGATAACATCCAGGTCCATCCATATGGCTGCACATGGCATTGTTTCATTCTTTTTAATGGCCGAGTAATATTCCATTGTATATATGTACCACATCTTCTTTATCAATAACTTTAAATGGAGTATAGTCTATAAAAATATTGAATTGCTATATTGTACACTTAAAACTAATATAAGATTGTAAATCAACTATACTTCAATTAAAAAATATTAACTAAAAGAAATTAGAAGCTGTGGAACTCTCTACTCCCTTGGCAGGAGGTGAAGTAGCAGCCACTCCTTATAAAATGTGTTCTTACCTCTCGTTGTCACCGTTTAGCTTCTTCCATCCTAAATTTACATGATGCTCTTTCCATGGCCTCTGAATAAGAGTGCTATAAGGAGAAGTGCTCCTCAGCAGGGGAGGACCAGCCCAGGGCGGTTCTGGAGAGGAGAGCAGGTGGGCATGTGGTTGGAAACCTGCTCTCTGGGGAAAAGCACGGCCCGCTGTCTGATAACCTGCAAAAGATGCTCTGAAGAAGTAGAAGAAAATGCGGAATTTTCTGGAACTAGAGCTAACCTCCAGCTATAACCCATTTCCCACCACTAAGATGCTGACTGATGGAAAGATATGTGTATTCGTAAAAGAAGAAACAGCAGGGAAATGAATTATGGGGCTAAGAAAAGAGGATTCTTGGACCTAACTTGTCCTGAAATAAGTGAGCTTGGAAGGCCCTTGTGTGTAAGTGTGAGTGTGCATGTGTATACATGTGTGTATATGTGCATGTGTGAGTGTATATGAGTGTGTATGTGTGCACGGTGTATGTGCTCATGTGTATTCAGTGTGTACGAGCATGTGTGTGTATATGTGTGTGTGACTGTGAGTGTGTGCATTTGCAGTGAGTGTGTGTGTGTGTGTGTGTGTGTGTGCTCTCCTTGTAACCTTCCATCAACAACAGAGTCCCGGTGGTCACTCAAGAGTGGCAGGAAAGAGAAGGAGAGAGGGGGAAGGAGGAGGGGAAAGAGAGAGATGGCGGGACCCAGGTCTCGGGCATGGTGGGGATGGCTCAGCAGGTCCGGCTGCCAGAGCAACGGGACACAGGCTGGGACACTGACCAGGGAGGACGATGGCAAAGCATTTGTCTGTCTCTGTACTTTATTTCATTCTCTTTTTGTAGAGAACTAATACCTTAGTTTGACAGTTATGGTCAGGGAAGAAAGAAACACTTACTTATGCTTGTGGGGAGGACATTGGAGACTTGGAGGTGGCTGAGGCCCTAAATTCTAAACCCAGCCTTGCCAGCAGTGCACCTGGGATTATGACTTCACCTCCCTGAGCCTATTCCTTTATCAACCAATGAGGATATTGATAAGACTATTCTATACATAATATATGTATAGTATAATATATGTATAATACATATATAATACATGTATTATACATATAATACACATATATTATATATAATAATCTTATTACTATCCTCATTGACTGATAAAGGAATAGGCTCAGGGAGATGAAGTCATATATATAGGATGTGAAAAATCATTTCTTCACTCACAAGACCCCCTTGCAGAGAGAACGTTCTAAGTATACACACTCACACGTACACGCAAAGGCCTTCCAAACTCACTTATTTCAGGACAAGTTAGGTCCAAGAATCCTCTTTTCGTAGCCCCATAATTCATTTCCCTGCTGTTTCTTCTTTTACGAATACACATACTTTTCCATCAGTAAGCATTTTAGCGGTGAGAAATGGATTATAGCTGGAGGTTAGCTCTAGTTCCAGAAAATTCCGCATTTTCTTCTACTTCTTCAGAGCATCTTTTGCAGGTTATCAGACAGCGGGCCGTGCTTTTCCCCAGAGAGCAGGTTTCCAACCACATGCCCACCTGCTCTCCTCTCCAGAACCGCCCTGGGCTGGTCCTCCCCTGCTGAGGAGCACTTCTCCTTATAGCACTCTTATTCAGAGGCCATGGAAAGAGCATCATGTAAATTTAGGATGGAAGAAGCTAAACGGTGACAACGAGAGGTAAGAACACATTTTATAAGGAGTGACTGCTACTTCACCTCCTGCCAAGGGAGTAGAGAGTTCCACAGCTTCTAATTCCTTTTAGTTAATATTTTTTAGTTGAAGTATAGTTGATTTACAATCTTATATTAGTTTTAAGTGTACAATATAGCAATTCAATATTTTTATAGACGATACTCCATTTAAAGTTATTGATAAAGAAGATGTGGTATATATATATGATGGAATTAGATACTTCTTTCCTGTCCTTTCTGATCTGAATAAAAGCCAAGCACCTTGCTTATGTCCAGATTTAAGAGTTGAACTAAAAATAAAACTAGTTATTATACAATTTAGAGAAGGCTCATACACTAAAATAAAACAGTGAATGTACTGAATGCCACTGAGTTCCATGCTTGAAAGTAATATGGTGAATATTATGTTATGTGAATTTTTCCAAAATAAAAGCTACGTAAATAACATGAAATAAACCCGAAGCAGTAGTCCCTTTAAGCTGACTCTGGTCTACAGAATATTCTCTGATTTCTGAAAACTAATTTCTACATCTTTTTTTTCAAGTCACTCCCTCTGCCTGGACCCACCCCAGAGGAGGAAGACTCCAGGACCAGGCTCACCCCAGGATGGAGGGACTGAGACCCTAAGTCACCCTGTGGGGAGGGCAGGACCTGCACTGGGCAGACTGGCAGCGTGAGTGTGCCCAGGGCTCCGGCCAGGTGGCCTTTGGTGGGTCAAGGACCCCCAGACTCACCTCTGACTCTGGGGCTAAAACCAGAGGTTTAGGGACAAGAGGAATGAAGAACTGATCCTCTGGGTGACTATAGCAGGAAAGTTTAAAGCCTGGATGAGAAACTGAAAAAAATTAGAGGTGCACAATTAGGTCAATTCAAGCTGAAAGAGACCCCAGAGAATCAACAATCCCAAACCCCTTGTTTTCCTCACTGAGCAATGGAGGCCTTGTTCCTGGTGTCAGAGAAGTTAAGCAGAATGCGATTAAAATCCCAGTCTCAACTCTGAAATGGACCCCGCTTGTCACCCACCCACGCTACCTTGGGAAACAGAGAACTCCTCAGGCAGGGTTTAATGAGAATATAGAAAAGACCCACAAGACAATGTGACTATTTAGAGGCACTATTCAGTAGTGCTCTCCTCAAACATAACATGTCGGATAAAACAGTTTTGTTTGCAGTGGGCAAAACCCTGCCTCAAAAAGAGGGAAATAGTTTTATGAGGCAAAAAACTGCAAAGCCTTAGTTTTCTCCAAGAACAAAGCAGCTATTGAATCTGTGAACCCATTTTACAAATGAAACTTTTCAATAAGCTAGAGAACGTTAATTTATTATAAATTATTATTATAATTATAAATAAACATAAAAGTACATAAATAATAATTATTATAAATGTATTATTATAAGTCCCAGAAAGGACTGAAAATTGGGAAAAATAAAGCCCAAAACAGCAAGTTTCTGTGTCTAGATTCCAGTAACTAGAGCCTCAAACCCTTCATGCAGTTCTATTTGTAAACATCTTTAAATAAATCACTTGCCTTGTACGCAGAGTGAATGTAAATTATACATTCTTTTCAGGTAAAACCTAACTAGTCTCAATATTATGTTTATATAAAGGGAGCTATAATACAGTGGTCATTTTCACAGAACTAGAGAACAAACGTATGGACACCGAGGGGGCAAAGTGGGGTGGTGGTGGTGGTGGGATGAATTGGGAGATTGGGATTGACATGTATACACTAATATGTATAAAATGGATAACTAATAAGAACCTGCTGTATAAAAAATAAATAAAATAAAATTCAAAGATTAAAAAAATAAAAATAAAGTGGTCATTTTAATCTTTTTTTAAAGATTTAAGGCGATTTAAAGATTTTTTTTTTCTTTTACTACTGCAAACAACCATCATCTGAGACTGTTACATAAAACAATGGTTTCAGAACAGAACCAACCCCAAAACACCAAAAATAAGGCAGTTCCCCATTCAGTTGGGATGTGTTATTCATCATTTTTTATACGACGTCAGGGACAAAGTCAGTGGCTTCACATGTGTGGAGCTCCTTTGATGAATCTCTCTTTGAGTTCAAATTCATAAATGAATCCCCTCTTGATGGGGGCCCTTTCATTGCCAGGAGCCCTGGAATCTGAGTCTGTCCATGACGGGCGTGGTGAGAGCAGGACCGGACAGGTGTTAAGACCCTGCCCTCCCTGCTAACACCCTTCATCACCTGCTTTCACATCTCGGCCTTGGGATATCTGCCCACGTCTACCACCATTTTCCAGGTGACCATCCCTGACATATACATTTATCCTACCTCTTCCAGACAGATGAAGAGAAATTAAGATTTATGGGACTGCACCTTTTGTATCCAGCCAGCTCTGTTTGCCAAACCTGTCTGGTGTCTCTGGAGATGCTTTTGTCTCTGCACAGACGGAAAGAGCCTTGTGTATTCAAAGTTCACAGAGGCCAGCACCTTCTAACAAACACCTCATATTTCTTTGGGTTAGATTAGAAAAAAGGTCTTTCACTTCTTGTCTTGTTATTGCATTAACTTTCTGCATTTCACTTTCAGAATCTGCTCAAATACTTATCCTTTATTTAGGCAAAACTGCAGGAACTATGCATTTAATGAAGTTGTGCTTTAAACTTCTAAATCTAGACATTATGCTTTCTAGAGACCTCACACAGAGATGTTGGGCAAGGGGTGGTGGTTGTCTGACAATTCTTCATTCCATTGGTAATTTTCCATCAAATACGACAGCTGTCCTGAGCCTGACTCTTAAAAGCCCATAGCATCACACACAGGAAGACTCACCAGACCTCTCTTCTCTTCGTATTCTGCAGAATGAGATGCAGCCCCAGAGAAGGCATGCTTTCAGCAAGGCATGCTCATGAATACAGGATTCATTCAGCAAGAATACATGAAATTTAGAGATTTACAGTTCTTAGTGAAATTATATCAGCCAACTATAAAATACCAAATTGCAGCAAAGCCGGCCGGATTGTTTCTGCTACCTGCAATTAAACAGGTGCACTTAAAACACTCCCACGCCCCGAGCCCCGCCCTCTGACTTCCATCTGTAACCATCTGTCTCCTCCAAGGTGGTTCACAGCCCATGCATACCCTGCACACCTCAGCCTCCTACTGCTGATCTGAGGTTGTGGCTGCTCCCATTACGAAGCCAGGCCCCTCTCCGTCCCCCAGTGGATGTGCCTTGGGGAGGGACAACAGCGCCACCCCTAAAGTGGGGCCCTTCCCAGTCCTTCCTTTGCCCTCCCTTCCTCTTGCTTTTCTTTCTCTGTCCACTTCTTTTTGCCACAGATATCCACAAATAGGCCCCTCTCTCAGGCCCAGAGTGTGTCCTTGGAGGCCTGAACCTCTGCCTCCTTCCACGCCATCCAAAGCATGCTTGTCCCACATCCCTTTGCTTTAGGACGTTGCTCTTTCCAAAAGAATCCACTAAAGGAATCCACTGTAAGGTTATAACTTAGAAGCTGATAGGGGCAGATCCAGGTTTTGGGGAGCCTCAAGCTTTACAACTGCAGGGGCCCTCTGTTGGAAGAAAGAATACAAAATTAGGTATGATAGTGGCATTCATTTAGAATGAGTAAAGAAAGCCAAGCAAAAGACTGGGGAGCCTTGGTGGTTCAGATCACTTTCTTCCAAGATCTGGTGGAGGGATTTATCAGAAAGGTTTCCTTGGTACAGGTCCCTGATGGCAGGCTGCTCCCTTCCCTGCCCAGAACAGCCTAGGGTTACGATTGGGACCCAGAGAGCAAAGCTTTACCAGCCTCACTGGAAATCTCCCTCTGGCAGCAAACTGAGGCCTGCTGGGTTGACCAGAAGTACCTGATTTTGAATTGTGGCTCCATCTTCTACTTGATCACTGAGTGCCTTAGACAAGGTTTTTCCACTTTGGTCTTTCTGCATCTGTAAACTGGAGAGAGTACCACATACTCCTAAGTTTGTGCTGAGACCATGGATGCAATTACTTGGTCACACTTGGCACTACACACTTAATAAACGGTTGACTGGGCCTTCCCTGGTGGCACAGTGGTTGAGAATCTGCCTGCCAATGCAGGGGACACGGGTTCAAGCCCTGGTCTGGGAAGATCCCACATGCCACGGAGCAGCTAGGCCCGTGAGCCACAATTACTGAGCCTGCACGTCTGGAGCCTGGGCTCTGCAACAAGAGAGACCGCGATAATAAGAGGCCCGCGCACCGCGATGAAGAGTGGCCCCCACTTGCCGCAACTAGAGAAAGCCCTCGCACAGAAACGAAGACCCAACACAGCCATAAATAAATAAAGAAAGAAATAAAGAATCCTGGTCAAAAAAGGTGATGATTTAAAAAAAACAAAAAACAAAACAAAACAAAAAAAATGGTTGACTGTTAGGAACATGTTTGACTATACAAACATTTAGACAGATGTCTCCTGGCACAAAACTGTGGCATTTCCAAAGTTTTTCTATGGAGTCTCCTCAAAAGCCAATCTTACTTAAAAATGATAAAAAGAAAGCAACGATGGAAGCAACAACAATAAGACCTTTCAGGTCAAAATCTACCAATGGTTCTTGAAAACAATTTCAGCAGTAAAAAAGCCACAGCATACCAGAAAACCCTCCTTTGTATGAACACTGTGGGTGTGTCTCTGACATTTTACAGGAGTGAGGTGTCGGGAGATGGTGCTGCTGGCCAGATGATGTGCACCCGTCCTGGGTTTGCTGAAGTGGGAGCCCTTGTGCTAGGATCTCGTAGTCTACTCTCTTCCCAGCCTCTCTGCTTTCTTCAGTGATTTCTGTTATTAGAACAAAAGATTGAAATCCATTCCAGGAGAAGCATGTGGTGTGTGAGGGCATGAGTGGTGATGTTTGCATATGGGTTTATTTCAGGTTTTGGTTCTGAAGCGTTAGAGTGGGATTGCTGGTTACCCCCAGGGCTTGGCGAGCTCTCAACCAGGCAGCGCATAAGGGCCTGATGAAAGCCAGTAGAGACACAGTTTGGGAGTGTTTGCTGCCTTATCAAATCCAGAACTTGGGGTACTGGATCCGTATACCAAACCAAGGAGGTAGGAGAAGACTAGAAGAGAAAGGAGAGGACAGGCTCTAATCAGCTGTCCAGAGTGGGTTCACAGCCTGGACAGTCTGTCAGCTACAGTTTACAACCTGATCTTTGTTCTCCCCTGTCAAGACCAGAATAGTTTCTCCCAGTGAATTCTGTGTGTAGGAAATGTATGGAAGGGTACTTCCATAGACTGAATGCTTATGTCCCCTCAAAATTCACATACCGAAGTCCTAAACCCCAATGTGATGGTATTAGAGCCTTTGGGAGGTGATTAGGTCATGAGGGTGGAGCCTTCATGATGGGATTAGTGCTCTTGTAAAAGAGATCCCAGTGGAGATTCCTTAAAAAACTAAAAATAGACCTACCATATGATCCAGCAATCCCACTCCTGGGCAGATATCCAGAAAAGACAAAAAATCTAATTTGAAAAATTACATGCACCCCAGTGTTCATAGCAGCACTATTCACAATAGCCAAGACATGGAAGCCACCTAAGTGCCCATCAAGAGATGAATGGATAAAGAAGTTGGGATATACACAATGGAACATTACTTAGTCATAACAAATAAAATAATGCCATTTTCAGCAACATGGATGTACCTAGAGATTATCATACTAAGTGAAGTAAGTCAGACAGAGAAAGACAAATATCATATGATATCACTAATATGTGGAATCTAAAAAAGTGGTACAAATGAACTTATTTACAAAACAGAAATAGACTCACAGACATAGAAAACAAACCTATGGTTACCAAAGGGGAAAGGTGGGGAGGAATAAATTAGGAATTTGGGATTAACAGATATACACTACTATATGTAAAATAGATAAACAACAAGGACCTACTGTATAGCACAGGGGACTATAGTCAATATCTTGTAATAACCTATAATGGAATAATAATAATATATATATATTAATAATATAATAAAGAATAATAATATATATATATAACTGAATCACTTTTCTGTACACCTGAAACATTGTAGATCAACTATACTTCAAAAAAAAAAAAAAAACCTTCCATTAAAATGACCCCAGAGAGCTCTGTCACCCCTTCTGTCCTGTGAGGACACAATGAGAAGATAGTCATCTATGAACCAGGAAAGGGGCTCTCACCAGGCACCAAATCTGCTGGCACCTGACCTTGGACTTTCAGCCTCTAGAACTACGAGGAATGCATTTCTTTTGTTTATAAGCCTACGGTATTCTGTTAGAGCAACCTCAATGGAACAAGACATGTAAGTAACATATTTGTCTTGTTTGTCTTCTGGAACTATAGGTACTCACAGAATAAACACATTTGGGACTTCCTTGGTGGCTCAGTTGTTAAGAATCCATGCACCCAAAGCAGGGGGCCTGGGTTCGATCCCTGGTCAAGGTACTAGATCCCACATGCATGCTGCAACTAAGAGTTCACATGCCACAACTAAGGAGCCTGCCTGCCGCAACTAAGACCTGGTGAAGCCAAATAAATTAAAAAAAAAGAATAAACACATTTGTACAAGGAAAGACAGGAGAGTATATTTGGCAAAGTCATGGGACAAAGTTTTCTGCCACCTACTATTTTAATTCCTCTCTCTAGTATGACAGGAACCTGCTTGTCACTATTATAAGGACATCAGCCCAGGTTGCATCTGATCATACAAAGTGATTTCACTGCTACAGCTGACCTGAAGAGCCAAACTAAAGTTTGTAAAAAGGCAGCCTAAAACATCAAAAATCTGAAATATCCATTTCATAGCATTTCCTTCCTATATTTCCTCCATGGAACATCGGAGGATGTGGACATTTCATCTTGTTACGACTTGAAAGAAATTACTGCATTAGTCAGGGTAATCAAAATGTTCTCTATTGACTAGACATCTTGATTCGTTTTCCGAGCCATCTCTCTATCTTTGCACTGAACTGCTGCATCCCAGGACCTGCATCCCAGCTGCACAGGGCTGCTCCAACTGCTGATTCTGTGGGTTCTGTTCACTAGCCTATTTCTTTCATGACCTGCAGCAAGATAAGAAGTCTCTTAGTGCCTCCTTGGTGATGCTGTGCTTTATGTTTGTGTATTTGGGGCTGGTTTATTTTGCTTTTAGGTGTGGGACTATTTCCTGTCCAAAAGTGAACCTCTGTGCCATTACCGGAGGCTGTTTACATTCTAAAGAATTTCACTGAGTAGAGTTCATTCCAGGTTTCCAAAAATGCCATCCTCTTTGTCCAATAATATTTATGGCCTCATCTTGAGGAAAAAATTAAAATTATAAGTTTTCTTTGGTTGACATTCACAGGAGATGACAAAGTTAGCAAAAATTGCATCTTTCTGAAGGTAAATGTCTCAGATCTGTGGGCTTGATGGACACGATGGATGATTATGTTTTGTATTCTATAAAGAACTAAATATTAGATATTATGGTCATAAGTTGTTTCTAAGAGAACACACACACACAAACATATACAAGTATATTCATAACTATGGTTCCTACTTCATTGTTGAAGAATTGGGTTTTTACTTTTTAAATGCACATCTAATTCAGAGACCTTACAAATAATTGACAATGCCTAAGTAAGGAATGGCATATTTTCCAGACTTTAGTAACACTGAACTTTAATTCATTATTACAGGAATGATTGTGGAATTTGGTGAAATGATTTTCATAGAAAAATAAAATATAATTTGGGGCCTCAAATTTCTGATAATTGAGTAATTTAAACCCCTGTGACCTTCACTCCCAAATACTTTGGCCATACTAAACAAAATAAAGTTGATTTGCCAGCAATATCAAGTTTTAAAGATACAATCATCCATCCACCCATTCACTCATCCATCCATCATTCATGCATGTATTTATTTTCAAAAGGTCATGAGTTGGGTTCTCCTTCTGTTGTGGGAAATAATGCCGAGAACTATGTAGTTTGACACATATCGCCTTTATCTCGACTGCATTCCTCCTCTCAGGTCAGCATTCATTCATTTTCAAGAGTTAGAGAGAATATAGCATTAGACCAATGGTGGGAACCTTGGAGAGTATTTGAAGCCAAGACTGTGCCTGTGATCAGAGCCTTTAGAACTGCTATGGAAACAGAAGTGCAATGGACTGCATGCTTCTACCCCTCAATTCACATGTTGAAGCCCTCCTCCCAGTGGGATGGCATTTGGAGATGGGGCCTTTGGGAGGTCATTAGCGTTAGATGCAGTCATGCGGGTGGGACCCCCATGATGCGGTTGGTGCCCTTCAAAGAAGAGGAAGAGGGCGCCTGGCTCCTCCTGTGATGTGTGAAGATACAGCAAGAAGATGGTCCTCTGTAAACCAGGAAGAAAGCTCTCCCCAGAACCCACCTTGCTGGGACCCTGATCTCAGACTTCCAGCCTCCAGAGAAATTCCCGTTTGCTGTTTAAGCCGCTGGGCTATGGTGATTTGTTGTAGCAGCCCAGGGACTGAGGCCGGAGTAGCCCAGCAGCTTCTCACAACAGTGTTTCTTGACAGTTTGACTCTTGCAGTTGGAGCACAATCTGGAAAGAAGGTGGGTGTCTGCCCCGAATCACTGGTGGTTTCTTACTCCCTCTGGGATGTGGAAGACCACTTTGCAATCATGGGGGCCTGCAGTGGGTCAGCAGGATCAGCCTGTGTCACTGTCGTGGCCAGACTGGCCATGGAGGAACCAGTTCTTCCTGATGATGGTGGCCTTTGAGACAGTTACACAGACCTAGACACTGCTGGTGATGGTAGCAGTCAGGATAGAGATCAGCCGTAGAACAAACTGACTGATTGGCCAAATCAGTGCTGCTAACATTACAACCAAACTTTAGCAATCATATGAAGCAATTTACTTTTTCAAGAGAAAAGAACAAATCAGTCTGTGGGCTAAGTCCAATGTTAAATGCACACTTTAATCCAACAGAGCATAATATTAGAGGTTTATGACAGATTATGGTTCCTTTCAATGAATCAAAGATCTAAAATTACAGGGCTCACATATTTCTGGGCTTCACTGGGCAAGAATTTCTCTTGAGTAATCTAAGATGAAACATAATTTTTAAAGAGCCGAGTCCATGATTTTCTTAAATAAAGAAATATCAAGAACATGCACAATTACGTGATCTTTTTAAAATCAGTGGGGTTTTGCCATCTATGATTGATGAGACACGTTTGGGACGCTGATTTATCACCCCACGGAGGGCAACTGTGCTAGACTGTGTTTATTTACTGAAAACTTAAAAGAAGTATAAGACCATTGGGATGGTCATGATTTTACAAAGGATAAGATCAAATGGGAGTGGGGCTTTAGCATGCCGTCCAAAACCAATGTTTAGAATAGGATAAAGAAAGCCCAAAAATGCAACAAAATACAAGCCCCTTGGCTTTTTCATTAAGATGTTTATCCCGGGTGGGACCACATTAAGATGTTTATCCCGGATCCCGTTTCCTGTCTTTTGAAGCAAAGCCTGGCACTAGGGGAGGGCCATCCCTTTTGGTCTGAAGCAGTCAATCCCTTTTCCTCCTAGAAGATGTTGGTTGGCCTGTAGGGGCCTGTGTCTCCTGCCTACCCCTCCTTTCACTCTCCCAGCCAGGGTGCTATGTGGTGGAGGAAGGGGTTCCCAGGCCAGTCCTGGGGGCTGCGGGTGGACAGGTTAAGTATGCCATGAAACTTTGGGTTGGCCAAAGTTTGGGTTGGCCAACTATGGTTGGCCCCATAGCGAGCTGGCCATGAGATCTGCTTTCCCAGCCCTGCAGGAACCTTGGGGCACATGGGGTAGGTCTTCTGCCCAAAAGCCCAAGAAGCTGCCTTAGGCTGGCCCACTAGTCTCCTCGCCAAGGGGAGGCCTGGGCTGGGGGCCAGTGAGACACCATCCGGGTCCAACGCTGCCTTTTACGGCTTGGGCGATCCTGGGCAAACACTCGCCCCCTCTCTGCCTTGGTTTCCCTGTCTGTCACAGACAAAGATGATGGATAACCCCACCTCCCTTGCTCACAGGATTGTTTTGAAGATTAAATAAAGACGTTCACTTAAACCCTCTGTCCAGGGCTGTGTAGCTGTAACAGGTAATATGAAAAATAAAGGTTTTTCAACAAACGGTGCTGGAACCTTTGGACATCCATATGCCAAAAAGTGGTCCTCACATGTTATACAAAGAGTATCTCAGAGTGGATCATAGACCCAAATAGAATACCTAGTTCGATAAAACTTCCATGAGGAAATATAAGAGAAAATATCTGTGACCTTGGATTAGGCAAAGACCTCTCATATACAACACCAAAAACACAATCCATAAAATAAAAAATTAAATAATTGGACTTCATCGAAATGGCAAGAGCCTGCTCTGGGAAAGATCTTAAGAGAAGGAAAAGATGGGCCACAGATAGAAAATATTTGCAAAACCCACATCTGATAAAGGGCTCCTATACCAAATAATCAAAACTCAATAATCAGAAAACAAACAATACAGTAAAAGTGTGCAAAAGATGTGAAAAGAAGATAAGCAGGTGTCAATTAAGTACATAGAAAAGAGCTCAACATCATCAGACACCAGGGCAGAGCCAAGTAAAACCATGGTGATAGACCAATACACTCCTACAGGGATGGTTCTGACCAGACACTCCCAAGCCACGAGGCCCTCTAGCTGAGGGCACCCCAGGATGCACACAGCAGGGCAGGGAGCTCCTAGGTGGAGAGGAGCCCTGGATGCTGGGCGACCACCTTTGGAAGAAAGGCTCTTGGGGCCCCCTTGGAGGAGAGAGTGTCCCCGGCAGAGGCTGTGAGCTCTAACATGACCAAACACATTCATCAGAAAGGCAGCAGAGAGAGAAGTCGATGGTTCACTAGCCAACTCAAGTTTTCTCTGCCGTCAGCAGTATGATAGGCACTTGAACGATTTCAGTTCAGTATAAAGAAATCAAGAGGCTGGGGACTTCCCTGGTTGTCCAGTGGTTAAGACTCTGTGCTCCCAATGCAGTGGGCATGGGTTTGATCTCTGGTCGGGGAACTAAGGTCTTGCGTGCCACATGTCGTGGCCAAAAAAAGAAAGAAAAAAAAAAAAATCAAGAGGCCGCATCTATTCTTGAAAATCTGAGTTGTACTGTGAATTTCGCACCCTCTACATACTCACCCAGATGCTTTATCAGCACGCATGAGAATATCTGAAATTCAGGAAGAATATGCTTTCCACAAAATTAAATTACTAGGAAGCTAAGAAGTGTCTCTCTCATGCTGTCAGATGCTTGACCTTGAGACACAGCTCGAGTGCTTGGCAGGCGTGTCCCTGGAGTGGATATGGGTTGGACTAGATGGTGGTAGGTACACCATGAAAGCAACACGAGAAGGTGCGATTCTGTGCTTTACAGAAAGAAGCAGGCAGCATTTTAAACCACCCTACTTCCAAAACATAAGCACACACAGAAACCCAGTGGGTAGAGCAGGTAGATGGGTTAGACTGAAGCCAGCAGCCCCTGGTCGATACACACTTACAGCCCCCAGACCCTCCCGAGACAAGTCCTGGGCAAGGGAATACCTTTCCGGAGCTATTGGTCCCCTCACTCTTTTTTTTAAATTGAAGTATAGTTGATTTACAGCGTTGTGTGAACTTCTGCTGTACAGCAGTGATTCAGTTATGTCTGTGTGTGTGTGTATATATGTGTGTATATATATATATATATATATATATATATACACACATATATACAAACACACATTCTTTCTTACCCCTTCACTCTTTCACTGTGAGATTCTGTACATCAAATACCAATTCTGCAAGTTTATTTTTGAATGGAGTAGGAATCTTAACACCCACAAAGTTGCAATCACAAAATACTTCTAAAAAGGCTGGAAGGAAATATACAAAAAAGTTTCATAGTGATTATTTCCAGCTGGTGGGATCAGTGATCTTCCTCCTTCCTTCCTTCCTTTCTTTTTTAATTTTCTCCAGTACTTTCTAACCCACCTACAGTGACTATGAGAGAATTTCATAATCAGGGAGAAAGTGAAGTGGGCTGCAGTTTTTGGCAGACTGTCTTCATGTGGCCAACCAGAGGGAGAGGCATGGCCACACCAGGCTGGTGCTGCTGGAGAGATAGGCCTCCCATTGGGATTGCAGCTGTTGACGGTGGTTCAGCGTTGCTCGGAACAAATGGGAATTTTGCATTAAAGATTCTCCAAGGAGTAATTTTCCTAAATGGTAACCAATGAAAACGTCTTCAAGGAAAGAAGATGTTAGCTCTTGTTTTTCTGTTGAGTGAACTGTGAATTCTGTATCCATGCATAATCACATTTGCATCTCACTAACACAGTTAAGATGTTTTGATAACAATTATTTTTTAAGGAGACTTTGTTTTGTATTTATTGTAGTAAGTGTGTGTGGGAGAGAGAGCAAGAGAGATAGTGTATCAGAAAGGAAGAGACACCTAAGTGAAATGCTTATGAAGCTGCATGTTTTGCATTCCAAGCTGGTGGCACCTTTCTGTGAAAAGGCCTGAGCAAGGGCAGCCCTGGAAACAAGTCCCCACAAGGGGTCTGGGGGCCGAGCTCATCTTACTGCTCACAGGACACGTCACTGCACTCCCCGAGCCTGCATCTTACCTGTAGAAGAGGGAGGGGTATCTTGGCCTTCCCATGTCATCTGGTTTCTCTGAGGATCAAATAAGCCAAAGTGGGTAAAGTAATTCTTTAAGTGTTTTGAAATCCATGTGCGCTGGCAATGGCAAATGCATGGCTGAATGAATTGGAACTCATGAAACGCTTCTCTCTACGCTTTATTCTAAGGTGTGGATTTTTTAATGTACTTTGAGCGGCCTCCTGGTTCATCTGTGGTCTTCCAATTCAACAACTCTCCAGAATGCACTGTTGGTTCTTGGGCATTTTATCGGTTTATCAAAGAGGACGTTTGCTGTGCCTGGGGAGGGAAAGCCAACCCTGGCTCTCCCTCCATGCGAGTGTCTTGATTTCCTTAGAATCCAGCGAGCAGGTGTTTCCCAAGTAAATGAAGTGGAACTAGTACCAACACGTCTAATGTTTCTATGACTGTATCTCCCTAATGCCCAAACCACTGAATATCAGTGGAAACTCACTTTCTTGGTATTCGTTGGACCAACAGGGTTTAAACCTAAGAACGTTAGATGTGTAGGTGCAGCCAGCAAGGAAGTTTCACATCAAATCAGCAAGTAACAAAAGGCTGGGTCTGCACGGCTGGTCCCAGTTTGTCTTCAATGTGCACTGTTTTATCTACACATGCACCAATACACACATACAAACATGTATACACACAGCTACACACATGTACCCATACACAAGTTCAACACAGACTCTCTGCATGCCATGTGTGGCCTGTCCACTCTGCCTATTCAACATGAGAAATGGTCCTTGTCCCCCACCCCAAGCTGTGTGGGAACTGCTTCGGCACCAGAGTAAGTGCACTGTGGTGCAGATCTCCTGGTTCAACTCTTCTCCATACATGACGATCGACTCCTGATCTGCCTTCCACCATGTAACACGACCAGTGTAGCCATGACAGTGGCTGATGCCAGCCTCTTTACAGTCCAATCAGTAACTGACTTCACCAGCTCCTCCTTGCTTTCCTGAAACTGGAGGAGAAACTGTATCACATACCTCAATGACCACTGACTAAGGAGCTGGGGCCACTTTAAATAGCCAGTTTCCAATTCTGTTGAAACTGACCCACATAAAGCTATGGTTAGATTCTCTGTGGTCGGGGAATATCACACTGTCATGTTCCCTCACTGTCAGGAACGTGGTCCCTGGTCCTTTTTCTCGACTGCTGGGTTGTGGATAAGTTGGCAGGTGTGATTAAAAGCTGCCATGTTGGTGTCGCCCTGACAGCTGGCGGAGGCCACTGTGGTATGCTGTGTAATGAACATCCTTTTATAGTTAGAAGTAGTTCATAAGAGGATGTGAAAACCCATATGATTTGAAGGGAAATGGTTAAATCCTTTCGCAAAATCTGCGTATTTCAACAATTAAGCCACAACAGTAGCCTAGCATGACGTTGTTGGGATTGTGTTGAGTGTTCTTATTTTTCTGCTCCTAGTTATGATATGTGGGACTTTTTTTCCCCATTTCAAGCGATTCTCTGACACCAGCTGAGTGTCCTACAATTCAACTCTTTTCTGATACTGTCTACTTGGAAGCAGCATCAAATCCCACATGTTAACAGCTCAGTACTACAGAACTGCCCCCTACACTTCAGATGCCAATCACAAGTCCAGGATGTCAACTGTGATTCTGACTGATGGTAATAGATTGGAGGTTCCAATGACTCCCTCCTTGGGTTCAATTTATTTGCTAGAGCAGCTCATGGAACTCAGAGAAATAGTTTGGTTAATAATTTACCAGATTACTATAAAAGGATATAACTCAGGAAGAGCCAGACAGAAGAGATGCATAGGGAAAGTATGGGGAAGGGCTTGGAGCTCCCATGTTCTCTTCAGACACCACTCTCCACAGTTTCCATGTGATCACCCACCTGGACACTCTCCAAACTTTGTCCTTTTGGGTTTTTATGGAGCCTTCATTACGTAGGCCGGACTGATTAAATCATTGACCATTGGTGATGGATTCAACCTCTAGCTCATCTCCCTTCCCCAGAGGTCAGGAGGGTGGGGAGGAAAGTTCCAACCCTCTAATCACTTGGTTGGGTCCCCTGACAACCAGCCCCCAGCCTTAGGTTACTTAGGGGCTTTCCAAAAGTCACCTCATTGACATACAAAAGGCACATTTATTACTCTCATCACTTAGGCAATTCCAAGGGTTTTAGGAGCTCCGTGACAGGAACAGGATGAAGTCCAAATATATACTCCTTATTATAAATCAAAATATCACGTTCTATTTAAAATAAGATTAAGTATTTAAAACTTTAGTCTTAGATCAAAAAAAAAAAAAAAAGAGAGCGAGAGAAGAGAATCTGAGGAAGTTTTGAAAAGATGAAATGATGTAAATTTCTTAGACCCATCATTAACGGAAAACATTAGTTGCAGTGATTATTATTGGGATTAATATCAGATTGAGGTTCACATTTAGGGTGAATGAAGAGATGCGTCTAGGGATGTGAAAATCCCTTCATGAGCATGGATGTAAGATAAGTGAAATAAAGTTTTAAAAGCTGAGGAAACTTCATAAGAGGTTATGAGAGTCACTAAGGTATGATGACTGAGAAAAAATGCACAACCTAAAAGTTGAGAATTATGTTTTATTTGGCAGACATAAGCCCGGGAAACAGCCTCTCAGATAGGTCTAAGGGACTGTTCTGAAGAGGTAAAGGGGGAGCCAGGATTTATAGGAGTTTTTGCAAAAACAACCCAAAAAACAAAAAAACAAACAAATAAAACAGGTAGTTGAACATCAAAAGATGACTGCTAATTAAAGAAAATAACCAGACATCTCAAGTTAATTAATTCAGTGTTTTTCTATGTATGGGAAGATGCAAGAGTCTGGGGTCATTAGAATCATTCCTTTGATATGCACCTCAGCTATCTGGGGCCAGTATCCTGTTTTTCTCCATCCTGAATCCCCTCAGGGTGCACAGCTGGGGGCGGCTACAGTGGCTGATGGCTCGATGGTCCCCACATCCTTCGTTTACTGATATGACAGGTGGCATTCTTCGACCACAAGTGTTAGGGTAATACTTTGGATATGATCAACTGCTGGCAGGGGTCCAAAGGATATTTAAAGTGTGTTCACATTTCACATCATGATTTCTTCCAAACTACAGCTTTGTGAAGGGGGAACTAAAGCCAAGTGTAGAACTCATGTTTTTGGTGCCTCCCCTGCCTTTAGCATTTCCTTCCTGCTCCTTCCATCAAATGAACCCTGATTTCCTTTGGAGAACTCACCCCTTTCCGTGGCATGGCATCGTGCTAGGGTAGGTCTTGATGGACAAAGACCACCTTCCCCCTCACCAGGTCACAGTGTTGTGCAAGGGTGAGCCTCCGGAGTGGTTAATTCAACATCTGCACTTGAAAGCGGCCATCGGAGGTTTCGCCCTCCTTCCCCAGAACAGCACTGGTGTGAATTGCTGGCTGGGAGGGACCACGGGCACCACTGCAGGCACAGCAAGTAGCCCCTCGACCGACCGTGATCGTGGACCTTGCTCGATGGGCAGTCATGACCATAGGAAGAGAGGCAATCTGAGTCACGGCTGAGAGAAAAGGAGAGGCTGATTCTGTAGCGAAAGGTAACTAGTCGGTGACTCCATTTGAGGAGAATGGGAAGAAATGGGGAGCACCAAGGAAGGATCTGCTAATGTGTGGCCAGAACCATGAAGTGAGCCAAAAATGAAATTGGGGTGTGACCCATGGCTGCTCTTGGTGCTGTAACCATGCACCAGAAGTGGCATGGATGGTGGCTTGAGGTGGAGCACAGGGGGACAAGCCAGCCCCCCACGGGGGAGAGGTCTGGGAGGGTTTAAGGCTGAGTTTGAGTCCTGAGGTTAAAAATACGGATTTTAAGGGAAAAGGGCCTGCTCCTGCTATTTCTTGGACTTTTCTGTGTTCAGACGACGGTTGCACATGGCACAGCTCTCACCTGGGCCTCCGCCTACACCACCCCGGCTGGGAAGTGTCCTCGCGAAAAGGTGGCAGCTCCTGTGTGCCTCAGCCGAAGCACAGGGGCAGCTTCAGGGAGGTGCTCTTCCGGGCTGAGCTCTCAGGAGGGAGGGGCCCGCCTGGAGGGAACAGAATGGGAGTCACCTTGGGGCGGGCTGGCTGGGGTCTTCTGGGCCTGAGTGGGCGGCATCCTGCAGGCCTGGCTCTTCTCCTCCGATGCACTGGATGTGAGTACGCGGGTACCTTTAGGTCATTTTCTACATGTTTGGAAGATTTCACAGTTAAAATTTAAAAAATGAGTGGAAGAGAAAGAAGCAAAAGCAGGAGCAAACAGGACTGAGCTCCTCAGACTTCGAGACCCGGCTGCCTGTGGGGAGCCAAAGATCCCGGGGCGCAGGGGCGACAGTGGCCGGAACATCGGGAGACGTCAGGTGCGGATGAAGAGCCGCTGCTGGGAGAACCAGAAAGCCAGAAGAGAGAAAGGCTGATACTTTAAAAAGCACTAGATTCTCCTCTATTTGCAAGGCCTTTTAGATGATGGTTAAAATTAACAGAAAAATTTAAAGTCATTGATGAATTTTGAGACGATTTGCTTTCCACTTAACTCTGTAAGGAAATTTCCCCAGGAGGGACCCCCATAGGAGCAAAGTGAACACGTGCATCTTTGAGCTCCCAAAGTGTTAGAACCAAAGGGGGCCCACCTGGCAAATCTGCACCAAGGAATCTGCAGAGGGAGACCTCGGATGTCTGTCTGCAGAGGGCATAATCCCCGGAGGCACAGCAGCTCCCCATCCAGGTGATGGATCCCCTTGGCTCCAGAGTGAGATGAGTCACGAGATGTCCCTCAGGAGCCGCAGAGAAGAAGGGCAACCAAAGCATCCCATGGCTCTGGCGACCCCATCCCCTGCCCAGACTCAGCTTGCCAGCCTGGAATCTGCAGCACTGAGGAGGGGGCAGACAAGCACGCAAGCGCTGTTTACATTACTCGGTAGGATGAAGGAGCCCTAAGACATTTATAGCTCAGACAGAGGTATTTAGTGCTGACTCATAAATATCATGTCAGCTTGGAAGGTCCATTTGCCACTCATTTGACAATTGCCATAGCTTGTCGCTAGGATCTTAGAACAAAAGTGCCTGAGAAAGTTTACAAGGTTGGGAACCGAATCATGGGCATCAATTAAAAAAAAAAGAAAAAAGCAATAACCCTCCCTTGAAGACAGCTGTGGGCTGTTCTGGCACAGTCACTTAGGCAGTTTTTCCCCTGGAAACTCAAAAGACCACTATCAAGCAAAGCTTGGGAAAAATTAATCATTCCTCTGAGATGCCAGGAAACCTCAGAGAATCTTTCCCTCATGGGTGCCTGGGAGACTGCTATCATTCCTTCCCCACGTCCTATGCCTCCACTCATCTCTTACCCTTACTCCCAAACTGCAGAGTTCTCATTCCCAAACTCTAGAGTTCACCCAGCTGAAGGTGCCCGGGAGCCCCAGGAAAGACTCCAAGTCCCAATAAGAGACTTCCCTCTTTCAAACTCCTCCTTACGCCAGAACTGCGCTATACACATTTTTCCTTCTAAATGTCTCTCAATACTTCTTCTCTAGCTGCCTCTTCGAAGGGTTGAAGCTGCACGGCCCACCACGAGTTGACCCATGGACCACAGATGGGTCTCGGTGGATAAGGGGGCACCAAGGCAGGAGAATCAGCCCTTAGGGGGCTGACGTGATGCAGCCAGAAGAAGAAAAGTTGTGTGCGCCCAGGTGGTGGCCAGTCCACTGACGGTCAAAGCAGTGGAAGGCAGTGAGGGCTGCTCAACCTCTAGGGGCAGGTGAGGGTGTTAGAAGCCAGTGTTTATCTGTCAGAACTTTCAGGATGGCATCTAAGAGCTGCTGCTTAACCTTCAACAATACACAGTTTAAGGAGGAAAACATTTAACCAAATAGAAAATATAGATGAAAACCTAGCCCTCTTCAATACTTACCTTGTCCTGCTGCCGCACTGGTTCTGCCTTTTGGCAGAGCCTTTCGGCTCTGCCTTTACCCCTGTTCAATCACCGCGGGGACCCCAGGCCCGTCCTTGCAGCTGTGTGAGCCCTGAACCTTGCCAGCATCCTTGGTCCCTCTCTCCGCTCACACCTACCTCCCATCCATCGGCAAGTCTCCTGATCTCCACCTGCAGAACGTGTCCAGGTTTGGCCTCTGTCTCAACCTCTAGCACCTCCCACCTGGACAGCTGCCATTGCCTTTTAGTTGGCCCCTCCGTCTCTGCCTTCCTGCCTTTTCGCTTCGTCTGCTTAGAGCAGCCAGAATGATTTTACCAGTTGCAGCTCTCCTCACCCACCACCCCACACTCCTGCCCTGCACCCGGCTCACTCAGACACGTGAACATGGTGGTCTAGGAGGGTCCCCACCGTATGGTGCCTGTGACCACTGACCCAGCTCCCACTCCCACCTCCCTGCCTCCTTGGCATTTCTCACCCTCTCTAGGCATGATTCTGCTGTCCCTCTGACCAGTGTGCTCTTCTCTGTGCGCATGTATGGCTCCCTTGTCCTTCTTTCAGATTTCAGATGTCCCTAAATAAAGAAGAGGCTTCCCTATACAGTGGCGACCTGCCCTCCATCAGCCCAGCTCCCAGTGCATCTCTGCACTTGCACGCCATAGCACTCAAGACTTTGACATATTGTGCAGGTGTCGTGTGTGTGTGTGTGTGTGTGTGTGTGTGTGTGCGTGTGAGTGCGCTGGCACCTATGTATTCTGATGTTGCAGGAAGGAATCTGGTCCTGGCCTCTCCTCTGGCTTCTAGTGGTTTGCTGGCAATTTTTGGCATTCCTTGGCTTGTAGTAAAATCACTCTGATACCTGCCTTCATGCTCATGGCCTTCTCCCTGAGTACATATCTCTGTGTTCCAAATTTCTTCTTTTTGTAAGGACATCCTTTTTATCCAGATCTACCCTAACGATCTCATTTTAACATAATTACATCTACAAAGACTCTCTTTCCAAATAAGTTCATATTCTGATGTACTGGGATAGGACTTAACGAATTTGAGAGGACACAACTCATCCCATGACAGGGTGTTTTTATAATTTGCAACTTACAATCTTAACCCCCTACTAGAATGGGAGGAAGTTTAGCTGCCCTGTTCACCCCTATCCATTCAGCCCCTGGAACAGAATCAAGGTCATGGTAGTGTCCAACACAAAGGAGTGGATCTAAAGGGTAAAGAGGTCACTTCCCATCACCTGATCATTTCTGCTGGGATAGCTACCAATGCAAAAAAAAAAAAAAAAAGGGATTCACAAGCATCTCTGGACTGAATATGAAAAGGTTTAGATTCAAACTTTGTGGTGCTAAAGAAAGACATCAAGTGACTGCTCCTCTATTTTTTAATTATTATTAATGTACACATTTTAGTTTCTTCTGGCTAACATCTCCACCTCAGTAATCGCCCCAGCAAAGCTGTTGATAATTCATAGGGACTTTTACAGTTGAGCATTTTATAATCACAGGAACAGTGTGATCATGGTTGGTTTCCTTGTTCCTACTGTATTTCTTGACTGTTCAAATAGCGGACATTCTCTAGGGAATCTCAGGTTCTCTTGGCGACCCCCATCTTCTGCCAGATCTCTTTTTCCATTCACATTTTCTGGTTGTCACATTACCTATTCTTCAGCTGAATCTTGGTGCTTGAGCCCAGGTGATGAGTCATCTTTCTCTTTCTATCAGCATAAATGATTTCATCTGCATATTTACATACAATGCAGGCTCATCCAATCACAAATGACTGCGCTTACATCATTTGCATACACTGCAGGTACATCCACTTTGCCTGTAGCACCAGCACAGTGTTCCAGGAAATACCTTTTCAGCAGAGTAGAGGTGGGACTGGCCTCTTACAATATATTCAAAGGGAAAGATTACCCACCCCCCCAAAAAAAATCCCAAAACAAAAAAAATAAAAAACAAAAAGAAACCCCAACCAAACAAGAAGTCAAGCATTTTGGTTGTGTCCAAACTCCTCTTCCAGCCCGCAGTTCTTTCAAAAGGAAAATCAGGGACTCAGACGCTCACCAAAGTCTCTTCCAACTACGAAAAGTTTAAAAAAAAGTCTTAATCTAGTTTTGTTCTTCATTTTAGATTACTCCATAAACAGAAATTGCCAGACAGAGGACTTTTCAGACATCTTTAAGGTTTTTTTTTTCCAAGTAAACACATCTAAATTTCAAAACCAAACAAAAACAAACCTATGTATATCGTTAAACTTAACTACCTCAGGTCAAGCTCAACCATTATGTAAAGGTCACCAAAGATCAGCAAATAATGGATTGTTCCCACACTGATGATTCTGTAGAGGCAGTTTATAAATTATGACGGCATTTATTCTTGCTCCCAGCCTTCTTTAGCAAAAAAGTAATCATTCTGATGTGAACAGGCATGTGAAGTAAGGGTTTCACACTCAAGCACTTAGGATGCAGGTAAGAACGTCACCCACAGAGCGGCAGAGTGTGAGAGAATTGGCACCTGGAGAAGCTGGCCAATCAGAATGTGCACATCTTACAGAAAGGCGCTCCTGAAAAGAGGACAACTGTGGGCCAAACAAAAGTTCTCTGTGCGTGAGTCTCAGCCCCGGAGCCAGTGATTTGTGAGTTCCGAGACGCAGAGGCAAACTACCCATCTGCTACTTGCGGACCCTAACCAATAAACAGACTTAAGCTTCAATCGTCAATCACTGTACCACTTTTAGAGGCATATGAGCTAGTCAAGTAGAAGATATTCGCTCCTTTTTTTTGGTTACAGAATTGAGATGAAGACTTTCGGCATAAGGACGCTACCTTGGAAATGGAACTGAGCCTATTTCTTTCAGTGCAGTGGATACAGACCCCCGTTCCGTTCCAGCAGATTCCTCTGCTAGGCTGTGTGTTACTGCCGTGCGCTCCACTCCGACAGGGCCCCACTCTGGGCTCCCTAAGCCCCTGTTAAGCACCCCCGCCTCTCCTGGAATGGGTATTAGGGGCAAGCAGCTCAGGGTGCCACGGGGCATGGGAGGAGGAAACTCAGCATCCCCCCTTCATCACCTGCAGCACCCAGAAATGCAGGAACTGATAGGACTTCCTGCCGGAGACCAGCGGGGAAGCTCACGGAAAACGCCTCTCTTCTGCAAGGTTGAGGGGACTCGGGGAAGAGACTGCTTCTTGGAAAACAGCCCCTGGTGAAGAACGCATTTAGAGAAGTGAAAACTTTTCTCTAGCACTAAGCTTTATACCAGGGACCTTTTAGGATTTCTTCCCACTTCCCCGTGTCTGTTCCCATCTTTCCCCCATGCTCCCTCTCTATCAGGACTCGCGCAGATGGACGCTGTAAAACTTAGAACACAGTGCTTCGGGCTGGGGTCGCTCAGGCTTGGGTGTTGGTCACCTGTGTTTTCACGCTGCACCTAGACAGGCCAGGCTCCCAGTAGCCTCTAAGGAAGTGTTGGCTCATTCGGTCATCCATCTCTTAGGGCTAGTTCCCCCTCCGCCTCCCCCGCCATCATGCCAGGTGCCCTACAATGGAGCCTCTTGTTAGTTTCCTAGGGCTGCTGTGACAGATGACCCCAGACTTGACTTGATGGCTTAAAATCACACACGTGTATCCCCTCACAGTTCTGGAGGCCAGATGTCTGAAATTAGCATCTCGGGGAAGAACTGAGGTGTTCGTGGCAGAGCTGCGCTCCCTCTGGAGGTTCTAGCGGAGAATCCGTCCCTTGTCTCCTCCAGTTTCTGGTGGCTGCAGGCATTCCTTGGCTTGTGGCAGCATTACTGGAATCATCAAGGCCAGCCTTTTCAAATTTCTCTGTGTCCTGTCTTCACCATTGCCCCCTCCTGTGGTCAAATCCCCCTCTGCTCCTCTCCTAGGAGACTTGTGATTACAGACCTACAGATAATCCAGGAGGGTCCCCCCATCTCAGCAACAGCAGTCACATCTGCAAAGTCTCTTTTGCCTTATAGAAGATGATATTTCCGGCTCTGGGGACTAGGGCCTGATACCTTCAGGGGTCATTACTCAGCCTACCCTATCCCTCCAAAGAGAAGGATGTCTGGACTTAGAAGCAGGTGAGGCACATTGAGTCCTCACTAAGAAACACGTGGAGGGAGGCTGTGCTACCTGGCCCACAGCTGCTCAGTCCAGCAGCAGGATAATATCTGAGCTAAGAAATAAAAAATCCAGACTAATCCAAATGCAGGATCCTGCGCTCAGAGAGTGGGGCAGGCCTTTAGTAAACAACTGCTTTAATTTCCACCTGGCCTCAGGCTGCAGCGACTCTGACCGCTGGGGTAGTTCTCTTTCTGCTTAAATGCTTGGAAGGGGCGCAGTTAGTAATCCCACGCTTATAAGCCAGTTCTTCCCGAACAATCTGATCATACCACACGCTCCCACAGCCTACATGAACACACTGGTGAGTTCTCAGCCCCTTGGTGATGAAGTTCAAGCCGCCTACCTACCTTCCCAGCCCTTTGTGGTGTCGGGCAAAGCCTAATCCTCTGCACCTCCCCAGCAGTAACCTCTACCCCATGTGTGAGCGCTTAGAACTCCCCGGACACGCCCTGCTATTCATGGCCCCCCTGCCCCCTGTGGGCCCGGGTGGCAGGCACGTGGCGCTTGCTGGCTGTGGCAGAAGTTGCCCTTCTCTCTCTTTTTTATTTTTTATTTTATTTATTTATTTAACATCTTTATTGGAGTATAATTGCTTTACAATGGTGTGTTAGTTTCTGCTTTATAACAAAGTGAATCAATTATACATATATTTATGTTCCCGTACTTCTTCCCTCTTGCATCTCCCTCCCTCCCACCCTCCCTACCCCACTCCTCTAGGTGGTCACAAAGCACAGAGCTGATCTCCCTGTGCTATGCGGTTGCTTCCCACTAGCTATCTATTTTTACATTTGGTAGTGTATATATGTCCATGCCACTCTCTCATTTTGTCCCAGCTTACCCTTCCCCCTCCCCATATCCTCAAGTCCATTCTCTAGTAGGTCTGTGTCTTTATTCCCGTCTTGCCACTAGGTTCTTCATGACCTTTTTTTTTGGGGGGGGGGATGCCCACCTTGTTCTTTGGGCCTTTTTGGTTAATCTGTTTTGAGGCTCTGTTATTAGGTATGTGCACATTTATAAGCATGTCTCTTCTTATCCTTCCACTTCTGCTGATGTGCTACCTTCTTTACCCTGAGTGCTTCCTGCCTTAGAGTTTGACACTAGCATAGCTGCCTCTGCTGTAGCATAATTGCACTAGTATTTTCTTTTTTTTTTTTTTTTTAAATTTACTTATTTATTTATTTATTTTTGGCTGTGTTGGGTCTTCGTTTCTGTGCGGGGGCTTTCTCTAGTTGTGGTGAGCGGGGGCCACTCTTCATCGCGGTGCGCGGGCCTCTCACTATCGCGGCCTCTCTTGTTGCGGAGCACAGGCTCCAGACGCGCAGGCTCAGTAGTTGTGGCTCACGGGCCCAGTTGCTCCGCGGCATGTGGGATCTTCCCAGACCAGGGCTCGAACCCGTGTCCCCTGCATTGGCAGGCAGACTCTCAACCACTGCACCACCAGGGAAGCCCTAGTATTTTCTTTGTACTGGTTTTTTTCCCTTTTTTCTTCTTGCAGGTTTTACGCAACTTTTTGAGTTTATAGACGTGTCACATGTAACAGCATATAGCCAGATTTTCTAAGTTAAAAATGATCTCTGACAGCTTCTGTCTAGTTATAGAAAGTTTTCATTGTGTTGGGGTACTCATATTTCCTGAATTCATGTCATGCAAGTAAGTCCTTCATGATTTTTGCCTCCCTTCAAACCTCTTTAATATGATGTAATAATAATAGAATTAAATTGATAATTAAAACAATAATAAATGATATTAAAATTGACTCAATATTTAAAAATTCAAATAGGTGCTACCTACTTAAGTCCTAATTACCTGTCCTAATTAATAATATCGATATCTATGAGGTCACAGGTTTAATAAAATACATGTGTGTGTATGTGTCTGTGTCCTAAAAGATATTAAAGTACATTCGAAAGCATTGAAATTAAAATGTTTCTTCACACACTACTTGGAATCTTCTAGAATACCTCCAGGATGCATACCTTTGTCTCAGAAGCTCTAGAAAATTAATAATAGTTTATTTTCTAAAATAAATAACTATTTACGTTAAGTCTAGTTAGATCAGCAAAGACTTTGAGGACTTTTATAACAATAAATACAGGAAAACAAAATTAGCAGGTAAGGGCATCTGGGGCAAAGAACAATGAGCGTAAAAAACAGTGAAAGCAGGGCTATGCAATGGCAGTGAGCAGTGGTCTGCGAGACCTAAGTCCCTGATTTTATTTGGTAGAAACATTAGCAGGACAAGACCATGCATGTTTCCTAGTTATAGTGCCCATAAAAATAAAAAATAAGTCAGATGTTCAGAAAGCCTACGAATGTTCCAGTAACTGCGAGGTGATTTCTCCCTGGTGCCTGGGGGTAGGGACCCGTGTGATGCTTCCGGGGGCAAAGGCATAGCATGTCCCCTGCAACGGGACCAGAGCACCGTGTCTGCAGGTGAGGAAGCAACAAGCGAGATGCAAGAACGCTGCTCTGCTCTTTTCTCCTGGTGCCGCTGAACCAAGGTGGGAAGGAGGGGACCGTAGGCCGGAGGGGCTGCTCTAAGGAAGGAAAGCCTCCGTTAATAATATTTCTGTCACCTGAGCTTCTAATGGGGCCGTGAGCAGCAAAGAGCTCAAAGTTATATGACTTGAAAGGTGCCTGGAGCGCGGCTGTTCTATTTTACTAAATTCAGACTGAGTCGGGCTAGCTCAGTCCCCTTTATTATGCTTTTACACACACTGTCACACACACCACACACAATACACTCACACACACGTGTGCATACAAACCTATGAACACACTCTCACATATGTGCACATGCTTACACCACCCTCACACATACCCACACCCACAGTACACACACATACACAGCACAATTTACTTTTTAAAATGTAAGTTGCATGTGTGTGTGTGTGTGTGTGTGTGTGTGTTTATCTTGACTTGTTTGCCTTTAAAGCTCTGTCTTGGGGACACTCTGTGCTGCCTTTATTCAGCACCTGGTCCGCACCAACTCAGCTTCAGTTTTGCTGTGTTTTGTTCCAGGCAGGGTCTAAGCCTGAGGGTCACATGGGTTGGGACTTGAGACCCCCTCCAGTGATGAAGAAGCCAGCTGGGGAGACGGTGGGTGGACTTGCTTGTAATGCCTTCCGTCTTACACTTATCATCTGTATGACCTCGAGTTAGCTACTCAAAAATAATTTGATTTTACTGTATTGTCAATGAAGACACTAATACTATTTTATACAATTTGGGTTCCTGTTTATAAACACTTAACATTTTGCCTGGCTCACAGAGGTCTGTTATTAAATACATTATTAGCAATTTAAAATTCCTTGGATAATTTCTGTGTCCTAAACATCAAAACAAAATAAAGACTACTGTCCAGACTAAGGAAGAATATTTGGATGATGCATTCTGTTAGTTATTTATTTCCCAAAGGGACTGGGGACAGTTTTTCTTCAGATATTTTGGAGACTTTTGACATTTTCTACTCTCGTATTCTGAGTAGACGGCACAATTACTCTCTACCTTGAAGGAAAATCACATGGTACATTTTACCTGTAAACTGTTTGATTGATTTTCATCATATTTCAGAGTGTGAAGAGCACGGATGTATCCAGGGAGCGGCTGATCGCTTGAGTTAATCTCAAATCTGTTAAGCAAAGCCCGACAGTGTCGGTCAGAGAGAAGCATCAGGGGTAGAGGAAGGGCATTAGCTAAGGAATGCCTAATTTTTTGACATTAAATAAGCAGTTTGAAATATGCAGTGATTACAAAGTAACATGCATTATGATGATAATTTCCAATTTCCAATCCTTTAGCTGAATATATTTGAGATATTGCTACCACTATGGTGTATGTGTCTGTTTAAAAGGAGTTTTTTCTCTTTCCCATTAAACATCAGTTGGTAAAAGTGATAGGGGGGGGGGATGGATGGGTGAAATGTTAAGTGTGATTAAACACCAAGATTTGGCTTTAACTGCCAACCCCCCAGCTTGGCCACAGAAAATCAAACCAAACCCACTCCAGGAATCCTTGTGTATTAAGGAGAAACTCCAGCCTCCAGGGGCTGACGTGGTCAAATCTGTCACACTGAAGGACTTTAAGGATGTTGCCCAGGAAAGAATAAGTCTTGGGGTTTTCCAGGGCAGGATGTGTGGGTTGAATGACTTTTTATTTGATTTTTTCTTAATTTCCTGAATATGTAGGCAACAGTTGTGAGCCCTGAAGGCCCAGGGTTGGGGGGAGAGCTGTGGTCATGTACCTACGCTCTCAGGGAATTACAGAATGGAGAGAAGGCAGAAGGTTCAGGGAGGTCATTTGTGGAACGGAGCTGGATTCCATGTGTGGGAGTGAGGGAAGGATAGGTTGGTTTCACGCTGAGGGCCTAGGCCACTTGACATGTTATGTGCAGGTGGCTGGAAAATGCTTTTCCTTTGCAGGCAGGGCTGACCCTACACTGGGAGGCCTCTTGTTCTGCAGTTCAAACTAGGAAGGGAGGGCCTTGAGGGTCTCAGGTGTGGATGTGGGATGATGTAAGAAAGACTCCATTACCATGTGATCTAGCAATCCCACTCCTGGGCATATATTCAGACAAAACTCTAATTCAAAAAGATACATGCACATCAATGTTCATTGCAGCACTGTTTACAGTAGCCAAGACATAGAAACAACCTAAATGTCCATCAACAAAGAAACGGATAAAGAAGATGTGGTACATATATACAATGGAATACTAAACAGCCATGAAAAAGAATGAAATAATGCCATTTGCAGCAACATGGATGGACCTAGAGATGACCATACTAAGTGAAGTAAGTCAGACAGAGAAAGACAAATATCATATGATATCGCTTATATGTGGAATCTAAAATATGACACAAATGAACTTATCTATGAAACAGAAACAGACTCACAGACATAGAGAAAAGACTTGTGGTTGCCAAGGGGGAGGGGGATGGGGGACGGCTAGATTGGGAGACTGGAGTTAACAGATGTAAGCTTTCATATATAAAATGGATAAACAACAAGGTCCTACTGTATAGCACAGGGAACTGTATTCAATATCCTATGATAAACTGAAGTGGAAAAGAATATTAAAAAAAGAATGTATCTATATGTATAACTGAATCACTTTGCTGTACAGCAGAAATTAACACATTGTTAATCAACTATACTTTAATTTAAAAAAATAAAGAATGGCTCCAAAAAGATGGATTACTCCTTTCAGAAGATTTTGAATTCAGAGTGTAACATGCAACATAAAAGGACCATCTTTAGTGTGCTTTGACCCTGAATCTTGCATTGCATGTCACAGCCCAGCCACGCACTGGACAAGGGCCAGTCATCAGGGTCAGGTTACAATGGATTCAGCAAGAAGTGGTGCTGCTGGAAAAGGGGAGAAGGAGGAAGTTCAACTGCAGAAGAATGATTGGCAGGAGACAGGCATCAAAAGTCTCAGAGTCTCCACTGCCCTTGACCTACAGCCACACTCAACTAAATCACACACACACAATGCAAACCCTAAGAAGATAGGTGCTACAGAAGGAAGAGACACTGGAGGAAGGACCAGGAGTTTCCCTAAAATGCACAAGGAAGCTATTTCCATTTTGTCTTGAGTACTGATCTTCTCTATCATGTCAGGAATTAATCTCTTGGGATTACTTAGAAAATAATAAAATGAACTGACTCATCTTTTCTGTAGTAATTTTCCTCCTTTTCTTGCCCTCTTTGAAAAGTGCAAATCATCACTGGAGTCATCAGAAGCAAAAGAAAATTAAACTCTTGGAAGAAAACATAAGCATACATTTTCATGACCTTTGCTCGGCATTCGTTTCTTAGGTATGATACCAAAAGCACGAACAACAAAATAAAAAAAAAATAGATAAATTGGACTTTATCAAAATTAACTTTTGTTCTTCAAAGGACACTATGGAGAAAGTGAAAAGACAACCCACATAATAGGAGAAAATATTTGTAAATTATATATCTGATAAGAGGCTAGTATCCACAATATATAAAGAACTCTTACAACTCAACAATAGAAAGACAAATAGCCCACTTAAAAATGGGCAAAGGACTTGTATCCATTTATTCATATAAAATATACAAATGTTCCATTGGCATATTCAACGATGCTTAATATCATTAGTCATCAGAAAATGCAAATGAAAACCACAATGAGATACCACTACACACCCATTAGTACAGCTAACATAAAAAGATAGAAATTAACAAGTGCTGGTGAGGATGTGGAGAAAATAGAACACTTATACATTGCTGGTGGGCTTGCAAAATGGTGCAATTTCTTTGGAAAACAGTTTGGCAGTTCCTCAGAACGTTAGACATAGAGTCACCCAGCTCTTCTACTCCTAGCTCTAAACCCAAGAGAAAAGAAGACAAACATCCACACAAAAACTTGCGCACAATTGTTCATAGTAGTGTTATTCATAATAATAAAGAAATGAAAACAACCCAAATCTCCATCAACTGATGAATGGATAAACAAAATGTGGTATTTCTATTAACTGCAACAAAAAGGAATGAAGCAGTGATGTATGTTACAACGAGGATGAATTTGAAAACAAACATGATGCTGAGTGAAAGCAGTCAGACACAATGGCCACATATGTAGGATTCTTTTTATATGAAGTAGAGTCAAAGTCATAAAGGCAGAAAGTAAATTAGTGGTTGCCAGGGGGCTGAGGACCTGACTGTGAATAGTATGGAGTTTCTTTGGGGATGATAAAAATGTTCTGGAATTATACAGCAGTGATGGTTGCACAGCTTTGTGAATATACGAAAAACCACTGAACTGTACGCTTTAAAAGGATACATTTTATCATATGTAAATTATGTCTTAATGTTTTAAAAGGAAGCAGAGAGGAAGAAGGCATAGTGCACACATGAGCCATTTGTGAACAAGACAGTGGGAGTCGTATTTCAAGGTCAAAGCTTTGGAGCATCAATTATTTCAGCCAGAAATATATACATAAACACTTTCGGGGTGTTACGGGTGATGGGCTGGCGTGTAAGCCTCAGCTGAACCAGTGGGCTGGTGGATGATGCATCCTGTGAGGCAGGGAATGGAGTGGGCGGCGGGCCTGACCCAGCTCTCCCCCTGGGGTCCAAGCCCAAGACCACAGAGCCTTATCCAGCTGTGAGCTCCAGATCCAGCCCCGGCTGGGGGTCCGGGACCTACTGCTCAACCCCAGCCTTTGACCAATCAAGCAGCAAACAGGGGAGCCTCACCCTGCCCTCTTCTCCTCCGGGCACCTTCCCCCCTTCCCCTGTGGTACAAAACCCATCCATTAGCAGGGCCCCTTGACTGCAGTTGGCTCCTCTTTTTATGCATATGCATCTGGGTCTGATGAGCTCCCACACAGGCTATAGGGAAGATGTAGTTCCATCTGCAATGGATTTCTCAGATGCTTGAAGATAAATCATTCAGAATCCATTAAGAGAAAAAGAAAGGCAAAGGTGATCTGTTGGCCGTAGGGAGCTGTGAGGGAGTCCCATGACCTGTGGAAGCTGAGTCACCGTGAGATGAGTAATACTGAGAGGAAACAAATGTATAGAGGCTTCCGCAAACGCAGGGAGGCCAGGCCTGCCCCTTGGACACAATGTGCTGGGAGGTCTGGGAAAAGTACGCTGATGTTTAGGATCAGCTTATCTGGGATTCCCTCATCGCTAATTACAACCCCCTTGCAGAGTTGCATCACTATTAATTTTCCCTGAGTGGACTGGTTATTTGCTCTTGAGGTCCTGCCCACGTCCCTCAACTCCCACGCCAAGGATTTGGTTCTCTGGTGACCCGTGCATTTTTCTTCTGGCCTCAAATCCTTCTAGGAGTGAGGAAAGTCCCAAGATGAAGCTGCCAAACTTAATCCACTTCCCTACAAATTGTATTAATACAAATAGAAGAGGCAACATGAAAACTGTTCCACAAAATTGAACTGTTTAGACACCCTGAACAGTTGGGGGTTAATTATTTATTTTTTTTAACTTAATTCACTGAAGATTTATTGAGGACCTAATAGATGCTAGAAATTATGCAAGGTGGGTTAGGAGATAGATGAATCACAAATGAATTTCATCCTCAAAGAGTTTACAGTTTTAGGAGGCATGATTTGTTCACTGTCAGTAGAAAGAAATCTAAGTTATGAGAAAAGAATAATAGAGGTAAAGGAGTTGGTAGAGACTTCTGCATGGGAATATCCTGTAGCATGAGTACCATGAAGGAAGAACTAAATATTCCTAGAGCAAAATGTCTGAAGTGTTGGGGGTTAATTGTAAAACACAGTAATTAAAACAAAAAGGCCCTGCTCTAGAAATGGTTTAGTATCTTTGAGAAGGAAAGAAACCGACGTGGTAGTGAGTTTGCCCTTGAGTTCTAACCTCAGCTCTGGGAAGTGGTTTACAGAAATGTCCCAGGGAAAGTGAAGGGGGGACTTGGACCCGCTTCTTCCAGGTCCTGGGCTTGCCAAATCAAGGAGGGAACGTGGGTGCACAGATACCCCTGGGCTGTGAGAGAGCTTCTCCTGCTGCTGAGATCTAAGGCAGTGGGAGTCATGGAAACCCGAGAGGTGGGGGGAGAGCAGCAGTTTGGGGGGCACCCGCTTACTGGTGCAGCCCGGGGAGCCTGATGGTGAAAGGCTGGCCCCAGTTCTAACGGCCCCTGGCTTTCTCTGCCTGATGAAATTGGTTCTTTCTTGATTTCTAAAGGGGTGATGATTATTAAGGCTCTTAATAGATTGCTCTACGAGGAGAGAACTAAAATTTCCCCTCACAAAGTCCACTGTCTTTGTGACCCTCCTGTCTGGGCTTAGCTATTATGAATAATGCTGCTATGAACACGGCGTACATGTTTTTGTGTGAACACGTTTCCAGTTCTCTTAGGTATACACCTAGAAGTGCAGCTGCTGGATTGCACGGCACTTCTATGTTCAACTTTTTCAGGAGCCGCCAAAGGGTTTTTCTCAGTGGCTGGGACACTTGACATTCCCACCAGCAAGATCTGAGGGTTCTAATTTCTCAGCATCCTCACCAACCTGGTTATTTTGTGTCCCTTTCTTTCTCTTCCTTCTTTCCTTCCTTCCTTCCTTCCTTCCTTCCTTCCTTCCTTCCTTCCTTCCTTCCTTCCTTTCTTTCTTTTATCATAGCCATCCCAGTGAATATGATGAACTATCTCATTCTGGTTTTTGATTCTCATTTCTCTAATGACTCCTGATGTTTAATATCTTTTTCTGGGCTTATTGGCCATTCGTATGTTTTGTTTGGAGTCTTTTCAAATTCTTTACCAATTTTTAAGTTGAATTATTTGTCTTTTTATTGTTAGTTGAATTGCTAAGAGTTCCTTATATACGCTAAATATCAGATCTTTATCACTATATGAATTGAAAATACTTTCTCCCATTCTTTGGGTTGTTTCTTTCACTTTCTTGATATTGTTCTCTGATGTGCAAATGTTTATAATTTTGATGACATCTGATTTTATTTTTTTCCTTTGGTCATATCCAAGAAATTACTGCCAAATTCACAATCATACAGATTTATATCTTCTAACAGTTTTATAGTTTTAGCTCTTACGTTTAGGTGTGTTTGATCCACTTGGAGTTAATTTTGGGTATGGTGTGAAATAGGGGTCTTCATTCTTCTGCATGTGGAAATCCACTTGTCACATCAGCGTGTGTTGAAAAGCCTGCTCTTTCTCCATTAAAGTGTCTTGACTGAAGTTTTATTGTAAATAAAAAGTTGAAATCTACTATCTGACTTACTTTTTTTCTAATTTCAGAGTTCCATTAGAGTCATTTCTGGTGGTTTTCACTGGACAATATCTCTTAAAATTTTTGGTGATTTTAACTGCCATGTTCAAAATGATTTGAAACAGGCAGAAAAGCTGAGTGCTTAAAAAATTTTCTCCAGTGTGTCTTGTATAAGAAAATACATAATTTACAAACCCTATGCCCTTCTGCATGTTGTACCACTCCTGAAATGCTCTGGCCTCCTCTTTGCCGTTTAAAACTCAGTTCCAGTCTGTCCTCCTGGGGGGAAGCTGTCCCAGGGCTTCTGTGTCACCCCTGGGGCTTCCGGACTTGGGATTTTACACGCCTCCATTACTGAAGTGCAATCACTTATTTACACCCCTGCCCTCCTCTCCCCTTTTCTCTGAGCAGATGAAACTGAGCCACTCGGGCCGGAAGTGGGCCCTTGGGCTTAGGCTGCACTCACGTTAGCCGTGCGTACAAATCCCCTTCGCAGAACGATGCCCCGACCGGGGAGCCCTGGGAAAGCGTGGTGTGGTCTTGTTTGTCAGGACTGATGCAGGGCACGGCTGGCATTCATCTGGGGCCAGGGCACGTGGCACTAACCATCTCACGGTGGGCAGGACGATTATTCATGGTGCAGGTTTATCCTGCCCTCCATGCAGTGGTGCCTACTTTGGGAAACCCTGACTCCTAAAACAGCAAACAAACAAACAATTAAAAAACCTCATTATCAGGTTAAAGAAAAGTCCCAGAAATTTCATTTAGGACTTCTTGAGAAACGATCAGTCACATAGTCAGTGCAGGAGAATTAGGATTCCAGAAGACAAAGTCAGACCAGGGGTCCCTCCAGTGCAGTCCTGGGTCCCCTGTGATGCTGAGGGGGGCTGCCGGAACACCTCCGGCTGCCCCCACCTCCTCTGGCAGTGTCTTCCCAGGTGCTCAGCAGCGGCTGGAGGGGCCTCGCATCCTTCGTACCTCCTCCACGTCCACTACCTTATTCCTCACTTCCTAGCTGACGGTCACTTCCTACAAGTGCTGCACCACGTTGAGCACAGACGCCCCCTCGCTGTCCCACCCAAGTCATGGGACTCAGCAACCTGAACCGTCTGCCCCTTTGCCCAGTGATGGGCAAGGGCTGGACTTTTTGCTTCTGGAGGCAGTTCCAGCCCCGCCTCCATTCACAGGGGCTCCCGGGAGGAGGTGCCCCTCTCTGCACACAGCTCTGTGCCTGCTTCCCGTGGTTTTGTGCACATTTGATATTTTGCTCACCTTGTGGCATCTGCCTGGAGGGTCTCTACCTTTTTCTTTGGACCCCAGCCTGTCCCCCTGATCTGATAAGTGGCTCTACTTCCACCCTCACCCCAACCTCAGCACTGACACCACGGTTTTAACCTGAACATGTTCATTTCAGTGTCTCTATTCCTGCTCTGATGCCAGGTGCTCCCTGCTTCCCATCTGTGACACCTATTCCACAATAAGTGTAGAAATCAGCTCAGGGCAGGGGTGGGTCACACACCTCACCTCGTTAACAGTGGGAGCCCAGATGGAGTCAGTGATGAACTGAATGGATTTATCTACAAGCTCACTGAACTGCTGGTATTTTTAGCCTTTGTGATTTTGGGAGCAACGTTGTCTGTCCTCATGGTGTTATTGGATGTCTGACACCTTGATGTCCCACAGGACTTTGGGTGGGTAACACGGGATAAAAGGGGAGAAAACAGAGAGAAGGAGGAATTGGGGGAGATTCCTGGAAGGAAAAGTTTCTTTAGCTTTGTGACCCTAGAAACCACAAGCTTGTGGTCCTGGCGTTAAGGACGGGCTGCTGAGCACATTCGCTCCAAGGGCCATGACCTGAGAACATTCACAGAGAATGTCCCATGTGATCAAACTCAAAGCATGACCTGGGAGGAGATTCCTGGCGCACAGTGGCTGAAAGCAAACTGTGGGGAAAGTAGGTTTTCTCTTTACTTGAAGGTTCTTTCTGTGTTAGAAAGAAAGTTTTGTCAGTGTCTCCTTCTCACACTCACTATGCAGTGAACTCTAGTTAGTAAGATGTTAGGGTTGAAGAGGAGAAAAGAAAAGGCATCCCCAGTGATGGGCAGTGTTTTCCTTTGTCAGGAGACAGCCACTGAGGATGGCTTTAAAGAGATCTGAGCTCTGCACACAAAGACCACTGTTTAAATGGTGATTGATCCTGGGTTATGGTGACTCTATCCTAACAGTATCTTACCTTTTACAGGGCTTCGACTTTTCAAAGCATTTTTATGTCTTTCACGCATTTGCTTTTCAGGAGGAAGCCGGACCCAGCACACAGCCTTCTCCTTACGTGGTTCTGTGTGCAAATTCATAATTTGGGCGATTCCATTTCATTTCGGCAAATCTTTATTAAATAGTTAATGTTTAGTACCCACCTTGCATTTGCTGTTTCACTGGCAAAGCAATATGCCCCAGACACACACATTTCCTCTCTCCTTGGTGATTCCCCAACTCCCTTCCCCACCAAAAGAACTTGCAAGAAAATTAGAATCTATTTGGAAGATAATCTTTGTTCTTCTACTCGTTACATATTTGTTCATTTATGATGTTTGTGGAACGTGTGAAGAAGTTTCTGGTCCTTTCAGTTTTGGTAAAAAAGTGCCTCTACTGAGGAAGGGGCTTTGTCCGCATGAAAACCACTTTCTGCATAAGTGGGTGCATGTCTGTGTCAGTCAGGCCTGAGGCTATTCCGATCGAAGGTTAAAGCCAGCTTGCTCTGCGTAGTGGGTGGCGGCGAAGGAGAGGATGTGTGGCGGTCCTCAGAGGTACCATGCAGTGCCTGGAGGCGGGAGGATGGTGACCAAGGTGGGAGGTACCTGCAGAGAGAAGCAGTGGAGCTTGGAGGGGGCTCGTATTTGGACATGATGCATTGGTGATTCTCCCAGGGCCCCTGAAGGGACACATCTCAGGGGCTGCTGTGGATAGACTATTTGTGTCCCCTCCAAATTCATATGCTGGAGCCTAAATCCACTTTGTGATGGTATTTGTGAGGTGGGGGGGAGCTTTGGGAAGTGACTAGATGTGGATGAGGTTGTGAGGATGGAGCTCCCGTGGTGAAATTACTGCCCTTTTAAGAAGAGGAAGAGCCCGATGCCCTCTCTATCTGCCGTGAGAGGCCACCTGCAAGCCGGGAGGAGAGCTCCCAGCAACGCCAGATCCGCCTGCACTTTGCTCTTGGACTTCCCAGCATCTTCAAGTGTGAGATAGAATCGTTTGCTGTTTAAACTCCCTGTTCGGTCTGTTGTGTCCTGGGATGGCAGCCTGAATGGACTCAGACAGAGGCCAGTTGACAAGCAGAGCCTAGAGAGAAAAAGATTCTGAGGCTGAAGACCAAGCAGGGTCTGTGGAAGGGGCCGCGGTTTCCAGAGAAGGGGCCCACGGAGGACGGCAGAGCTGCAGGGGATCCTGCTGCCGGGCAAATGAAGTGGGGAGGACATTCGGGGAGAAGCCACTTGGAATCAGAATAGGCGGTTTGTTTTTCTACATCTCTGACTCAGTTGGACCTAACATGGGCAAAAATATTAAGGTGAGCTCAGCTTCCAAAATCACCATTGTTGCCATGGTGAAAATGTGGAAAACAGGTTGGTAAATTATCTAGGGGACATTGTAGAAAGATCATTCCTCTAACTCAGAGTCTAAGAAGGGGCCTTGCCCTCCACAAAGACCTGGAAACCACCCGGGTCATCGATGGCGCCTCTTGCAGCCCCTTGAATGTCACCTGCACACAGAAGTCCTCCTGCCCCGTGGCCCACCAAACACAAGGGGTGACTTTTCCACAGGCAGCCTTTTCACCCTTGTGCCCCTGATCTGCATCTCAACCCTATGGCTGGGAGAGACGTGAGCATACAGGAAAGGCTGACGAATTAGTGTCTGAGGTTGGAACTCACCAGAAAACCCAGAATGCATTGTCCTCACGCCACGGGAGAGGGGACGCTGACCTCCAGGTACAGACAGAAGAAAGGGACTAACGTAAAACTAGTGACCACTGTGGTAGGAACGCTCTCCTGCTGTGGAGAGAAGGGCCGGAGGAGGAATGATGCTGAGATGATCCTTCGTGTTCATTCACTGTGCTTTCACACAGTATCGTCTCTCAAAATTGAAGAGAACGCCACTTGTCACATGCCGTACCCTCAGTTAATATAATAAAGAAACAGCTGTGTGTGTTTGCTTTCAAATTGTTCATGCAGGCTGCTCCGTCCTGATGCAACTTCCAACATGAATGGTTGTGCCTAGAACCTTAACCTGACCATGGATCTCTAAAGATATCACACGTTTTCTTTTTACTTCCTGCCGTCTCTCTTTATTTAAATTTTCTAAGAGTTGATTTGAGGTGTAGGTGGCTATATAGCACTCATTAAAAAAAACAAAAGTGGAAGAAAGAATAAGAAAATTATTCTTACCTGCTTTTTGAGAGTAAGGGAAGAGTCAAAAATAACTTGGTTGTTTTTTGCAAATCTTATAATGTTCTCCTGTCTCCTACCCCAACACGCACAGGTGAGTGTGTGTGTGTGTGTGTGTGTGTGTGTGTGTGTGTGTATGAGAGAGAGAAGGAATGAATCTCTGGTGCCTCTTCCTTTTCTCATAAGGACACCAGTCCTATGGGACCAGGGCCCCACCCTATGACCTCATCTAACCTTAATTTCCCCCGCTCAGGCTCCATCTCCAAATACAACCACTTGGGGGTTAGGGCTTCAGCATTGAATGGGGGGGACACAATTCAGTCCATAGCCAACAGTGTGCTGGCGGAGGGGTTTTAGGGTATTCCAGGGCCTGGGAGTAACCTTGAAGGGTACAGAAGTGTGACAAAGTACAGCACCTTCCAGGGCTATTGCTCTCACTCTAAAATGAGGGGAGAGAGGTAAAGCTGCACAAGCATTTGGCCTATTTCCCCTCAGACAGTGGGTGCAAGGGCTGCGATGGGACGTTCAGGTGCTCCCGGCTGCAGCAGACAAGCAGAACTCCAGGGCCCCGTCTGCCTTTGCAGGAGGAGGCCGCTGGGGTGGACAGTACTCTGGCCTTCCAGTCCCCGTGGGAAGGCGCGGTTTTCTGCTTGGAGGCGGCAGGGAGGCGAGAGGCGCACCGTGGTGCAGAGTCACGCCTTGCAACAAGCTGGAGGAGGAGGCGCTGGGGGAATCATGCAGACGGGTGGCCTGCACATTCATCTCCTGGTTTGAGCCTGGGTTTCCTGGGGAGGTTGGCATCCTTCCTCGGCCCCTGAGAAGATGGTGATGGACAGACGTCCAAGCAAAGCAGCAAAATGTGCTCACCCACACCTCCCGCTTCACCTGGTGGGCCGGGTGCCTCACCTCTCAGCCACAGGGTACACGGGTGCCACAGAGGCTCTGCCGGACTTCAGATTCAAGCTTTCATGCTTTGTAAACCCACCGCAGAACCCAGCTGCCGGGGTCAGCCATCAAACCTGAGGTCAGAAGAAATTTCAACCTCTGTGACCCATGGCTGCAGGTGACCCAGGTGGGAGCCTTGGGTGTCTTGGCTCAGGCCAGAGACCATGGGCGGCAGGCAGGTCGCTGTCAGGCCGAGTCCAGCAAGCACGTGGGCCCGGGGACAGTTCCTTCCAGAGACCCTGGCAGGAGGAGCGGTGGCACTGCCTTTGGTTCCCTCTGTTGCCGGGTGGGCAGGTAGCCCTGGACACCCTGGTCTGGACTCGACCCACGTGGGCTCTTGGAGAATTACAGGTGGGTTCTGCTCTGCTCATTTCTGGAGGCTGTGAGTGCATGAGTGCGGGTGTAAGGATTTCAATAGGCACCACCAAAACGGTCCTTAAAAATTCCCCTGAGCCCTCTTTATCTGCTTCTAATGCAGAGCGGGACCCTCCCCTCCCTCTGACTGGATTGCATGATACGAGATTCTGTGCTCAGGGTTAATTCATGACTTTCAGTCAAGGCTTAGTTTAAAAATAAATAAAAAGGAAGGGATAGCATCGTGGAATTTTTGAGGAATCTGAAAGATCTAATTGCTTTGTTTTATAGGCAATACATCCAACAGCAAGGGAGGGGAAACGGCTTGTCCAGGACCATCACACTGCAGCAGCTTTAAGGGAAGGGGCCCTATTTACTCGCACGTGAGTGATTGTAGAAGCAGCGCTATGCCTGGCACATAGTACGTGTGATGGGTGATTCGGCTGGTCTGAGAGCCAAGCCCTTCCTGGTATGTGCAGTGCACACCTCACCACGCCGTCTGCCACGAGGGCCTCCCTGTGGAAGGACTTCAGGTCCCCGCCTCATTCACCCTGGCTTTGAGTGCGCTTTGCTCTGGATGGCAGGGTGTGAGTACACGTGACCCGGGGCTGCTCTGGGCAGAAGCGGTAACAGGCAGCGACCGTGACCAGCAGCTGCTGACCTGCCTCTCTCTGCCATCCAAACAGTATGGCCTGGGTGGGGGGCTGCCTTTCGCCCTGGACTCGGGATTGAAGCGGATACCCAGAACAGTCCCACAGGCCACGGGCACAGCCACCGAGGCAGAGATAAACCTTTGTCCTTATAAGCCTCCGCGACCTTGGGGTTGTCCTTGCAGCCACCAAGCTGACCGACAGAGTTGGTGTGCGGTGACTACATGTGGAATTCACGGTGGCATAAATGACAAGGTGAGTAATCTGTTTTCTTTCAGTGCCTCTAGACAACGTGCTCATTTGCGGCCGTGGCTTCTTCCAGGCCGGTGGTGTGATAAGGGAGGCTGGGCCAGAGGAATCTGGGCCTGGGCGGGCTCACCATGATGGCTGGGCCGTGTTGTGTTAGAAACTAGCCTGGGCCAAGCTGCCGGTCCCTTGCACTTTGCAAAGCTGGTGCAAACTGCAGGCCTCAGCTATCGGGGCCCATCGAGGGCATGAGCCCTGCTGCCTTCACTTCTGGCAGCCTTGGGGCATCTGGTAAGTGTGGTAAGTAAAGCCATTTTCTCACCTGGAGGAGAATAAAAGTAGCGTGAGTGAGTGACGTGGTCTGTCGTGTGTGTAGGTGAGACTCCTGTGTCTGGCCCTGGCGTCCTGGCGTGCATATTAATTGTGCCCGCTTGTACTCTCCAAAGCGATCCTGTTTCCACCTGGAAATCAGCAAATAGGACTTGCTGAAGTGTGTAAGCCAAAAGCTTTTTTTGAGTTGAAAAAAGTCAAAATTAATTATGAGGAACAAAACCTGACTTCAGATACATGCCCATCCCTGCATTCTGCATGTGCATGTCTGAATATCTGTGTAGAGACAAAACAGGACACGGACTTGACAGATCTGTGTTTCCAGTCCCTCATCTCGGCACCCTTTCTCCACGTCTAAGGGACCGAGAAAAGCTGGGTTTGGTTCTGGGGCAAAGCATCATCTCTGTGGCATCTCCCCTTGATCCAGTGACTCTGCTCACCTGAGGGAAGCAGCAACCTGGGCAGGTCAAGGGTTTCCCCCAGTGGACAGCAGGCTTCACTCTGAATCTCCGAGTGTTGGGTGTCATGACACCAGGCACGTGGATGGTTACAGAGCAACTGGGGAAATCAGCATCAGACACTAGGCCACGGCAAGAAACCAGCTAGGTGAGTTGGGCTCTGGCCTTTGATGACCCCTCACCAGCCGGCGACCAGGCTAAGGTTGTCATCCCTGGCCTGTCCTCTGCGAGCAGCAGGAGAATGTTTTCTGGAACGGCTGCTCTGCTCAAAGGGACTTATTTTAAAGACTCTGAATTTATGACCCTGTTGGAGGGCTGCCATTCATAAGTTGAGTTTCACTATAATCCAACCTCCTAATGTCTTCGCAAACCTGACTTTTAAAGGGCAGGAATCTTGTACAGGGGAAAAAGAGGGGTGAATTTTGTGGCCCAGAGCTTGTGATGATGTGATCGTCAGTTGTAGGACTCAGCAGAGAAAATTAGAGCCTATGACAATGCTCTTTAAGTTTTATGAATAAAAAAAACAGAGCTACCATCCTGTAATCCAACTCCTGGGCATGTAGCCAGAGAAAACTCTAATTTGAAAAGATACATGCACTCCAATGTTCAGAGCAGCACTGTTTACAACAGCCAAGGCATGGAAGCAACCTAAGTGTCCATCGACAGAGGAATGGATAAAGAAGATGTGGTATATATATATATGTGTATATATATGTGTGTGCGTATATATATATATATATATATATATATATATATATATAATGGAATACTACTCAGCCATAAAGAAAGAATGAAGTAATGCCATTTGCAGCAACATAGATGGACCTAGAGATTATCATACTAAGTGAAATAATTCAGACAAAGACAAATATCATATGATATCACTTATATGTGGAATTAAAAAAAATGATACAAATGAACTCATTTACAAAACAGAAAATAGATGCACAGACATAGAAAACAAGCTTATGGTTACCAAAGGGGAAGGGGGGGAGGGATAAATTAGGAGTTTGGGATTAACAGATACACACTACTATATATAAAATAGATAATTGACAAGGACCTACTGTACAGCACAGGGAACTATACTCAATATCTTGTAATATCCTATAAGGGAAAAGAATCTAAAAAAGAATATGTAGATGGTTATATATCTATAGATAGTTATATATCTATAGATAGTTATCTATAGAGATAGTTATATATAGAGAGAGTTTGATATATATATAACTGAATCACTTTGCTGTATACCTGAAACTAACAAAACACTGTAAATCAACTGTATTTCAATAAAATTTTTTAAAAAAAGGAATGGCAAACTTAGTATGTGGAAAATGCAGAATGACTATTTTTAAATTTTGAACTGTAATTTTGATGATGAAATCAGTGATACTCTTTTAGCAGAAAAAATGTGCCTGAGGTAGGCAAGAGGGCCTCAAGCTGGAACTGAGTCCCCTTCAGGATGACAGGAACCAGCCCACTCACACAGGGCCCCGGCTTCTAGCGACCACACAATGGCATCTGAATCACATATTAAAACACAGCCTCCTTTATATTTGGCCTTTAATTTCAGCCTCTTGCTATCTTACTGTCTTGCAAAGGATTTTGCAAAACTTTGCCCAGTGAGGCCCTTTATCTTTCATTTTCCTCCAGCACAGAGCCGAGGGCAGATCAGGCAGCTTCGTTCTGCAGCCGCCTCTTGTCATTCTTTTCCCCCTACGTGAAGGGTCTGGGTGGCAGCCTGCCCCTCTGGTCTGTCACTCCCCTCCCAATGGGGGCCAGTCTCCCCCTCCTCTGCTCCTCCCTGCCCTTGTAATGCAGCGCTTTGGGGCCGGACGATATTTTCCTGGTGAAACAAGTCCTTGAAGACGGGACCACGTCTGGCCACTCTGCACCCTTCCCAGAGCCAGGCCAGTGAAACGGGATTCGGACCATCTCCCACACGGTGGGCCCACGGGCTCACTGAGGTGGTGCAGGGCTGGCCTTGCCCCACCAGCAGCAGGCGCTATTGCAAGCCAGGGAGGTGCAGATGGGGCGTGGGGTTGGCCGCACCAGGAGCTGCACTGGGGGCAGCTGGCGTGTGGGAAGGCAGGTGTCCAGTGTAATCCCAGGCGCAGCTGCAGGTTTTCCGGGTCCCCAGTTAGGGCTGGCTTAATCCAATCCAAGGGGGATTGGTGTGATGGTTAATTCTACATATCAACTAGGCTGGGCTCTGAGGTCCACTTGCTTGGTCAAACACCAGAGCAGCGCTGTTGTGAAGGTGTATTTTAGATGTGATTAACATTTTAAAAATTAAAAAAAATTTTTTTTTGAAGTTTAGTTGATTTACGATGTTATGTTAGTTTCTGGTGTACAGCAAAGTGATTCCATATATATATATATATATATATATATATATATATATATATACACGCATACACATATACATATGTACATATTCTTTTGCAGATTCTTTTCCACTATGTTGATAGTTTATTACATGATATTGAATACTGTTCCCTGTGCTATACAGTAGGACCTTGTCGTTTACCTATTTTATATATAGTAGTGTGTATCTGCTAATCCCACACTCATAATTTATCCCACCCACCCCACTATCCCTTTTGGTAACCATAAGTTTGCTTTCTATGTCTGTGAATCTGTTTCTGTTTTGTTAGTAAGTTCATTTGTATAATTTTTTAGGTTCCACATATAAGTGATATCATATGATGTTTGTCTTTCTCTGTCTGGCTCACTTCACCTAGTATGATAATCTCTAGGTCCATCCATGTTGCTGCAAATGGCAATATTTCATTCTTTTTTATGGCTGAGTAATAGTCCATTGTATATATGTGCCACATCTTCTTTATCCATTCATGTGTTTTTTTTTAAAGTATTTTTTAAAATTAATTAATTAATTAATTTTGGGCTGTGTTGGGTCTTCACTGCTGCGCACGGGCTTTTCTCTAGTTGCAGCGAGCGGGGGCTGCTCTTCGTTGTGGCACAGGGGCTTCTCATTGCGGTGGCTTCTCTTGTTGTGGAACACAGGCTCTAGAGCGCAGGCTCAGTAGCTGTGGCGCACGGGCTTAGTTGCTCCGAGGCATGTGGGATCTTCCCGGACCAGGGCTTGAACCTGTGTCCCCTGCATTGGCAGGTGGATTCTTAACCACTGTGCCACCAAGGAAGTCCCTATCCATTCGTCTGTTGATGGACATTTAGGTTGCTTCCATGTCTTGGCTATTGTGAATAGTGCTGCTGTGAACACTGGGGTGCATGTATAGACGTGATTAACATTTCACATTTAAATCAGTGGACTTTGAGTAAAGCCGATCATCCACCACAGTGGGGTGGGCCTCATCCAATCAGTTGAAGGTCCCAAGAGCAAAGACTGATGTTTCCCTGAGAAGAAGGAATTCGGCCTCAAGACTGTAACAGAGAAACCCTGCCTGAGGGATCTGCTCGCTGGTGGGGAACTTCGGTACCTTGGGCCGGCACGAGGTAAAGAGAGCCAGGAGGGCACTGTGCCCGCTGCTCTGAGAAGGGTCTGAGGCTCGGCGTGGGCGCCCTCTGGCCTGACTCTGTCTCGGGGCCGGGAGGGGCCTCTGTGCCCCGGTCCCACGTTCACCCACAGACTCTGTTGGGACGGCCATACCGATGGGTAAGATCCAGCCAGCGGGATCTGAGTTCCCAGACCAGGGATCGAAATCAAACCCATGGCTGTGAAAGCACCAAGTTTTAACCACTGGACAACCAGGAATTCTGAGATTCATTTTCAATGCGAAGTCAGTAAATGGTGGTTCCATTCTCTACTACAGGAGAAAAAAGCAGGGTATCACGGTGATGGTGGCCTCATAGAGTGAGTTTGGGAGTGTTCCTTCCTCTGCAATTTTTGGGAAGAGTTTGAGAAGGATGGATGTTGGCTCTTCTCTGAATGTTGATGGAATTCACCTGTGAAGCCATCTGGTCCTGGACTTTTGTTTGTTGGAGGATTTTTGATCATGGTTTCAATTTCAAAAAAAAAAAAAAGAAACCCTGCCTGAGTTTCCAGCCTGCCGCTCTGCAGAACCTCTGCAGGCTCGAGGCTGCAGCACCAACTCTTACCCGAACTTCTGGACTGCTGCCTGGCGTACAGGTTTTGGACTTGCCAGCTCCCACAATCGTGTGAGTCAATCCCTTACAACACCCACCCCTCTATAAATATATTGTGCCTGTGTCTCTAGAGAATGCTGACTAATACAGCAGGGATAACAGGGTCAGGGGTCACCTTTCAATTAATCGTGTCATCTCTAGAGAGGCTGCACCTGCCCTGCGCAGGTTGCAGGTGAAGCCGTAGAAAACCTGGTCCCTGGGCGGGATGACCCCGCAGCAGTGCCCCCCTGCACAGGCTGCCACCCTCACCAACCGTCTTCCCTGAAGCCTCCTCATTCGGGGGCACTTTCTCCTCAGACTCATTCCAGCACTTTCTACCGGGTTCTGGAGCCCCATTTCTCCCTCTCTGAGGCCAATTTCCCGGTCTCTGTGCCAGCCCTCGCATCTCAGAGCAGACCTCATGAAGACTCACGAGCAGTTCAGAAGCACACCGCACAATATAAAATTTATTATAAAACTTCAGCAAATATAAATATCCAGGTGCCATTTGGAATGGAGATCGCACCGCAAGAAACAATTAAAAGCCACACGGATACTGACGGGAGGATGTCAGAGGCCCGCCGCGCAGCTTTTCACCAGGAAATAGGCCTTCCTTCTGAATGGGTGTTACAAAAACAACCAAAATTTACGGAAGCATTTTTTCTGAAAACCCCGCAAAATACAGAAACGAAACACAGGGCTCCAAGGTCATCGCTTGACGTCTGCCCAAGTGGACCCACCACCAGTCTTCAGTAGGACAGTGGGGATCCGGTGTAACCGGTAAGTCTCTAATTCAGATACAGCCTGTAATTCTGTCACTTGAAATAGAAAAGCAGTAAGAAATGGGTTTAAATAGGAAGACTCACTTGTAAATAACTGAGAAAGATAAAACGTAAAATAAGAAGATTCTCTCCTCCAGCACACGAGTCTGAAAGGGACAGAAGCACCATGGCAGGGATCTCGTTTCCCCGTTTCCAGAGGCGAGGTCCCCGATCAGGATGGAGACCAGCTCCCCTGCCCAGGCCCCGGGTCCCTATGCAGAGAAACTGCTCTTGGGGTAGGATGGGCCTGGGGACGCAGCCCAAAGCTGATCCCGCTGTCCAAAGGGACCTCCACGTGGGAGCTGGGCCGGCATCCTTAGAGGCAGGCGTTCCGTACTTCTCCCTCATTTCCTGGCCTGCCTTCCTTGACAAAGCCCTGCAGTTCTAGGTGAGCACGTGCCCTGCTGCGCAGTGCGCCCTGCGGCCTGACTGCAGATCCCCACCTCCCCGAGAGCGTGTCCATGTGCCCGGGGATGCGCTCACACGCACGAGTCACACACACGCTCACGCGCTCACACACACACACACACACACACAGGCATGCACGGAATTGTATATAAGAGCCCCGGATGGTTTTTCTTCTCCCAGCTTCCATCGTCCTCGGACGCGCCCCGGTGTAGACCACGCAGCTCGCCGGTGCTGGACACAGGTACCTCCTGCGCCCTGTCGGCTCACAGGTTGGACGCGGAGCACATCTTGCAGCACTGCTGGCCGTAGAAGTGATGGCTGCACATCCCGTGCTGGGGCACCAGCGTGCACCAGCGGAAGCGGTCCTCGCAGAAGGCATCTGAAAGTGAGCGGTCCCCAGTTAGTCACCGTGCCAGCACCCCGTGCCTGCTGCCACTGGCAATAACTCCAGCACATCAAGGTAAACCTGTCATTGCCCTGAGGCTGCTGAAGGAGGGCAGCTCTTCAGGTCAAATGGGCCGCGTGGGTTGTGCTGTTTTCACAAGACCTTTCTTGGAAGCTTCCTGCAAAGTTGAAATTTTCTGCTTTTTGTGCTAAACCCATCCACGTAACCACTCATCCACCCAAGGCGATGGGGCTTCTGTGGAATTGCCGAGTCCCTGACTGATCCAGACCACTCATTCTCCTCCAGCCCCATTTTCTCTTCCAGAAACCTCGACAGATACACAGGGCATGGTCCCCGCAAATACCTGAGGCACCGAGGGCGTGTGCACAGGGATGGCGTTTAGAGCTCATCCAAGGAATAATCTGGGTTCTCCTTTACCTCGGGGGGAAAAGGCTGCTCTACTTAAAATCGGCTTCTCTGAATATAAGGAGCAGCAGTGAAACAGAAGTGATCTGATTTCCCAACCATCTGAGTCATTTCTGGGGAGGTGTGAGAAGCAAGGGGTCTGCTTTGCGGGCTATGTCATGGGAAAGCTGGGGGAGGAGATAAAGAGAGAACCGGGGAGCCGACACGAGCCCCACGACCTAGCGGGCACCCCGCACCTGCTCAGCCCTCTTAGGAGACACTCCGGAAATGGGACGGCCCCCCCGAAACGCCAAGGTCAGCCGAGGGGCTCCGACACTCACCTTTCTTCTGTGCGATGGGGCAGAAGCGGGTGTTGCAGGCCTGGGAGGCCGCGGGCTTCTGGTGCGCGGAGCAGCCCGCGGCCGGCCGGCGCCCCGCCAGGCACTGCACGGACCTCGTCTGCATGCCGCCTCCACAGCTGGCCGTACACTGCGAGAAGCACAAGCGACAGTCGCCCGGGGCCACCAGGTCCTAGGGCCAGCTGCTCTCGCAAGCTCCCCCCCGCCACCGCCCCCAGGCTCCTCACGGTGGTCTGCCTCAACCACTGTGGGTCGCTGAGCAGATTCTGGATTTTTCCCAGTTATGGACACTGGGGAGAAGTGCCCAGAAGTCTGAATGTCCTTGAGTCATCAAGGGTCTGATGGACACCAAAAAGTGGCACGCATCTGGGGACACAGGCTATGGGTCTTTCATGAAATGCCATCACCAAGCCAGCCTTTCTGGTGCCCCTGACCTGGAAAAGCTTGACAAGCCAACTCCCCAGGAGTGGACACTCAGCCCCTTCAGACCCCAAGCGCAGGGACTCTGCATGTCTGGAGGTTCCCCGGGCTCCTTCACATGCTCCCGGGAACTTTGTTTCCCGACGCCGAGGCCCCCGCCCTCTAAGGCGCAGAGCACAGCGGAGCCAGAGTAGGAAGGAGAGCTGGGTCAGACCATCCCTCACCAGCGGGCTGGGCGCACACCCCACAGACCACAGCAGCGGGTCCGTCTGAGATCCACTGGCGGCAATAAACCAGGAGGGACGTGGGTGATCAGAGAGATGGAGGAGCCCAAACTCGTAGCAGTGAATATGCCCAGAAAGAAGGCGACTCGAGGTCTAGACGGAAGCATGTGAATTGTGCTCAGACAAGGCTGTGAGTTCAAGACCGTTAAGAATGTAAGCAATTAAAGGAGCACCTGCAAAAAGTCGGGGTCAGAGAACGTTTTGGATATCCTGGTACCCGGGGGGTAAGCTAAATTGTTGCTTTAAAACACGAGGATAAAGCCGTGCAGATTTAGGGACACACATGACTCAGGCTGCTGCCAGAATGTACAGGTCCGTGTGCCAGGACCCCATTGGAGCAGCCCTGGGTCTGGTCTTCCACAGCCGAAACAGCCCGCAGCCAGACGCTGGCCTGCAGCCGGATGTTCAGGACCCGCTGCAAACAGAGCCTGGAGAAGTGGCTTTGACATCCCCTGGGATAGAGACTCGGCGATGGAGTAAGTAAAACGTCTCTACCTGCCCCTCGGGGGGGAGAAAAGTTGGAAACAGAGAGTCCTGAAAACTCATAAGCTGAAGGAATTGTTCCTTCTTCTTTTTTTTCTCTTTGGGGAAAGGATGGCTGGGCCCCTGGAGAGAAAATCCAGGGCTTTAGCTGATAAGCATGTGGGTTTGGAACATTCTGTGAGGCTTACCCCTTCTCTTCAAAACCAATTTCAGCGAAAGTCGTCAATAGTTCAGTTTCAGTATACGACTATGGCAGCCAGGAAAACAGCAAGGCTGTGGGCAGACTCATGTCTGATTCCTGAGTCATGAGGCTCATCCGCGATAGAGCCAGACGTTTCCCACCGCCTATAACATCTTTCTGAACATTCCGGCAGAACCGCAATTCTGGCCTTGGCGCTTTGCACTCTGGTTCCAGGCCCTCGCTCAGCTCCCATCGTGGCCTGAGAACTTACAGGGCTGCAGTGTCACAGGGTTCCTAGGGTCTCGTCGGTCACATCTTCCTCCGTAGGCGTTGAATGTCTCTGCCTTGTGTGTTGAGTTTCTTTCATCAACAGCAGCAGAGGCAGAATTCCACTCTTGTTAAAGATGTTATGCCTCAGTTAGAAATCAAGAGATCTGGCCAGCGTTTTGCATCACTTAAACAGCACCGAGTGGTTTGATTCTTTTTTTGTCATTGGTTAATTTATTCACAAAGGGGAATCATTCTCCTCCTCTTACCAGGCACTGTTCTAGGCTCCAGACACTAGTGGTGAACACAAGCAGCTGGCACTTTCCAAAGCCGCTACTCAAAGCTCGGTTTCTGGACAAGCAGCCCTGGCAACAGCTGGGACCCTGTCAACATCCCTGCCCCCCACCTCCGGACGCTGCCTCAGAATCTGCACAACCCCCAGATTATCCATAAGAACACCCAGTGTGAGAAGCACCGGTCTAGAGAGATTTTACACTCCCCGTGAGAAACATATTTTTAGGAAAAAAGCCTCCAAATAGCTCAAATTTTGTGTTTCTTCATGTAAACAGAAAGAACTAAGATGTTTGGCTGCAGATTTTGAAAATCCTTCGCATTGATAAAACCAGAGATAGAGCAGGAGAGGGAAGAAAAAGAAGGAATCTGAAAAAGTTTATTCACTTTTTTTTTTTTCCCCCAGGAAAGAAAAGCTATGCAAGTGGTTCAGCTATATCATAAACATAATGGCCTCAAACTCAGCATGGGGTTTAGAAATCACATTCCAGATTTTCCACTGGATTTGCAGATGGGCTGATCCTAGGAATCTCTGTGCAGACTCCTGGGGTGCAGACCGAGGGGCTGGGGCTGCAGGAGGAGCGGGAGGCCAGCAGGTGTGGAGGGCAAGTCGTATGACGCAACACTGCTGGGAGAGGAATACTCAGTGGAAAGAGAGACCGGAACTAAGGTCTGAAGTCAAAGTCTAGGTCTTCTTCCTCAGCTTCACGGGGTTTAGCCTGAGCATCTCAGGCCATGTCCTACTGATGGCAGGACAGAGGCGGCCGCCGTGCCGTGCACTGACGGTGTCCTGCATCTGCTCCCTGACCTGCAGAGTGACAGCTGCTGTCGCCCTCCGTCCAGACCCCCTACTGCTGGAGACGCCCTCCGCGCCAGTGGCTCTCCAGCTCGAATGCGTGTCCGAATGAACCACAGGACTCAGCCAAGCAGAATGCTGGGGCCCAGGCCCAAAGCTTGAGCGCCAGCAGGTCTGGGCTGGGCCCGGGAACCTGCATGTGTGGCCACACGGCTACGGGTCGGGACACACCCGGAGAACTGCTGTCCAGTGAGTGACCGGAACGACACCGGCAAGAGCACCTTCCTCTTCTATTTTCAGAACCGGCTTCAGTCACATTCAGTCTAACAAAACTAGCACGTCAAGCTGGCCCGTGGCTTGACTGCAAACAGTTAGATGAGACCTTCCCCCGCGTGGCCCTGGCGCTCGCTGTCATCTTCAGCCCGTGGACTCTCCCCACCGCACCCTGCTCACTTCTGCTCGCCTTCCAGGGCCTCGGTCTGAATGTCCCCGAGCCAGAAAATGTGGAGGACTCCCACTCTGTGGGTGGGCGGGTGGTTCTGGGTCTGTTTGCTGAGGGGTGAGGGGGCCCCTCCAGACTCCGGGGCGTGTGGCTTCAGGGTGCCGAGCAGGGACACCACCACTGAAGAGCCGGGCGTGGGCTGCTCACCCCACTCCTGGGGCCCCGCGGCCTTAAGCCCCTCCCGTCGCCTCTGGCCCTTCACCCCCACCTGCTGCTGCCAGTAACAGGGCCTGAGACCAGGGCTCCGTCCAAGAACCAAGGAACCAGATGGAGAAAAGCGTCGAGGCGGGATTCCGCAGGACGGCCCCCTGAGGTCTAGCAAGGAGGGTCTTCTTGTCATTCTAGAATTAAACGGCCTTCTGGAGGGTGACGCACGCCTGTCCTCACCTGGACCCCATGCAGACCAGCACACTCTGCTTTGAAAGGGCCCCTGCAGGTTGGCCAGTCCTGCCCCCTTCCAGGGAATCTCAGGGCAGACATCCACTCAGACAGACTCTACGGACATTGAAACGCTGAAAGACCTCTCCTTGCCGGATGTCCTCTGTGTGCCCTGTCGCCTCAGCGATCCCCGTGTTCCTAGGAGGATTGGCCACCCCTGTACAAGAGGCACTGCATAACCTCTGACTGGAGGAATGGGGGAATTGATGATTACTCTTAGTCATTATCAAAAAAACCCCAAAGATGCATTTTTAAATAATAACATTTGCCTCCGGGTTTGTTTTAAATTAGAGCGACTACTCTTGTTTATGTTATTGGTCTTCATGGAAAAATGCTAGTGGAAGGCGATGTCTGAGAGCTCTAAGTCCTGACTGATGTTCTACATGGTCTTAGTCTAAGGTAAATGTCCACCTGTCACATTCACAGGAACCTGTAAAACCATGGGGCTTCTTCCAGGGCAAAGTTCATCTCTCAAATGCAAGCAACAGTGAGTAAACAAATGCATGTTAACTGCAGAGAGCCAGACGTCTCACACCTTCATCTTCCTTCTGTGAAGTCTCTACGGGGGGGGAGGGGGGCAGTTTCTTCCCTTATTTATCACCTTCATGGATCTCTCCAAGTCTGGAGCTTCGGCCACCATAACTTCTCCCAGAGACCAAATGTCTACTCAGTCAGGATGGGACAACACACACAATTTCTGCTCTAAACATAGATGGGGCTGTGCATTTTTGTACGAATTCAATTGGTCACGGGCAGACTCCCTCCAGCTCAGGCGACCTTATCCATCAATGTCAACAAAACGGTTCCTGTTTTCCTGTGCACCCTCATAATTAGAAGAGGATGAGAGCAAATTATTAGAGCTGGACGAATGAATCAAGGGTGCAGGGCAGCCCTCTGTGATGGACTGACCACACTCATCCAGACCAAGCCTGCTGAAGTCTCCACATGTTCTGTGTGTGCCCGTGTGTGTGTTCATGTGTATGCCCATATGTGTGAGTCTGTGCATGTGTGTGTGTGTTTGATACATTGTTGCAGTCATAGTTGCCAAGATAGAAAACCCTATCGATGACGTCGGGGACATGGCTCTTTGCCCCTGAGAGCCCAAGGGTCTCCACATCAACTTGTGCACAGTCCTGGTGAGGAACCCCGGAACAAGACAGGGCCCCGGCACTCCAGCACTGAGAACACACCCAGTCTCTGTCACGTAGAGCCAGACACAGTCCAGCAGGTGTTCCTACTTAAGCCTTTCCAAGACCAGCGTGTGATCCACTGGATGCTAAGCCCAAACGACCCAAATGAATGAAGTCCGTCCTGCCAGGCGATGCACTACTAACCAAAATGATAAGCCGGGCCATTGAGACCAACAGAAACTCTCCTGATCAGACAACAGAACCCGCCATCTTCCTGCTGTTACAGGAATAACCTGTCTGGGGGCAAAGCTGAGCCAGGCACTGGCCATGCATTTCTGTCCCACAATTTCCCACGATTGAAGGGCGCAGAGCCTTGGGTACAAGAGCTCACGGCAAACATCGCCTTTGAGTTATGACTCCCAAAAGTTATGGACTCGGAATGTAATAGATGAGTCACACTGGATAAGATCTTCAAGCAGCTTATGATAAAAATGACTTATTAGACAGACAGATTGAATATTTCAGGCTGGTGAAAACTATGCAAGATGTATTTTTAGGTTTTAGGTTTTGGCTTAAATTAAAAAAGGATAAACCTTGTTTTTCTTTTTCTAAATTTGCCTGAAGTCTCTGAATTGAGCAGAGTGGGGTGAATACTGGCCTGATTCACTCTCAGTAGCCTCAGTCTCCCCACGGACAGAGGGACCACGGTCTTGGGAACCACCTGTACTTGTCTCTGACCCACATTCTCAAAAAGACAGAGAAAGCGAAGCATCTGCCTCAGAAACAACTCAACTCAGCTTCTTAGCTCATCCAGCCCTTCACCTTGCTGGAAAGCCTGTGCACTCAGAGGAAAATTGAAGGGAAAAGTGTGTAGCTAGTCATACTTTTGACCTACTTAAAACAGCAAATGCTTGAAAAGGATATGGTTCAAATGCCCCCTGGTCCAATATTCTAAATTAAACAAATTCTAATTTAAATACCATTTGGGGAGGAGTTCATATATTTGTAAATGAAAAAGCAACATCAAGTTTGAAGATAAGAGGAACCAAAAGCAAAGCAAGAACACAGCTAGAGGGCAGTGCATACAGTGGGTGGAAGGTCTTTCTGTCTCTTCCTCTCCGAGGACTGAGGGATGGTTTCCTTCTGCAGAGCTCAGAGTTTGGGATCAGGGATATGGCAGAGGAACCAGAGGGACGGCAATGGCTGGGCTGGGATGTTGCGATTTCTAAAGAAGATTATTGATTACCAGCCAATCCTGGGCTCACATACACAGCAGAGCTCCAACAGAATGAATTGGGGTTTCATTTGGGGGGATTTTGAACTGGTTTTATTCTAGTAAAATTTTAGCTAATACTGAAAAAAATTCCGTGATGGATTAAGTTGGTTCCAATATATATTTTTGTTTGTTTCCTTTGGGCTTAGATAAAAATAATAATTCTGTGTGATTTTTGCTCTGTCAAACTTGTTCATTTCAGGTTTGCATTCAGGGTTGGGTTTACGTCAGAAGACTGTTTGATAGAATTGTTGGTGGCCGGCACACATGAGGGAGGGTGGGTGCCATGCTGGGGGACCCCGGTCTGTGGGCAATCAGGAGAGCTGAGAGTGAAAGAGCCCACCGCCCATCACCTCTTGGCCATTCCTGGATCAGGGGACTGCGGGTCACAGAGCCTTGAGGTCTCCCCTCTGACACTCATGTTCCTCCTGCTGGAGAAGCCCCTGTGCTGGCGGACACCATGGTATTGTCGGATTCAGCTGCTGTAGCTCACATGCCCACTGTCCTCAGACTCCAAGCTGGGCGAAGAGGAATGTGAAGGCACTTAAGATACAGCCCTTGCTGCTGGGAGTCACCCTTGGCAGGGGTGGTCAGGAGGAAACATGATGGGAGAAGGACACAACTGAAACTGAGCAGCACCCTGTCAGGCCTTCCTGGGGACAGACACCCCTGGTGTCCCCCACCTCTTGTTTGTAGAAAAGCTTTAACCTCCTAGGCCTTCCCCAAGTTCCAAAAATTAAAATTTAATCAGAGAAGTTAAAAAATGCAGAAACAAAGGAAAATAGTCCAGCAAGACAAAATAATAACAGTTTAGCCATAAAACAAAGTCAAGGACCTTTGGTTCCTCCTCAAGGGCTACAGATAACATACTGAGCCGTGTCCTTGTGTTGTTTTGCAGACACTGAAACCCCACCAGGTGGAGAAAGTTAACTGCATGCTGACCACCAACCAGCACATAGAGCCCATACGGGCTGGGGCCAGAAAATCGGCAACTGAGATTCCTGAAATACCACCCTGTTACCTCACCATCAACCAATCAGAGAACTGCGAACAAGCTGATCATGTACCCCACAACCCTCTCCCTCAGTCTTTAAAAACCCTTTCCTGAAAGCTGTCAGGGAGTTTGGGTCTTTTTGGGCCTGTTCTCCTTGCTTGGTGCCTGCAGTAAACACTGTACTTTCCTTCACCACAAAATGGTGTCAGTAGATTGGCTTTGCTGTGCATTGGGCAAGCAGACCCAGGTTAGGTTCAGTAACACCAATAACCACCGTGTTAGATGCTCAGGGCTGCTGGAACAAATGACCACAAGCTGGGGGGCTTGAAACAGCAGAAACAACTCTCTCAGTTCAGGAGGCCAGAAGTATAAAATCAAGACATTGGCAGAAGGAGCAAGTTCCATCTCTTCTGGAGGTCCTAAGGGGGGATCTGTTCATCCTTTTCCACAGTCCAGTGGCTGCCAGCAATCCTGGGTGTTCTTGGGCACGTAGCTGCATCAATGTGACCTCTGCCTCTATTGTCACATGGCCTTTCCCCCGTGTGTCCTATAAGGACATGGGTCATTGGGTTAGGGTTCACCCGAATCCAGAATGACCTCATCTTAGCTAATTAAACCTGCAAACTTCCTATTTCTGAATAAGATCCCACTTTGAGGTCCTGGGTGGACATGAGTTTTGGGGACACTGTTCACGGCAAGACACAGGACATGCCCAGGAGGCAGGGTGTGGTGTCCCTTCTGAGAGGAGCCACGCACAGCGGCCGTCATGGTGTGCGGGCCTCAGGAAAGGGATTTTGCATCAGGAGGGACTGAAGATGGGTCCTGGAGGCCAGGAAACACGTGAGGAGACTCAGGTGGAGGGAGAGCTGGTCAAAGTCAGGCACCACTGGTCCCGTCTGGCTAAGCACTGTGGTTGCACCAGTCACGCCTCCTGGCCCCTGGCTGGCACTGATTTCCACACAGAACGCTGACGTCCTTTCCAGGACAGGTGGTGCAGACGAGTGTGCCTTGCCTGGGGTGTGGCCTGCCCTGCTGGCAGATCCATAACAGTAATTGTTCAGTCCTTAGTAAAACTTACCCAGATCAACACTGGTTACAGATTTCTGTGGAGCTGGGGACCCAGCAGCTTGCTTCTTTAGGAGCTGGTCTGGCCACGTCCCCGCTGCTTCCTCTGGGAGCTTTCCTCCCTCATCCCATCAGGTACACAGACTTGGCGAGATCCTCAGTGACCAGAAACACACGTGCTCCAGCCTGCCCGCCAGCCACATGGGCTGGGTGTGCTTGTCTCAAATGCGGTCCCGGGTAAGCAGGAGGAGGCATGTGGTTGGTGAGGGAGAATGGTCTTTGGTTTTTAAAGATGATGTCGCTACACATGGTCTTTCAACAGGGCATGGAATATCAATGACAGTGACAACAAAACCCCAGACACGTGTGAGCTTTTACTGCGCTGTTGGGGGGTAGTTCTCTAAATAAGGACCAGAAGCGGCTGCCCTGAGTCACTCATTTTTTTTTTTTTTGATTTATTTATTTAAAAATTTTTTTGGCTGCGTTGGGTCTTTGTTGCTGCACGCGGGCTTTCTCTAGTTGCGGCGAGCGGGGGCTACTCTTCGTTGTGGTGCACGGGCTTCTCCTTGCGGTGGCTTCTCTTGTTGCAGAGCACGGGCTCTAGGCGTGCGGGCTTCAGTAGTTGCGGCTCGTGGGTTCAGTAGCTGTGGCTCTCGGGCTCTAGAGTGCAGGCTTAGTAGTTGTGGCGCACGGGCTTATTTGCTCTGCGGCATGTGGGATCTTCCCAGGCCAGGGCTCGAACCCGTGTCCCCTGCATTGGCAGGTGGATTCTTAACCACTGCGCCACCAGGGAAGCCCCCCTGAGTCACTCATTGAATTTGTTTTTTGTTTAGAATTCCACATTCAGCAAACATTCTGTGAATACTCAGTATGGGCTCGGTGCCCTGGTAGGCACTGGGGACTGTATACATAAAATGTACATGTATGTATGTATGTATGTATATACCCATCTGTCGGAGTGTAGGATACACAGTAAAACACTTAGCAGGACACTTGCCACAAAGCGATCTCTCGGTAAATACCAGTCGGGATGGTTGTTTTGTGACTGTATCTGCTTTCGAGCAGCTCACATTCAGCAGGAACCTCTCCACCCAGGCCAGCCACCAACACTGAGCAGGGGCTCTGCCCGCCCTCCCTTCACCCCTACCTGAGACCAGGGCGAGGCAAACCAGCCGGCCTGTGGGGAGCCTGCAGCCGCGAACAGGGGGTGCTTAGGGCAGGGAAATGGGGAGCAGATGCGTTCCAGCTCCAGGTGGGGCTGCGGTAGGTGCAAGCACTTCTTCGAGGCCAGCTCGCGGTACTTCCCAGAACTGTACTTCTCAGCACATTTGAAGAATCTTTGCTGTGTTCCTCTTTCACAGGTAACAGAGCACTGAAAAGAAAAGACAACGAAGGATGCGAGTGAGAGGTATTTCTCCGGTGGCGACTGTCTCTTCTACAAAATCGTTGAGTCAAGAAGCCTCCTGATTATATCAGCTTGACCGTTTACCTAAGTGTAAATGGTCAGTGGAATATATGGGACCTTGGCATGTTAGAAAGGTGTTACAGTATCTGCCATAAAAAGGAAGAGCTTGCGGTCACAGTGGTCTAGCACTGGGGGCATGCGTTGGGGCAGGGCAATCAGAAACCGTGAAGAGAGTAATTCTGGAGCTACTGCTTCACTGGGAAATTTAAATGTTGGGCTGTAACTGATACCAGAATGCACTGAAATTTAATAGCTCCACGTGTAGCTCCATGGATTCACACCACCCAACTGCAGCGTGATGCTGGCCCCTAAGGCAGGGGCAGGCAGGGGAAACCCAGGGCTCACAATCACCCTCAGAAAGCCGAGTGCTGCGCTGAAGAGAGCGAGCACAGACAGCAAACCTATTCGGTCCCACGGTGATGTGCTCTGAGCCTGAGCTGTCACTGCAGCCGGACCCTCTGGCATGGGCGGTGGGACCCTGGGCAAATCTGTGGCCAGGCGGAGGCTGCAACCACCTGTCACAGAGGGATGACACAGAAGTCCAAAAGGCCGGCTCGGAGGTCACGGGGAAGGTCCCAGTGGCTGGCATTGCTGCCTTGGGCTGACACGTCCGCAGATCACATAAGCGGAGGAGCCCAGGTGCCCGGGTTCTGGCCTCACACTCATGCTCAGACCTGGCTTACAGGTGTGCTCTGTGTGTCCTGATGCCAGGAAGGAGCTGGAGGACTCCTCCCAGGGCCTTGCTGGGGCCATGCCTAAGAGAGAAGTTCTGGGGTGTGTGTGTGTGCGTGCGTGTGTGTGTGTGTGTGTGTGCGCGTGTGTGTGTGTGCGCACGCTCACACATGCGCCCGCATGTGTTATACATTCAGTGCAAGGGCTTCCCAGGGCGACACCTCCTAGACACTATGCAGCCCAAGTTGCTTCCTTCCTAACGACTCAGCCTCTGGGGATACGCACAGAAACCATAGTCTTCTAAGGACAGCGCGATTCAGTCCTAGAGACGCTGATGTTCCCGGGTCCCAGGCGGGAGAGGACCAGGAATTCTACCTTAGCAGCAGCAGGCTTTATCCAAGAGCGACGCTGTTTTCAGTTTTCAGTGGCATACGGAATGTTGTCTCACCCGGGTTAAATGCCCTGCTCATGTTGTCTCACCCGGGTTAAATGCCCTGCTCGGCACACCATCCCTTTATTGATTCATTCCTCTCTCCTGAACAGGTTGCCATTGGAGGTGCGGGTAGGGGGCTGCGGCCCTGAGCCTGCCCCTGAGGGCACGGGATCCGGGAGCTGGGGCCTTTCTTTTCATGTCTGCTATGCAAAGGCAGCCCCGCAGCTGGGATTACAGGCGAGCTCCCGAGGGTGGCGGTGGCGCCTGTTCTCTGGGCTGCTGGCTTTCTGATGTCCTCTGTGCTTTACTGACTCCCATGCCTCCGAGTGATGCACACCTCGATGAAGGAGCCCCTCACAGGCCGCTCAGGCAGCCCCTGGGCTCGCTGAGCCAGGGGAGGGGCTGGCATGGCCTCCCGACGTCCCTTCCCGGGCACGGGGGTGGGCAGCTCTGTCTGCTCCCCACAGGGTGTCCGGCCCCCACTTGGGCCAAAGCGAGTCACAAAACCTTTAACACTCCAAACTCGCGTTTCCAAATGCTGGTCTCAGAGAAGCAGGGCTGGGACAGCCCCCCGACAGTGCAAATGAGGGGCTTCCCAGCCTTCAGCAGCACAAGGCATCGAGCAAACCCAGCCCAAGCAGTCTCTTCCCCAAACGTGAAGCCTGCCTATGCACGCTCCTCTCAGGCAACGGGTCCTCTGTCTCCTGAGGTCACCCACCTGCTCTACTACCTAAGCATGGCCTGGGAAGCGGCTGCAGCTGCTCTGGGGTGCAGTGGGTGCCCCACCCCATGGTCAGTGCAAGGGACACCCCTCCCCTCACACCTGCACCCGTTCACCCACTCAGTCTCTGCTCAACACGAGGGAGTGATGACCGCGTGGATGACCTGGGTGAGGTACTCCAGGGATGTGATGAGAAAGTCGAAGGACACGCCAAGGAGTGGGTGCCAGGAGGGAGGACTGAATACCGGGGGGTGGGCAGGGACCAAAGACCCGGGGGAAGAAGAAGCAGAGAGACCAGACGAGAGGCAGCTCCAAGGCAGGAGCTGGTCGACCCAGTTTCATCTGGACCTGGTGCATCCACCTGGGACCTGGAGCACCTACCTGGACCAGTGTACCCACCTGGGACCAGTGCACCTACCTGGGATCAGTGCACCCAACTGAGGCCAGTGCACCCACCTGGCACCAGGCACACCTACCTGGACCAGTGCACTCACCTGGCACCAGGCACACCTACCTGGACCAGTGCACCCACCTGGGACCCGGCACACCTACCTGGAATCAGGTGCACCCACCTGGGATCAGTGAACCCAACTGGGGCCAGTGCACCTACCTGGGACCAAATGCACCTACCTGGGGCCAGTGCACGTACCTGGAACTAATACACCTGCCTGGAACTAGTGCACCTGCCTGCGACCAGGTACACCCACCTGGGACCCCGGCACACCTACCTGGAATCAGGTGCACCTATCTGGGGCTAGTGCACCTACCTGGAATCAGATGCACCTACCTGGGATCAGTGCACCCACCTGGGACCAGTGCACCTACCTGGGACCAGGCGGACACAAGCCACTGCAGCTTCTTGTGCTTGTGGCAGCGCCTGAGCAGACAGGCCTCGTGAGTCCTGGGCTTGGGCTCCGAGGTGCAGACAGCATCGGGCAGCAGCTGCGCCCTGGCTGAGGGGTTGGTGCTCTTACAGGCCACGGACCTCTTCCTCCACCCCTTCCCGCAGGTTCGAGAGCACTGCACGGGAAGAGCGCGTCAGCTCCCGCAAGGCCCGGTAAGACTCCAGCCCCACGTTGCCTAGGAGGGGCCCCGCCGCCGCCCTACGCCGGCCCTGCCCCGTTACCTCCACCCAGGGTCCGGTGCTCCACGCGGGTGGGCAGCTCTGAGGCTGGCAGGCCTGTCGGCTGGAGGGCACGGGCTGCGGACACAGGCTGGCGGAGACCCGCTCCGATTTGTAGTGTGCCCGCCGCGTGCACTGGACGGGCCGGCTCTGGGTGCCTCCACTGCACGTCCGGCTGCAGGCGCTCCAGTTCCCCACGGACCACCTGGGGGGACAGAGAGACCCACAGTGAGGGGCACTGCCGGCTCTCCACAGCGGAGGGCCGCGTCTGCGCGGGCATTGACCTGCATCATTTCCCACCTACTGTCTGTAGGTGCACAGTTATTTTCAGTCGCCGGGCAGTCTCCCTGGGCCCCTGCCCCTTCTAACTTCCCCGATTAGCATTCCTGATGGTCATGCTTCCCCTCCCTTGGCTTTCAGGTTCCTTCTACTTGGAAATAACTCCCCTCAACAGTGTGTCTGTTCCCTTTTTTCTAAAGAAATTTTTTTCTTTAGAAAACTTTTTTCTAAAGAAAATTTCAAACTTGTACAAAAATAAAGGCCCTCCGTGTCCACTCAGCTCCAAAGATGATCAGTTTATGCCCCCATCCCTATAGCATTTTGAAGCAAATTCTAGACATATTAATATTTCAATTCACATCTCTAAAAGATAAGGAGTCTTAGATTTTTCAACCTAACCACAATACCATTGTGACATCTAAAAATTTTAACGATAATCTCTTAATGTCATTAAATACTCAGCGTTCCATTCCCAAGTATGTCGTCGATGTCAAAATTTCATCCGCTTGTCAGAGTCAGAATCCAAATAAAGCTCATATTTTGCAATTGGTTGATGTGTCTTTCTTCTCTTTTAGTCTGTAGGTTCTTCTGTAATCTCATTTTTCTATTCCATTTATCTGTTACAGAAAGATTGCACACCTTACTGCGTCTTCATTTTTTTTTTTTTTTTTTTTTTTGCTGATTTCAGGACTTTGCAAGTTATATCTCTGTGGTATCACTTAGTATGCTCCTCTGTACTTCCTGTAATTTAGGTGGATCTAAAATCTTTGTCAGATGTGGGTTTTTTGTTTGTTTGTTTGTTTTGTGTGATTACTTCAAAAGTGATGACTTCCAGCAGGAGGCCTATAATGTCTGCTCGTCTTTCTTTCAATTTGTTAGCAGTTTCTGATGCTTGAGGATGTTTCTCGAAGCAGCCCTGTTCCTCTCTCTTCTGACTGTAAAAGCATTCTTTGTCGATAGGCACGTCAGCAGGTGATGGAGGTGGGGAGGTCGGGTCCAGCTCAGCCCCGTGGCATCACCGTTTGCTCTCAGATAAGCCTGCGTGTGTCCCCAAAGCTTTGCACAAGTCCACCCACAGGAGGGCTGAGGGAACAGCCACGGTGGGACCCATCTGGGGCGGGAGAGCCGGGAGGTGAAATGTGGTCCCGTAAGGAGTACCCATTTGGATCGAGGTCCTTGGATCCTGGGGAGACGGCCATTTGGACTCTGAGAGGACTTGATTTCCACTCATATTTGTCTCCTTGTTCAGGGCGTGTAAGCAAAAATTGAAAATTCTACAGAAAACTCGGGGCCCATGGGGCTCCGCGTCGGTGGTTGTTGGAAATCATCCCCAAGGGGAAAGGAGAAGCCGTGATCTCCTTCCCTCAGACAGAGCAGCGCGACCCCTGCAGGAGTAGCAGGGTCCGGAGATGCGTCCAGCTGTCAGCGTGATGGGGCATCGAGGGACAGCAGGGCCCGGGAAGCTGTCAGGAGGCTCTGCCTCGGCCGAGTCTACGAGGAGGGCTCAGGGGTCCCGAGCAGAAAACTTGTCTCCTGTTCCACAGCATTTCTGAGTGTGAACTGATAGAACAAGATTTCCTCTTGAATCTGGAGGGAAGACAGGATTTGTGAAGATGCCCGGTTCTCCTTTGTCTTGGTGGCCTCCATCCTCTCCCCACACAGGGTGCCCTGACAGTCACACTTGGGTTGAGGACGCAAAGCAGTGTCCAGAAAGCCTGGTCGAGAGCTCGCTAGGGGCCTCTCAGAGGTGCTGCACCAACAGAAGAGATTCTGTGAGGACAGAGTGTGTGCACCGGGTTTCGTGGGGAGAAACACAACAAGGGAGGAGGCAAGTACTCACCACCCCTCCTCCCGGGGACAACGATTCCTCATTAGATCCTCCCCTTTGATTCTGGTGCTTTCTCTGTGTGTGTGTGTGTGTGTGTGTGTGTGTGTGTGTGTAAATATATGTTATTTTTTTAACATGATTGAGGGAAGTACGAGCAACTTTTAAATTCAGCATTTTTACAACTCAATGTCTAAAACAAACATTTTTCTTACCCTGCAAAGCCTCCGTGAACATATTTTCAGAGTCTGTAATATTCTGCAGTACCCGACTGAGTATATGAATACGTAAATAAGGAAATAAAGGCATAAAGGACCAGGGGATCCACAGACACCTGAAATCCTACAAGTTCTAGGTGGGCCATGCCTCCAAGATTGCTGCGCAAACCACCAGCACGTTTCCTCAAGTTCTCAAAGGGGTCTGTGACCCAAATCATTTTAGAGCCAGTTTTTGGACTCCTGTGAAAGTTCCCCTGGATGGGAAGTGGAAATGATCCGCGCCCCCCCCCCCCCACCGCCCCAATGCCTGGGCTCTCAGCAGCCCTGCAGTATCACCTGGTGCCTTTAGCCTGAGGTGTACCATGATATTTTTACTTATTTTTGTTTGTAAAAGCCTTGAACTATTTTATACCAAGTGTTTCTCATGAACAGACTCTATTATATTTCTAAGAAAATTATTAAAAAAAGAACGCAAAGTTTTACTCATATAATAATAAACTATGTCAGGTTTGTAGGAACTGTTCCCTATCAACCGTGGAAATGCTTCCATTTTTCAATGTCAACAAGATTAGCATTCTTTAATATCACATTAAACCGCGGAAATTATGCCTACTCCTTATGAAACATGGGCTTTGGCCTCCTGGCTGTGATGATTCTGCATTTGCAGCTTCTCCATTGCTTTTCTGTTGTTTTCATGTTTCCTCCCACTTCTTAAGTTTGCTCTCTCAACCCTGCAGCCTCATAAACTGTAATTGGTGTGCAAAGGCGTCTGGCTGCTCCTAGGCTTTTCACACCCCTGCGTCAAGTCCTCTATCTCCACCATCTTAAGCTGTTCCAACTGGGTTGGTCCACTCTCTGCCCTTCTCTTCTGCACATCATTAAGAAGTGGTCCTGAACAAAGATCGTTCACACAGCATCTGGAAATGCCAAGTGTCTGCTTTGTTTCACAGGCAGAGCTCTGGGGAAATGTCTTGATTTCAGCTCATGAGAGAGTCGAAATCCATGCAAGCTTCTGTGCTGACGTCCGAGGGTTCCGTGAGCAGAACAAGGCGTGTTGGGTAGGCTAACCAGTGGCCATACCTGTGCTGCTTTGTTCTGGTCTTTCAAGTTCGCCATCTGGAACAAAGCAGGTGGCTGGTATAACCCAAATCAGTCAGGTTTCCCCGGCAGGATCTGGAGGACTCAGCTACCTGGTCACCACGGTACTTGTCCTGGCTGAGGGCTCCCCTGGGGCTCACCTTTACAGCTCTCAGTGCTGCCAGGAGAGGTGCTGGAATTTATGGTTGTCACTCAACAGTTTGGGCAGAATTTCCTGGCACCATCCGTTCCATATTCAACATCCCCAATTGTCAACAGTCATTATTTGTTTCTCAGAAAATGACTTTCACCTCCCCATAAAAAAAAATAATAATAATGTTTTGGTTTTGGTTATTTAATGTTTCCTTTGAAAATGCAAATTCCCAACAAGGGTATTTGGTTTAGTGAAATACGTTGTCATGAAGCACCCCCCATCCCCAGGCAGGCACGGTGCTGTAACTGCCACCCAGGCTCAGAGGCCACCCTCGGTGGGGACCAGAGCCTGAGGCTCACAGCCCAGCATCACCCACGGCCAGCCCAGGGCTGTCACGGATTCAGCATTAGGAACTGTTCCCTTCATTTTAGGATTCGGTTTCAGTTTCTTTTTCTGTTCTTTTCAAAGTTTCAAGACGAAGCCCTCAGCCAATTTCATTTTCAGGAATAACTCCTGATCTTCTGCGGAGTGGTCTTTCATTAACTCAATAAACACAAGGAGTCATGACGGGGCAGAACCCGGGTCACAGCCTGAACCTAGAGAAGGCCATGTTCACAGCTGGATTCAGTTCCAGGGAGGTGCGAGCTGGACAGGGCGAAGGACAACATTCAAACACAGCTCCGATTACCAGGTGTCTCCCACATCAGTCAGTCATGACCTTCACGCGCTACTGTATCCAGCACAACTTTCAAGTAGGCTGTACTTAATCAAATCGCCCACTTTTACTTTCCGACATGATCTTTAAAATCCTCTGTGACTATAAACACAGACATTCACAGGCTCCATATTCAGTGGCCCAGGGCCTGTGACAGCTGCCACTGTGGCCCTACGGGCAGGGCAGCGTGTGGGTTTTGAAGACAGAAGGACCTCGTCTTCATATGAAACTACAGCCCCGTCACATGTATAGGTGATTTGAGATTTACCACGCTTTTCATCTAAATGAACTGCTTCCAAGGTAACAGTGCACATCCAACAATAAACAGATGCCAGTTTGAAAAATCTGCCTTAGCCACAGGAAAAAAAAAAAAAAAAAAAAGCCAGCTAACAAGTTAATTTAAAGAGAACAGGCAGGCTGTGAGCTGAAAGCACAGCAGCTGAGATCAGAGGTCTTGGGAGGACGAGGAGGGAGAGAAGCAGATTCCTGAGCCCATCTGGCAGCTGGCCACGTACAGGCCATTAGCTGGCCTGGCCCATCTGCTGACTGGGGAATTACTGGTCTATGTCTAAGGATGTTTCATCAGTATCATGGGGTGCCAGCTACACTCCAGGCATGTTCCAGGGCAGAGATCCAGCTCTGAGAGGGCCAAAGATCTTGGTAACCAAATGTGTAAGTGAACGGTGTCGGTGGGGCAGAGCTCCTGGACAAACAGCTTGCACTCTGTGCTTACGCTCTAACATCTGGAGCAAATCCTCCCGAGGTCCAGTAGTAAGTGCATTAGAAGTGACAGCAACACGCCGGACACACGTGCATCCTCCTGCACCACAGCCTGTTCGCAGGGATGTTCTGGACCCTCCGGCTGTCTGCTGGACGCATTCTTCTAGAAGCAATGCTGGGGACTGGCCTCCACCATCACCTCGGAACGGAAAGTCCATGGATGACCACTGGTTGGCAAGGACGGGGCCAGACTTCAGGAAACAGGGGACCTGGATCGGGAAGCCAGGCTCTTGCCATCAGCACTTAGAAGCCTGCAGCTTGACAGTGACTTCATTTTGTTCATCCTCAAAAGTTAAACTACTTTGTTCGATGTGAAACTGAAGGAGAGATGTATAACGAGCCAGACACAGGACTGTATTTTTTCGTCTTTAAATGCAGCATTTCTTTGCTGACTCACATCGAGTCAAACTGCAGGACATCAAAATCTCCCCATAAAGGAGGTGTGGTGGGTGTTAATTTTATGGACTGAGAGAAGCCAAAGATATGGAGATTTTTATTACTTTTTTACCAGATTTTCCTGTCTCATTGTCCTGTCATCAGATGTTATCTTAAGAAGAATCAGTAGGATTCATTTACACATGGGAGGCAGGGAAATGGAATTATGAGGGACACACAGGTTAAAGAAACCTACCTCGCTGTTCCAGACAGCCCTAATAATTCCCTGTTTCAGCAAAAATCCTTCATCTGAAGGTTCTTCTCTGCAGACCACGGAGGGTGTGTGCATCCCATTAGCTCAAATGAAAACCCTCAGCTCATAGAAGGTGAAAGGGAAATCCTTAGATTCTGAGTGACAATGAAGGGTTGCCCCTGCATCCCGTTTCCACAGAAAATTGGAAAAAAGAGGCTGACCAGTAGAGCTGGGAAGGACTTCAGAAATGGTCTGCTTTTCCGGTGGTGTCTTACGGATGGGGAAATGGCAGCCCAAGAAGCAAAGACAGTCACGGAGGGAGTGGAAGATCAGTGGAAGATGCAAAGAGGCTTCAGGGAACCCCCACAGCACTTTCCTCAGCACTCATCCCCGCTCTACTGGAAAGAATAAACATCGTTCCCACCATCAGAGTTCAACGTGGGGAAGGCAACCCCCTCTCACTCCTCTTTTACATCCACTCAGTAACCAACTCTTTGTATCACAAACCCCTCTGCTATGGGATAAAAAAACTAGGGTGGTAACTACATACAGGTAGGCGAGTTAGCAATCTACACCAAGTTGCAACTGAAATTGAGTAATGATTGGGTAGGCGGTACCTCCTTCCACTTTAACAAGTTTAACATCCCAAATTCTCATGCCCATGGATGGCACCAAGGGGCTGAGAGGACCCTGTGACCTAGGCTGGTGCTGAGACCGTGTTTCCCAAACCACAGCTGCGTGGCGGGGCTCTCAAGCATCTACACATCCCTGGCCTCTCCTCCATTCTGCAGGAATCACAAATCTGGGGTTGAGGGTCAAAAATCTGAATTTTTACAAAGCCCTCCTTCCCCAGCCTGGTGGCCGAGGTGACCATCAGGGTTGGGGACACACTCTGAGAAACGGGACACCTGCTCTTCAGGAGAGTCCAGGGCTCTGGCTCTTGAAGGTGGTAACTGCCCTTGCTCCCTCCTTTGTATTAAAGTTGTACTGATGTTATCTTTTAACTGTTGTAAGAACTGAGATGTGCCGTTAGAACATCAGGGGAAAAGCCTGGTGAGTGGGTTCTTCTGCGGGAAGACATCGTCCTTCACCCCCTGTCACGGGCAAAGGAGAAAAGCCCACCCAGGCAGCCCCTTCGCCCAGCAGCCCCCTGGTCCAGCCGCCCCTGCTCTGTGCAGCCCTCCTGGCTTTAAAGCCTGTGATCTGGAGCAGGCGCCTGGCCCCAGACCCAGCGCCCGAGCTTCCGGGGGTGCAAGTCATGCAGGCTTAGGCTCCTTCAGGAAGAAAGACTCCCCAGCACCAAAGTGGCTGAGGAGCTGGGATGGGCCAGAGCTGCTTCCTCCTGTGCTGGCCCTTCCAATCTCAAAATGATGAGCTCTGAGAAGTAAAGGTAAACATGTCCAGTGCTGACACTCTTCCAATCCTCCCAAACAACACAACTTGACAGCTGGGGAGATGTTGTTCCTATCCAAGGACGGCTCCATGGGGTGCCAGGTCTTTGGAAATGTACATTTCGCTTGGGCGTGGCAGGCTGTGACAGTGGTTGCATTCACACCATTTAGGTTATAAAGACCCATCTTCTACCGCCCTGCCCTCCAGGGAGTCAACCGATTTTCCACTGGGAAGGACCAATATAACTTCCTATGTGAGACTCCTCCAGTGTCTGCCCCCAGGGGAACAGACCAGGGGGATTCTCCCCCACCAGAGCCTGTACTGGGGATACTCTACATCTGTTCTTCCCTGAACCACCACCTGGATGGATGCCTTCCTGCCATGGGTTCATTTCCAGCCTCAGGAGCAGCTCTCTACTCTGAACTGACCTGTCAGACTCTTGGGCCTCTCCACTGGCAAAACCCCTAGGCCACTGCCCACACCATGCTGAGCGCTGGGTGGGGTGAAGGGCCAGACTTGCCCACGTTGTCAATATCCTTCTGCTACCACCTGGCGACAGTGGGCACACGGGGAAGCAGCAGAGCCTGCCCTCAAATCTGCCTCTGCCAGCTGAACTTGTTATAGGAATTATGTAATATAATTAGTTTGGTGTAGCTCGATGGAACATGATCATGGAAAACGAGACACTTGCTTCTATGAAAACTAAGTTGAATCTTTGGAATGACTCAGTAGATATCAGTCATTAAATGGAATTGCTCTCAGCTTAGGTGTGGCTGAGAGAAAAGTAAAATATGAAGAAAAAATGAAAGATTTAAGATGATTTTGCATCTGGATGAATAGGACGAGTTTCAGCCTTCTGTCAAGAAACTCAAACTGAACCTCATGGGTATTGGGCATATTTTATGCAAATAATCAACTTAGATCTTTAATAGGCATCTTCCTACTCAAAATAAGCTTTGGCTATAACTAAAAGAATTAGCAGGGGGCTTCCCTGGTGGCACAGTGGTTAAGAATCCGCCTGCCAATGCAGGAGACGTGGGTTCAAGCCCTGGTCCGGGAAGATCCCACATGCCGTGGAGCAACTAAGCCCGTGTACAACTACTGAGCCTGCGCTCTAGAGCCCACGAACCACAACTATTGAGCCGGCGAGCCTAGAGCCTGTGTTCCACAACAAGAGAAGCCACTGCAATGAGAAGCCCGCACACCGCAACGAAAAGTAGCCCCTGCTCATCGCAACTAGAGAAAGCCTACGTGCAGCAATGAAGACCCAACACAGCCAAAAAAAAAAAGAATTAGCAAATGGATGCGCATGTATGTATTTTAAGTGAAAATAAAGGTTCAAGGTGTATGTGTATGTATGTTATTTTTAAATGAGTTTCCTTTAATTTACTATTTTTCTCAGTGGGCTGAAGGAGAGCATCTCTTCCATCTGGTAAGAGCCCCTGAATCCCCCATAAGCGCCTCACCTATATAAAGCCCTGCATCTCCACCACAGAGCATCTCTACCTGACGTGCAATGGCCACCCGGAGACGACAGTCCCCACCTTCACCTCTCTGCCCTGCATGCCCTTTCAGGGGGTGGAACCCCTCCTGACTTCCATCCTCCATCCTCCCCACATCTCCCCAAATCACAGATTTTACTTCCCTCTTCTCCAGCAAAACTGCTCCCTCCTGCACATCTGACCAAATCCAGGTCTGTGATGGTTCATTTTATGTGTCAACTTGACCGGGTCATGGAACCCAGATATCTGCTCAAACATTATTCTAGATGTTTCTGGGGAGGTGTTTTTTAGATGAAGTGAGCATTTAACTCTGTAGGCTCTGAGTGAAGCAGATTGCTCTCCATAATGTGGGTGGGTCTCACCCAATCAGTTGAAGTCCTTAATAGAAAAAGACTGAGGTTCCCCAGAGGAAGAGAACATTCTGCCAGCAGATGACCTTTGGACTTGAACCATGGCACTGACTCTTTGCTGGGTCTCCAGATTTGGGACATGCCAGCCTCCACAACTACACCAGCTGATTTCTTAAAATTTCTCTCTCTCTCTCCACACACACACACACACACACACACAGGCACACACACCCTACTGGTTCTGTTTTTCTGAGAACCCAGACTAGTACAAGATCTTTGTCATTTCTCATCTGAATGGCCTTTGCATTGGTCACTTGCTCTTGGGTTTGGTCTGATAAAAGCCAATCTCCATTCTGAGACTAGGAAAAATTAGTTTCATTGCTAACATGAATGTGCTTCCTTCACTATCTGAAGTCCTTGTCAGCTCCATTTCCTAGAATACACAGTTCACCACCCAGGTGAACCTGCTGCATTGCTGTGATCCTTCCCTTCCTCTCCAGATACTTACTGATTGTTCAGAATACTACGCGCAGAGTACCAGGTATAGAGTTCTAGGTACAGAGTACTAGGTATAGAGTACTAGGCACAAAGTACTAAGTATAGAGTACTAGGTGCAGGGCACTAGGTATAGAGTACTAGGCACCGAGCACTAAGTATAGAGTACTAGGCACAGAGTACTAGGTGCAGAGTACTAGGCGCAGAGTACTAGGTATAGAGTACTAGGCACAGAGTACTAGGTATAGAGTACTAGGTGCAAAGTATTAAGTATAGAGTACTAGGTGCAGGGTACTAGGTATAGAGTACTAGGCACAGAGTACTAAGTATAGAGTACTAGTCACAGAGTACTAGGTGCAGAGTACTAGGTATAGAGTACTAGGTGCAGAGTACTAGTAAAGCCTGCATGATGAGGCTTATCTCACTCCTTCTCCCAGCCTGGTATTTCTCTTCAGTTAGCTCCTTTCTGACAGGGCTCAACAGGAGAAATCACAATGCAAGGAGGGCAAGAATCAAATCTTGATGAGAATCCCACATTTTAAAGGAATGAGAGAGACCGTTTTGTGATAAAGAGGAAGTAGCAAGAAGGAAAGGTCTGCAGGCTTCGTCCTGATCCGGAGTGTTCCCCCTGAATCTCTTCTCCTCATACGAAGGACAAGAGTGAAGAAAAGGAGAGAGGAAATTGGGACCAAACAGCCATAAGAAGCAATAATTCCTAAGCGTCTCTAGGTTACGTCTCACCCTCACTAAGCAAGGAATGTGTCCACTGCCATCATCAAGAAAACAACGTCAGGAAATACTCCTCACACATGAAACATGACTAGGACATTGTGACCCCTCAGAGGCAGCTTTTGGCAACTTTCTCACATCCCAGGAAAATTGCCCTCAGGTCCTGCTTCTTCTCCAGAGCCTGACTGCAGACTCACAAGGTCACTTGTGGTTTCCCAGCTCACGTTCCCATGACACGTGCTGCGTGGGCCACTTTCACGCCACTCCATGCATTCCCTTTGCCGAAGTGCCTCAGTGAATGCAGGTCACCCTTTAACAAACACGGACGTGCAGCCCAAGGGCCATGAACACGGGCATGTGGTTCAGCCAGACCCGATCCTGGACCTGGTGGGTCTTCAAGAATAACTGTGTAAAGGGAGGGACACACACACCCTAAGAGGGGTGAGAGTTAAGATAGACGCTGCAGAAAGCCAAGGTGGGAGGGCTGGTGGAGGCAAGGCAAGAAGCCCTCGTAACCAAGGATTGGGGACCAAGAGGACGGAGCACTTGATGGGACTGGCCCTGAGGATCCTGAGGCCACACAATGGGATCTGGGTTCCAGGAACACGGCAATGGAGGGGCATGACAGGCTTGACAGAGAAGAGTGTCTAAGTCGGGTTTGTACTTGACAAAGATCCTGGCCCTTGCAGAATGGACAAGAGACAGGGAGCTAGACTGGTGGTGGACACCCATCCAGAAGCTTCTGAGGTTGCAGGGTGAGATGCTGGTGTCGGACTCTGTCGCTGCGATAACATTAACACTAATTTTGCCCTGAAAAAGGGTGACAGATAATAGAGACATCATTTTCTATTAAGACACTCGTTTTGCTGAAAAAATGCTTTCATCTAGCCCAGGAGTTGGCAAACGTTTTACTAAAGAGCCAGATAGTAGTATGTTAGGCTGGTGGCCACATGATTTCAAATTCTCAACCTCGCCCTGGCAGGGAGAAGGCAGACAGAGGCAACGTGTAAATGAATGGGCCAAAGAAGTGTTCCAGTAAAACCTTATTTACAGAATCGGGTGGTGGGCTGCATGTGGCCCCGGGGCCATAGTTTGCCAACCCCAGACTTAACCAGTTCCACTTCGGAGGAATAGGATTGCACACATCTGCAGAAACCAGGAAGCGGTGGGTATTTTTACAATGGCCAGGATGGCTTTATAAAGTCAGTGCGTCGGAGGTTTAGACCTAGCTTGAGTGCAGCCAAAGCAGATTACTGGGAGGAGTGGGATATTGTGGAAGACAGACGTTAACAATAAAAACACCCAGCCCCACACGTTAAATCTTGAAGTTCTAGCAAAAGAGTTGTAAATCTTAAAGAGAGAATAAGGCCGAAAGCAGATGGCTTCACATGTGGCAAGAAGGGGCAAGCGGATGGCCAGTGTCTCAGCGAAGGTACAGCCAAGCCAGGCTCTGGAAAGCTGTGAACTCCTAGTTGTCCTGAGCTCCAGTGAGGTGGGTGCTATTCCTTATTCCATTTCCAAGAGGATGGAGGTGAAGCTCAGGAAGGCCTTACAAGCGGTGTGGGACGCGGTTCGAGCCCAGAGTCCAGCTTCAGGACCTGGACACGCTCTGGGTCCCTTTCTACGCAAACACGATGCCTGCTCTGTGCCCCGAGCTCTTCCAAATGCTTATGCAGATTAACCCACTCACACAGCCACCCATTTAACAATGCCAGGGAGGTGTCATCAGAATTCTCATTTTACAGATGAGGAAACCGAGGCCCAGAGATGGTGAGAGCCTTTGATGCAGCTACTCAGGTCCTAGATGGTCAAGGTCACACAGCTGGTAAGCCACAAGGCCGGGGGAACGTGCAGAGAGCCGTGTTCCCACCTGTCCTTCTGTACTGCTGCTCAGTGAGTCAAGGCTTCAGCAAGGTGGGCTTTTCAGCTGAGCAAGTCAAATGAGACAGTTATCCAGTGTGGCTTAGCAATAAACCATCCTAGGATAAATGCATATATTCAGGGATTTGGGGGGCATTATATATCTGAATTGGATAGCTGCAAATTTTATGTGTATTTCTTTCACATACATGTAAGTGTGGAATTCACTACTCTGGTAAAATTGTGTATTTCTACTTTATGGCTAATTACCGTACAGAGAAGTTTTTTGAGACATCTGTAATGATTCACTATTGAATCAGTATCAAAATACTCAGTTAGGTCCATGCTCTTCCCTTAGTCACCACGACATCCAGATTTTCTGTAACAACTGTAATATCTTTTCCTGCCTCTCAAGAAAACCTATTAGTGATACTCTAGGGAAAGCCTATGTGTCTAACATGAATTTAAACATTTCACAACTGGCTTAGGTTCATTTTTCTTTCTTTTAAAATGGATGACCTTCCCATAGGAGATGGTTTAATTCGTCTCTCAAGGTGCAAAATGTAATTTAAGTCATGCAAGATTCACTAAGAACTTTGTGCCGACTCACTTTCCTTGGATCCTCGTCTTCCTTGGAAGGAATGTCAGTTTCTTGTTCTAATACAGAAGTTGAAGTCTCCCCACTGTGGCTTCTTCCTTTTATGGAAGGATTTTAAAATGATGGCATCACTCCTACAGTTTCAGGCTTTTCTGGTGTTTTTGCTGTAGGGTTTCTTGGATCTTCACTCCTAGATAAATACTTTGCAATGATCTTCTCCAGACACAGGAGTCAATTTTCTAAGAAAGCTTTCCAGGTGGCCTCGTCCAGCACATCTGGACAGTTTGAGCCAGACCACAGCCACTCAGTTCCCGAGGATTCTTCCCTCGACCTGGGCGGGGTGCTGCAGGGGTCTGGGCCACGTGGGATTGGTCACTTACCATCGACAGAGGGTTTATGTACCAGGGTTGCCAGGAATGGCCATAAATCCATTGAGTTTTAAGAGAGAAACCAAAGAAGCAGATCGAATCCATATTTTACACAGAGCAAATCCGCAAGCAAACTGACACCATGGATGAAATCAACATCAATATCCTGTCCAGAGTCTCGATCACATTCTTTGCTGGAAGGTAATAAGAGACACTAAGAAGGTCATGGTCATAGGGTCACACAACCCAAGTCCACAAAGTAGCCACAGAGCTTTCTGAGTGGTTAGTGTTCTAAAACTAAACAAAACTGGTAAACTCAGTTCCTTCCTTGTTTTTTTTTTTTTTAATTTATGATAGCAGTAATGGCAACTGAATGATGGGGGAATATGAGGCGTAAACCTACATAGAGTTTTTTGGGTAAAGCGTTTAAAAGTAAAGGACAGAAATGACAGCAGACATACGAATATTTACTGTAGTTTCCACAAGATGACGGCAGGATCTGACTTGACAATGATTTCAAAGAATCTCTAAGTTTTATCTGTTAAGCTGTCAAACGGCTTCTAAACTGAGGCCCAGGTATGAAGGCACCCACGCTGTGATGATGTTTCTGACCACGGGGTGCCATTAGGCCGGGCGTCTGCCAAGAATGTGTGGGTAATATTTGATGCTGGGGTCCTCTTTCTCCATAAGGTGGGAGCCATTCCATCCTCTGCAGGAACCGACTTCTCACCGTAGCACTTTGAGGCGATTAATCAGATCCAGGAAATGAACACACAGAGTTTGTAGAACAATATTTATGTAACCTCCTGGCTCTCACCCCCGGGAAACTACCTTCTTGAGTTGTGTTCATTCTTCTTCAAGACACTGCAGATCAGTTCTTTCTTATTTTCTTACTAAGTCCTACGTACTCATTGGTTGAATTGTTTCCCGTCAGGTGGGTCTTACGTATTTGTAAATACTGAAAGGTTATAACACTTTAAAGAATATTTAGTTAAATAATATTGCTATTTAGTTACTAAATAATTATTTAGTTAAATACTGTTTTATCCTTTGGAATCAACTTCCTAATCTAAAGCTTCAGATGTAACATCACAAAACTTATCAGATGAATAGTGTTGTAAATGTTATATTGATCCACTGCTCTTTTTTTTTTTTTTGGAGTATAGTTGCTTTACAATGTTGTTAGTTTCTGCTGTACAATGAGGTGAGTCAGCTATATGTATACACGTATCCCTCCCTGTTGGACCTCCTTCCCACCCCCCATCCCACCCACCTAGGTCACCACAGAGCACGGAGCTGAGCTCCCTGTGCTACACAGCAGGTTCCTACTAGCTATCTGTTTTACACGTCGTAGTGTATATATGTCAATCCCAATCTCCCAATTCATCCCCCCAAACCCGTTAAAAACGCTGATGCACAAAGACTAAGGGAATATGAAAAGGCATGTACTATCCCAGTATCTCATTAATGATACTTGCTGTATTACAATCAGCATGCTTGATTAGCCTATGCTGCAAAAAAGCCTAATAATTCAACGGTATTTACATTATCTACATAGACATAAGAAAACACTCTTTTATATTTAAAAGGTTTCACATATGCTCAATAGTCTTACAATGAGTTGATGCAGACAGAAACCCCACATGTAAAGACTTCATTCTCTAACTCAGCTAGTTTAAACGATTCAAATTGGGACAGCAGCCAACCAGTGTAGCATTTATGATAATTTATTCCAAAATATTATATGCAGAACATGGAAACGATGTCTGGGCAGTTTAGACAGTACAATGATGTCTTTCTTTAACTGCCCGTATGATGTAAGGTCTACATATGCACAAGTAGCCATGAGAGAATTGCATTAGTGTCCACAGACACGGTATAGAAATCGGTGGAAAATTCACTTCTTTGAACTAAAGAAAAGGGTCTCCTGAGGAACAGCAAGTAAAGGCATCAGAAAATGCTGAGGCCAGTGGACTGCTGCATGCAGAGTCCCGTGTACAGCTCTTTGTGTACCCCAGTCTAACAGGCGTGCAATGACATCGGCCAGGCTGTGCAAATTTTCATGGCCCTAGAGAAACCAATATATATTCCAAGTCCTGAGGAATCTATAGCCAGACAACCTGGACTGATGAATCCAATGCCAAGGTCCCTCTACTCTACTGAGTTCCAATAATACTAGTAATGGCAGCTAGTATTTAATGAGATGCTTTATCTATATTAACTCTTTAATTCTCACAACAAATTTATATGGCAGTTATGATTTTCATGCCCATTTCAGAGATGGGAAACTAAGGTGGAGAAATACTAACTCATGTGCTCAAGGATATGCGGGAGCAGGTGGTGGAACCAGGATCCTGGAGTTGTGAGGGAGACCCACCACTCTGAGGCCAACTGGAGGTAGGTCACAAATATGGGTCACAGTGGCCTCTAGGGCAGTGTGGCTAACTGCCAATTCTGGAGAAAATTTCACAAACATCCTTTGCTGCAGTCAGGATGGTAGCATTGTCTATAGAGGTAAAAAAAAGTGCTGTTGCTGATCATAAGACCAGATTCTGTGTTAGTGTCTTTAATAGACACAGGTAGGCCACACAACCATTTGACGGGTGTGAAAACTCTTTGAAAGCTTTATTTTGAAAACAGCACATGTCTCTGAAACTCTTTTTTTTTTTAATTAAAAAATCATGGTGGAGATTTTGGGAAAGATGGTGTGAGGCAAGAAAGAGATTCCTTTTCCCAGCCATTTATTTGTTTTCCTTTCCCAGAACAAATAAACGGCTGAGAAGCTGTGAACATATCAAAAGAATCAAAATAAAGACATTACTCACATTGCAAATCATTCAAATTTGCTCCATAAAGCACTTGGGAAAACTACACCACAGGGACAAGGCTGGAAGGAAGGAGATCAGCTCCATTTTTGGTGTATAAAAGACTTTTGTGCAAATGCCCTGGTCAGAACTGAACTGAGAAAAAGGAACCTTACTTGGAACCTATGTGAAGACTGTAGAGCAACCTTCTGTCCACAAAAATGCACATGCAGAAGAGATACACAGCACTCAAAAGAGAGACTAAGGAAATGAAATATTCTGAAAGAAAACTTACTCATCAAAAACAATTTCACAAAACAGATTACACTGTCAGGAAACTAGAAGTGAGTAAGAATTCTATGAAGCAAGACATCACGGAAGAGATAAGATGACAGGATGACATGAAAGGCAGCTAGAAGAGAAGCAACAGAAGGACACTCCCAGATAGGCAAAGAGTGAGGAAATTCATGATTTAATTATCTGACTTGAAAACTCTCTTTGAGACACACTCCTGCTAACCAGGAAAAAAATTAAACTATTAAACTCAAGAATGAGAAAGCTATTGTACGGAAAGACAGGTGAGGCCACTGGATCCATTTAAACAGACAATTTAGCTTAACCAGTAAGCTTGACCACAACTGTGGTCAAGATTGTAACACAGAATTAACATGCTATCATTATTGAAATGATAGAGATACATGATATAAAAATAATAAAAATATTAAAGCTAAATTGAAATGAGAAACATGCAAGCAATTAAAACAAAGATTAGAGCATGAACTGAAGTGTGAAGAGCAGAGAATGAAAGAAGTAGAAATGTACTAATTATCTTATTTCACTCAGTAAGGATTTTAATAGCTTTAATTTGTGAAGTTGATATATCAAAAAAGAATGCCAAAGTATATGATTTTAAATAGTATAGGTAACTAAAGTAGATTTAGAAATATACTGTATGTTTCGTAAATAACCAGTGGGGTGAAAAAGAGAAGGCCATAAATCGAAAGTTAGAAAAGTAACAGTAGAGAAACATTAAATAACTAAAAATAGGAAGTAAACTTAGATGAAATAATTACTACAAGACTTTATCTATTAAAAAATCGCACACAAATAAAATCAGACTAATCTTACAAAATGTATAAAAATCACAAAGAAATACTATAAAATTAAAGCTACCAATGCATTAAAGAATACACAGTGATTGCTGAGGTTCATGATAGGAATGCAAGGATGGTGCAATTAACCACACATCCCAGGCCTCATTCATCTCAGGCTGGAGAATGAGATGTGGTTTTCTTTTCTTCACAAATTTAATGTCACAAGTGCTCACTTGATTGAATGATGGAAATGTGTCCTAGTTCAAGTGTCCTCCAGTGACTTGGGGGCTGACACAGTGTCACTTACATAAACCCTCAGAACATCAGTCAACACTCAGTGTGCGGTCCCTTGGCTCCTGTGAGTTTCCATCTTTTGCCTGTAAATACCACAGACCTGTGTGTACAGAGAAGGCCAATATTCTTGATCAAAGGAATATTCACCCAGGTACTACAGCTCCAGATCCTGAGGTGACAGTGTCCTGTGGGCTTCCTTCGAGGTGGGGTGGGGGTAGGATCCTGGCACTACCCTGTGTATGTATACAACCTCACAAACTTCATAGAACAGATTTGTCAACGTCTTTTCTTAAAATCTCTCCGTGTCTGCCACAAAACTGTTATGTCAGGAAGAAAAGGCATCAGTTAAAACTCAGTAAGTCCTGAGAAACAAGTGGCGTTTCCATAAGATAAACAAATAAAAATGCAATGGGTAGCTTCTATCATGTGAAGAGCCAGAGCTTACTTGTGAAAATGTAGACGTATTCCAATAGGGATCATCAAAAAAGAAAGAACACATTTTAGTATTATTCTAGAAGCATATGTCATTGGGATTAAACTGGGGGTGGGGGTGAATAAGAGGTATAAACATTAAGAAAGGAAACTAAAATTATCATTATTGGTTTATGATATAAAAAATATAAGATTATTGGGCTTCCCTGCTGGCGCAGTGGTTGAGAATCTGCCTGCCAATGCACGGGACACGGGTTCGAGCCCTGGTCTGGGAAGATCCCACATGCCGCGGAGCAACTAGGCCCGTGAGCCACAACTACTGAGCCTGCGCGTCTGGAACCTGTGCTCCGCAACAAGAGAGGCCGCGACAGTGAGAGGCCCGCGCACCGCGATGAAGAGTGGCCCCCACTTGCCACAACTAGAGAAAGCCCTCGCACAGAAACGAAGACCCAACACAGCCAAAAATAAATATAAAAATAAATTTAAAAATATATATATATAAGATTATTACTGAAAAAAATGAGAAAGTATAAAATTTTTGTGTCAGGTTGCAAAATTAATATTTCACTCTAGAAAATAATAGCTCATTAAAATATAATGGCATAAAGGTTTCACTCATAATATTAATAAAATTATGAAATATTCAGGGAAAAATATAAATACATTCACTTACGGAAATAAATCTATGAACTGTTCTTGAAAAACCCAATGACCAAATGGAATAAAGAAGAAGAAAACATTGCTGTCTGATAGGTAGCTTCCATATTTTCAAGATTTCAATTGTCTAAATTAACCTGATAATACAATGTAATCCCAGTTAAAATGTCAAAAGGATTCTTTTTCATTCTTTAACTTGACAACATGAATATAAAGGTCGTCTGGAAAAAAGGATTCAAGAAGCGCCAGGAAAGTTCCAAGAAAGACAAGTCATTCGTCAAATGCTACAGTCATCAAACAGTAAGATTCTGGCACAGAAGGATGAACCAGTGAAACAGGGAAGAGCAGTAGGGCCGGTCAAGCAATTATATCCACGGATATATATCCTATCCATGTCACTGGTATCCAAATTGATATCCTATCAATTATATACAGGGATATATCATATCTAAGACAAAAGCTGGCCTTCCAACTCAGTGGGCGGAAGATGAATTTTCAATAAATGGTGCTGGGACAGATTGCTGGGAATTGGAGAAAAACTGTAGTTCCCTTCAGTTCATTCTTTACATCAAAATAAATCTCATTTTGACCAAAGTCAAATATTTAAAGTAACCAAAATGTTTGAAGAGAGTATGAATGAATATTTCATAACATTAGAGTATAAAAAACTTTCTAAGGATGTTATATAAACAAGATTTTACTAAAACAATATAAATTTAATTGCATACTAATTAAAAAATATTATGTAACAGTTATAAGAAATGCGTCTGACAAGGTCCTACAACGAATTTCCATGAATGATTATCTAGAGAGCGAGGGTTATGTGTTGAGCAACCAAGTAGTTTATCATCCAGACTAGGACACTTTTGAGGGTAAAAGGAGCACTATACTTACAGCGGGACAGAAGGAATTGGATAATTGTGGATAAACTGGACTGTTCTGGGCAAATTGGAATGTACGGGACTTCTTTTTTCTATGTTATACACACATACACACACACAACCAATAAAGTAAAGATGAGTTGTGAATACAATTTCATACTGATTCACTTACATATAACAACTGTCTGGTTGGTTTAAGCATTTCCTTAATAATTTTCTTGCTATACACTCTCCAATGCCCATCTGCCTCAGTCTCCATGTCTATACTTTGGGGATAGAAATAGTATCCACTTACTGGGGTCATTCTGAGGATTGAATGACTTAACCCCTCGTTTAAGCAAGCATTAGGTTCTTGCCAGGTCCTATTATTTTATCATTATCATCATCACCATCAGTGGGGAGGTCCAGGTTCTGTGGGGCCTGAAGCTTATGTAATTTAGGACAACCCCTGTAAGAACAGTAAGATCAACACTGGGAAATCAGATGAGATTGACAGGAGCCTTAAAGCCTCAGCTTCATTGGCTCCACCTAACCTCCTAATCACTAACATTCCTGCACTGACATTGTACCTGGATCCCCTGGGCATTTCCACTCCTCTTTTGAAAGCGATCCAATGGTGAGTATCACTGGTTATAAGAGAAGTAGACGAGCATCTTCTACCATAATTCAATTCTTCATGTCACACAGTGAGGGACAGGACAGGGTGACCAGCCACTCTGGTTGACTTGGAACAGAGGGGGTTCCCCAGACATGGGACTTTCAGTTTTAAAACCAGGACAGTCCTGGGCCGTTTGGGATGACTTGATCACTCTAGGGGTAACATATTCTTTTCTTCTCAATACAAAACAGATGTAACCATAGACTTGGGTAAAAATTTCCAATAATTTTCCTCCATATTTCAATTGCTTTGCTTCTATTTACCACTGCTAATAGCACAGCAATGTGCACAGTTGCAGTATCTTACGACTGTTTAGTTGTCAATCTAAGTAACAATGGTAGATGCCTTTAGTAAAATGTGGTGGACTGAGTATGCGTGTTTATCTCTGTTGCCTCCCTTAATGCTAAAGGGGGCCAGAAAGGAGGTTTCCCACTGGAGAGGCCAACTTGGGAGAACCAGGGGAGCTGTTAAAATGGGAAGCTCTGAGACCCCCAGGCCCAGGCCCCTTATCTGCTGTGCTGGGCACACATGCTGGCCCACCCCCAAACACACACAACTAATAACAGGACCCTTCTTTGGAGAAATAGATAATTCCGGGGGAAAATTCGGGAAGTGACAGAGCAGTTGAAGGATCCTGTTTCAGCCCAAAGAATGTCTAATGAGCATCTTAATGCCTCAGTCTCAGTATGCCTAGACAGAGAAGGATTATTAGGTATTGGAGGAAGACATCATCATGAAAGGCAAAGAGAAACATCCACCATCCAACTACTAGAGGAAAGGAATATGTAGGGAAAAGGATCTGTGGGCAAGAGGTGGGTGGGGGGAGAGAGAGAGAGAGCGGGAGAGAGGAAGAGAGAGGGAGGGAGGGAGGGAGGGAAAGGGAGGGAGAGAGAGAGAGGGAGGGAGAGAGGGAGGGAGGGAGGGAGAGGGAGGGAGAGAGGAAGAGAGAGGGAGGGAGGGAGGGAGAGAGAGGGAAACAGAGAAAAAAGATAGAAATAAAGGAAGAGCAACAATAGAATTTCAAAATGGAAAGAGAGGCCAGGATGTCTTAAAAGAGAGGGAACAAAGTTAAAAAAAAAAAAAGCATTTGTCAGATATTAAAAAATTATCAAAACAGAGACAGTAGAAAACCTCAAAGATAAAATTTTAAAAATCTCCTAGAACAAAAAGATAAAGAGATGGACATTTGAAAAGAAAACATAAGCACATTAAAACCTGAGTCTAATGTATTAAGAGTTCAGAAGGCAAGAATATAAAGAATGAAGGGGGAGGTTATTAAACTTTTCTTTTTCCCTAAATTGAAAGGGCCCATTATGGGCTCAGCAAACAAATGAACATTAGAAACCTGGGAATAAATAAAAGACCCAAACGCTTTCACAAAGGGAGAGGTGATCATGAAAAAACCCAAACAGTTCCCAAATAAAGGATTTGGAATCTGAATAGTAGCAGACTTTGCAGCAGCCACAGGAGAAGGAAGATGGTGATGTCATGGCCATAAAACTCCAAGGGAGAGTGAACTCCACCCCTGAATTCTTCTCTCAAACTCTCTGTCATCCCCAAAGGCTCAGAAAGTTCAACTCCCCCGACACGTTCTCAGAGAGCAGAAAGAGGCTGTTTCCCAAATACAGTGTCAACCGAGACGGACAATGGCCTGGCAACCAAGAAACAGCATTAGTCCACATCCTAGAGAAACAAGGGAAGTCCCAAGATTGACAGGCCCAGGTTGGAGCAGAGATGGTGGCACCAGGATGAGATCCCCAGGGGAGAAGGAACTGAGGTCTCTGGCGTGTCTAACTGTGTGGGAAGCACCGGGACAGGCATGGGACAACCTCACCTCCTCCAAATCCTGTCCACTCCACACTTGCTCAGTGAGGTCTGCCCAACACCCTGCACCTCCTGCCTCCACAGCTCCAATCTCCTCTGCCTTGCTCTATTTTTTTTCTTTTTATCCATGGTTCTTATCACCGCCTAAATATGCTGTTGTTTAAAAAGTACACTATGTTTATTGTTGACTGTGTCTCTCCCCCAGGAAGCTCTCCACAACACAGACTTTAATCTAGTTGCTCACTGATGTTGGCCAAGTGCCTGGCACAGAGCAGACTCTCAATGGGTATTGGTTAAATGAATCCATGAACGTGAATCTTTTGGGGGTTTATGTAAAAAAAAAAAAAACAAAAAAAACCTAAGCAGGCAAAATTCAGGCAATTATTCACTTTTAGAAAAATGCAATTTTATATACAAAAGGACACAGCATCAGTGTATTCTACCTAGACAGCAGAGAATAATAAATAATGATGTAAACACCGAATACTAATGGGATATACCCTTATTGAGAGGATGGAGGCAAAGGAAGTTGGTGTAAAGAGAGGGCTTGGTGATGTGAGAGTGATACAAAGTGATGCAGAAGAGCTACATCCTCTCCTGTGATAGGTAAAAGGGTGATCTCCAAAACCAACAAATAGGAAAATGGTAATTACACATAGTATTTAGAAATAATGGAATAGACCCCAAGGTAACTGAATTACTCTTGCTGGTCAATGAGATTGGGGGTGGGCTGGGCAGGTGGGGCAGGGAGTGTGACTTCCCAAAGTAACCCTTAAAGTACAGAGTGGCTTTTTGAACTATCTGCAGAGTTACTAAGTAGAATAAAAATCAATTAAAATAATAGAGGTAAGAAGCAAAAACCTAGGTTTAGTGGAAATGTTGAATTTTGAGAATTTATATGAATTCTTCTCTTCAGTCCTCTTTTTCATTAAAAAAATGTAATAAATGCATCAAAACAATTTAAAAATCCCTCTTGTTGGAATTTTGTTTGACGTAGAAGTAAAATAAGGCTGCGAGAATGTGGCAGCCGGAGGGAGAAGGGGGATACTTGTGTGGATTCTTGGAATTTTGTTTGACATAGAAGTAAAATAAGGCTGCGAGAATGTGGCAGCCGGAGGGAGAAGGGGGATACTTGTGTGGATTCTTGTCTTGCGTGGGATCCACACAAATCTAAACATTCCAGGAGACTGTGGTCATTACGACAATGACATTCCTGGTGACCACAGTCAGAAGCATATTAAGAATTTGCTCTCTTTTAGGTCTTTTGCCCTGAACTTATACGGAACCTGTAGGAAAAGAAACCAAGTTGAACACAAAAAATTTTATGCCGTCATGCGGTCCTATTTCATCCTGCAACATCATTTCTTTGTTGAAATGGGGTCTAGTCTTGAAAGTAGTATTTTAATGGAAAATGTAGCTTATCTAAACAAATTAATTTGAGGATCTCTTTGGTTCTGGGAATATTGTTTAAAAATTCATGCATACCTTCAAAGATGCAATGAAACATAGGTAATATTTATTGGAAACTTTATAAATAAAATAAGGACTGCTTAAGCAGAACCACTGCCAAAAAACGGATGAGAAAAATCTAAGTTTCACTAATGATATTCATACTTGTCAAAAAAATCTCATAGCCACGTGATAAAATTAATGCATAAATCTCATTTTCCTTCTAGACATCAATAATGTGATAAGATCTCTACAACTGGTGAATATGCTCGGCAAAACCATGGCTTATAGGTGACTTTGGGACGACAACACATCAGAAGTCAATCAAAACTAAACTGAATTCTTAAGCAAATTCTAATGTGATTTGCAAAATAAATTATTAAATTCCTGTGTCGAACTCTAGTCAATTAGTTTGGTCGCCCTCTTAAGCTAAAGCTCCTTCAAGGTTACAAGAGTTCACTATACTCATTTGTTCAATTTTCCTAGTCCTGTAAGGTCAGTGATTTTTTTTTTTTTTAATTTAGTGAAACTTTTTTTTTAAGGTGCTGGGGATGTGGAAGGAGGCAAAATGGAGAAAGATTATGGTGGGCAAAAAGTAACTTTTCCTTCCAAAATGACTCAGGTAGCTTTTCAGGGAGCCGAAAGGAGCCATTTCATACTTTACCACGTGGTACCACCTTGTAAGTTTGGTCTGAAACCTTAAGGAACATCTAGAGGCTCTACAAGTCAGGAGCCCACTTTTGCAGAGGTTGCCACGGAGACAGATGCGTGGCTGAGCATCCCGCCAGCCTAGGATGCAGCATTTCTGAGGTGGTGGAGGAGCCCAGCCCTTAGAGGGGCTACGGTGATGCAGAAAAGGGAGAGTCACCTTTGGCCTCTTCCATCCCCTCCCCTTCCCTCCCCTCCTCTTCGACCTGCTCAGTTCAGACTTGTGGGGTCATCTTTAGGGAAGAAATAAAGGATGGGTCCCCTCCTGCCCTTCCCACGTTCACGCTGACTTCTGAATCTGGGAAGGCTGGGGAGGGCACATGCTACTTTTGAAGAGAAGGTTCAGGAATTTTGTCTGACACTATGGCCTTGGACTTCTCATACATTAAAACAAAACAAAACAAAACAAAACCAAACAAAGGGAGACAGTCTTCTTAAAGTATCTTCCTCTAAAAACCTAGTTTATTACAGTGTCATATCATGTCAAGTACCAGGAGCCAAGCTGGACACTTGTCACCTGTTTTCCAGCATAAAAAGAATATGCCTGATTTCTGAGCATAAATTCAGGCTGATGGCCTGAAGCATCATGTGTGACCCACCCCAAATATACAAACGGTAGAGTTTGTGAATCTTCTCCTTAAACCTAAACCCTGTTTAAAAATGCCACTCTCATGAATGAAAGTCACTGGGTGTTGTCAAATAAGATAGGATGATTTATAGTTAAACTGAATATGGAGAGTATTTTATTCAACTATGTTGAGGAAGACAGTAATGTAACATTCCCGGTAGATGGACTTGTTAGCAGTCTGAAGTGCTTTTTCCTTCTTTTTTGATCCTTACTGTCTATATTTAAGTCACATGATTTTGATTTCGTGAGCTGAATCATCAGGTGAATATGTGGTTTTTCTAGGACTGATGCTCAGAATATTGGACATTTTATGCCCGGCTCAGGAGATGGCTAATCTGAAAAGACCCTGGCAGCTTGAGCCCACGTCTGCCTGGCAGGGAGGCCGCACACAGGCCCTGGATATAGATACTCATCACACATGGGGCACAGAAGAGATGTCTGCAAATCAACATCTCTTTCAAGGAGGTTCCTAGAGAGGAGTGTTCAATTTCAATAACTGATTTTGAACTGACAGATAGTTCAAAAATACTTGGCCAATATTCAGTCAATATGCAAACAGCCATCCTCTTTCCTGCCCTTTGGTCTTACCCTCTGGAAAATACAGCATGAAAAACAAACCAACTTGGCCTGAAATGACAAATTGTGGATGATTTCAGTCCACTGAACGAACGACCCGGTTCTCTGGTTTCTGAAGTCATGTTTCCTGAGACATGGCTCCTCAGGATGCAAAGTGTTCCCACGTCCCACACTCCTGGGAGTGCCCATCCGAAGCTCTTCAGCACAGACATGGGCCTGGAGACTTCCTGCGGGGCAGAGTCACATGCTTCTAGACGCTTCTAGAAAGGGGCCGCGGAAGCCCTTGGGATGCCCATGTGGGCGGCCTCCTGCAGTGGGTGTTCCTGCTTCCTGAACTGAGCCACAGACTGACTGCTAGTTTATTCACATTTGGTGTCCAGGTGGGAAATACAATGCACATCTTTAAACACTAGATAAAAACTAAGCCCTGTTAGATGGAGGTAAAACCGAGGTCACCTGGGGAGAAGAACAGGACGCCACCCCCCTCTCCAGAACTGAATCTACCTGTTTTCCTCATTTCATTAATTGAGCACTAATCAGTACCTGAAAAATACTGATCATGCATTTTGGCAAAATGCATGTCCGCCAAAATGTGAACCCTCTTAAGTACCAGGGGTTTCTTGGATACACATATTTTTATTGGTGAATCACTGAAATGAGATGAATTATAACCTATTTTTTTTTCTTTTTATCCTAATTCTGGTTAAGCCAACTCTCCCCACCAAATCTGCACCCATGACCTGGGTGATTAGGTTCAACTTAGGACCTGCAGGGCTAAGTGGGCTCTCAGGGAGATGCCCACCTGAGACTTACATGGCTGGTCAGGGCGCTGCCCACATTGATTTCTCCTTCCCCTCCAGGCAGCAGCTGCTCCTGCCCTCACTCCCAGGCAGTGAAACGGAGCGGGACCCTTCGGGGCCTTCCCAGGTCCTCCACCTGCCTCCTGGTTGTAGAAAAATTTTAGCCAAAGGATGAATTTATGCAGAGAAGTGAGAAAATGCAGAAGCAAAGAAAAACCGTCAAACAAGACAAAATAAGAATAGTTTAGCCATTAAACAAAGTCAAGGACCTTTAGTTCCTTCTCAAGGGCTGTAGATAATACTCTAAGTCATGTTCTTAAAGCTCTTTTGTAGATACTGATACCTTCACCAGGTGGAAGAATTTCACTACATGATGACCAGATTGTAACCACGACAAAAGCTGCGCCATCTGACACAATTCTGAGAACTTGGCCTCAAGGAAATGGGAACAAACCAACCCTGCAACTGAAGATTAACTGTACTTAAAATAATCAAGATAATACTGATCAGACCACTGCATGACTAATTTTGATTTCAGAGCTCACTGAGCTGTTTCTGCACGTAGCACCCTTCCTCTGCCTGTGCACCCCTGAAACTCCCCTTTGAAAGCTCTTGCCCTCTGATTGGCAGCGGGGAGTTGGCCTTTGGATATAAGTCCACCTTCTCCCCAGGTTGCCGGCCTCCGGAATAAAGCAAATTTTCCTTTCCTACCAACACTTATCTTTCGAGTATTGGGTTTCAGCTGGACCTGCGTTTGGTAACAGAAGGACTTGGCTCCTTTCACTGGGAAAACGAACTTCCTCAGCGTCTGGCCATCACCTCTCCCTGCTCCCGCCTAGGGCCACCCTCACAGCTGCTGACACATCTGAGCTCTCAGTCCCCTCCCTGATCATTTCCAAAGGTGCACAGGCTCGCTGTACCAGCTCTCATGTGAAAAAGAGGGAAGCAGCAGCCAACCCTCCTGGGCTTCATGGCCATTCCAGGTGCGGTTCTGTCCCTTTGCTTTCCTGTACGGCGAGACTCCGTGGGGACACGCCTGTGCTCACGTACTCTGCTTTCTCATCTCTCTCTCTCTCTCTCTCAACCCCATGCCTCTGTTCCCACCCCCACTGGAAATGGTCACATGGTGCTGATGACCCTAACCTTCCTAAATTTTATCACCACTCGAGGAGCAGGATGTGAGCGGGCCTGGCCTCCAAGGTGATGCACGCTTGGGCTCCCTTCCTCTTTCCCGCAGGTGTCTTCTGTCTGCTGTCTGCCTCCTGACCCAGTGCTTTCTCACCCTCCTCAAAGAAAGCACACAGAGAACTCTAGCAATTTTGCTAGCTCTCTATAACTGCTCTGTAAGGAGATTTAATCCAGTTTAAGCTCTGTCACAGTTCACTTAGCTTTTTTCTGTAAGTTACTTATTTGAGAGTTTTATAAGAATCACGTGTGGGTAATCTTGTATATTTTAAAAGTTACACTGATTTATATGGTTGTTTTATTTATTTATATCAAAAAGCAGTGGTGTGAAAGAAGGAGAAGGTATAATTTCTTGCAGGAGTGGCCATAAAACAGCATAAAGAGAATTGTACAAACTCATCAGAAAAGAGTAAAGCCATGAAACAATCAGACGCAAAGACAAGACCTGGTAAATGGAGGACACAAATCCTAAATCCAGGCCTAAATTTAGTACAAGAGCAACCATACCTCATATAAACGGGCTAAGCTTGTGTGTAAAAGATATTCTTGATTTGATAAAGTCAAAGTCCAACAGAACATTATTTAATCAAGGTGCAGAGAAACCTAATAATACAGACGTTTAAAAATAAAGATAATGAAGAAATGTAAGCCAGATCAAAAATAAGTAAGTGGAGGCTAGTGCCATAATGTTAATTTCTGAAAAAATAGATCATCCACTGAAAAGCAATATTAGGGATAAGGACGGACATTATTTAATAATAAAGAACAATTCATGCAGAAACCACACATGCAGAAAACCCTACCTAACAACATAAAGTGGAATTTTTATGTTAACTATAAAGTAAAATTAATAGGAGAAACTGAAAAATAAACAATCATAATGAGAGATTTTAAAGTACTTCTCTCAGAAACAGACACACAAGATAGACAAAGAGTCAGAACATATTTGAATAAATAAGTAAGGAGCTTGACCTGTCATATAAATAACCCTAATACAACACAAAACACACATTCCTTCATTCCCACAGAAAATATTTATAAAAACTCCCATTCCTAAGGCATAAAGGAAGTCTTGAAAATGCTAAAAATGATATAGTTTTTAACTCTTTCTTTGATCTCAATGTAGTAACATCTGAAATAACAAAAAATTTTCCCTGAAGCCTCAATAAATTTAGAAATGCAAAAAACAATCATTCTAAATAATTCACAGATCAGAGAATAAAACAATGGTTCCTAATCTTACATAAAAACCAACATAATGTGTTCTCTCCCAAAAAAGATTCTGAGAGAAGCTTCAGATATTTTCAGAAGCCCTGATTAGTACACTTGCAGTGAATAAACAGATATACATATAGATTTGTAGTAAAATCTATTCTATTTAACTATCTACCTACTTACCTATCTAATTGTCATCTATCTATCTATTCTATTTATCTATCTGTAGGTTTGCTTTTCATTTTTGTATTTGAAGCATATGCCATAGTGTATATTATTAGGGGACTTGATGAATTTTAGTTTCAATCATATTGAAGTCTGAAGACCAGAATAATAAAAGTATTATGAAAATTTTAGGTATTATTTAACCTTTATAAGTGAGTTCCAAGTAAGTTCCCTGAAATATAGAAGTATTCCTAAAGTGCCTTTCTGCCTTTGCTCACATAGGTAAATATATATATATTAAAACAACAAAATACACAGACACACACATACTGCCACACATGCATGCACCAAAACAAATAAAGCAAAACAAATAAGCAGACAAAAAACGAAACAAAAGAAAACCCAAACTATTTTACAGAACTACGTAAGGCAGATTTTTAGGTGTGAAATGATGAAGCCAGATCTAAAAAGTTAGCTATGATTTTTATATCCCCACTGCTTCTGCAACGGTTTCCATGTTAATATGTCAGCAACTGAGGAAATAAGTCAAATCAGTCTTGCTTAGGACCAGTTGGTCCACATTTGTAACTTGATTTTCATTGTGAATATATTGTAACAAATATGTATACCAGCCTGAATGTATTTTAACCTCATTGTTTTGGTTAAGTGACATCTTTCCTGGAGGAGATAGAGCAAGACATCCTCTTTTATATTGAGATATTGTCACATCTAGGTGATTATACAGTTTCAAGCCGTGACCCTAGCACCTGAACTGGCAACTTCACACTTAGGCTGAATGCTTCTCCAAAGAGTGTCAATTACAGAGATGCTATAACACTTCTGGTTTCCCTGATTAACCGTAGAGGGTTAGATGCCTTTTCAAAGGGGGCGCAGTGGAGGGAGGACAAGGCTTCGCAAGAAAAGTGAGGTCCCCTTAGGGAGGTGGCATCTGTGGGCTTGAGCTGCAGCACCAGGTGCCCTAGATACAGGCAGACTCTTTACGAGAAGAACAGGACAGAGAAGCTGGGGAACCCAGAGGACACAGGTTCTGTAAAGCTCTCCTCAGCATTACTTCACGCATCTGCAAGTATTCTTAAGTCCAGCAAAACTGGCGCTCAGCCCGTAAGTGGAAAGAAAATAAGAAAAGATAATTGTACCAAGTATATCCTTCACATCTGCCACTGTGGTGTCACCAGAGAAATCCATGAGTTGAAGTCACTGTGTTTCAAACTCAAGAGTAATGTATAATTGATTTACTAAAAGAAGAAACATGCCAGTACAGTTTCCAAAGATTCCAGAAAAGAATGTTGACACAGAAGTCAGGCTGCGGGGCAGGGCTGGCTGTATAACTTGTGGAATCCAGTGCAAGGTGCAAAATCATGAGGGATTTCAAGTTGGCTGCATCAGAGAATTAAACCAAGAGGCGGACCTTCTGAGCACTGGGCCCTGGGTGAATGGGCAGGTCACACGCCCAGGAAGCCAGTCCTGTGGCTCGTTTATTCCCAGTCACTTTGCTAATTAAATGAACTGAAATACTCACTTCTGTAGCATCCTGGGAGTTAAACCATTTCACTTATACGGATCACCTCAGTGACCACGGACCTTTTCATTCCCTTGCTAACCTGTACACTACGGGACATGAATATTTTCAAGGCTTGTATCTAAAAGATGAGACAAAAAAAGTCACTGCCCCCTTTCCTGTCACTGGCAGTGTTGCCATAAGAAGATCATTAGTCATACAGTTGTCCTGCTGCATCTTCTCTGTCATTTCTACCAAATGGATGCAGTCACCCGCTTCGGTATCTTGGTTGTAAAAGAAGCAGTTTTGCTGATGGGTTTGTGGAGGGTCAGCAAAGTGTAGGCAAAAACAATAGGACCATCCGACTATCAAGCAGAGAGGAATACAGAGGGGGGCTACATGTGTACTGGGGGTGGGGCATCCGATGACAGTATGTTTTACCTACACGCTTACTCTGCATTCCTAGAATAATACTGAAGAGAGAGGAAAAGTGTTCGTTTACCATCTGGAAAGTACTTCCTCTCGTTCCACCTTCAGTCCATGGTCCAGGACGGCGTACAATTAGTGTTTGTGCCTCGAAAACTAGAGAGATACGGTCAATGACAGGAAGAGCCACTCCATTTAGATAAACTGAGAAATAGAAAGGAAATAAATAGCCGTGTGATTTATAGTTCACGGTTCAAAAGCAAGCGATGAAAATGCCCGATTCTCCCTCAAATGAGCCGTGGGAGAGCCGCACGCTGCCGTCCGTGAGAGGCCCTCAGAGCCTCCTTGCGGGGCGCTGGCCTCGCTCCGTCCCAGGGGAGCAGCTGTCGAAGCGCTGACGCTCCGTTACCTGGCCGTGATGCTCCTGCTGGCCGGGGCCTCGCAGACGATTTGAGATCCTCCTCCTCCAGCTAGGAGGTCCTGGACCCCCAGGTCTCTGCCCCGCGGAGATTCACGAGCTGGGATCCCATCCGTGACACCGTGCGCGCCTTCGACGCGCTGCGCGCACACGTGGATGGGGAGGGCTTGGGGAGGCAAGGGGTTCCCACCAGCGGAGCAGTTTTCCTGTTCTTGTAACTTAGAAAGGAGAAGGGCTGTGGATTAGGCTGTTTGAAAGTCTCCGCTCCGCGGTCCTTTGGGGAGCCTCCTTCACTTCACGTGGGGCGGGAGACAGCACACTGCACCCTGCTCCATCCTCCCTGCCCCGAGCCAGCCGAAGAGGTGGGAGGCTGAGGACTGCAGCCACGCACTGTGGCCGCTGTGGCTTTGTGAGGCCGCGGAGAAGCAGGTGGACACGTGGCTCGAGAGGGTCACGGCCAGCCGCCTCGCAGGAGCAGTCTAGTAAGAAAGGCAAGGGCTCTCCTGCTTGGACAAATAAAGGTTGGGTTTGCTGACCACTTAATCAGGGACAAAAAAATCATCGGTATTCTGGGCAAGAGAGAAACGTATCTCACATTTCAGAGGACAGCACAACAACTTTTAAAATTAAGATCTATTTTCCCAATTCAACGGTTAAAATGACAATCCACAAGGATTGAGGTATATAATACAGGTTCATTCTTCTGTGTTTGTCACTGGTCGTTTTGCTTCACAGACTAAATAAATAACTAATGTGAACTTGTTTCTCCTTTTGCAGCAAAAAATAAAACAGCCAAGATTTACTGAGTGTTTTAGCACATGTACTGGGCTAAGAGTTTTACGTGGATTCCCTCAACAAATCCTGGCCTTGTGTTGCCCTGATTATGTACAGGTGGGAGTACCAAGGCGGCAGCTCAGCCCACACCTTCGACCAGGTGCGAGCTGGCAGGCATGGGCTATGCCGCTCTAGCCCCTTAGCATGCTAAGTCCACTCCACCAAAGGACTCGGAGGCAGAAGAGCTGTGGGTTGGGAACTGGGAAACTTTGTCCCACCCGGACCATAGACACCTGCGGGCTGGCTTGTCATCAGGCTTCTGCAACTGGCTGGGGGTGAAGCAGGAACCCTGCAGGCGCCCCTCTTGTCCTCCTCAGGGGTCTCCCAGCAAGGACGCATGGCATTAGCTTCACTGCCAGGCTTTCTATTGTCTCCCAAAGCTTTCTCTTTCAGAGGAAATATAAATATCAAAAGATATGAGATGTATAAATCAAAGAGTTCAGTAAGATGGGGGCCTCTGGGTTTTCTGGGGTGACTTGGGTGCCCTCACTGTATTCTCTACAGGCTGTTCCCACGCACCACTTCCAGTCTCCCCTAGACTGACCCTGTTGTTCCTGAGCTGTGCCTTTTCTTTCAGCACACAAAGCTGTTGACAGAGTGTACTTGTAAAATTCTACACCAATGAGTTAAGTACAGAATATAAGATGGAGAAGAATCCAGAGACCTTGTTGGCTCTAGATCCCTGACAACCAGGAAGACAGACTGTAGGGAGGAGGGGGAGGCCAAGGGAGAGAAACAGTGGGCTGAACAGGGGACCTACCGGAAAAACTAGTAACATACAAATATATATACATTTATAATCTTGCTGAAGGAAACCCGACACCCATTTAAAAATCTTTCTTGGAAGGAATCCATCCACATGAAGGAGGAGCATCAGAGACATAACTATGAAGGTTCTGGGGGAGAAGCAGGGCCCTGGTCCAGCGTGAAGGAAGGAAGGCAGAGTGATGGGGGTGTCTCAGGTGGCATTGGTGGGAGGAGGGGGTGGCCACTGCCTGAGCCCATCTCTGAGGTCTGAGGTCCTGGGCCAAGAGTGTGGGCTGGAGAAGAAGAAAGCTGGAGGAGACAGGAGGTGATGTAAAATCACTGTCCCGTGAGGGACCAGATGCCCAGGGAAGGGTGTCAGGACTGCCGGCCATCCTGGGCGGCCACGGAAGCTGGTGGCCGTACATTCAGAGTGAGAACGTGGGCTTGTGAGCTTCTGGCAGCATTAAGCTCCCGAGCTCCACAGGCAGCAGAGTGAGTGATGAGAGAGGTGTCGCCAGGCTGGGTTTTCTGGGCAAGTGGAGTTGGACAAGGGGGTTAAAGCCTGGACACCGGGTGAGACAGGAGGACACCTCGAGCATGGATCAATCTGGGAGCCCAGGAGCTGCAAAGACAAAGAGGCCATGGCCAGGGAAGGGTGTTTGGAACCAAGGTCTCACAGAGGCAGCAGGTAGGAGGCAGGAGAGGGCTCAGCTGCCCCAACAGAGGCCACGGAAGCACAGCTCAAACATGGGAGGGAGCTCTTCCCCTTCACACGGAAGGCTGGGCTGGAGACATGGGGCGGAGGGGGGCAGCTCTGCCCCAGGGAGTCATCAGGGATTCTGTCTCGTGACCCCACGAGCTTTGTCGGGGCTGGAGCTAAGGCTAGCTCTGCTACTGCTCAGGAGAGGGGACAGGAGGGGAGGAAGGAGCACTTCTGCAGGGGCGCTTCTGAAGGCACCTGCATCTCTTCCGCTCGCATCTCATTGGCTGATGAGGATCTAGGAGGGGGATGGGGAATGTCCACCAGGGCGTCCGTGCGTGAGCGTGAGTGTGAGAGTGTGTGTGAGCGTGGGTGTGTGAGTGTGTGTGTCTGGGGTTCTATTAACAGAGACAAGAAAGAGGAAATGCGCGTGGAGGAGCACGGTCTGGCCGTCCTTGCTGACGGCAGGAGTGAGAGGCGGGGACAGGACTGGAGAGTCAGGCAAGCGGTATCACTCACACGGATGTTAATGGCCTCAGGTGGCGCTGGTGACCGAAAGTGTCTGATGAGACCTCAGTCCCTAAAGATGTGGCTCATCAAGAATAATACAAGCTCTCTTACTCTTGGGGAAGATCTTGAAGGAGGCTGGCCTAGGGCGGGTACTTTACGTGAGAGACACGTGGAAGCATACAAATAAGGCTTATTACGGATTACGGGACAGTTGACGAAGCAGCGTCTTATTTCTCAATGGCAGCATCCAAACAGGACCGGCTGGACTCACCTACAAGACCCCCCAAGGGAGACTGGCCACAGAGCTTCGTACTTAGGGCACACGTCTATGTGTTTTCTCTTTGTCAACTCACAGCCGAGGAAACCGAGGCACCAGGAGGTGAAGCCACTTTCCCGAGACCACGCCGCAGGCCTGGAGTTCTTGCCCTGGCCCGTGGGACCCTGGTTCCTCCCTGAATTCTACAAGCATTTACTGAGGGACAGGCACAGCTATCGTCCCTCAGGATATGTCAGTGGACAAAACCAACATCTGACCCTGGAGAGACTTTCTGGAATCAATAAGCGTGAAAATTCTGTACCAGGAACAAACAGACACAAGAGATGATGATGATAGTCATGGATAATGGTTGAGAGTAAGGACAGTTTTGCCCGACCACGTAAGGTACGCTAGAGTTCTATCGCTGAAATCCAATAACCAATAATCCCATCCAATCAGTGACCTTTGTGGAAAGTGACATTTCTGGTGCACTTACACGGGACCAGACGCTGGTAGAAGCAGCCTGCCATCTGGAGTAACACTGAACAGACAGCAGCCGGGCATCGCTTAAATGCCTTCCCTAAGGGTTCAGCACAAGGAGGAAGCCCAGGAGAGGGAGGGGAGGGGAACCCCCAGCTCTCTCCCCGCACCACGGGGCTGAGGCCGTCCCCGGAGAAGCAGCGGTTGCTGGCTACCACGGCTGCCTCTGCTTCCCCTGCCCGCTCAGGGCCACCAGCCACTCCTACATCCTGGGCTGAGTCCTGCATGGTTTGGAGATGCAGAGGGGCCTATTCAGGGTGTCCCGACCATCACTTCGCATCTGAGTTATGGGATGCTTAAAATCACGAAGCTGGAAGCCGAGGAGTGGGTGACTTAGCCCGGGGCTGGGGTTGAGTGTTCTCTTGAGTCCACTGTAATGAGCTTCACCAAGCCCACCTGGGCAGCTTGGACTGCAAGGGGATGAGCCACTCACACGATTCCAGGGAGCGATTCCATGCAAGAACTACATATTCCCAATCAGCCTGAGCTTTAGCATTCCGATGGATTTAGTCCCAAGTCACCAGTAACTTTAGTCTCCCCTGCACATAAAAGTCACACACACACACACACACACCCCTCTTAGTCTAAATTAGTGAGGTTTTTCGACTTTTCAACACTGTTAACTAGTTGCCTTGAGGCACCCTGGGTTCCTCTGCCTTAGCAAGAACTCGGTGCAATACGGAAAGAGAACCCCAGTGCCTGCAGCAGCGCTCCTAACATCCTTCTCCCCAAGGCTCCTTGGAGATGTATGATCAGAGGTCACAGTGAGGTCCACGCTGTGTCACCTGGAACACAGGTGCAGAACCGGCTGTCCGGGGAGAAGGGGTCAAGTTGGTGCAACACCTCAGCGGACATGGGGAGCCCTGGCTGTCTGGCCCCTTGTTTCCTTCGGACAGTAGGTTCATTTTGCAGAAATGGTGCTGTGCTATATCCTCCCTTGCCCAACCAGGGGCTTCATTTCCTAAACCATCCTGGACGGTGTGCACTTGGTGTGTCGCTTCAGGCACAGAAGGAGCCCATGGTGGCTGGGCTTCTGTCTGCCATGGGGCCCTGCACAGACCATGGGGGCGCCCAGCTGGCGGCAGGATCGCTGACAGGTGAAGCGAGGACCAGGGTGGGCATCAGTTCCAGGAGCTCCTTCGGTCCCAGAAGAACCCCCAGGGGGGCCTCCAATGCCTCGGTGGGTGATGGGCCTCAGGCGCTAAATTCCTTTTGCAAATACTGACCCATCTCTCTCTCTCATTACCAGGCTGTGGGGCGTGGTTGCCGAGGAGCCCGGCTGAGTCGGGCCACTGGCCCTCTGAGGGAGGACAGATCTTCCCAGGGAGGCACCCCCACTCACAGCGGCGGGGGGCAAGGTGCCGGCCTCTCAGATGCTGGCCTGTGTCCTCCATCTCTACCCTAAGTGAGGGACCAGGGACCCACAAACTCAGAGAGAAGGGAGACAGTGCCTCCATTCCTCTTGGGTTTTACTGTCTCTGGGAGAGGCAGCCAGATTTCTGCTTTTGAGGCTCAGCTCAGCAGAGCCAGCTCTTGTGGGTCTTTAAAATCAAGACGTATGAGATCACATGTGTTGTGGCGAGTACCTCCGCTGTCTGAAGGGTCTAGCGGGCCTTTCATCCCGTAAATACATTACTCAGATGATTTCCACAGCCCCTCTGTGAAGATGAAGCAAGTGAGAAGCAGACGGACTATGGACAAGCGCAGGGAGTGATGGCTGAGGAGGGCAGGGCAGGACCACGGCTGCCTCCTCGGGGTCCTTCCCAACCCCCGTGTCAGGGAACCTGAGCTTTCTTCAGAAACGTGGAGGGGTGGCAGTACTGGGGACAGGTGAGTGGGGTGACAGAGCCCTGCTTTCTGCAGCCCGTCCCACACATGTGCTGCGGCCACATTCCCTCTACAGCCTGGACAGGCCTCGCCAGTGGGTTCTTCTAACAGGTTTCACTCAGTAAGAAAAGGAAACACCAGCAAAGGGGATAGAGGCTGCGAGGGAAAGCGTTCCTGTGTCCACAGCACACCATCCTTCCCACAGCCTGCACTGATTAAGACAGAACAAGCGCCATCTACTACGAGACCTTCGCTCCCACTGACAAGGCTTTGCAGGCTATTTCCAGTCCCAGCGCACTTTATTTGGCTCACCTGTTCAGGCAGTTCTTGTTTCTTTTGCCTCTGCTGTCACGGATTATGTGGCAGTGGCTGGCACTTCTATTCCCCAGACTCAGAGCACCAAGGCCTCAGCATTATATCTGCAAAACCCTGACACCCATTCAGAGGAACATGGCAGTTCTTACCTGGGGGGACAGGCGGACACTTTGCAAGGCACGACCCCTGTGACAGGCCGGGCGTCGGGGCTGCAGAATGATGCGTTCACCGGGAACCTCAGGTCTCTGTAGCAGCCGGCTCTCGTGGTCATCTGCCCTGTGAGAGAGCGGGGTGCACAGTGAAGACTCACAAACATGCCCCGTGGTAAAAGGCAGGCGAAGCGCTAATGAAATCTCTTGAAAAAAAATCTTTACTGTACTGGCACGTCTTTGCATTAATGACCTTTGGCTGACTACTAATGTTCTACTTTTCTGGCCTGTCTTGATGAATTTTATCAGTGAATTGCATCAGTTCTAAGATGGCTTGTATCTTCCCCCTATATTTTAACATCTTGTAACATGTGTCTTGCTATGGGTGCCAACATATATTTGATGAAACAATCTTTCGGTTCTTTTCTATTGTTTCCAGAATTGGAAACACCAACTATTTTTTCAAAACAAACACATAGTAAGTACATTCACTTGTGTTTCTAAGTGAGAGGGCACAACAGGAAATGATCGGTAATAAACCAGAAAGAAATACAGACAACAAAGTGATAAGCGCTTCAGCAGCAGAGAATTCACAGAGCAAAATACCTCCAGGGTTGCAGCCGGATGGTGACCTTTTCACAATAATGGCTTGGATGTTGCCTCAAATGAGGTCAACGGAAATGAAAGGTGGTCTGGTTCTCAGCCTCCATTTATATCCCCAGGGCTACTCAGGCTTTCTGAGCATCCCTCAATATGTTCGATATTTCAATTCATTAAATTTACTAAAAAAGGTCCCAATGGGACTTCCCTGGCAGTCCAGTGGTTAAGATTCTGCACTTCCAATGCAAGGGGCGCAGGTTCGATCCCTGGTTGGGGAACTAAGATCCCACATGCCATGGGGCATGGCCAAAAAATAAATAATTTTTAAAAAAGGAACCATTACTTACAGCAGGGTACCTAGACTAGTCAAAATCACAGAGACAGAAAGAAGAAGGGTGGTTGCCAGGGGATGGGGGATGAGGGGGTGGGGAGGTGTCCATGGGCACAGTTTCAGTTTGGGAAGATGGAAAAGATCTGGAGATGGATGGTGGTGACATGAGCACAACAATATGAATGTGCTTAATACCACTGAACCATGCATTCAAAACTGGTTAAAATGGTAAATTTTATACCATATATATTTTACCACAATACAAAAGGACTGTAAAATAGACATATATCTTGAAGGATGATGTTAAGGAGTTCATTCAGTGAAGAGGAACAAAAAAAAGAAAGAAAAAGAACCAAACCAGTGTTGATTTTAAAAATTAACACAATTAATATTAAGATTTAAAATGATTTTTATTGCTGTGCTTGGAAAATGGATGGAGTCCTGCTGTCCATGAGGCCCATCTGTTTTACTTCCTCTGCAGTCAAGGCTGCACTGCTCAGAATGACCTGCATCCAATTTGGTCCCCACAGGCAGATGACCAAAGGTGTCTCATAAAGGAAGGGACCCAAGACATGGTTTCAGAGGACCAAAGCCACAGGCTGGCAACTCCAGGCTCAACAGCATCTAATGTTCAGTTCTCTATGAAACCGAGTCCCTTACTTAAAGAACAATAAAAGTCTCTAAGATATACGTGGAAACAAGTTTGACATTTGGCTTTGCTTTGTCAAAAGGAATAAGGCAAGTCGATGGGGAAAGTTCCCTTCTCTTGAGAATCAGTTTCCTTGATCAGTAGAGGGAAAAGAGGCCTCCTGGGTCCCAAGCACAGATCTCATGCATCTGAGCCCCAGACCACGTCCTGCCTTGGGTATGGCCCTGTCGGTGCTGATGGAGGACATCAGAGGTGACATAGGACCCTTGTGGTTTTGTGCGATTATTCAGCTCTCTGCCAACTTGACACAATCATATTTTAACCAAGTTAAACAGTTTTTATTTGATGCACCCCAGTGTGGATTTCACAACTGTATCTTCCTGATTTTAATGGTCTCTCATGAGGAACGGCATATTAAAAATGACTTTGATAAAGGTCATGGAATATTTCTGCAGAAATATAAGAAAATTTACTTAAACATGTTGAGAATCTTGAAAGTGAGTATTTCTATGAAAGAACAAGATTTAAGTCACATACAGCAAATGTCCCTGGGCAGTAACGGGAAGAAGGTCAAGGTGAACCTCAGTCCCACGAGGCAGAAGAATGATAATAAAAAGGAATATTTCCAGGCTCTGCTAAGACCGAAGCTGTGACATTTGTTCTAATATATAGATTTAGTAAAATCAAAGATGGGCTTGGTGACCTGTGTAGCAAGGCCATGGAGCCCTCGTGGCCACAGCTCTCCTGGGGACGGGGGGGAGCCAAGAGGCACGTCAGGCAACGCAACCCACTGACACCTCCTGCTGGGCTTCACCGTGGAAGGAAGCACATATCGGAAATCCATCTCTTTCAGTGTCCTTGCTGTGGTACCGAGCCAGCTGTGTGCCCTGTCACTACGTCACACACAGAACAGATGCAAACACGCAGTGATGGGCACTGGAGGAGGGTCCCTCACGCCTTACACCCCAAGCCTTGCACAGGTTCGCCCTCGTCCACCTTCCTGGAGGTACCTTCCTGGGCGTCACCCTGACTGCACGTGGCGACGGATTACTGACCCGCCGCCGTCTCCTGCCCCGCACCCACTCTTAGCCCCGATGTCCCCAGGCTGCCTCCTGGACTCACAGACCTGGCCGTCTAACAGATGCACAAATACATAAACATCCATTTCAGAGCAGGCTTCCTCCAGCCCCCCTGCCCGGGGTTCCGTGGTCTCTGTGTGGTCAAGGGATCAGTCTTGTAGTCCCCTGCCCCCCACCCCCATGCCTTACTCCAGGCATTCCTCCTCCAAGTCCAGCTGTTGGACTGATACCACGGATATTTCCTTCACATACACGCGTGCGCACACACACACGCTCATGCCACTCCCAGGTTAAAAGTCTGTTTTTCTCTTTTTAAGCTGGAGACTTCCCAGCCTTGTCCTCCAGCCCTGCTGCATCCCTCTCATGCCGACATCGCCCCTGGTCCTCTGACTCCCAGCTGTCTCTCCACCTGGAATGCAGTCCTCCACTGCCACCCCTGACACACCTGGCAGAAGTCTTCTCATCCCTTTAAGGAAGACCCACATCCCCCTGCCTCTGAACTCCCGTGCTCCCTGACTTGAGAGCACATCTGAATTCTCTGGTAGTTTAAACACAGAATCCCGGCCACCTCAGAGCCTTGGATTCAGCAGGCGTGGGGTGGGGGCTGTGGATTTACATTTCTAACCGATGCCCAGGTGCTGCTGGCACTGCTGCCCTGCGGACTACACTTTGAGAACCGCGGCTCTACGCAATATCCGAGGCCACCACTTTTACGTCTCAGGTTACACAGCTGTGATATACACGTAGTAAGAAATAAATACCTGGTCTTTGCCCCTGGTTCTTGGCACACAGCTCCTAGAACCTTTGGAGTGTCTTTTGTGTGCTGCTGAGCTGGCGGGTGGCGGGGTCCCTACACAGCTTATGGACAGGACTGGTCCCCAGAAGCATCAAGGCGTGATTAGAGGGTTTCAGCCCAATCCTGGGCCTCTGGCGAGGGGAAAGGGGCTGGCAATTTAGTTTAGTTACCAATGACCAATGATTTAATCAATCCTGTGTAATGAAATCTCCATGGAGACCCCGTGTAATGAAATCTCCATGGAAACTCCTAAACAACGGGGTTCAGAGAGCTTCCAGGAGGATGGCATACCCCAGCTTCATGGAGTCCGGAACCCTTCCCGACCTCTCCCTGTGTACCTCTTCATCTCGCCGTTCCCTGGTGTCTTTTACAATAAACCAGTGACAGTAAGTAAGTAAAGTGCCTTCCTTAGGTCTGTGAGCTGGTGTAGAAAATTATTGAACCTGAAATGGGGGGCGGGGTGGGAGACTGTAGAACCCACACCTTTGTAGCCAAGTCAGACAGAAGTGTGGGTGCCCTGGCATGCAAATGGTATCTAAAGTGGGAGCAGTGCTGTGGGACTGAGCCCTTTACCTGTGGGGTCTGACGGTGACTCTAGGTAGTTAGTACTGGAGTTAGATTAATGCAGGACACCCCGTTGGAGGCTGAAAATCCGGCAATGGTGGTTGGTGTGGACAAAACCCACACATTTGGTGCCCGGAGTGTTGTGAGTAAAGACAGCTCCTGCCAGGCTAGCCCAGGTTTGTGCTCATTTGTCCTGGAAAAATGGTAAACAACCCTTTTCCCTCGCAATAGCATCCAGGTTTGGGTAAGACGTTATATGGTGAACCGAATGTCAAAGTTCAGTGGACGTATAGGTGTCATCCCTTAGATCAAATTTCCTGAGAGCGGAGAGTACAGCCTGCATGGATTGATTTGTTCCCACACTTATTAGGCAGTTTTTCAGCCATCGGCCAATTTCATTATATTCAGTAACTTCTAAGCTCCAGCAAGTTAATACAGTCAGCCCTCCTGGTTCAAGGGTTCCGAATCTGCTGATTCAACCAACTACAGATGGAAAAAAATCAGAAAAAAAATCCCAGAAAGTTCTAAAAAATCAAACTTGAATTTGCCTTGTGCCAGCAACCATTTACGTAGCATTTACCGTGTATTTACAACTACTTAGGTAGCATTTACATTATATTAGGTATTATAAGCCATCTAGAGATGATTTAAAGTATGTGGGGAGATGCGCATAGGTTATTTGCAAATACCACCTCATTTTACATAAGGGACTTGAGCATCTGCAGATTTTGGTATCCATGGGGGTTCCTGGAACCAACAGGGAAGGATGACTGTAGTGAGTTAATAATACTTGGCAAAAAAACCCATCCAAGTAAGGGTATATTCTCTTCTTTATGCAGTACTTAGGATGAACTAGGCACAGTTTTGATGACTCACCCATGTATCAATGCAGAGACGAAATCTGAATCAATGTTTTATGAGTCTACTTTTCCACTTGCTAACAGGGAATAAGAGACTATTAAATTAGAAGAAATAAACACATGTCATTTTAAAGCTGTTCTGTAGGGAATCTTGTGAACTCCATTAAATTAAATCTTGAGAACTCCCTTAAATTAAGCCAGATAATCTTAATGACCCAATTTACATGAGGACCTACTGAACAAGAGTACCATTTTCTAAAACTGTTAGTGGTCAGTTCTAATAGTAGGGAAGGAAAATTAATCTTTTCTCTCCACTTATATGACAATTTAAAAGTCCATTTAAAAAGACCAAAGTCTTCTGGCTTTTTAGGTGTGACTCTATGAATAATGTCTTCAGTTTGGTTTCCAGTTTTGACATTGAAGACATGTGAAATTCAATCCTTATGCTCAAGTCTTAACAAAGAATCAGGCCTTAATGATCACTGATGGTCCTGAGGGAGGTACAGGCTCTCGATCAAGCAAATAGGAAATTGTTTTTCTTTGAAATAGAAACAGAAGTTTACTTGATTAACGTATTCATTTTTCTTTCTTAGTGGAGACATTTGTTTGACCTTGGTGTCAGCCAAGTCCCAAACTTTTACCCATTAATTGGATAAGAGGGAAATCTAGATCTAGTCATTCATGGAATAACTTAGTAACAACGTGATAGAAAAAATATAACGCAAAGAAAAACACTGAATTTGTCCAACGCATGTCCAAGTTCTGACTCTGCCAGTTAATTTTTTTAGCTGGTGACACTGGAGACCTTTCATTTTTCTTAGCGGGACACTACTGACATTTTAGGTACCAGTATTACTTATGCAGCATGCTTGTCATATCGTGAGACTTTTAGCACCCCTGGATCTGCCCGCTAGATGCTGGTAGCAACCCACCCCCACTCATCATGGCAACGAAAGTGCCTGCGCACATTTCCAAATGCTCCTTCTGAAGGACAGTTCCATCTTCAGTTGAGGACACTGATAGGCCACAAGCAGATAAGGAAGAAAGTATATGATTAGGAGAAGAAAGGGAAAATGTAGAGTGTTGCCTGGAAATTTTAAGCAATTAGTGGAAGTAGAACAAAACAGGAGAATGGTCATCAGGTTCACAGCAAAATTCACTTAAGAAAATGACAATGACAAAAATGCTATAAAACAGAATTTACGGTGTGGAGCTAAAAGTAAGATTCAGAGGGTATTTTCATGGCCTTAAATACTTATATTGATAAAAATAGGTATGAATGGAAATAAATGAAGCCAATACTTAATTACAGCGTTAGAAGAAAGGATAGATCAAGGAAGCAGAAAGAAGGTAACTGATATAGATTGGAACAAAAGTCAATATATTAGAAAATGAACAGACATCAATATATTTGGATGCAGACAAAAATGTGAGCCACAAGTTAATATGTTAGGGAAGAGAAAACGGTGAATCCAAGAGCTGATATTTTGGGGGAGGCTATCTTCAAGCATAACAACCTACAGCCCAGCTCACTCCTCTCTTTCCTGCTCTCCCCTCGATTACAGGGGCTCCCTGTCAGCACTGCAGTCTTTACATCTCTTGTCTATGAGGCTGTCGGGGAGATCCCACCAATGAGAAGTACGAGCGCAGGATGTGGGCAGAGCCACAGCGTCATGTCTCTGGCAGAGAGTATATAAACATGGACTTTGGCAGATGTGAGGTCTGCAGTAGTCTCCAGACGTTTTCCTGGGAATCACCTGCTCCAATGCTGGCTTAACTCTAATCCTCACCAGGAATTTCTGGAATGTTCCACACCTTCCACCTCTTTAATAGCCAGAGCAACTCTGAGAGCTACATGGGTCTCTCTCTGACCTTTACTCCTCTAACCTCTCCAGCTATTTTGTAAGCACATGGTCCTTTATATTAAAAACCTTCCTGCTTGAAATACCTCGTGTAGTTTCTGCTTTCCTGGCTAAACTGTCACTGACATACTAACTTAATGAAGAAAATAAACAATAAGCACACATACACAAAATAAGAAAAATGAGAGACTTCCCTGGTGGCACCGTGGTTAAGAGTCCGCCTGCCAATGCAGGGGAAGCGGGTTCGATCCCTGGTACGGGAAGAGCCCACATGCCACGGAGCAACTAAGCCCGTGCGCCACAATTACTGAGCCTATGCGCTAGACCCCACGAGCCAAAACTACTGAGCCCGTGTGCCACAATTACTGAAGCCCACACGCCTAGAGCCCGTGCTCCACAACAAGAGAAGCCACTGCAATGAGAAGCCTGCGCACCGCAACGAAGAGTAGCCCCTGCTCGCCACAACCAGAGAAAGCCCACGCGCAGCGACAAAGACCCAATGCAACCAAAAATAAATACATACATACATACATACATAAAATGCAATTGGTTTGGTGCCGACAATGTTCCAGTTCTTTATATGGGTAGTGGTTGCACAGATATTCTTACTTTCAAAAAGTAATCTATATTCTTCAAAAAAATTAATATGAAAATATGATTAAATATTCTGATAATACTAAAGTTTTAATGCATAGAATGTGAAATTCATGAGGATTTATTGTAAACACTTCAACACATAGTACTTGACACACAAAATGAAGAGGTATTCAATAAACATTGGTTGAATTAGTGAAGGTAAACTATTGGCTACCAGACTCTCACACTTTAAATGATGGCATCTTACTTAAAACTGTAGTATAGAACCACACACAGAGAGGTCATTTTTAAATTTATATAAGAATAATACTCTTTATTTTCAAGGAAAAGAGAGTCATTCAGGTCCCTTACATTCAAAAGAAAAAAAGAAAAAGGAATCGGAAGGCCAGAAGGGGGAGCTCTCATGCCCCACCACTCGATGTCAACTGCATTATCAACAAGAAGAGAGGTACCTTGCATCGCCAACAGAAAGGTTATTACTTTACTACCAGCAGAAGGAAGGAAGAATTTCTCCTTGCCTGGCAACAGTCCAGCCAGTGAGAAACGGCACAGCTCAGCCAATGGAAAGTCTCGATACTTCAAACTCCCAGTTTCCTCCAATGGACTTTTTGTTTATAACAGCCCATCACAACTTCCTTTTCTCCTCTATAAAAGAATGTTCCTCTCCTTTATTCTCTGGACTTGCCTGTGGTTTGATATAAATTGCATGTCCAGAATTGCAGTTCTTTGCTGTTCCCTGATAAACCCATTTTGCTGGTAAAATAACCAGCTATTTTATTGTTTTAGATCAACAAAAGTATCAATAATGGTTGAATGTATTTGCTCAAGAATGTGAACGCCCATATTAAAAATGAGCTATTGACTTAATATGTAAGGAGGAACTCTCTGCAAATGAAGGATACAAATGATGTGATAACATGGAAAAAGCTTATCATTAACGAACTTCTGAAAGAGAACACACACATGTAAACCGGAACATAAGGAAGAGATGCGACAGGACTTATTAAAATGTTTGCAGTGACCTTGGGTCAGAGGAAGATTTGTCTTCCTTATTTTCTATGTTTGTGACATTTGTAATGAAAAATAATTCCAACATCTACAGATTTGGGCCTTCAGGAAAATGCACATCCCCTCTTTCTGACATCCTGGGCAGTCTTTTCTCAAGGACACCGGGCAGTGCAGGATGGGGCAGGAGGGGCCTGACCTCTCAGGTGATGCTCACCTGACCTCATATTGGCCTGCAGCCTGTCTGCCTACCTGCTCGGGCCTCCCCTTCCCCTCCCTGCTCTTCGCCCCCCAGAAAGCTCAGCAACAAAAGCCTAAGAGATGCACCAGGGAGGGAGGAGCTGGGAGCAGGGGAAGCTGACATCGGGTTTCTGTTTTGATCCACGTGGTAACTGTTGATTGACACAGAAAATCAAAAACTGGAAAGCACGTCAGGGGCCCCATAAAGCACACACCCACACAGGCACTGACGAAGAAGGAAGGGTTCCGGGCCTGTTCAGACTCCCTCCTCAGTAGAGGGTGGAGTGGAAGTCAGCCTCCACACCAGGGCTCCGCTCCTTGGGCTGTGCCCAGACTCTCACACTTGGACTCTTAGGGGGCATCCCAGGTGTCACACGGCCAGGGTGCTTGTAAAGGTTTTGGTTATGCTCTGAGAAACCATTTTTCACAGTTTATCCAGGGCTGCAGAAAATTCCATGAGAACAGAAGGTTTTTGCTTCACTTGAGAACCTGAAAATCTGAACCCACAGTCGTGGCCAAGAACATCTGCATTTCTTTTTCATATTCCTGATTTTGTTTCTTAATTTCTGTATGGTTCTTATCAGATCATTTCTCCCTTATGAGTTGCCTCTGAAACCTCTCTCAAACTCCTGCTTCTCTGTTGTCTATTCATTACGTTGTGCTTACCTATATTTCAACCATCCCATAACCTCACTTGAAGGAAAAATGGTGAATTAAATATTAAGCAAAAGAAACGGCCCTCATGTTTGTGTGCAATATCTATGCCTTTGTTTCAAAGGGCTTTTCTTAGGTCCTTAATCAGAGACTTTCACTCACAATATGCCTATACTCTGTACACTCAAGATCTTGGGTTCAGCATTTACCTGGACCTAAAGTTCTCAGTTCGTGAGTCTGATAAGGTTACAGGCTGGCATGTTGTCAAGGTCAGATGCTAGGATAGCAGCCTGGGTGGAGAAAGGGAAAATAGGAGCTCCACATGACAGGTTTCAGAACCAGTGGCCTAACTGTCTGGGGCATTCAGCGAGGGGCCGAGGGCTCTGCAAGGTCAGGACTGCCCCTGTGGACAGGACCACATGCTGCCTTATCACACCACGTGCTGGGGCTGAACTCTGCGTGGTGACCTGAGTCCGCCCAAGAAAGGCACGCTCCATCCATGAGGCTGGGGAATCAGAAGGCGTTTCACGGGACCATTTCTCTCCATCTCCTTTAAATGCTGCATAAGAGAGTGAACTCATCTGTTACGCTGGAAACTGCAGCTTCCAGGATGTACTTCTGGTACCCTTCGCTCCACTCCTCCTCCTGAGCTGCCCCAAAGTCCTGCCCGCTGGCCATTGTCCCATCCTGGTAGGAAAAGGGCAGGCCATGCTTTGTCCACTCACTGTGGCAGCTACCAGCTTGCACACCCCGTGGGCACACAGAGACACACAGAGACATACTGCAGGCCCCTCTCCAAGTGTGTGTGTCCACCACACATGCCTGCACACACCAGTGTGCAAAAGCACACAGGACCTTGAAGACAGCAGCACAACCCAAAATAGGGAGGAATCTTTTCATCTCCCCTGCCTGGGGCCACGTGACTAGTATCATTGTGTAATTCCCTCTTGCTTTAAGAGTTTAGTAATCTAAACAGTCCAATTTCTTAAGCAAAGCTATAACACTAATGGAAAAGAATAGAAGCTGACATTTACTTGGCCAGACTAAGTGTTAGAGCTTTACAGGTATTCTCTCCTCTAATCCTTAAAGGAACCCTATGCGGTTGATTACATTATTATCCTCACTTTATAGATGGGCTTGCTAAGGCGTAAAAGGCTTAAGGAGCTCACGAGTTTTAAAGAGGCTGGGCCAGGACTCGATCCCTGACAGTCTGGCCAAAACCCCACGCTGCACGTTCTCGCCTTGGCATGACAGGTCACCTGCTGGCCTGGCCTTTCTATCCAACGTGACATGCACGTGTAGAGATTTTAAGCTCTTGTTTGATTCCTGTTTGAGAAGGAAAGAGATTCATAACATATTCTGTTTCAGAACTCTTCATATACTGGAGGGCAATTTCTTAAACTCTGTTTCACTGGCAGCTGAGTAGAAGGGTGGAAGCAAGGAAATTTGAATTCTAGGGAATTTCAATTCGCTTTCAGGTGTGCTCCCTTCTTCACATCCAGGAGCGGAAGGATGAGGAGCCTGAGGGGCAGCCCTGGGGAAGCCACCACGGAGGGGCGACAGCGGCCTGACCCTGCCTCGCCATTTCCATCTGTGGCCTTCGCATATTTGTAAATGGGAAAGCGGTTGACATCTTGCATTTGTTCATTCAACAAATGTATACTTGATGCCTGGGATGTGCTGGCTCCTGAGCACACAGCAGCTAATAACAAACAGCAAGCATCACCAGCCAAACAGCACCCTAGACCATCCCATCACGGTCCCAGAATCTAAACCACAGAGAGAACGCAGTGACATGTACACACATCACCCATGAAGACAAATATCCGGGCAGGAAAGTTGAGGGTGGTGCTGCTTTGGGGCGGTGAGGACCACGGCTTGCTGCCTGAGGGCCTCCTGGAGCTGACCACTGGTGAGCAGAGCACAGCAAAGGCACCCCAGAGGTGCAGGGAACACTGAACCTATACAAAGCACTTCCTCAGACCCAAGAAAAGTTTAAAACATTGAGAAAGCTTACAAAATTGAAACCAGTGCAGAAAAAAATCAAAACCAAAGAAAGGGGAAAAAAAAAAAATCCAGGCATCACTCAACACAATAGCATGTAGGAATGATGAGATGTGAGGATGCATAATAGAAATCCTTTCCTCTGCAGGACACTTTTTCACTTCCATGCAGTGTGCCCAGATCCTGGGCTTTCTGCAGAGACTGACCTGGGAGCCTATAGAAAGAATACCCTTTCAGTCATACTAGAGCCATTTACCTCCATTTCTGCATCTTTAAAAGGAGAATTGCATCCGATGTCTCTGTGCATTTTCACTGAGATTAAGTCAAATCGAGAATGAAGGAGTAAAGCCAAGGCAGCTTTTTGGTGTCGTTCTTACTAGCCACAGGCTGGGAGCCTGCAGGCCAGGCTTCTTAGGCTGCAGGCGTTCCCTCTCAACATGGACAGGAATATAGGTGAATGGATGAAACCTTACATGCCAGGTGCCTACGGGATGGACCGGTGATGCCCAAACTCTAGACTATTAAAGTCGAAATGGCCAGGCTCAACGGCACATTCTCTTAATTGAAGGGGTCCTTAGAGACATTCAGACATCAAAGAGGAGATGGCACACACCGGCACCCACCATCCCAGGGTGAAGACCCTCAGGCGTCAATGCAGGCCCTGACCAGGTTGGGAGTCAGTTGCCTATGGATATGAGGATGCCGGAAAACACTCCTGGCTCTGCATCTCAGATCAAGTCACAGCATTTTCCAAAAGACAAGATTTTCACAGGGATTTAGCCTGGGGACACTAGACACTCTGCTTTCTCCCACATTGAAATGGTCACGAATCTAAAAGTTCAGCAATGCACCAAGAGATGATGAATTTTGGAGGTCAAATCTGTTTGTAGGTGGTAGGGATGCTTGAGGTTTTAATTTAAAATTACTTTCCCCATATAAACAATAGTAACTCTAAAGGCGAATTTAAATGTTTCTTCCTTTGTTTTCAAACATCTGAATATTCTGGGAAAATAAAAATACAGACAGCCATATGCCCAGTGGTACTTAGGGTTTCTGGGCTCTATTTTTACACTAGGTTTTAGGTAATTATGTTTTCAGAAGAGTTTCATGTGGGTTGGGGGTCTCCTCAGCCACCTGGCTGAATGTTTACGGAGACTCAGGTATCATTTCTCTGACTGAGGGCACGTCTGTAAAGCAATTTCTCAACTGTGCTTCCAATCTCTCAACTATCTGTCAGAAGGAAAAATCTCTTAGTCCACAGGAATGTTAGAATCAAGCTGGCCAATCTTCTAAAATGATCCATGTTAATAGATAAGAGAGAACAAGAGTATAAAATTTGAAGACTAAATTAAAAAAGAGAGAATAATCCTTTAACTGGGGAAAGCCCAAAGCTGAACCCTAGCCATGGAAGGTGGTGAGTTTAACGAGCAATGTGATGAAGCTCTATCTTTATCTTTTTACAGAAACCAGCTCTTGCCAGCTCTTTGGAGATCATTTTAAAATCTTCACATTTTGCCAAAATATCTGGACGAGGAGTATTCCGTCTAAAAGACTGTGATTATATCAAAGAATCTCTAAGTTTTCAGTAATTCTAACAACAGAATGAGTTTCAGCTGTTGACAAAATCCTTATCATTTTTTTTATAAAGGAAAAGAAACCCATCATTTAAGCAAAACTACACAGAAAACTGGAAAATATTCCATAAACGAAGCATGTGTTTTCGCGAGAAGCATGCATCCTCTCTGTGGTAAGCGCTAGATATAGTATAGACATGAATGCCTGCACATTAAAGGACCTTGACAGCGGAAGAAGGAAGATAATTCCAGGAAAGCAGAGTGGGTGAACTCCTGGGAGCTGCTGCTAGAGTCTAAATGATGCCCAGGTGTGCTTAAGTGACAGCCTTCCTGGCCTGATGGTACCTTAACGGGCACCAGAGCTCGGAGGGTGGTGATGATGGCCATTTATGGATGGCCCGTGACATCCTTGTGTCTGTTCTGCTTAACAAGAAACTGGCCCGATATCTGATTTAACTGACCACACTGACCTGTCTGAAATGACAGCAGGACATGCCCTTCATTTTGCTGTAGGCAGGTGTTATCTGTCTTTAAGGTTCCAAGTTTGGTTAATGAGAAGGAGGCAGCAGGACTTGAAACCCACATGTGCACCTCCCTCCCCCCACAGGAGGATGGTGGAGGGAGAGCCATCCGTGACCACGTGACCACCACAGGAGCCTGAGAGGGGCTGGGCCTAGGATGGGTCCCAATACCCCCAGTGAGGGGGGCTGTGCAGGACTGCGGGGCTCTGGGAACAGGGAAGGGTTCCTGCTCCCCAGGAAGAGTGAACGAGATGGACTTCTGGACTTCTTCATCTTACCCTGAACCTTTGGGGGCTCTTGAAGAAATGGATGGGGTGGACATTGCACAGGCCCCCTGAGGAAGTTGGTCCCTCTCCAGGGGATGAACTTGTTTTCCTCTCCTCTGCTTTTCTGGGGGGCAAGAGGGCTAAAGTGGGGATATGTTTTGTAATTTATCTGGGTCTTGGATAAAGACAGAGAATTGGTTTCATGAACTTGGCTCAAAGGTGACCCAAGGCAGGGAGGAAAAAGCCAGAATCATTTCAGTTGATCTCTGAGACCTAGAAGGACAAGCCCAAGCCTTTAGGTAAAGTTTAAAAAAGTAAAATGCACATTTACTCTAAGATTCAAAATAGGTAAGGATGTTTTGAATGTAAGGATGGGGGACGTCTAATTTGAAGTAGTTCCTGTGAAAAAGATGTGATTTTTAGCCAGTGAGGTGAGTAATATGAATGGCTGATGTTCAAAAGCCGTCTCAGCTCTCCACCTCTGACTACGACAGATACTCAAAATGCAGCTAACCCAGCACTCTCTGTGCCACGTTTCTGGGGTCCTTTCTGAGTTCTCATGAATGCCTGCATACGACAGTTTATAATCTCGCATGTTATGCATGGGTGTGCGGTAATTCCTCCCTCCAGATTGCATGTTTTGAAGGACAGGGCCGGTCTGTATGATTCCTCATTATAGACTCAGAACTCAGCGTGGTGCCTTGCACATTTAAGGAAGTATGTAAGTTCTCAACGCCTTGGTTGAGCTGTACAGAGGTACCATGTTTCAATTAGCCATAATGCTAATAAGTCACTAAATACTTTTCATATAAAGTAACAATCACATTGGTGTTTCATCATCCACTTCAGAAACAGAGAGAATTAGCAAAGGTCTCTACATTTTCCCCACGTGGCTTAAAGAAGTTTGAGGTTCAGATTGACACCCACAAATGTTTGCTGACTGAACAGTGAATGAATGAATGAATGGTTTCATATCAACAAAACAAGGGCAAGGTTGCTAATACATAATTTTATTCCATTTTCTTTTTATTTTTTATTCCATTTTCTAAACCTAACCACTAAGCTAATTAAAGTTTAAGCCCTAGAAATATCTGTAGATGGTGAAGAGAACATTACTGGGAAAGTACGAAAGAGCCTGATTCACAAGCCAGTTTTAAGATTTGTCTGAGGAATTGTGAACCAGATGAATATTTCCATTTGAAAGATGATAATCCTCAGACATTGCATGATGCATAGCAGATAAATTAAATGTAACTATAAGCCACATCTGAATAAGCCTTTTCACGAGGAAGTAAATCAGAGGTTTGAAATTCGTTACTATTTGAAATGCATTGAACCGATTGAATCACAGAAGTAGATTTTTAAAAATTGCAGCATATGCAATTTTGAGAAATTGCTGATGCCTTTACACTGTCAACAAGAGTCTGGTGAAGTCATCACCATGTCTAAAAGTCCTTATCTTAGAGTAGGACATAATTGGCTAAGCTGGTTCCTATCCCCCCAAATACTCTTGGTTTAGCATCTCATTGCCCCAGTGAGAGTCCGGTCGAGGCACGACTAAGCAGGATAACTGAAATAAAACCCCATGGTTATGTCATAAAAGTGAGTGGAAAGGGAAAAAAAAGAGCAGAGGAAGCTGTCAGAAAAGAAGATGAGAGGTACTGTCAGGAAATCTTATTTTCTATAGAGAGACAGGCCCATTAGAACAGATAAGGAAATGGGATTATCCTTCCTTTACTGATGCCAGGTAATGTTTCTGGAATGAAACAAGAGGTGGGGGATTTCCCAGGTATCTTCTCCCAGTTCATTAATTCCCTAACTGGTTCCTTTAAAGACCCCCTTGTAGACATTAAAGTCACAAGAAGATAGCTAAGTAAAAGATGCTTCAAAGGTTCCAAATCCAGGTTATTGGGAGGTCTATGCAAGTGGAAATCTTCAAAATATAAAACACGCAGATAAAATGAAGCCAAGACCTGAACCCGATCTGGCTGCCTCTAGCCTCCGTGGACTCTCTCGACTTTTAAGCCCTGTTGAGGGTTTCCACAAAGCCATGTAAGTGACAAGACATAGCAGGTGCTCAGTTAACTACAGTGATGTGTTTCTAATTTTCCTCCTGTTTGTACAGAAAATAAGATAATCCCCGGGGACACAAGAGAGGAAAGAGAGAGAGAAGGGAGGGTGAGGTTGTGCTTTTGTCCTTTTAGGAAAATATGGGAGGGTCCACTTCAATTCAAGCCCATGGGATTTCACAAGTGCTCACATGTGGCCTGGGAGGGGATGCTTTCATTAGGTGCTGAGTCCTGGAAGCGGTATGGCATGGGCATTACCGCCGGACGACTGAATGGAAGAGCCGCAGCCTACACAAGGTGATAATCCCACAGTCCTTCTTGCTGTTGAATTGAGAAACCTTGATTTTCCATGAATTTTCCATCGAAATTAAAAACAAACATCCATGTGCTGACTCTGTAACACACTTCTTTAGGCAAATGATTAGGGAATGGGTTTTGGGTTGATTTCCTCTAGAAACCTCAATGTAAAAGTTAGTCCTTAGGTGAAATTAGGAGATTTGCTAGTACGTTGATCATCCACTCGGTGTTTTTCAGGCTATTGAGATGGGTAATTTGGTCGGTGCTGAGGAAACCGAGTGTCCCTCTGCATGCCTGACTCTCAAAGGGAAGATGTGAGGGAAACTGTCCTAATGAAATACCCTCATGGACCAGACATCTTTACAAACGCTGCCACGTGGTTCATTACACTCCTTTCACCACATGAAAATCGTAATGTCCTTACACAAATAGAAGGCTTTCTGATTTAATTATTATTTTAAGCAAACACTGTTAGATAATCCTAAATAGGGACATAAAATCAAGCATACCCAATATGGGCAAGAGAGTCGCAGGGGATGGTTATAAGAAAGAGGGAAGGGAAATAAGTAGGTTAACTTTCCCAGGTCACAGACAGAGATGCCCATGAATATGGTTCTGTTTTACTTTTTTTCTTAATGGAGTAAAACGGCAGCTCCTGTGGGTCCATCACCAGTGTAGGACATCCCATATTTCTCTAGTTGCCTTTAGAGCCATTTGCTGCTAGCCTGCTGTACAGACAGGGATTCTATTTCACCTTAGAAAGCTCTTAATGTCAGAATTTTAATATGACTTAAATATTTTATTCTTAGTTTATAATGAGATGAATTAATATATATTAAGTATCTAGTGTTAACTTTTCAGACTTATTTTTTGGTTAATCATTCAGTTTTCCTTTATTCTCGTCATCTCATTAATTTAGAGCAACTATCAAGAAGGCATGAATTTACTTTTATTTTTTCCTTATTTATTCATTATATTCTAAATTTGTACTATTCTCGTTTGTGTACAGTTATACTTAAATATATAGTACTGTCTGGATTAATTTCTTAATTATTAAAACCTGGAATGCACAAAGCTGAAATCCATTTGTCCGAATGGAAACTTGTCTGTTTTTTAAATATCAGATAGAACTTAATATTTTGTTTCTAAATTTGTACGTATTTATTCTCCACCCTTTACCAGATAGTGCCTACTGGCTCTAAGCTAAAAATGTCCCTCTAGTGAACTAGCTTTATCAATTAATCATGGGCTTAAAATTCTTATGGTATTAAGATGATAAACCCATCTATCATCATGTGAAATTCTTCTTTCGACATGTTGTTTCTTGTCATTTTCACTGCAACTTTCATAAAATTCTTATACTTCCTAAGTGAATTTAAGTATATGACTTTACAGCAAAATTTTTTCCAGTAAATCTTTTGAACAAGACCATTTGATAAAAACCTCACTCTGTATCACTATAGTTTCCATGCAAGTTTCTATTTCTCATCATCAACATGAAATGTATAATAATTTGAGTGAATTTCATTTTAATAGTCTCAAATAAAATTACCCTTTCAAAAATCTTAAACTAGATGAAAAGCAGAAACCAATCCACTAAACCTTAAGGGCACACGCTGACATAGATGAATTAGAGAAAACAGCTCAAGTTGTCAAGTAACAACCAGCAGCACTGCTCTCTACTCTGCCTCTAGAAAGGTTAGTACCTCCCTCAGGCAGAAGCCTGGACTCCTCATCAGGACGTGATGAAAACCAGGTCAGTGTGATGAGGACCAGGGCAGTGTGATGAGGACCAGGGCAGAGTGATGAGGACCAGGGCAGCGTGATGAGGACCAGGGCAGTGTGATGAGGACCAGGGCAGAGTGATGAGGACCAGGGCAGTGTGATGAGGACCAGGGCAGAGTGATGAGGACCAGGGCAGAGTGATGAGGAACAGGGCAGTGTGATGAGGACCAGGGCAGTGTGATGAGGACCAGGGCAGAGTGATGAGGACCAGGGCAGTGTGATGAGGACCAGGGCAGAGTGATGAGGACCAGGGCAGAGTGATGAGGACCAGGGCAGAGTGAAGAGGACCAGGGCAGTGTGATGAGGACCAGGGCAGTGTGATGAGGACCAGGGCAGTGTGATGAGGACCAGGGCAGAGTGATGAGGACCAGGGCAGTGTGATGAGGACCAGGGCAGAGTGATGAGGACCAGGGCAGTGTGATGAGGACCAGGGCAGAGTGATGAAGACGACGGCAGTGTGCCCCATGGCCCTAAGGCACCCGACACCTCTGTGCCTATCCCCAGGATGGCCGTGGGAAGTGACCTACCCCCTCCACATGAGACAGAGCACTCGGAGCGGATGGTGGCCCACGTGTAGCTGGGCTGGGTGCTGAGCTTCTTCTCGCCCCCCAACCGTGGCACAGAGTATTCCCAGGCAACGCCCGGGTTCCTTCCTTGAAAGAGAAGCTATAAAAAGACAAAGGGAAAAAGAAAATGAGTTAAATTAGAACCAATAAATAGAAGCTAATTTGTTTTAAACTACTTGAAATACCAGACTTATCCAGCAGAAGATGATTACAGTAATAAACACTGTCCATCCTCCAAAATTAACTTTCTAAACAGGAATTAAACTAGACACAAGCACATCTATAAAATATATAGACATTTGACTCTTTTGCCTTATATTTAGTGTTTCTTCCACAGCCTTTACTACCTAACAAGAGCATTTGGTTATTTCCCTCTGTGTTACCTTGGGAGCCCCACCAATGCTCTCCATCTGAGCAAATCAGAAAATGATACCTAAAAAGCACCATCACAATTCCTAGTGAGTTCCAAACCACCAAGAACGGGTGAATGGATCGCATCCATGCAGGATGAAGGCTAACTGAGTACTTCCTCCTGTGACGGGATGCGGAGGACTTTTGCCTACTGGCACGTACTGTATGCCTCCAGGAGAAAAGCATCTTACTAGTAAAGATCTCTCAGCTTGGGCACACCTGTGAGCAATGCTCAGCACACGGAATTGCATTTGGACTCTTCATCTCCTAGCTGGAAACTCGATCACATGGACCAATTACTTTTTCCTTCATAAAGGTATTGATCCCTTGATCTGGGTGAGAGGCTTTTCTGGAAACCTCACCATTAGCCTGTTAATAGAAATCCCATCTCTGAGTTTTGGAGTTTCACTGGTCCCTGATGGGAGGTTCCAGTGGATGAAGTCACTGGAGCTTCCCTAAACTCCCTGGCACCACAGTTCCCTCCCTGACAACACAGCTCGAGTCTAGCTAGAGAAGATGTTGCAGGACAGTTATGAGCCCTGGACAGGTGGCCTCACTGTATGACCACTGAGCCGTTCTGCCGGCTGACATCCTGAGCCTCTTGCATAGGAAACAGGTTCCCAGTAAGCCTCGATTACCTTCAACCCTGACCGATCTCTCTTTCTTCATGGGTATTAAAGCTAAAAGCCTGAGATGGGGGGAGAGAAATAACCAAGGCAGAAATTCACAGTGAACATGTTTATAAAGGGGCGGAGGAAGCAGCTCCGGGTCAGGAGGGGCGATGGCAGTGGGATGTGTGGAGATGGGGTGTCTCCCAGGAAGATGCAAGGACACTGGGATGGGGCTGCCAGGCCCGGAGAGCAGGTGGAGGGCCTGTGGGTGGTTCACACCTGCACACATAGGTGTGGGCTGAGGGGGCAACTTTTGAACCAGTCTTTTCTTTAAATGTGAACAGAAATACAAAAAAGTAGGGAATTAGCATGTCCACTGCCTGTTGCCACCAGCTGCCCGGTCCCATGAGGACAAATTACATTGTTAGAAGATGCCCGTTTGTATGTCGTGAGCCTCTGCCATCTGGGGTAGAGCACAGAGGGGCTTGCGTAGGGGGTGAGTGTGCAGTCCCCTGCCAGGCACTGGGCCCGGGTGGTGGGTTCTCACTTCACTCCCATTTCTACAAAACTCGGCGGAATGCTGGTCCCACCCAAACAGGCACACACAGAGTCACCCACAGTGGCTGCTTCTCAGAGCCACAGAGCTTACAGGAGAGAAGCAGATTTTTGTCAAAATCGACTGATCAAGATGCAAAAATGGGGACCGCATGATGTGCGTAATTACAAGTCTCATCACGCACCCAGAAATGAAAGGCGATCGAAACAAGTCCACTGGCCCATTTAGTCTATGTATTGATTAGTTTTGTTTCTGAGACACTATCTAACTGCAAACAATTTTGTGTGGATGTAATATTTTGCCAGTAGCCTTGAACCTGCAAAAACACCCTAAGACCCCAAATCCAAGCCCTGAGACCAAGAGGCTGGAATCTACCTCCACGATCAATGTTTCGTTGGTTGGCCCAGGGGAGGTTAAGCTCTCGGGCTCCCTGTAGGACCGTCTGTAGTCGAAGGCAGTTCCTGAAAACTTGTACCGGCCGGGCCAGTCCACTGTCCAGTGTCCATTCAGGTAGTATTTTTTGAGTGCATTTCGCACAGAAATGTAGGAGGTAGATACATTCATTTCATAGATGCGAATACTCCGGGCTCCAGAAGGAATGATGACCATCTGGTAATACTCTAGAGCAAAGGAGACAGGAAGGGGGGGTATGTGATGCTTCACTCAGTGCTGCCAAGGCAAATCCCTAAGCACCTGCGGTTCTCCATAACCAAACCTTGAGAATCAGAATTTGGAAACTGGAGATCTGTTTTGGCAATCCAGTTGCATGAGTCCTATAAATGAGGTTCTTTTTTTTTTTTTTAATTGGAGCAGAGCTATTGTAATATTCACTGTTTCTACAAACCACTTGAATTCAAATACCTTAGCAACCACTTCCAATCAAAACAGAAGGTTTGAGAAGTAAAGCAGGCAAGGAGTCTGTGTAGGGCTCTCAGGACTCTGTCTGCTGTTTGCACTACACCTCCCATCCTTCCCACCAGGTGGTTCCTTTCGCTCTTTGCTCAGCCAGGCAGGCAGCTCCGGTGGGTGCACTCACGGTTGGCACGGTGCTGCTTGGCATAGAGGCCCTTGTGCGTTGTGCAGCTGGAGTTACTTCCCCGGCACACGCCGCAGGAGTCTTCCACAGCATCGGATCCCAGCACATTGTCACATCCCACTCTCTGTGGGACCCACGAGGTCACGTGTCATTCATGAAAGACAAGACAACAGGGGCGAAGTCACAAACCTTTTCCCGTCGAGTTGAAAGTTTCACCAACACGGGAGAGTTAACAAATATTTATTGGATACCCAGTATGTGCACTGCGAGACTTGTCAACTACGCTTCCATCCAAAGGAGGAGACCTTCACGTGGCAAACGTACCCCGTCCTCTTTGGCATTGCTACACGACTGTCCTACACTGAGCCCAGAATTAAACCTAGCGGGTTGTCATGTTGGAGACATGGGGAAATTTCAGACCGATATAAAGCACTTAGCACAAATGACAGGCAATGTGGCCTCACGAGGTTCCACTGGAATTCGCCTCGTGCTTTTTTGAATCGCCTTGTGAAGAGGCAAAGAAGGAACACAGGCCACAGGGTGATTATTCCCAGCAGTAAATTATGTAAAAGACACATTTGGCTACTGTCTAGAATTTTAGCAGCTGTTTATATATTCTGTGATGCTTGCCAATTTTACATTTCCTAGCAAAGAATATAGGCTAGCTCTGTAAAAAATCCATTCAGAAATGATGGATGAACTATAGTCCACAGTCCCTTGTTTGAAATCCTAGGGCCAGATGCATTTCAGAACTCAAGAGTTTTTTGGATTGTGGGAAGGTAATTAACATACGCATATGATGCGAGAGTCCCTGCAGGGCTCCGGACAGCAACAATGTTTCTGAAATGCGCACATCTCTACAGTGAGCGGGATAAACATAACTGAAGATAGTCGCATCAATTCAAGGCAGTTCTGCCACCAAATAAGCTCAGGTCAGCTTATATTTTACAGTCAAATAAACTTTCCATTTCACACATCTTTGGATTTCAGAATTACAAATAAAGGATTGTGGTACTGTATCATTAAGAATACATAAAAACAATGACATATTTAACAAATCAACTGATAATTAGACACAATGGGTGGACAGTTGAGCATTTTAAGGCTGAAAGAGATCCGAACAGAATCATTTAGTCTAATCTTCATGCATTCAAACGATTACACTGAGGGTCTGAGTGGATGATTCAACTTTACTGCGGTCATGGTCTACACCTTAGAGAAAATCAGACCTGGGACCAAGGTCTTTGGACTCCACTGAATACGAATATTGAGTAACTTCTTCACTGACAAGCCCATTATTTACATGCAATGTATCTGACCATTGCATGTAACACCCTCCCATTGTTTATAATAAAATTCTTCCCACATCTCACTTCTGTGCCTGGTAACAAGCTCAGAACTTTGCGTTCACTTAGCCGCCTATCTTTCCCAGCCTGTGCCCTGAGTCCATCTCCAACAGAAGTGAGGCTGCCGATTTCCCGAGACCCCCTCGACAGCTGTGAAGCGGCCCCTGTCTCTGTGCTGTCCCTGCCTTCATTTACTCTGGCGCCACTGCCCGGCTACTGCCGTCTGATTGGGCGACTCTACGTGTCCCCAGTCCCAGTGCCTTCCACAGGGACATGTGGATAAAAACCCCAAGTCCTCGTCCCCACAGCAAATGGCCCTTTGCGAGCTTCTCCCCTTCACTCACCTCCTCTGCATCCCCCAGCTCCTGCCTGCCTCTGGGTACTCTGACCCCTGAACTGGTTCCTACCGTCCCATGATTTCCTGTACCTCTGTGTTCCCCTCCCTGCTTCCCCAACACCCCTCTTCCCTTTCCCTTCCCTGAGGAACCCTACAAATCTCTTAGGTCCACATCTAAGAGAGAATCAGCTCCACCCTTCCCCCCGCCGTGCTCTCTGCACACACCTCCATTGCCACAAGCCACTGCCTGTCTCCACAGATGTTCATCTGGCTTTCTCTCCCTCTGGGCTGTGACTTGGAGGGAAAGGGTGTGTTTTAAATGTCTGGTCTCTCTAGCCCCTTACAGGATGCCTGGCATAAAGCAGACTGTTGGGAGATGTTTGTTGAATGAATGAATGATCATTATTACCTCACATATCCCATCTATACAAACATTACGGCTATCCTCCGAGCATGGAGTCCCATCTTTGACTTTATTTGACAAAGAAAAGAAGAAATCAAATCCTTCTGCGATACAGTAGAGTTTGCATAAGTCCTGATCTTAAAAAGAAATACACACACAAACACAAATAAGAAAGATACTTAAGCTCTGATCATTTTTTTGCTCTAAATTTTAGATAGACTTTTTTTTTTCTTTTTTACCCATAAAATAACTCCCGCACAATAATACATTGCAAAGACATTTTTATAAATTGCCTCTTTAGGCTTGGTTTTTCCCCTTGAATTTTTTAAAATATTTTTTAAAGCTTCACTATTAATTGTTTTTCGACTGTGTCCTTTATTGGTCCTTGCTCCATACACAGTGGTTGGCACATAGTAGGCATTCAATAAACATTTGTTGACTTGAACTACATTACTGTTCACCTATTTGACTAGTGTAATTAATTACTCTTTCTAGAAATGCAAAAAGCCACTACCATTTTGAAGCAATACACAAAGTTCTTACAAATAAAGTGTAATAAAATACTTAAAATAATCACAAAATTTCTTAATAGCTAATGCATTTACTAAAATACATAGTATTTTTAAACTGATAAAGAGAATAACATTTGGATGAAATCTCCAGATAACATTGTTTTTTAAATAAATATAATGGATTGTCAAAAAACACTGATACATGGAGAATATAGGTCTCATTATATACCTCAGAGTGGCAGATCAAGTTCACATACTCTCTCGGTAATCCATTTCAAGGATTTATGATTTATATGGCTAACATGAACTTTTGTAGAAACCTTTTTTTTCCCCCTTTGTTCTCTTCTTGGTAAAGAAGAGAACACTTGATAATAAAAATTTATCTGCCTTAGGAGTTTTCACAGGCCCGAGACTCATGTACAAATATTTTCTTTATAGTGCAGGATAAGAGACCCAACTGAATAATTCTAAGAATCAAATTTAATATGTGCTTCCATGATTAATGAATTTATTTACTGCAGACTAGCAAAGCCAGGAATAGCACACAGATTTTTTGACCCCAATTTCCAAGTTCTTTCTACTATTTTCTCCGGTGTCTTTGTTTCTCACTGGCTTAATTTTTCTTAATTTTTACTTAATTTTAGGAGTAAAAACCCAACAAAAAAAGCTTTGTTTGAAACTGCTTAAATTTTCCTTCCAGAATTTGCTGATTTCGTAAAACTCTCACCATGATAACATTATATATATTGGGATGGTAAAAGTAAGTGCCAGATGAGATGGCTCAACTTATGTATTTCTCAAGTGTTTCTTGGACAATACAGTACTCTCATTTTCAAAGAATGAGATGATTAGGTGTTCTTTGAATTTATCTTCAAGTTATGCTACTGGAGCTACTGAGTTCAAGTTACTATGATCGTAAGGACAATACATATTTCTCTCCAACTGGAGAGTAAAATCTTATATATGATACAAATAAACTTCCTGGTTTGTAAGTTGTAGATCAAGACTTTCCAGATATGTAGTATATTATTTGATTTTCCAAAAGACATGAATTTGCTTTCATTCTCTGGCAATAATGAGTGTTCAATGGGTGACATACTCATTACCACATACCATCAACTACCATGATTTGTATTAAAAAAGAACTGATTCATTACCAATAAATCGTCTACTTTGAGTGCTTTATCACTTCTTTAAAGATTTCATGGTATTTTGCACATGCTGTCTATCTTGTTTGCTTTTATTCTGAGGCCACAGCTGGTCAAGTTTAGATAAGATGCCAGTGGCCTTGGGGCAGGCAGAATCAAGGTAGCAACAGGAAAAGAACCTGTGACATTGCCCTAGCAGCAATATTCGGTCTATCTGGAGGCACACTATTGATCACATAGTTCTTTAAAGAGTAAAGAAGTCCGAGGCTGCCACCAGAAAGCGGGATTTGAGACTTACCTTCTACGTGGGTGTACGGCTTCCACTTGTAGTACCATCCTCGGAACCGTTTGCTATTGTACTCGGCACACTGCAGGGCGCGGAAGTCGACACTGTCATGGGGACATTTCTGACTGTTGCAAAGCTTCAGAGTTCGCGTGGAGCCCGCACAAAACTTCCCTCCATTCGATGGTCTGGAATGTATAGTGTACAGTTAGAAACCTCGCCTTTGAATAGCTACTCACCCCTCCCTTGAAATTAGGCTTATTAGGGAGATGGAGCAGATAATGTTAAAGATACTTACGGTCACCAGTTAAAAGAAGTGCATTCCTAAGAAGTCACTGGCATTTTCTTACATATTAATGATATGGGTCGTATTTTCCTTTTCTATTGAGTGTGCAAATAATTGCAACATTGGTAGAACAGGTTAGAATTTGGGAAGTGAGTCAGCACGTATTTGCTCGTCTCCCTGTAGGGGGCAGGGCGAGCATCGTGGTTCTCCGAATTCCATAAAGGAGGGCAGCTGGGAAAAAGCAGAACTGAGACTGAAATTCAACTACTTCGCTGTCCAGATGGCAACTTCTTTCCCCTACCAGCCTCCTTGCGACAAGGCGAGGACACCGGATGGGGACAGAACAAGCACTCTCGTCTTCCACTGGTTGGAAGAGACAGCAAACACCCCTCTCATCCCTTAGAATTCACGTGGACACACCAGCACGAGAGCACCCTGTCGATGCAGGGGACCAATCAGGTGTCATGCGTTAAAGACAGGACTGAAATAAATCATTTTACTTAGTCTTAACATAAGTTCAACACATATAGGTGCAAAAGGAGAACTGAAAAACCCCTTCATTGCACTGCATTGGTGACTGCTTTTAACATCCTCGTCTTCTACAGAAGACACACTGAGACCACATGTTGTGAAGGGAAATACATTTGATGAAAAACCAAGACTTTGGTTTTCTCACATGAAAAAATTGTTCTTACTGATTCTTATCTATTGATTTGTGTTCTCTATACTTATGATTTATCTCCTTATTTTAGGCAGAACCTTGGTATTTCACGTAAGCATGGTTAAAATCCAGTTCTTGAATATCACTGTCAGCTCCGTTACTTTTGCTGTGGTCAGGTAGTTATAAGCACCTTAAATTATACCACAGAGACATCGTTGTACAATAAATGCTTGAGTAAAAGGGCTTTTTGACTTAGCGTTCTTTTACAGTAATATGGGGGGTACAGAATTATTTTCACTGAGCTTATGTCCACATGCTGTTTGGAAAGTTCGTAGCAGAGAGATGGGTGTTGATGAGGAGGGAGGTCCTGGGCGTTCACCTGGGGTTTGTGCAGAGCCGATCCCTGTGAGACACCCCTCCTCCGCAGGTCCTGGAGCAAGGAGACCAGGGAGACCAGTCTGACCAGTGGCCGTGGGTGGGCTTGGGGCCTTCGTCACCATATTTCACACACTGCCCTCCGCGGCACCACTGGAAATTAAAAAAAACAAAACGGTGATATGACTTGTGGGTAGAGAGTAGGTACATCACTACTGCAATGCTGAGCCGTGGGGCGTTTGGTCACATAGGCAGACATCAGCATCCCTACCCTCAGGTAGCACATAATAAAAATACATTCAATGCAGCTTCTTTTTTTTCTTTCCAGACCTAGCCTTGTTCTATAAATCCACATAAAGGGAAGGTACAGAGCAAAATCATTTTCAGACGTCTGTCTGAGCTGCTGGAACCTAACATGTGTAGTTAAGTCGTGTTGCAGGAACACTCAGTCCAATTGTTCACCTCTCAGGTGTATGAGCTCTGACCTTTCCTGGAAACAACATGCTCTTCACCTCTCGCTGTCGGAACAGACTGACTGTCAGGTAGAAAAATCCAGCTGGAGGTTCCATGTGGCTCAACACCTTGTCATTTCTGGCTGGTGCTCTGTGCTTTTGCTCCAAAGCACCTGGGCTGGGAGCCTGGAGGTTATAAGTGATGCATGTCAGAGGTCACACAGCTTTCTAAGGACACAAAACAACCCACACAGGGCTTCTCCTGTCCCTACGAGGCTGGAGATGCTATCGGCTCCCCTTTTTCCAGAGAAGCATTCATAGATGTTAATTCTGCTAAAATCTACATGGTTTCTTCACTTCCACCACATGCAAAAACTACACAAGATCTAGGGTACATTCAATGGTGTTGGTTTTCCCACTGATGGACCCATTCACTGGGCACAACTGACATTCTGCCAGCAAAGCATTGTGTAGGAGTCTATAAAAATAATAGTTTTAGAAGAGCAAAACCAACCTATCAATGTCGATATGATTGCTGAACTGTTTAAGGTTCCTTGCAGTACTTGGTGTCTACTGGATGAATTCTACTTGAGATGTACAAAGTGTTGGGTTTTAAAGTCACTTGGATAATTCCTCTGTTGTGGTCATAGTTAAGCCAATAACTTGACTTAAAGCCTAAATGGAACCTATTTAGGTTAGATTGTTTCATTTTGCTTGGGATGTTTATGAATTACTTTAATAAAATTTGGTCTAGTTTTGTTTTAAAACTACACAAAATGTTTACTTTTTTTAAAAATTTAGAGTTTATCCTTTTATTTTTTAACATAAGTAATTATATATAGACTAGTATTTCCTTTTCTTTCATAAATGACCCCATATTACCCCCATCTTTTTCCATCCTGCTTTTTCATTTAACAATATGTTCTGTAGTTCATTCCACAGAAGAAGATAGACACATCCCTCCTTCCTCTGTTGCAGTTACAAAACATTCCATTAGGTATATTTCCAACCAGTTCCCTTCTGATGGACATTTGCATCATTTCCAGGCTTTTGTTTTGATAATTATTGCTGCAATTAACAGTCTTGCAAATGCATTTTTTTTTTTTTTGCCAGAGTATCCTTTTTTTAATTGAAGTATAGTTGATTTACAATGTTATGTCAGTTTCAGGTGTACAGCAAAGTGATTCAGTTATACTTACATATATATCCATTTTTTTCAGATTCTTTTCCCTTATAGCTTATTAAGAAATATTGAGTATAGTTTCATGTGTTATACAGTAGGTCCCTATTGGTTATCTATTTTATATCCAGTAGTGTGTGTATGTTAATCCTAAACTCCTAATTTACACCCCCCTTTCCCTTTGTTAACCGTAAGTTTGTTTTCTATGTCTGTGGGTCTATTTCTGTTTTGTGTATAAGTAAGTTCATCTATATCATTTTTTAGACTCCACATATAAGCTATATCATATATCATAGCTATATCAAGATATTCGTCTTTGTCTGGTTTACTTCACTTCTGTGATAATCTCTAGGTCCATTCACGTTGCTGCAAATGGCATTATTTCATTTCTTTTTTATGGCTGAGTAGTATTCCATTGTATACATGTGCCACATCTTTATCCATTCATCTCTCGATGGACATTTAGGTGGCTTCCATGTCCTGGCTACTGTGAATAGTGCTGCTATGAACAATGGGGTGCATGTATCTTTTCAAATTATGGTTTTCCCAGGGTATATGCCCAGAAGTATCCTTAAGTGACTATCCTTAAAAATTATTTAAGAAAACCCTTTGAGATTCTGAGGAGAAAGCACTACATCTTCTCCCAAGTAGGTTGGGGGGAATGCCTAGGTGCACGTAGACACACAAACATGAACATGCATACATACAATTTTGAGTCTAATTTCATGCAGATCACAGACCTGTGGAGCCAGTCAGTGGGGTGGTCCGGGGCAAGACCCTTGTGTGAAATAGACACATAAAATGTCCGCTGAAGCACCAGTTGTATTTCTGAGAACAATCCCATGTTTATCACAATTTTACATTTTACCGATGGAGAGTGTGGCTTACGAAAGAGGCTTTATCTTGGACAGTGTGATGTCACGATAAGGCTCACACCCTGTTGTGATACTGTTCAAGGAATTCACTGTCACACCTAAACCCCGTACAGACAGGGCAGCAGCATAATGAGGCACAAGAACGTACACCGTTCTTGAGGTGAAAATGAGCCCCGCGTATCACTTCAACCAGGTGTGTGACCTGGGGCACTGACTCAGGTGCCCTGAGCCTGCCCGTCCTCCCGTGAACATCAGGGATGAGGGAAACCACCAGACTGGCTTGTTCCAAAGACCCAATGCAATGACACAGGCCAAGTGCCTCGGACCATTTGCAACGTAATCACAGAGTGAGAGCTGGTTTAATTTTCCACTAGGGATCATTAAAGAACCGGAATCTGCTTCAGCATGCATCCAGGCTGTGGTCCTGACCCCTGTTCCGGATTTCTCATGGCATGAGAGCAGAGAAACCGAGTGTCTTTTTCCTGGAAGGGTTCTTTGGTGTACAGTGGGGGGCTGCCCTAGGCTCACCCTCCAGGGTGCCTGTGAGGATTCAATGTACATCATGTTCTCAGTACAGTGCTTGCCACTGAAAGATGCACTGACCACTCAGGTTCACCAGCGTGCATACCCATGCAGAGCCTCAGCGTTGGTGGCACATGGAGGAAAATAGGTTCCCATCCAGGAGAAAGATGCACAGGAGCAGTACAGTTGTTGTCAGTTATCTACAGCCCATCCATTGCTCTGGAATATTCCAAAGTACTGAGATACTGACTTCTGGTGATGCACGCTTCTCAATCAATAAACCTCATGGACACTTGTGGACCAGTGATACAGGATGACACAACTAACACGAAAGGGGGCTTTTACATGAACTTCTGATGCTTGTCCCAGCATGGCCACTGGGCAGCCATTCAATCCTGGGCAGAACACTCAACGCTGTGTAATTTGTAGGCATCCAGTCCCGCTTAATGTGCTCTAATTCTTTTCAATATGAGGAAACACCAGGAAAAAATATTTTAAAATACCAATGAAAACCAATTTAATTGCTTTCAAGGTAAATAGAATGTAACAAGAATACATGGGTAGCATCACAGCTGTAACTTCATCCAAGGAAAATAGTAGATTTTAAAGAAAGTAGGACACCTGGAGAACCACACCATACCTGTGTGAACCATCACCAAGGCAACAATGGAAGGGCTGCCAATCGTTCCAGAAATAGGCATAATTTTACAAACTATCAGATTTGCAAAATTTGATCAGTTTTAGTCAGTTATGTGCAAAGAGTCGTGATCACCTGCAGTTAATGTTCAGGTAAATTCTCTGGTATCCTGTGATGGTTGGTATTTCCACATTGCAGTACCTTAGCAAATCTATTTTCTCTTTCAAGAAACTAAAAGCATTTTAATTAGACGTTTTTGTTATGGATTAATTTACTGCTGCCTACATCCCTAGAAGGATTTAAATATCAGTCTCACCCTGGGAAAGTCTGAAAATAAAGCATATTAACATGTGTAGGATGAATGGTTGCTGGGTGCTATTCTTAAGCATATTTACTTCATTTCTCTTCATTTCCTCAGTCAGCTTTGCAATAATTTAACCCAAAAGCATTATGTTAGCATTGTTTCCTAATACGTTAAATCCTTTCTATTTGTATTCACATTTAAATATGTTTATGGTATGATAGGTTTACTTCGGACTTTAAACATCTTGGATCAATGATATTCAGGCATAGATTTCTCTTTCGTACTCATTAGCATCACTAAAAAGTTCAGATACATAGGATGAAAATGGTTACAGTGACAATTTGGTCCCAATATATTTCTATGTTTATCAATAGTCTTTTATATTCTGAAAAAAATACAATCACAGGTTAAATCAAAAGGATTAAAAGATTACTCTTGAGTGTTAAGATAATTTATTTTTAAGTTTTAATGACAGAATTGTCATTGTCTCCCAGTTAGTAATAAACTTGCTGTCTTATGAATTTCTTCTTTCCCCCACTAGAGCACCTCTTTCATTTTCACAGGAGCAACAAATAGGTCAGAAGGATCTATTCCACAGTCTTCAAGCTGATGCTTTGAGGCTTTAACAGAACTGCTGAATGCTAGTTCTTTATTTGATTAAAAGGTGGTCAAGAGTTTAACATTTTCCTGCATTAAACAGATTCAGCCATCACCTGTTGCCTGACATTTACATCTATTTATTCCAGGCAGCTCATCAATTATACCATTGGAAAAGTATGAAGGGGAGTCCTCTTCATAGAATTAATATAAATTAAACACAATCTTTTGACATGGGTATAGATATGGACATATATATCAGAAAGATGGGCTTAAAAAATACCAAGGCAAGCGGAGGAAAGATGCATGGTTGAAAGACTGACATCTGAATATGACGTATGTACCTAAGATTAGCTTCTTACCCTGTCACGCCCACAAGTTGTGCCTTCAGCCGCTGGCATAAATTTAGTCTCACATTTCCTCCCAATCCGGTGGCACCACAGGGCTTTACAGATATCCTAAAGGGGAAAGAAAGGTCATTAGTATTACAAATGATCCATACAACTCTGATAAAATATCACTGAAAAATTTAAGGGAAAAACAACTGATATAAATTGAAAGCTGATGTCTACTTCGGAGTAGGTGCATATGATAGAGTGAGGACCTAGAAGACTCATGTTCTAGACTTGCTTCAACTTAATTCTATCCCTGAAGCTCTATTTATTTATATTTATTCATCATACATTTAACAAAATTACACTTTCTAAATTAAAAAGTAAAATATGCTTAATCCAGGCACTGAAGAAAACAGAGAAAAATTAAAATAAAAAAACCCAATAAAACCTAACATTTTATAATTCATTCTCCATCCTACCTTTCACTAACTTCTCCTTGTCCCTTCCTCTATCCAGCTATCCATTCATCCACCCACCCACTCATCCACCACCCCCAAATCTTCGATGAAGTCCTAGAATGTGCCAGTTATCTTACTAGGCAGGAGGTTCCATAAGAAATATGACCAGACCTAGCCTCTCAAGAATAGTCTTAGAGGGATAGATTAGCTGTAAATCACCATGTGGTGCACATGGGGAGAGGTGCCCTTACAAGGGGAAGAACACAGTGCAGGGTGGGCTTGCCAGGAGAAAAGGGCTTTGCCTGGAGGACCCAGGGAAGGAGTCAGAGAAGATGGACATTTGAGCCAACTATTGAGCTCAAGGATGGCACATTCAAGGGAGAAGGAATGAAGGGTTCGTGCAAAGGAAGATGAGAAAGAAGAAAGACGTGTGCAGAGGAAGGAAGCCCCACACGGCTGATTTGTCAATAAAATAAAACAAGATCTGAGATTTATACACAATAAAGGCCTGTCCAAGTATAAGGAATTATTTTTACTTCTATATCCTTTTGGGCTCAAAGGAACATCTTAGTGAAGGGCAGTCAGCAGTGGGACTCATGAAATGATGGGACCTTCAGGAATGCTGGTGGTAGCTTCAATTGTACACGATGGAAACATTTCTTAAATTATCTGCACAACTGTTCTGAACATTTGAACAAGTGCTGCACTATTTCCCAAGTCATTTAATAGCTGCATCTACTGGGTGTTTTCGTGTTATAAAGAAAATGCAACACAGCAAAACTTCCACCTAATTTTGCTTGAAAGATGGCATTTCACGGCACTTGTGCTTTTATTTTCTGTTTCAGTGATGCTAGAGATGTGCTCACAGGAGACTTTCTGCATTGTGTAAGCGAACTCTTGAAGGATTTCCCTTTTAATAATCCATATTAATTTTACCTTCATAAAACTAATTCTCAAATCTCCTTTATAAATGTACTTATTATATATTTAAAAGTTAAGGCATTTGTTAAAGGCACTGCTTTATATTTTTTTCCGCTTGCATCTCTCTCACTAATAAGACAGCTTTTCAGAACAGGGACTGTTAAGAAGCAAACTGTCAGTGTTTTAATTTTGATATCAATTAATTGCTTTTATTTCAAGGTATTCATAGTAACCTCTTAAGATTACAATCACTGTACCACTAAACTTCATTTTCTTGGGAGTCCTCCAGAATCGTTAAGTGTTACTGGGGCAAATGTGTCACACTGGTGGTTAGTGCTTTCCTGGCTCTCATGACATTAATTAGCATGCTGTGCTGGGAGCCTCTCTTCTTGCCCAGAACGGTGGTTAGAGATCAGAGTCATAAGAGGACCTCAAGGCATCCATAAAAGCAGGGGCCTGGGCATCTGTAAGTCTCCAAAGAGACAACTGGGAAGCTCTGTTTGCTTCCTGGGATGACATCTTGACAGAAACCAGGATATAAATAAAGCTCCCTTGAAACCTGAACTTGTGGACCCCGGCTTAACATCTGGGTGGAAATATGGCGGATCAAAGCCAGAATCCAGACAGTGGTGCAGGGTAGGCGTACCTGCCTGTGAGTGCTGGTTCAGAGACCTACTGATTTAGGTGGCTGGGTGTGCACACACACAAACAGATGAACACACGGATGGATGAGTGAATGATAAGTGAACGGTGGATGTGACAGAGATACCTGCTCCTGTGGCTGGGTCAGCGGGGGATGGACACAGTGGTCCAGGAGAGGGTTTGGGCTTCTGAGAAGGTAAACATGTCTGGTGTGAATTGGGCATGGCAGACCTGGGCAGGCAGAGTCCCGGTATCCTCCCTGAATGCAACCACCCATCGACTTGTCCTGGGGGCTGAATGAAGTGTCATAGGTAGGTAATGTGCCCAACTCAGGGCCTGGCACCTAACAGGCACCAAACTCATGACAGTGTCCTTTCTCACTTCAAAGGTGGGAGGAGATGTGCGCTCAATCCCAGCCCCCAGCCTGGGTTCATGGCTGTGGCCTGAGGGAGCCAGTGGTACTAAGTCCGGAGGCAGTTTCAGGGATGATGCAAGATGATAAATAAATGGTGTTTTAAAATGCTAAATTATTTTTATGTATTTGTCACCAATACCTGGAACAGTGTTTAGTACCTGGCTGGCTTTCAGTAAATGCTTTCTGAGTTGAACATCTGTTAGTTTGTTTCTATGGAAACCTTGGACAGAATGAGCAGGAACATTTTTAGTGTAAAATGAAATGAATAGTGATCAGTGAATTGTGATCATAAAAACTTCTAGGATGACTTAAGAGGGTGACCTTATGATATGAAAACACTACACCTAGACTACTATTCAAAGGATTTTCATAATATTCTTACATTGTAGTTTTGGGGAACATTTTGCTGGATAAAGAAATATGGATGGAAGATACTATTGAAGGCAATAGTTTTTACATTTTCTAAGTAAGAAGCTCTCAAGTATAGGATTCTGGTGACAGCTCACCACTAAAGCATGTGACAGTAACTCAGCCTGTGCCCAGCTTAGGCCATCTGTGTATTTCAGCCTCATTCTGGAAGCTGCTCAATTCCCAACTCCAGGCCTCCAGGCAGAAATAAATCACAGAGCTACAAGAGCCTTGAAATATATAATTCATGTTACTGTGTTCCAACATATCAAAAAAGATTCGAGACCTTGGTGCCCTATAGATGTAACTGCCGGCCATTTAATAAAAATGTGACATTCTATCCTGGAAAACAAATAAAAATTCTAGTACCTCAAACAATGTTTATTTTATTATCTAAACAACCAAAACCCAATTACTTCCTCTCAGTTTTATCATACTTTGACTTAACTGCTAGCTTCTGGACATAATGTACAATGGTTGTACTAAATTCTGCATTATGGTTGTAGGTCATTACATTCTTAATAAAACTTCAGGGTCCTCTTGGAACAATGACCCTATTAAATCATGGTTCTAGGGCCAGGAAGTTGGAATGCAATACCTGCTGGATTGGGGGGTGGGTTCCCAATTTACCAACAGTACCCAGGACACTAAGGTGATCAAATTTCAAAGTAATTCTGGCAACTTGCATCTCAGACTGCACGGTCTGGCCACCAAGCAATGTTGACGAAGCTGAATAGGAACTTGATAAAGACACAATGTTTAAAATAACTAATACTTGACTTAAGAAGAAGAAAGTTGAGGCCCATGTACAGAGTTCACTCTTGCTTTTATCTTTGCTGTTAAGGAATACTGTACTCTCTTTAATGAAGGCTCTCTCACTTGCTATTCCTTCCCATAATTTAAGAGCTATGTTCCCAATGACTTATTTTGATAATACTGACTTAGTTAAGTTTAACATCACAACCTAATACCCCAAATAAAACAAACATTTTCAGATGACTGTGTTGGATTTATTGTGGCATTTCCACACTGTGAATAGAATGCCACCAGATTAGTTTTCTCAAACTGTCAGTATCAGACTTTCCAAAAATACAAACTAAAAATGCATATACAAATGATGTTATAATAGGATATATAATTTACTGCAATTATTTGTTTTTCAAGCAGTGGTGTGATTTTATCACTAATTTTGATTATCAACAAGTCATCAGTGGACAGAGAAAGCCATGGCCATATATGTGTGTGGATTTATAAACAAGTATGTTAACACCCACACATATACACCAAATACACATCTATTTATCCAAAAGAAGAATGCATATGCATTCGCGTTATCTCTTAACTTTCCAAACTAAATGGCACGTGATACTTAAAAAAGGTTCAACCCTGTCTAAAACATCATCCATCCATCACCCTTCCCAGCAAAGTCTTACTGAATGGGCCTTAAGTGCCAAGTGCTGGTTGAGGCACTGGGTAGTTTCCTTGTTATTTATTATTTTATATTCTTCAGTCAGAAAACTTCCAGATCTTTACATTTCAACCTAATAGACCCATTCTCATAAAATTTCAGTAGGAGTTCATTTAAAAGATTAACTTTTATAATTGAGAATTTCTTGAGATGCTTTAATTCATATGGAAAATAAAGAATCTAATTGTCACTCTGTATCTAAAGTTGAGATTCATTATATTAGAGAGTCTGGCCACACAAGTAGAATTTAACTCATAAAAAGAAAAATATGTCAAGTTTAACTGGATCGAAAAACAATTTCACATCATAGGGAATAAGCTCACAATATTGACTTTAATGGATATTTTTCAAAAGGTATTTTCTCTACTGTTCATGGTGAAGTAACTGGTACCACCCTTACTTTTCTACATACAAAAACTATAAAACTGGACAAAATGTATGGGCCAGTTGTTTCAGACTCTTGCAACAAGCAACACAGTACATGGTCCTCGAGAGAAGGGAATTTGTAAGGTGGGCGTCACCTTTGCCCAGTTCTCTGTCTGGGAACACTTTGCTGACCACGGTGCAAAGACATGGTTGCCATGCAGACAACAGCAGTATCACTGAATGGAGGGTGCACAGATCAGAGTTGGGGCTGCAGAAGTAGCTAGAATTTGTGGAACTGGGACCAGAAAGGAGAAAACTGCATTTAGTAGGGAGCACCAGAGGTCTCCATGAGGATTTCCTGCAGGTCCTTATCTGGGGAGTGAATGGTTGATGTACAGGATGAGACTCCAAGTGGCCTGGAAGAGGGCAACAGATTTAGGCTGAAAGCTGATAAGGGCTAGAAGACAGAGATGCACAATGCTAGGAGACAGCAGTGTTCTGGCCACACAAAGTGGAGAGACTTCAGTGAGCACCCCGGGCGTCCACATCTCATGAGTAAGAACCACAAACTAGAGTACAGGCCATGCCCTAGGGCTAAGGAAAAACCAGAACAGATGAGCCCTAAGGAAGAGTAAAACAAGCCTCAGGGGATCAAAAGGATTCACCTATTATAATAACATAATATAAATACATGTAACATAAAATAACAATATGTTACAATATATAATTGTAACATATGTAATGTTATAAATATATTTTAAAAATGGACATAATAAGTGAACAAATGGGACATTCCCTAGAGAAATATAGACTATAAAAAAAGAACCAAATAGTAATTCTGGAACTGAAACTTAAAATAACCCAAATGCATAGCTTGCTGAATTGTCTAAACAAATGATTAGAAATGTTAGAAGAAAGATACAAATGATGACAAACATTTTATCAGAAACAGCTGAGTCCAGATGAAAATGGAATTATATCTTTAAAGTGTCTAAAGGAAAAAAAAAGAATAAACTGTTTAGAATTCTGTACTCAGAAAAAGTGTTCTTCAAAACTGAGGGTGAGTTAATAACATTTTCAGATAAAGAAAACCTGACGTACTTTGTGGCCACAGATTGTGTTACAAGAAATGCTAAAGGAAGTTTTTCATCCCCTAAGGAAATGATACAATTTGAAATTGATCTATAAGAAAGCATATAAGAAAGCATAAATAATAAATGGCAAACATGTGGGTAAATATAAAAGATGACCCTATTTTATTTAAAAGCAGCCCATTATTTTAAAACAAAAATTTTAACATTGTGTCATGTGGTTTACAGCATGCATAGAAATAAAATACATGATGACAATAGTACATACTGTGAAAGAGGGATACATGGACTTATTTGTTGTAAGGATCCTGCATTTTGCATAAAGTGACATGATGCTAATTCTATGTAGGTTGTATATTAAAGATGCAGCTGTAATCTCTAGAGTAACCACTAAAAATACAAGAAAATATAGCTAAAAAGCAAATTGATACAAAAATAGAATTTTTAAAAGCATGTTTAATCCAAAAGAAAACAAAAAAAAAAGGAATGAGAACAATGGGAAACAAATAGCAAAATGGTAGACTTAAATCCACTATGTCAATAATTACATTAAATATAAATGGATTAAATTGTTCAACTGGATAGAAAAGCAATGCCAAACTAAAGGATGTTACGACAGACATATTTTACATAAAAACACAGAGAAATGGAAAGTAAAAGGGTGGGGAAAAATATCATGCAAAGAGTATTCCTAAATAAGCTGATGTGGCTGTATTAACATAAGATGAAGTATAATTCAAGGGAAAGTAACATTATCAAAAATAAAATAAAGTTATTGTATATTAACAAAAGAGTCAGGAAGACATAAAAATCCTAAATGTGTACGCACCTAAATACCCAGCTTCAAAATATACAAAGCAAAAACTAATAGAACTAATGGGAGAAATAGAAATATACATAATCTTTGTTAGAGACTTTAACACTCATATCTATTAAATTGTTACATAACGAGTACCAAATATTGCAGAGGATATAGAAGCTATAAACAATATCATCAGACAAATTAACAAAATGGATATATCTAGAACACTATACCTGACCACTGCAGAATTCACAATTCTTTCAAGTGGCCATAGAATGTTCACCAGGGTAGACCAAATGCTGAGCTATGAAATCTGTTTCAATAAATTTCAAAAGTATACTTATAGGGTATATTCTCTGATAAAATTGAACAAAATTAGAAATCAAAATTAATAAGCTGTCTAGAAAATCACCAATTATTTGGTAGTTAAATAGTATACTCCTAAATAATGCATGGGTTAAAGAAGAAATCACCGCTTAAATTAGAAAATATTTCATAGCTAATAATATTAAAGATTCAACATCTAAAAATGTTCAGGATATATGTTAATAATGCTGCTGAGAAAAAAATTACTAGCTTTAATTATAGTTAAATGGTTATATTAGAAAAGAAGAAATTTTTAAAGTCAGTGATCCAAGTTTATCCCATAAACAGCAAGGAAAAGAAAGTCACATTAAGCCTTAGTATGTAATAAAGACAAAACAGACATTAATGAAATAGAAAAGAACCCAACAAATATTTCTTTTAAAAATTAATAAAGATAAATACTGATGTTTTGAAAGGGCTAATTCATCTGATAAACTTCTAGTTAGACTGACCAAGAAAAGGAGATAAAGAAACACATGTTACCATTATTAGGAATAGAAGAGGAAATGTCACTATAGATCTTTCAGTCATTCAAGGGATAAATGAGAATATTACAAACAACTTTTGGTAAAACAAACAAACAAACAAACAAACAGATAAAACAAAAAATTCATTGGAAAAGGTCTCTTCCTGTGTCATTTTTTGATGTTTATTTATTTATTTTTTTCCAATGAATCTGATCAGTCTAGCTAGGAATTTCTTCTGCATAACCCTACATGTGTTAGTGTAGTTGAATTAGTAATTACAAAAACCTTCCCGCAGATAGGATTCACTGGTAAGTTCTAACAAAACTTTAAGGAAGAAACAATAGCAATTTTATTACAAGCTCTTCAAGAAGGCAAAGGAGTAGGGAGCACTTCCAAATCATTTTTTCAGGGCAACATAACCCTGATATAAATTCTTGAATGGTAATTTTAAGAAAAAAATTTCTAAATTATACCATTCAAGAACACGGATATAAAAAAAATGAACGAAATAGTCTCAAATCAAATCAACAAAATATAAAAATGAATAATAGATTATGACCAAGTAAAGTTATCCTAGGAATATAGGTTAGTTTAACATTCAAAAATCAATGAAAAATAATTTTAAACCCATCAGTACAATTCACTACATTAACAGAATAAAGAAGAAAAATACATTTATATCAATAGATGCAGAAAAAAAAAAGTATGATAAAAGTCAACATAAGTTTGTGATAAAATCTCTTACCAATCTAGGACCACGAGAGAACTTTTTCAACTTGATAAAAGGTAACTATGTAAAACTGAAAGCATCATATTTAATGGCGAAATGTGAAAACTTTACTTGGCAATTATGAAGTTCCAGAATAAGCAATGTGAAAGTACGGTGACAGAAGTCAGAACAATGGTTGCTTACTGGGGTGGGGAGGGGATTGAATGGAAGGGGGCAAAAGGGAACATTCTAGCTTTATGCTGGTAACACGGGGGAATACATTTGTTAAAACCCAGTTGTACACCTGTAAGAAATACATTTCCCTGCAGGTAAATATTTCCTAAGTAATAAAAAGACCTGCTGCATTTAACTTCTTATTTCCTGTATTTTCCAAACGGCACTAGTTTACCATGGAGGATACTCCATGGTCACAGCAAAATAATGTGAAAACCAGCAGCATGATATAGAACATTCCATCTTTGAAAGAAAAGTTTTATGCTCCGTTTCCTTAGCAAACAGGAGAGTGACACGCAAAAAATTCTCAGGGATTTCACATATTCTGCCAATGAAAAGGCAACATTGGGAATATATGCTGATGCTGACTGGTTTATTATTCTTGTTCCCAGCTGAGATTACCCAGCTGAGGAGATAAGAATCTAGTTCTGGCACATGGCTGTAATTGACTTTTGGGGGGAGATCTACTTTAGTTTAGAAGAAAGAAGATTATCACATTAGATTGAAATGGGGAATATTCCCAGTGCATTCTGAAATGTTGGAGGTTTCTGGAAGACTATATATTTTTGTCTATTTTCCTCTTGATTTCATTATAAACTAGAATAAAAGAAACCTCAAAAATAGTTAATTTCATTTAATTTAGGGTAGCTTTCCTAGTGGTTTAGTAGGGCAAGCTGTGATATCTCGGTTTTCCCTTGTCTAGCGAGAGCACATGTCTCTGTGTTATATGAGGAATTTATATGAGGAAACCAGTCTGCTGGTGTCCCTGGGGTCAATGGAGTTCTATGAAAGACTTCTCTAGAAACACTTAATTTGAGGAATTTAATAATCAGAAGTCCCAGATAGGCTACTGCTTTATAGTAAATTTTGTCTATATCTGAGGAAGGTAAGGGGGGCGGAGGGACATTGTTTCTTAAATACCATTTGAAAGGAATGCAGTGTATTAATTTGCCATCTTACACCAACCAAGAGTTCTCGCTAAGCTCCCACATGATAAATCAGAAAGAAAGAACTGACCCAACAGGCCAAGTCAGTACTTGAGAGGAAACTGATCCCCACAACAGTATCCACTGTCATTTTCTTTGCCAGTAAAACATGTGTTTCCTGTTATATAGGACCAGCCCTAACATACAGGATTTGACATTTGGTAGGTACCCAATAAACGCAGAATACATCAATGTCAGCTTCACTGAATAAAACGGTTTTATGAAGAATTTTACATTGAACATTTGCCAAGAGTCACTTGCCTTTTTAAAATCCAGCATGCAGAGCTTGGCTTTCTCTCCAAATTGCCACTTGCACTGTGTGTTTGCATCGTATAACTCTCCCGGCAGCTTCTCAGGATACTTGTATTCCTTCACAGGCTTTGGCTGATCAGCAAGGCATGTAGCTTGGGCAGTGCTAAAACAAAGAGGAACTACTGGTGATGCTGGAAATTACCAAAGATGTAACTTCAATCATGTAATTCAATGAATGAATTACATGTAATTACACGTAATTCAATCACGCCTTTTCTTTCTCATGCAATTTTACCCCATGTCTTGTATAAAGAAGAGGGGACATTTTTCTCCTGAGGTCCAATATAACTTTTATCTTAATTCTATTAAAATATAGAGGCCACATTTTCTGAAATTGTTCATAATATGTTTCACCTTTTCCAGGGAGGCAATTTGTTCTTCATCAGATTTCTCAAACCTATCATGGGGAGAGTGAAATGGGATAATACAACCAGATGTTTGATGTGAGGAGCTTCTATAACAGACACCTTAAAAAGTACACTTCTTGCTAGGAACAATAAAACGATGAAATGGGCACTGTAAACAGCAAAACACAATCAGCCAATTTCAAAGGCTGGAATTTTCTTTCTTTCTTCCCTCCTTCCTTCCTTTCCTGCACAATAGCTTCCAGCTTCCACATGGAGCATTGCAATGATTTCCACCAGAAATGCTCTATACGCAGGCTGATTTCTGATTAGATTCCAAAGTCAAGAAGAAAATTAATTCTCCTTAAGTTCCCTAGAAGATGGGCTAAAGGCCAACTAATGATTTCTTCCTCCACAAATAGGGTATCCTCTTCCTTACCAGAGACAGGCTTTGGTATAATTTTTTGCATTTGGAGGGAGGAGAAACAAATGTTTGCAAATAGCAACTAAATCCTATTTACAGATTTCAATAAGCAAAAACTAAAAACAAACAAAAACAAAACACCTCTGTAATCACAATAAACTTAACAACAGTAGATCTGCCTAAGCATCCCCAAACTTTTCTTTGTGTGGTGGTCCACCTTGATCGGAATCTTTCTGGCCCCAGTCTCCAGGACCCGGGTCCCAGATTCTATTGCCTTGGAGCCCACTGATGCATGTGTGCCCTTAATTAATATCCACATACATAAAACATGAGGAAGGGCACCAGTCACTGTGGACAGGACATTAAACATACATGCAAGGAGGTCAGAAGCCTTTTAATAGATTAAATCAAAGGCTTGGAAAGTGCTAAGAGCAGTGACTGGCTCACTGTGAGTGCTGAACAAATGATCTTTCTATTACTGTTACGATGATCATGATGTAAGGGTCTATAAGTAGAGAAAAATGAATAAAAGCATAACTAACACTCCATGACAGGAGTAACTTTGGAATTCCATAGCACCTCTCTCTAATGATCTCAAATGATTCCTATATACTAGTTAGATGTTCCCCATTATCTCCCTAAAGTTACATCAGGGTTGGCAATATTATTCCCATTGCATAGAAAGGAAACTAGGAAAAGTCAGCTACATTGACGAACCCAAGCAAGAGACTGAAAAAACTTTTTAAAGTTCACGGGTTCAGGATTTTTTATAGTTTGATCAAATGTAACCTATTATTTATTATTCATCCTTAAAATTTAATTCAAAGAGGACTTCCACTTTTAACTATGGTGGACGAGCATGTATGAGACTGATTGTTCTACAAGCATCAGAAGGCTATCAAAGTAAAAAGAACATGAGGGATGAACATTTCCAGAGCAAAGGAAAGTAGAGAAGTGAACCCAACACCCAGTAATATTTTTCTCCTCAAGGAATTTAATGAGTCATAAAAAGCCGCTAAGAAGCCTAGTGGCTGAGTGGAAAGTGGTCCTTACGAGGCTGAGAAGCTGAGCAAGGTGTTGGCAATCTGGTGGGGCTGGGAGATAAAGATTGAAATTGTGGGTCGGCCCTGGTAAACAAGATTTTCACGGAAGCCACACTAGGTCTTTGCTGAAGGAGTAGAGAAATAACTTGAAAGGCTGGTTTAGGAAGGCCGAATGCCAGGGTGACATCAGCTCAACTCCAAAGTGACTTACTGATAAACTGCAACTGCCCTGTCTGCTAGAGAGAAAAGATAACATCATTCGGGGCTCTATCTTGTCTTTAATTTTTTCATTAACAATATCCTTCATTTGTTCAAAATTACCAAATGTATTGGGAGATGAGACCAAAGCATTGAAACCCAAGAGAATACACAAATAATAGACACAGATTCATAAGGAATCCAGATATTGGAGTAGTCAGAAATGGAATTTAAAATTATTATGGTTATTAGCTTTGAGAAAAAGAGGTTATGATGGAGAATTTCACCAGAGAATGAATATATACAAAATATGTACGTGCGGTATTGTGAAAAGTTCTAACATTTACATAATTGGAATCCAAAAAGGAGAAGACAGAATGAAAGGGTCAGAATCAATATTTGTAGATAAAATGTCTGAACATTTTCAAAAACTGATGAAAGACAATAAACCACAGATGTAAGCAGTTCTAAAACCCCAAGCAGGAAAAAGAAAAAGAAAAACACACATGGGTACATGAAAGAAATTCTACAGGAAACCAAAATCACAGAAAAATGTCAAAAGTAACCTGAAAACAAGAGACATGTAAACTTTCAAAGGAGCCACAGAGAATGTGTACATGGCCCTGAGGATGAGGTCCCTGCCTGGTCCAGTGCACAGACTAGGGGCCTGGAAGGTCCCATGCAGGGGGAGACACAGCGACACACACATCAACACTGCGATGTGAAAGTCGGCTCTGGTCAGCATCGCATCTGAAGAGCCATGAGCAGATCCCACCCCTGATCCTTCTGGCTGGGCTCATGCTTGGGCATGTTTACGCTTGTCCCATCATCCAAAGCAGGTCACACAGCTAAGCCCAGAGTCAATGAGGTGGGCACAGGGATACAACAGGGTGTGGGTGCATGAAGGAAAAGCATTGCAGCCATTTTACAATCACCCGATATCCACCAGGACAAAATATGTTTCAACTCTGCTGCATGCCCTACACAAAAGTCAGGTGGCCTACATGTGATAAGCAAAACAACAAAGCTTGTGGAAGAATATATTCATGGCTCTGGGGTAAGCAGAGTTTTTTTCCAGTGGTGCACAGAAAGTGCTAATCCTAAAGGAAAAATATGAGTAATTGGACTCCCTTAAAAACATAAAAAATCTCTTCTGTTTATCAAAAGACACCATTAAAAGTGTAAATACTAAGTCATAGAGTGAAAGAAGATATTTGCAATACATATTTCCCATAATGCACAAAGTGTTCCTACTCAGTATATACAAAGTACTCCCAACAAGAGATAAGAAAAATAAAGGAGTTTAATTTCAAAAACATGCACAAGAGATTTGAACAGACACTTCACTAAAGAGGTTTTTAAAGTAGCCTTTAAACATGTGAAAAGGTGTTCAATCTCATTAATTATAACTTTGATCCATCACCACAGACCCACAGGATTGGCTACAATGAAAAAGACCAGCGAGACCAAGTGTTGGCAAGATTGTAGAACAATCTGAATATTCATAAGTGCTTGTGGGTTTGTAACTTTGCACAGACACTTAGGAAAGCTATTTGGCAGTGTCTACTGACACTGTACATATATATTTATGACCCCAAAGTTCCTCTGCTGTGTATACTCAGAGATATATGTGTAAACCAAAAGAATATTCACAGTGACATTTCTTATAATAGCCAAATACTGGAAATGCAAATGTCTATCACTAACAGGATGGATCAATAAGTTGGAGCATATCCACACAATTAAAAATAAGTAAATGAATATCATATTTTTATGCAGAAACAAGGATGAATCTCATAATCAAAATATTTAGCTAAAGACCCCAGACACAAAATAGCACATAACTCATGATTCCATTCATAGTAAGTTCAAAACCAGACAAAACTGTCTACAGTGGCGTTCTGTGTCAGAGGAATGGTTGTCTGTGGGGAAGAGGGAGGTGATGATGGGATTGGGGAAGGGGATTCTTGGGGGGAGAGCGGTGTTCCATATATTTTTTTAGGTTCGTTAACACATCCATCACTTCACAAAGTTAGAACTTTTATTTGGTAGTGGGAACTTTTCAGATCTACTCTCTCAGCAAGCTTCAACTATAAAATACAGTATTGTTGACTGCAGTCACTATGGTGCACGTGACAGTCCCAGAACTCATTCACCTAATCATTAGAAGTTTGACCACTTTCACCCATTACCTCTCGCCCACTCACCCGGCCCTTGGAAACTACCAATCTACTCTCTGTTTCTAAGAGTTTGATTTTCTTTTTAACATTCCACATATGAGTGAGATCATGCAGTATTTGTCTTTCTCTGACTTATTTCACTTAGCATAATGCCCTCAAAAACCATCCATGTTGTCACAGATGACAGAATTTCCTTCTTTCTCATGGCTGAATGATATTACAGTGTGTGTGTAGATAGGTAGACAGGTAGATAGATAGACAGATATAATTAGATACAGTGCATATATATATATATAAATACCACATATACATCATATATCTCACATCTTCTTTACTCTTTCATCCACTGAAGGACACTTAGGCTGTTTCCATGACTTGGCTACTGTAACATGCTCCATATCATGATCTAGGTAGAAGTTACATTAAAATGTTCACTGTGTGAAAAGTTATTGAGTTATATGCTTATAATTTTGTACTTTTCTATATATGTGTTTAACTACATATATAATGTCAATGAAGAAAATAAGGCAAGGCCAGAGGTTCTGCAACAATATTTCAAAGTCCTCTTCCCACTCTGATTCATGAACCATAAAACGTTAAAGAGCTCGAGAGTTCTTTTACTTGTATCCCCTCTTTTTCCAAGAGAGAAAACAGGAGCCCCCAGAAAAGGTTATATTATTAGTTGCCAAGGTCAAGGCCTTCCCAGGCATAGTGATGAAGACCTGATCGGCACATGAGCTCTGATTCCCTCGCTGATCAACGACATGGCAGTGCCCATTCTCCAGTCTCACAGAAACTGCACTCAGCCATGACTCGCTGGTTTGTTTTTCTTAAGACGAACATTATACAGCAGAGCAAGATGTGAACTGAAATGTATTATTTCTATTATGCCCCACAACATACTCTTTCAGGCCAAATCAAGTTTTCCCATCGACAGGGTGGTCTGGGGTACGGCAGGGCATCCCTCAAACTCCTTCTTTCCTGTGATGACCTTTCTCGTGTATGGATGCAGATTCATATGACAAGTGGGGAGGTGTGTCCACTGATCAGAAGTGCATGATTCAAGTTTTCAAAAAGCAAATTGAAGATGAGTCCGTGTTGTCATTAAGTTTAAAATAACGAGCTACAATTTCCCTAAGTCTTAGGCCTCCGGGATACAGACATGAGTGAATGTGATGAGGTCTGTGTCTGCCCATAGGAAATGACATATGTCTTTACTGGTGAGGTTGAGGAATTTCCTGCAAAGACATATCTGTCCTTCTTGACTCTACCGAGTGTAGAGAAAAGTTGTGCTGACAACTTCAGGCTAATTGAGTTCCCTTATTATATATATTTTTTCCATGTACCCAATGCTAGGCTGCTCATAAAGGAAAACAGATTCACTTTTGTAAAGTTGGCCGTTTATCCTTACTCATTGTTGGGATCATGTCCAAATTGCCAACTAATTGGTGGAGAATATAACAGTATTTTGATTACTTGGAAATCAGGAAGTCAGCAAACATGTAAAGGATGGTCTCAGGTTCATTAAGCCAATGAAAAATCAGGATTGATGCACTGTGGACACGTCCAATTCACAACTAGACATCTCAAGTACAATGAATCTTAAGAGTGAATTTGACAATGAAAGGCTATCTTGGAAAATTTAATCTTTCGAGAAATCAAATTTGGGAGCATGTAAAACCTTGTATTTTTATTATTATGTGGTCTAAAAAAATCAGTTAAGTCCCTGAAAATAAATGTTTGTTACTTCATGGCTACAGAAGGGTTTTACTGATTGCCACAAAAACAAATGAGCATACTTCAGCGTATGTTTAACCATTCCAGTATCACTGGACAAAATGGCTTTGAACTCCAGAATCTTAATAAGTATTCTCAGGATCATATTCTGATTTGAAGATTACAGCCCATATTTAATGTCATCAAAATAATTATTCTCTAAGCCTATAATTATTTCCTTTCTGTGAGTTTTCCTATATTTCTTGGCAGTTTAAAAACTTTTTCTGGACTCTTTCATGATGCTGATTCTCACTGCATGCCCATACTTTGCATCCCTGGGATTTTCAAGTTGTCAGAGCATATTTCAAAAAATTTAAAATGTTTATATATCTTCATCATCGCCATTAAGATGAAAAAGAAGTAAAATTTTAAGAAAAGAATGTAGACGTTTATAGAAAGGATTTGGGATATGGAAAACTCAAAAATTTCCTTGTTAATACAAATAAGAGCATTGTGAGCTAAAGTGAATTATCTTCTTTATTAGAGAAAGCAGAGTCCTTCACACACACACACACACACACACACGCACGCACATTTGAACAGGTGCATGAAAAAGCTAAAAAAAGTGCTAACAATCCCCAACTTGACTCCAAGAGAACACCATACAGGGAACAGCAAATGTTGGAAGGACTGATTGTGTCATGTGAACACTGCCTTTTGGGTAATAGAAATTAAAAAAATGATCAAGTGGATATTCCTAGAATATAGGTTTATATTACCAGGGTACAGATATTATCTACAAAATTCTCACTCTTCCTGGGTAGCACAAAATATGGAAAGCAGTCATCATTCCTTTCAGTGGTAAAATATCTCAGCTGAGGTCTCAAAGTAAGGCTGTGAGGAAGGACCACAGCTGCAGGCTGGAGCCCCCAAGGCTGGTAGTCAGGACGCAGCTCAGAAGATGTGTTATGAGGTCTGGAAGTGATGGAAGAGGCAGCAAGAAAGGGAAAGCAGCTGTGCGCTCACTGCCCCAGCTGAGCATAGGGAGCCATCCATAGGATAATGAACAGAATGTCGGGAGTAAAACCAACAGAAATAGGCCTGAGACCCTGCACAAATGATGTTCTAGAAACAAGACGGGTTAATTTGTGCAGCAGAAAAAAAAAGAAAAGGGGCTCTACTGAAAAAATAAGAAAGAAAGAGAGAAAACCAGGGGGATAATCCACTTTACTAGCAGATCTAAAAATGTTTCTTAAAGTCCCTTATTTCTCTAAAATTTTAAAATCTACTGACTATCTCTTTTTCAAGGGGTCAAACTCTACCTCCTTAATGTTCTATACCCTAAATGAATTAGACCTATGATAAAACCTTCCAGAAATAATTCTTAAAATTATAGGATTTCAGACCCAGGTGAAGGTTTATATACTTTTTTTTTTTTTTTTTTTTTTGCCTCCTAATGAGAAATGTATTTTGTAAAAAAAAAATAATAATAATTCATGGTATGTCAATTATAATTCAATAAAACTACAAGAAAAGATTTAAACATTAAAAAATTAAAAAAATCATGGACTGAAAATGTCTGGTTATAGAAGTAAGAATTAAAAAACAAAACAACTAAATGGTAGTGACAAATACTTTGGTTTGCTAAGTATCTTAAGGGATTCTTTTGACTCTAAAGGTCAAATGATGTCAGATTAAGTTTGCAGAACTTGAGGCTCTAAGAAAGTGTTTAGCAAATTCCTTGGTCAAATGAATGTCTCCAGATGCCTTCAAATGGGGGCCATCTGCAGAAAGGGCACCTGAGTCTGGGGCTTCTTGTTCAGGATTAGGCTGACCCAGCAGTGAACATCAAAGGCACAGAGAGATACACAACCAGCTTTAGGGGCTCATACCTTAAAAATTTGTGCAGGTACTGGCGGCTGCAGGGTGACCAGGAGAAGACCCCGTTGCGTCCTGCCAACGTAGGGGACATTATGTTGCCCTCAGACTTTTTGCACACGTTCCCTTCTCCATCATGGACCATGCCGAAGCTACGAGAGAGAGAAAGAAATGGGTCTTTCAAAACAAATAACAGTTTCAACTGTCTAACACACTCTAACAAACACAAGTCAAGTCAACAGCGTGAAGGTCCCCCTTCTCCTGTATGCTAGGCAGGCAGAAGAAAGAGTCCTAACAGCCAAACAGGGGAGAATATCCATGAGGTCACAGACCTTTCCTGGAGAACTACCATTTGTCCAGCTGTTTGAAAGTGCACACCAACATCAAAACAGAGCACATGTCCAGATGTCTGCCAAGGGCAGACATTTTAATTATAAAAAAGCATTTCTAGTGGGATGTAGAGGGCAGTTTATTTGATCCTGAAAAAGCTGCTGATGTTCTCACTGCTTTCTTCTCTCTCTACACTCTTTGCTGCTCACCAGCCATGGTCAGAATTTCCAGGTGTTTGTCAGAAACACAAATGCAGGCTCCACAGGTGAGTGGATTACACAATTTAAGAACTACTAAACCACTACCGCCCCTCTTGGTGGTGCTGATATTTTGTCCCTACACCCAGTGCTGATCCAGCTGATGCTAGGTCTTCACTGCCGGAGGCTGTGACAGCAGGCCAGGACTTGACCAGACTCCCTACATCCCTTTGGAGGAAGTGGTGCCATGGAACCCCAGTGAGTAGCTGTGGTGGCGTTTATCTGCAGGCGTTGTTTGAAGGTACGTCTGTTACTCTTGACTGAAACCAGACCACTTTGGGGCTCCAGCCCTAGCTTAGTATATGGGAACATCTCAGGCTACAGTGGCTATGGGACCTCTTAATAGGGTCCTTTGCAGATGTTCAAATCCCACAATGTCAACAGCAACCCCTTACTGTCACTCAACAAAACTGCAGCCTTGCACCTATAAGAATCCCACTGACTGAGTTGCTACCTCTCCCCACCAAGTAGGTCTCTTCTTCTTAACTTCCTAAAGCTAGTCCTGTGGGATAGCCTCATGTTGCCATCTTCACCCACCTCAGAAAAGCACAACTGACTGCCTTGGAAAGAAAGCCTCAGGGATTTGGGAGCTCCGTGACCTTGAAGACTTCCCATTAGGGTAGATACACCCTTGGAGAGTCAAGCCATTTTTGGCCATTAATGTCTGGTACCTACCTGATCACTGTATAGATTCCCAGAGAGCAGTTCTGAATGAGTGGGATACAGAAGGAAGGGGAAAAGCTAGAGGGGAGAAAGCAAAGAAGGATAGGTGGGTTACTGAATCCGTGGGCTTTCTGCCACCAAGAATCCCAGGATGAATGGAGGGAGGGTCACAGGGATAGGAGACACCAACACAGGGGAAGTGGGCTCCAAAAGGGGGCCAGGGAATCTGCACTTGTGTCCGAGGCTGAAGACTTAACTGTTTTTCTTAGAGCTGTTTAATAATATCAGTAAAAATGACAACTCCCATTTGTAAGCAGTATTTTTCAGACAAGACATTAAGCACATTACCTATATTTTCTAACCCGAATCTTACTACAAGTCTACAAGCCTACAGTGACAGCAAGACTGAGGGCTGGAGACAGGCTTGTCCAGGGTCTCAGAGTCCAGACTGGAACCTGACACTCTGACGTCAGAGCCCAGGCGGGACCCGTGCAATAGTGTAACCGGAGCATGATTGAAGGGTGTGTCCAAGGAAATCTGGCGCACAAACATTGTGGAATTTCTGCAAAATTCCTGCTCAGTACCAAGGGTGATGTAGATGTGGTCATTTGGGCCTCCACCCATTCTCTGAAGTTCTATTAAAAGCAATCAATCAAGGTAAGGGTAACCATATGGCAGAAGAAATGTGTCACGGTGATGCAGAGGACTCATGTGGAGGCTGCTTTGGGGAGAAAGTGATAAAAACGAAATAACAAAGTACCCTCCCCTGGCTGGCCCTTGACCTGAATATAAAGAAGACAAATTAGGGTCCTGCGAGTGCCCTAGATGAATTTGCTACCACTTCTGCCTACATTTCTAAGGAATTCAAAGCCACAACATCCCAGGTCTGGGGACACCTTGGTCTTAACCATTTTCATCTGAGGCATTTTCAGTGATTCTCAGACTTTTTTGAGTCTCAGAATATCTGAGAAATGCACCACACATGTGTCTCCCCAAAGCCCACCCTGTTAGATTTTTGACTTAGTAGGTTGGGGGTTAGGCTCTGGCATTTGGGCGAATCCTAACACAATAACTTGATTCTGATGCCCACCCAAACTTCAGCACTACTATGTCTCGAGTTGCTTTTCCAAGCAGTACAAAGCCCATATTCTGCACTGCTGTGGGTGTTAGCACAGGGGCATGAAAATACCACACAACAATTACAGCTGATATTAACATTAATAAAGTCATGGAAGAATGAATAGGGCACATTTTGAAGATAAGGTTGGTATTTGGCAACTAAGAAATAAAATTACTATTCAAGTTATACATACCAGACATTTTTTTTGCTTCCGTGACTCATAGTACTTTATTCAAGGTGGTTATCACCCTATATGTTAAAACAATGCACTTTTTTCTCTTTCTTATCTACAGGGGCTCTTCTTAACTGTGCTCAGAGCCCGAGTGCAAGTGGACTCACTAGTCCGTGACAAGTGCTCCACCGATGTTTGTTGAATGAATAAAGAACAACCTTCCAGCTACAACACCAACTCAAATACCCAAATGTAAACATAATTTCAGATTAACTTGGACTTGAGAGTTATAGTCAATGTCAGATGCTCTTAATGTCTTCTATAGAATTTTCTTGAGTTATTCAATTACATCAGCAAGTATTTCTTTATTACTAATGATAAGCACCACCCAGAATGATGAACAGCCAAGCTTTTTTAGAGGTTGTACCAATATTTTAGGCTGATCAGACAGCAGTGGGTCAAGGAAAGGAGAACCCCTTCAAAGCAACCATGGGTCAAAGTCATCTGGATGGTAAATCACACCCTGGAGGTGATGATAGCACCACAGGTAGGATCTACTTGTCCAGAGCCTGATGCAGGCTTTTCAAGAAGCAAACCCATCCTCCCCGAGAGACGGGAAGTAGACACGGGGACAGCAGTCATGTGGGACTCTCAGGGCCAGGGCAGGTCAGATAACCTGGGGGAATACAGGCTGTGGAGGCGGGGGAACCTCCGTCAGGGTGTTGCTCCTGTCGTTCACAAGTGGGTTGATTTGGGGCAAATTTCTCAAGTCCCTGAGCCTGTTTCCTCACCTATAAAATGAGATAATAAAACCTTCCTCTTAAACTGTTCAGAATACCTGGCACCATGCATGTCAAAAAGGAAAATTCAAAATGTCTCTTTCCCAGATTCAAATGTGGTCTTGATCAAATCTCTCAACACCTAGATGTCAGATATCACTTGCATACATATTTTGCGTGTGTGTGTGTGTGTGTGTGTGTGTGTGTGTGTGTGTGTGTGTGTGTAGGGGGGTGAGGAGGCAGTTCAGCCAAGGGTCAATGGGTTTCAAATACTTTTTGGACACAGAGACAAACAAAAATCTTAGGAGGAATGACAATAAATAAAATTGGTAAGAAATGCTGCTCCGAGCTGCTGGGCCTCCCTAGGGGGCAGTCTGACAATCACCAGACCAGGTGATCTTTAAGCAGCCACTTGCTTTGATATTCCGCAAACCCTTAAAATCACCCAGCGCCTCCTTGACCCAGCTGTAGGGGCTCAGGTTGATGACAGAGCACAGTCATAAATCAGTGAGGTGCACACATCGCCATCAAATGCTTGAAAGGGAGTCTAACATCACCAGCTAAGGATGGTTGAGCCGAATGGTATCAGCACCAGCTCTTGTTTCTTTCCAGAAGATTTCCCTGATTTTCCTTGCATCTCTTGAAATGCCTACAGCCCTCACTGCTTGACCCCTTGCATGCCATGCCTATCTTATCTTTCTTTAGGCTGTGGAGGGCACGGATCACTAGTCATTTTATAGAATCCTACACAGTGCTTTGCTGGCAGAATGCAAATTGTGCCTGGTGAATGGGTCAGTAAGTAGTGGAAAAGACAGGGGACAGAACGATGGATCATGAATACTCCTGAGCACAGTAAGTATGTTTAATATTGTCTTGATGGTCTGAAACGATCATGCAAATTAAGCATTTAAGCTGACTTTATATACAAGGAATGTTCAGCTCAAACAATGCAACTTAAATTGCACCTGCACGCACCTGCTGAGGTCTCACAGGCGCTACGGGTTTTGCATATGGAAACCCACGTATGAGGAGATCAGGAGATGCAGCCTGGTCGCTGTCAGACTGCCAGAGAACCACAGGGTATCTGGAATACGAGTCCCAGGGCCCTACCCATCCAATGGCATGACTTCCTTTGGCAAATGAGAATTTTTCAAATGGATTCATGCCCAGATGACATACTCTTCAAAATGTGTAGTTGAGCCCTCAGTGTGTCTGTGCCAATTCTTCAACACCTGCATCTAGGAAACCACACATCCTGTGACAAGTGATTTAATACAAGCAGGAAACTGGCCCTGCACCAGTCCTGGCTCAGTCCCACACACTAAGGGAAAGCACACATCCTCTCTTTCAGCTCCAGTCCTTCGTTTCCCCTTCCCAACACAGATCCAAACACTGGTTCTTAGCAATTCCTATTTTTAGGTCAGATTCCCCAGTAGAAACCACAAGATGTCTTAGGATAAAAAGAACTGAACCTCGTAGAAGAAACTAGCTGGGCATGAACTGAATCTTTCTTTGAGTTAAAGGTTAGGAAACCTATGGCTGGAAGGCACAGAGAAGCACTTCTCCACCTTAATAATGTCGTCTGAATGTAAACCAAACCGAAGAAGTAAAATTCATCTGTGAAACAGGATGTTTTACAACTTAATAAGTGTAAAATTATTTTTTAATTCTTAAGGTACAGAACTCAGAAATTGACTCTGCTTAGAGCTCATTGTCAAGGATAAGAGGAAGGCATGCTGTTTGATCCATGCATTAAACCTATGATTCCTTCTCCAAGTAATAATAGTTATTAAATGAATAAACTGAATAAATGTGTTTGTTTTCAATTCACCTGAAATGCACGGAGCTGAGTTGCTGAATCTTCCCTGATGCGGCCCCTCTCGTTTGATGCAGTTGCCACAGCTAACCATGTGTTAGAAATACGCCCCCTTCAGCTCACCTCTGACCCCTTGCAGCTCCTCCACGCCTCTTGTGCTGAATGTTCAGCCCAGCCTACTTGCCCAGCTAGTGAAGGGAAGATAAGAGATCATCCCCAGGGGTTTCCAGGCTTAGAGTTACATGTGAAACTACTCCACAAAGAGCAGGTATTAGCGTTATTATTATTACTATTACGATCACTTATTTTGGCAATTAGCACGTGCTTTTTATGTGCACACCTCCCATATGTATTTCCTATTTCCTCAATATGATCAGAAGCTATTTCACAGGTGACATCAAATGCTCAGAGCTCCCAGTCTTTCTGACTCTTGCACAATATTCTCTAAGCAGCAGGTATTAGCATTATTACTATTATGATCACTTACTTTGGCAATTAGCACGTGCTTTTTATGTGCACACCTCCCACATGTATTTCCTATTTCCTCAATATGATCAGAAGCTATTTCACTGGTGACATCAAACGCTCAGAGCTCCCAGTCTTTCTGACTCTTGCACAATATTCTCTAAGCAGCATGTGCTGGTGAAGGAGCTGATCATTTTCTGGAGGTCAGTTCTATTAGGCGTGGGACTTGCCTGCATCCAAATCTAGAGCTCCTTTCCTTCCACCCATCTGTATTCTCACTTGCAAGTAAAAACACTTTTCCCTTGTTTGGAAGAAATTCTTTTTCCATCTACACCCAGCCCTCGTGATGAAAGGAAATATTAATAGTTGACTTCTAAGAAAAAAATAAAAGCAAACACGAATACTTGTTGACTGGAAGGCTGGGAGCCTCGTCTTGGATGCACCAGGGGCCTGAATCTCAACTGCTTGTCTAATGCTGATTTGTTCAGCCCTCGATGACTTAAATATTTCTTACTTTGATTGTTTAATTAAATTCAGGTATGCTTCAGAGGACAGCAAGAGCCCCATGTCGTTAAAATAATGAGTTTTTTTGAAGTTTTAACTCTAGCAGCCTATTTACAATTATGACTTAACTGAAAGCTTTGTAAAGTGTAGGTGCAATTTTCTAGGCACTGAAAAAGTCAATCATTACCTGTAATGATGAAGGGATCAGTAATAAGATATAAGCTTCACTTTCAGGTCATCAGTTCACACAGAGCCAAAGTCTGCAGGGCCTCTGTGAGAGCCCATTAAGGGCAGGCACACATGTGTACACACACACACACACACACACACACACACACAGATGCTTTGAACAGGTCGGGATGACATGAGTGGCTTCAGTCCAATTTCTAACAGGGGATGGAGAAATCAACTTTGCAAAGACCAAATCACAAACACTGTCTTCTGCAAGTTTTGTAATTTGCAAATAAAATTAGGATGAAAGTGAGAATAGAAAAGCTGTAATTCCTGGCTGTGCATTTTCTAGGAGAAGCTTCAAGTACAATTTCAGTCCAGCAGGAAAACACTTGTGTTACCATTGCTGATGCTCATATAAATCAGGGCAATTGCAGGAAATCAGCAAGGGGGCCCCACTGAGAAAAACTTTTCATTTAAATAGATGGTGCCTCAAAGTGAGGCAGCCTATAGATTACTAGACAAAGAAATCTTATTTAAGAATAATAGCTACTATAAGTAATAGACAGAAGTGTTTCATTCTACAGGAATAAAGGTAAGCTTCTCACTTAAAAAGATACTCCTAATGACATGCCACCCATTGCTGAGAGCTGCTTGTCCTGCATCGGTGTCTATCCATCTGTGCCAAAGCCCCAGGTTCCCCACTCCCCCTGATGCTTCCCCATTTCACAACTGACAATGGTGGGAACGTGGGGATGTGGGAAGCAAACCAGCTCCCACCAGGCTGCATCTCTTGTCCTCGCTGTATGCCCCAAACTCTGCACACCAGTCAAACCCATCTCTACAAATTATGAAAGTGATATAAGAATGCAAACTTGAGAATAGTAAGTTACCAATGGGCAGGCTTGTTACCATCTTCAGTCACGTGGAATCCTCCCGTAGGAGTTAACCATGGAATGAGATGAGCCCACAGGACCAAGTTTAAAACCCAGGACAAAGGAGCAGAGACAGAAGAGTCTGTAGTCTGTGATTATATGCACATGTGTGAGCAGGAAGGGAAGAAGGGAGCGAGGAAAGTGCAAACATGTGTGTTGCCACAGCTTTAGAATGTGTGCGACGAGACACTCAAATAAAACAGAAGTGCCTACGTGAGCATTTCCTACTGGTGTTCTTGCTGCAAATGTGTGAATTCCCCTCACAGGCTTGAGCTACTGCACCAGCATCTCTAGACAATCTTCCAGTCCGGAGAGGACCCCAGGGACCTCCATCCTCCCAGGGAGTTGCACTTACTTGTGTCCAGACTCGTGGGCGATGGTGAAAGCCAGTCCAAGGCCTGTATCTTCATTAATCGTACAGCTGCGATATTTACTACACATTCCACTTATGGGTGCAAATCCTACAGGACATAAAGATCAAAAGAACATACAGGAGCAATATTGTAGTAAAATAAAGAAAGAGGGTGTGTCATGTGTGTGTGTTTACCTCTGTCCTTTAGAGAAATTTGGTTCTCATCTTTGTCAGGTGAAATATGAAACAGGAAACCCTTGGACAATCGTATAAAGGGCCCTGCATGATCTGGGAGAAGGGGGTCTGTTTTCCCTTCGTGGAAAACAATTCACGGTTCTATGTAATGTTCAAGTTACAGGTTACAACGGCGGTGAAGCTACTGAAGAAGGGATTCCCTGCAGATGGAGAATTTCAGCCTTTTTCTATAAACAACTGCGTTCTCAAAAGCCCGAGAAAAAGTGCTGTAGAGAGTGGGTGTCAGGTGGTCCCCAAGGCCACTCCACGGTGGAGGACGTTCGAGGAGGGTGCACAGGACTCAGCATCCGTCATGCTCCTGGGTGTAATTTAACAGGGATGGAAGGATACAGAGTAAAATCAGCAGAAGGGACAAGCACCTGGGGAGAAGCCCGGGGAAACCAGGTACGAGCTTCCAGGGCTTCCTCCCGCCGTGGAGTAGCACAAATGGACTTAATTCCCCCAACTAGGGGAACACTGCCTGCCAGGGTGCTCATTAGAGACTCAGAGCCCTGGCCTTTGGTTGGGGGCTGGTCATATATAGCACCCCTGCCTGGAGTGGACCAAAATTCCAGGCCCCCAGAATGAAAGCAAGTCTTCCGTGTAAACCGCATTATTTGTACAATTTAGGCCCAGTGAGCTTCTCGTGTGCAGGGTGGGAACCTCCTGAATTCTAAGCTCTCAGAGGCAGCCCAAGGCCCACCTTGTACTCAGGGCTTTCTGGGAACAAGTAGTCAGGACTAACTTCTATTAAACCAAGTCTTATCTGAATGTGTTTGTAATAAAGACCCTTCCTCCCTAAGATCTTGGGAAGAAACGGAGAGTTAGGAAAAAAAAGTCCAGGAGAGCCTTGGTCAGTAGCACACTGTGCTTTACACTATTTGGAAAAGTATAAAAAACTTTTATCATATTATAAAATACCACCAAGATACACCCAGCCCAATAAACATGTTGAAAATGGCTAAGATTGAGATATTCATAGAGAAATGGAAAAATGAGGAATCCAATATTGTTGTAGTAGCTCTACAAATATTCATAAATGTATTATTATTTTTTCATAGAATGAGACACCCTTGAATCTGTTGACCTTATTCTCACCACTGGAAGAAGAAATGGAAGAAATTATTTCTTAAATTAGAAGAGATAGACGCTCTTGAATCTGTGAGAGACCTTTTCTTGTGAAAGAACTGATTTTGGTGAATAAATGCATACTTTTCTGTCTGGCCACAGTTTATACAGGGAAGGGAGCCTATTCCTTACAGCTCCACCCAGCAGCAGCTACAGCTTACAGATTCGGAATGAGGGCAAAAATACTCCATATCCTAGGCCACTGAAGGCGCACAGCACACACGTGTTTCTCAAAACCCTGGCAGAGGGTCTTACCCAGAGTATCACAGGGCTCATTCTTCCAGGAGCATATGTCCAGGCCGGTTAGTAAGATGGCATGGTCATGGCGAGTCCCATCTTTCCCCATCAATCCAGACTGCCACTGGCAGAAGCTGCTCAAGGTGTGGTCCGCATGATGGCTTATCACTAGCCCTGGCTATGCAGGAGACAGACCAGGAGCCCGAGATAACAGGAAGAAAACATGTTGTCATGCAGTTGTTACTGGCCCTGTCATCACAGCAAACTAGCACTAACTTGGATTCAATTACACAGGTGGATCTGAATGGCACAGAAACTAATTTACCCATTTTATGTGTTAAAATCCAAAGGAGGGTGTCACATATAAAACCTGTACAGACTCAGTGTGGACACTCATGTTTATTTCTCTAGTTCTGTACCAAAACAGTTGGGATGTATTTGCTGACTCTGAACACATTTCAGTGACCCAGGAAAGATGACTTCTGTGCATGAAATGTTCGCATTCAAAGTCTTTATAAAATACTGCAAAATTATATAAGGCAACAGAATCGTTTATATGAGACTTCGCACATACACAAAAACACACCCAGATGGTGTTGTGTTTATTTCATAACCAAGTTGGGCAAGTAAGATTTCAAATTTGTAACTCTTCTAAGAGTTATTATTACAGTGTTAAATTAAGTCACTTTCCTACAGAGGCACCGTGTTTATGAGAACAGGCAGCTCAACTGACAAAGCTTTATTTCTAGCAAATAGGCTGGAACTAGAAGGAAACTATACAGATGACATTTAACCTTATCCATATATACCAAGTTCTAATAGATAAGCAGTGAAAGATCAGAGTGAAGGCTACCGGAAGTCTTGGTAAATGAAGAACTGGGGGGGTGGGTGGCAAGAACTTCTCCCAAAGCTGGCAGGCAGATGAGTTCTTTAAAGCTTATTTATAGGTATGCTATATTTTCCTAAGGATGGTCAGAGAAAACCAGGTTAAATACCTCAATTTCAGGACAACAACTTGTTTAAAGCTTTCATGACCAGAGTGTTGCTTTGAAATTGCGTCTCTCAGTCACTGACTATGTTTTCTCCTTAAATGTTTATTGTGTCTTTCCAGAGAGTCAAATGCACCCAAGCTAAATGCTGTACATCAACCCTGGGACATGCCTTACATTCTTCAGCGGGTGATTTCCAGGAAAACTGCATTAATTAAAGTTAACACAGGTGTACGATCAAACGATAACCTCGCTTATTCTTTGCAGCTTGGATGAGTTCCAAGGTGAAACGTTTTAATACAAAGAATAATTAACCTGTCACCTGAGAAGCCCTGCTAGTTCAGCACCCCCTCTGCAGACACACTCACACAAAAGACAATGGAGTTGTATCGTGTTGATTCTTCAGGCTAGAAGCAGGTCTGCCCGTGCATGCCCCATCCCGCAGAGAAAGAGGGCAGCACCCCAGAACCTGAAAATCTGAAGGCATCTTAGATCTCATAAATGATCTCAGATTTCATCTAAAAATCATTTGTTTCATAAACAAGACAACTGTGGCTGACAGGAGACTCTGTGAAGATGTCAGCAAGGGTGAAATTGGACACAGTGTGCCTGACTAGGACCCAGGGTTTACTCCCCCAGGTCCAATCAATGACCAGCTTGGAGCAAAATACAAGTGAGAGCCCTTTATGGCTAAGACGTTCCCCTTACTTCTGCCATGGAATATTCACACGAGTCCTTATTGTGAACGGAGGGGTACCTCTGTGTGTTCACACAGGGTTCTGAAATGAAGGCAACAGACAGTCTTATCCCCACTGCTCCCAAGATCCAGCATAATTTGGAGGTTTGTGTGCAATGAGAGGAATGTGCCTGACATCCTAGAATCTCTATAAAAATAAAATCCCGAGACTGAAGGTGGTGAAGGTCAGTCTCAGCAGTTGGGAGGCAATAGAGTACAACGGTGCACTGCCACACAGTACAATTTAACTTCTGGGCTACAGGACATTGTTAGTCTTCTAGCAAAAGACCAAAGGGCTCACTTCATCTCCGTCCTCAAAGCTCACAGTGGCTGAGGACAAGTTTTGCACCTTGCATTCCTAGTGTATTTCCAACAGGGTATTTAAAGTAGCTCTTCTATTCCATTTTCTTATTAGCCAATCAGATGAGTATTTCTTACTACTCTTGCACAAAAATCACAAAAAAACCAAATAAGCATTACAGGAACTGACAAGAAACTCATTGCATTAGGCACAAAATATTAAAACATTTTTGTCCCCAAAGGAAAGAGAAGTAAAGAATCCATAGAACAATTATATTTAGGAAAACAAGGCATTATTTTGCATTTATTTTCCAGGGGAAAAAAGCTACTGGTTTCAAAGAATACCTGTTCTTCTTCCAGAAGAATCAGACCTACAATGGCAATGTTGATGTTTCCTCCTATTGTTCCATCTTTGAATAAAGCAGACACCTGAAAAGGACAGGTAATCCACATCAGTCCCTATACATGGCACCCTTTTCCCCCAGCCCTTAGCCTGGAGTCCACAGCTGAAGGCCAATCCTGTGTTCTCCAGTGACATAGCAAGGTTAAGCTTCTTACATTGCTAGACACACAGGTATGGGAATATCTAACAGCCAATTACACCAATTGTTGGATCCTTACTGTTGGTGCCTGGAAGTAAAATAATGAAGTCTGTGGAGGCAGGTTCCACCTCTTATCAAACACCTATTACCAGGTCTCCTAGTTGGTAAGTGTCCTCATTAGACATAAGGAGGTTTTTTTTTGTTTCTTTTAATTTATTTTTTAACTCATAGTGATGATACACAGGCGAGCCCTCCTGAAGCTGTCCTAGCAAAATATTCCAGAAGCATAAGAGAAGTTCTTGGGAAAAGACCAAGAGGATACAAGAAAGAGAGGGAAAACAATGTGGCAAGAAGGTGATCAGGGAAGGATGATGTGACCATCATTAGGGATGATGGTAACAAGTGTAAAAATGAGTGATCCGAGTGGCATATGGGGTGATGAGCGAGGACAAGTCGACAGTCATGGGAAGCAGCAGGGAGATGATTTGGCACCGGGGTGTAGAAATGCTGGAAAAGCTCTGCAGAACAGAGGCAACGCTTGCACAAGTCAGAGACCTGCAGTGGGGGCTGTCACAGACCTGCAGTCTGTGTCACCTCCTCCCTCAGTTCCCTGGGAGATCATAAACCACGAGGGTCTGGCCACCAAAAATGAGGACAGTAATAGCAACCACACCACATCATGGGAAGTTGAAATACATTTAGGGGCACTCTGTTTATAGAGGTAGGACATAAAACATTTTTCAGACATTGTCATCACAACTATGTTAAAATACACTTTGATGGCCCCATACTTTGTCTTCTGTTATGCAGGTCTCACTTGGGTGGAATGCGGCTTAGACACCTTGCTCCGCTCTTCATTAATGACTAAAGCTGCCACAGTCACATCTTCTCTGCAGCGACCTTCTAAAGGGAGTACTATTCCTTGTTCTTGTCGATAGAAAAATGCACATTCAATATTTGAACACTCCTATTCCTAAAAAGATGGGTATTTCTATACAGCCATCTAAAATCTCACATATAATGCTGATGGGCAGATTTACTGCACTCAGATGTCTCCGCATCCTCTTATAGATTTCTGATAAATGAAGACATCAGTAAACTTTAAATGTGTTACTGGCTTACAGAGAAAGTCAAATTATTCATCCTCTGAATTTTATTCTCTGAAGGATTGAAAAAGGATCTTCTGATTGGCGCATAGTAAAAGTGAAGGAGTTATCGCAGATAAAATATTTCTTGTGTACAAGACATAAATCCACAAATAAATGTAGGATGCAAAACACACACACACCCCCCACATTAGGTGGAATTACACACGTGACTTCAACAAGAAGGGCGTTCCTACCATATTGAGTATTGTCAGTACATAGGTGGTGATGTTTTCATGGCCGTGGTTTTGCATCATCTTTTTGTCAACCACCACCAATGTCTCCACGTTCAGTTCTTCGTTCCTATGGGACTTCAGAAGGGACCGCTTGTGCCTTATGCACGACTTATACTCATCAGGCAAGATGAAAATGTCTTCCTTGGGAGGCTTGGGCATGTCTACAGAGGGGCGTTCAGAGAGGAAATGAATGTAAAGTTGTCACACAAAACCGGTGGTGGAACTCGTGCTAAAGAAAATGGATTTTAAAAATGAATGTTCATAAAACGAATCATAAAACCATTAAAACTGTGATGCAAAACATGTGTTAAGGTGGAACACTACATTTAAGTAAAGTGTGCATAGTCTACATGTCATGGAATTCATTGTTATATTGACTTTTGCATAAATTTGTCCTGATTTAAAGCAAAAAGAAGATCACTTTGGCTCTGAACTCCTAGAGTCTAAAAGCATGATGTTCAAAGCCTATGAACATAAAGATCTGTTCAACAGGGCTCTGCAAAGGAGTTATTGACAAAACAATGAAACTAATAAGTACAAAAAGGAGTGCTGTCTTATACTGTGTTCTTATTTGAAGACTTTTAATGACCTAATCGTTTTTAAAGTTGAGTCCCATGTCTGGACACAAAACTGGTTTGTCTGTAGTATTTCCAATGGGTTATAAACTGCTCAAGACAGATCCACTTCACTGCAGAGCTGCATTTCCTAGAAAATATTGCAAATATTTATCTAATTTAATGAAAAGACAAAATATACTCGGTCCTCTTGGAGTAAACCATTTAAAAATAATTTTGGCATTAATAATCAGTAAATTAACACTATGTTAAAAATCACTAGGTTTAGTGGATGCCTCAGAAAATGTGGTTAGAACGGTTTCAGGTGAAAGTAGGCTTCAAAATATCCACATATTTAGGTGGCACTAATTCAAAAGCTATGCCAACTCTATTCATAGAACACGCTGCTAGAAGATGCTCTTTTGTTTGACTGATTCCCATGTCCGTTGCATTTTATCTCTCTCTGATAAAATACTTCCAAACCTAGATGAACCTTTCGGAGGATAACAGTTACACTGGCTAAAGGTTAATAAGCAGTCATCATGCGCCATTTACACTGATGCACAGATGTGATCCCCACCTTAAGAGATGTCTGTATAACTCATTCATTCTCTACACCAGCCATGGGCAGGAGTGAGGCCACGAAGGCATGGGGAATGAACGTAACTTTCTCACAATCCCTCCCTAGAAAGTGTTGGAAATGGATTTCAGATCTGGCAGTGCGGTCCCAGGGCCCTTAGTCTTAATTTCCATAGGAACAGGGTGCAAATGGACACAGTATAGGAGCACAGCAGCCTCCCAGGCCCCCAGTATTAGAACAGAGGCAGAAGCACCAGGGGCGGTGATCTTACTAGCCAGGGCTCTGACAAGTCCCTCAAAACAAGTCACTCCCCCCTCAATATGGTCCTGCAGCATCTTCCCAAACACGTGAGTCCCAGCTCAAAACTCACATGTGAAGCCTGCAGCTAGAAGTAGCAAGCTAACTCATGAGTCTGAGGTTCAGAATCACTATTGATTTTAAGCAAATCAATCTGCTTTTGTCTGCCCGTTTCCACAGAGAGATGTCTAAACACACAGAAAAATCTCTCATTCTCTGAACTCTAGGGAAGAATCTTTGTAGTGTGAACCCCACTGAGACAGAAGATCAGGATTCCTCCAGGGAAGCCCAAAGCCTCATGGACAACATGGAACTATCCTGCACAAGTAACTGAGTCCCGAGAATTAAATGCTCATCCTGGAGGTGCTGTGTGTCCATCCTGCTAGATAGGGCCCCCAGTCACTCAGGAACCGCCATGTGTCCAGCAGGAGGGGACAGAACCTGTGGCAAGTCAAACAGCACCAGATCGACCCCTGATGTCGCCCACCAGCAAGTGGTGTTTTGTGGCACTTTTTTTTTCTAGTTTTATTATTTCTAGTAATAATTTATTTTTATATTTATATTATTATTTATTTATATATAATTTTTATTATTTTTATTTATTTCTAGTTTTATTTCTAGTAATAATTTATTTTTATATTTATATTATTATTTATTTATATATTATTTTTATTATTTTTATTTATTTCTAGTTTTATTATTTCTAGTAATAATTTATTTTCTAGTTTATTATTTATTATTTATTATTATTATTTATTATTTCTAGTTTTATTATTATTTTTAAATTTTCTTTCCATTTTCCAAACACAAACCTTATTGTACAGTTTAGTATCTTTTGCAAATAACTGCCTCTCACGAACCAACCCCTTCTAATGAGATTCTGAAACGTCTGTGGAAGTAAATACACCTGCACATGTGCACGCATGCACACACACACGTGCACACACAGCTGTGCCAAACAGAATAATCGTACTGCCCTGTATGCACAACTGTGCCTTAGGGCTACTGGCCTCAATGACTCTGATCACCTCCACATAAGAATGAAAGGGTCATATTCATTCCAGAATGGTCATCTCTGCTGGATTGATCAGACACTGCAACACGTGCTTCAGGCCCTGGTGTGGCCTGTCAAAGAGGTGAAGACAGCCCTGCCCATCTTTCCTGCCAGGATCCAGGTGCTTGGTCATCTTTCTGTCCCCAACACACGGAATCTGTCCTACTCTGACTACACCCTCACCAGGAACCCCGTGAGCACCATCCTGGCTCTGACCTTGTCTGTGCCTGAGTCCCTCCCCTCGGTCCCACTCTGCCTGGCCCCGCCCACCTCTGCCTGACCCCGCCCACCTCTGCCTGGCCCCGCCTCTGCCTGGCCCCGCCCCCCACCGCCTCCCCCAGCTTCTCCCTGTCTGTGCAGACTCAGGAAGCTGTTGCTGGGCAGTGTGCCCTGCTCTGATGCCCGCTCAGCCTGTCTTCCCTGAGCTCCTCAGCCTCCCATTCCCTCTCCCTGTGCCCCTAAGACCGAGCTCACTCTTAGTAATTTGGCTTGAGTTTTTCAAGTCCATTTGAATGTAGCCTGAGACTTAGTTACAGGACGATATGAGTTCAGATGACGCACAGGTGCTGACAGGTCAACGGTACTTGTTCTTTTATCGAAGATGCCAAGTGATTCTGGGTCATCCTCTCTTCTCCACAGTATTTACGGAGACTGCACATGCCCACCTCTATTTGAGGGTGCTGGGTCTAGCAGCTAACGAAACCAAGCCGCAGAGAAGGATGGGCTTTCCAGAGGCTCCTTGGGGAAGGTTTGCTAAATAAAGCAATGCTTGAGGGGAAAGCCAAAGGAAGTGAGGAAAAGTCCAGAAAACACTGAACTCCTGTTCCTGAGTTTGTGAGACGTTCCTACATAAAATGTAAATATCACATCTATTCTTAAAAGTTCATGACACAAACAAAAAGAACTTCGATAAAGCCTTGGTGATAAATTGCAGATAAATTTTGTCATGCATACTCTGTCTTCTGAAGTGGTGAGTGAAGTGTTTAAACCTGCATAGGGACAAATCACCTCATCAAGAAAAGCATGTGAGCTTTAATAAATCTAGACCTCAAAAATACAGAATTACCGGGCAGACATGCCAGGGTTCTCTTGAAGACATCTGGTGGATTCTGCATTTCTGAGCACCTTGTCATTTAATCTGCCCAGGGAACAGCTCTTTAAAAAAAAACAAACAAACAAACAAACAAAAAACATCTACCATTCTCTATCCATCTACCAGGGAGAGATGTTTTAAACTGAACATACAGTTGATGGGTTTGCTTTGGAATCATCACTTAAATTTAGCAAAGGTAGTCAACAAATTTCACCTCCAGGGCAGACTACTTTGAAGAAAATTAAAAATACTCCGTCGGCTTACAGAAATGTCCAAATCGTTAAATACTAAAAAGAATCTCCCTTACATACATTTCTTGCGTCTTCCGCAGAAATGCAGCTTCTGTGGGTGCCTGAGGCTGAAGCCGCCGCGCGGGGGTTGATCTTCGTGGTGTAAGAGGTGGCGGTTTTCCGGCCGCCAATTTCTCTCCATCATCGCGACCTGGTGGGACCCCGGATCCCGAGGCTCGGTGGATCTTTTGTACAGGATGTGGGAGGGAGGGCCACCCCCCGCAGAGTCCTTGGGGCTCCCTGCCAGGTGTGAAGGGAGGGGCTTCAAGAAGTAGTCTGCTTCCTGGGTTCTTATCATGCCTGACTGCAAAATGGAGAGGGAGAAAGAAATGCGCATCACTGTTGTGTTATCTGCTCACAAACGTGCCGTTCCCGCCACTGAGAGCACACGTTGAAAGGGGTCGCACAGGGGGCTGAGAATTAGGGATGGGACAGCCCCACTCTTGAGCCCTTTCCCCACCCGCACCCTTGCAGGGACACTGGTGTGGAAGTGTCCTGACTCGACTCCAGGAGCAAAGAGAGCGCACAACATACTAAGTTCAGGTCCTTTAAAGCAAAAAATGGAAAAGAAAGCACACAACCCTAGATATTAATATGGGTGGAGGTGGTGAGGGGAGTTCCCAAATAAATACATAAAATTATAATCCTAATATAGTAAGTAGCAAAACTCTATTCAGACTTGAATACAATGTGACACTTTCTATAAAAGTGTAACTTGACAAAATTAATCCAGAAGAAAGCACAAGGAATTTCTTAGGGAATCAGGGAGGTCTTTCTAAGCAAAGTATTTGGGAAATAGGAAAGAACTGATTATAAAAACACGAAAAATGTCTGTACAGCATAACAGACAATGAAAGCACAAACAATGACAAAAATATCTTAAAGGAGAGAAAATTGAGAGACTTGACTTTTAGAGTGACAAGTATTTTTCAAACTTGATAATTGTTAGGTGAAATGGGAACAAACAGGCAGTGACACTGGGAAAGGGTAAACTGGGGCCAGACCTGCCACATCTATCAACATTGAAAATGTATAATTCAATTCTAGGATTTTACACTTTTGGAATTCTTGCCAAATACTTCTTGTAGGCACTTCCCCAATATTGATAAGTATTTGTGAATGTATAATTGAATCATTGTTTGTAATAGCATAAAAAATACAAACAAAATGAAAAAATAATTAAAACAAGAAATAATTTAAATGTTTACCAATTAATTCAAGGTAATCTTTAAAAGTACATTTATATGTTTGGCAAGAACATAATGATTTAAAAAGGCCAGCTAATTATGTCCTGATAATAATCTTAACTAAACATTTGTGTGTGTGTGTGTGAGCTCCTCAGACTATGGCCAACATTTTCTATATTACACCTTGTTTATCGCTCACAGCAATTCTGTGAGGTAGGTATCATTATGCTCCTCCTTTTATGGATGAGGAAACAGAGAATCAGGCTGATTAAACAACATTTTCAAGGTCACCTGGGAAACAAAGTATAAGGATTGGAACAAAATCAGAATAAATTAAAAACCTGTAAGTTTAAGGCTTATACTGTAGGGGTCCCAGAAGTTGTTATTTTTTTGAAAGTGTGTAATAAAGTATATAGTGCGATTCCAAATGTGTTCATTTGTAAAAGTGTGCATCTACACTTAAAGAATTTTCCTAGAAGGACTGATGAGAAATTGTAGATGCTGGTTATGTTCAGGGAGAGGAAATCGAGGAAGAGGGATGCAAGAGGGGGATTCCACTTCCATTTTTACATCCTTAGGCACTACTCAAGTTTTTAAACTCTATGTGCATCCTTTCTTTAAAAAAATGTCAATGGCATTGCTGGATCATGGGATTACAGATTAATTTTTAAAATCCTTCTAAATGGTTTAAAATACCTTTATAATTTTAGAATACAAAGAATTACTCCTACAGAACTATCCAGCTATCATTTAGAACTCTCCAGTACAGTATTTATATGTGTGCTGATTTTTTCCAAGTTATTTTGATAATTTAGGACACTGATTAAACCCTTATTGGGTATTCAAAGACACTGATGCTTGGTTGCCTGTTCTAAGAGTGCCTCTGATTTAGGAGCCTGAGCCTGATTCTCATCTGGGGGGTGCTTAGTGCCCATCGCTGCGCACCAAATAAAGTTCTGTGGTGGACTGAGTTGTCCTGCACGGGTCTGAATATTTGTACAGTGTAGGATGACAGACATGGAGAAGCACTTCTGAGATCTTGGGAAAGGGCCAAATACACCTCTCAGGGACAGGAGGGTTGGGGGTGGAGATAGAAAAGAGAGGGGCGACCAGGCTTATCGTACATTCAGAGATTAAGCATTGGCCATGGTGTTCCTGCTGGTGGGAAAGAGGTAAGAGAAGGTAAACTTGGTAAACTATCAATGAAGCCATCAGCCCCATGGGGTGCAGACCTCCCGGGGCCCAAATGCTAGCTAGCAGAGGAAAGGTGAAATACTTGGAATTTATGCTCTGGATTGAGGTAGAGGAGGAGGAGGAGGTGGGGGGCTCTCATTGGTGATCTCCATGGATGCCCTGGGAATCATTTTGGCCTAGAACTCTACCAACTAAACTAGGATAGACAATATTTTAAAGTCTGCAGTTCTATCAAGGAAGAGCCTAGGATGTAATTAAATAATAGCTAAAGCCAGTTGGGTTTCATCCTTTTGGCAATTAAACTAACCCAGGAGTCGCACGAGCAATCATGGATATGTTCAACCTTGTGTGGTAACACTCCCCAGAGAGGTTTTGCACACTACTTAAGGTAACTAGTTGAAATGTTAAACTGAAAAAAAATAGTAACTTTTTGCTTTTAAGAAAATCTTTTCTGATATGCAAACAATCCCTTGCTTTTCAAATCACCCTGAAAAGATGATCAGCTCCTGTGGGTTCACTAGGGTAGATGATGTTCAGCATCTCTGGTGCGAAACTGGGTGGACTCGCAGAGAACAGACCGATGAGTCAGACACCCAGCATTTATTATCCGTTTTTAACATGATCTTTGTGACTTGGACGATTTACTCAACCCCTCTGTGCTGTTTTGTCCTCTAGGGAGTGGATACAAAGGCAGCTACTTGCCACGAGATTGTAAGACTTAACAATAATATATATTTAAAATACATGGCCTCCGGAAGCAAAAATATTTGCTGCATTAATGAAACAAAGAGTGTAAAATATCATACTTCACCCTGATGATCTCTGATTCCCTTCTGTAATGCAAGGTGTTTCTGGGGGATTTTTCACTCTACAGTACGAGATCCCTCTGAAGCCCGTGTGTGGGTGTATCCCAACACCATCACCCCAAACACAGCTTTGCTTCTGGCCTGCTGCCTCAGGCTTTCTGGCTTCCTCCCCTAAAACACTTGTGTTCTACGGCAGCTGTTCCAGATTCAAAACCACCTCCTGCTTTCCCCTGGGTTTAAGGCTACATCCTGGGTGGCCCAGAGGACCAGATCCGCAGGCAAGAGAGAACTAACTGCCTCTGGAAGACTTTCTGAATTTTCACTAACAAAGTAGTCAAGTGTTTATGCTTGTTTCATTTATAATTTAGTCTGAGCTGCTGAGTATTCTGTATTTAAATAATCCCCTATTTCATTAACTACATAGAACAAAATAACTGATAAGACTGATATTTTGATATTCCTCTATAAGCAATACATAACGAAAAATACAAGAAAAAAGTTACTCCTTTTTCCTTGCTGCATTAATCTTGCAATAAATCTTGCTGCATTATTAGTTTGCAGGCTTATTTAAATGATTAGGTAAATTGTGGAAGATTAATGTTTTCTTCTTATCAAAGCTTTTCTTTACTGAATCGAGAATATTTACTTAGTAGCTCATAAAATGTCTGGTGTACACCTGCCCACAGTAACCACCGGGAGGTAAGCTGGGTGGATTATTAACCAGGCTTCAGAAAAGGCCAGCGTCTCCCAGGCGTTGCAGGGGAGCTCTCCAGACACCTGCACCTCTCATCGCCAGTTCTGTAAATCATTTGACATTGGGAAACTCAACACTTGTACTGCATTTATAAGGAGAGAAAGAGTGGGTGCCCTGTCAGTGATGAGAAAGTGCTGTTTCTCAGACTCACAGATACAGAGAACAAAGTAGTATTTACCAGTGGGGAGAGGAAAGGGGGGAGGAACAATCGAGGGGTAGGGGATTAAGAGGTACAGACTATGATGTTAGGTATAAAATAAGCTACAAGGATATATTGTACAACATGGGGAATATAGCCAATATTCTATAACTATAAATGAAGTGTAACTTTTAAAAATTGTGAATCACTATACCGTACACTTGTAACATATAATATTGTACAGCAACTATACTTCAATAAAAAATAAAAGAAAAAATGCTGGTTCTGAGCAATGTAAGAAAGTGTTGAAGCTTGAAGGTAGGATGTTTACTGTATTATATTTGTTGCTATTCACACTTCAACGCTGATAGGTCTTTATTAATGTATATCTATTTAGAAAGGCTCTCTATAAAAGTTGCATGAATCAAAAAATAAAATGTAATTAGGAAGAGATGAGCCTGGTTGGGCAGTGTATGAGATTCCTTCCTGCTGCGTAAGGGATTCCCCACTGAACTGTTTGCAAGCTTGTCTCGGGTGACACCACGAGCGTCAATCAACACTGTGAAAAAGTGATCCAGCTCATTAGAAGAAACAGGCATTTCAATTCTTAATTCATTTCATTTTTACTGTACTTCTTAGTCATTTCTCCAAAAGTGTGATTTGTATTGGGAATATTCTACTCATTCTAGTCTCCTCAGTAATGTTTCTAAAACACAAGACAGATGCAACTTTTATAGAACTTTTATAGTTACTTTGTCTTGGGCACCATCTATGTGGCAGGTAATACGCTAGGTGTTTTGCTCTATTTATTATTCTTATTCTAATAACAAACATATGAAGTGAGAATTAATATTCCCATTTAAAGGAATGGGACATTAAACACATACATTTGCCCAACATCGTAGAGCTAGGAAGTGGGGTAGCTAAGATTAAAATTCAGAATTACTCAGATTTACACACTGTTGTCAGCACACCATGTTGTTTCTCTACCACCATGTACACCTGGAGAATAACAGCAATGCTGGTGGGGGTTGAGAGTGAACTTGAACTAGTTGTAAATGTATATTGCAAGTTCTTGGGCTAAAAAAGTGAAAAAAAGAAAAGAAGAAGTAGAACTGATATTCTAAAGAAGGAAAGAAAATACAACAATATAAAATGTTAAATTCAAACCACAAAAGGCAGAAAAAGAGTAGAAGGCAAAAACAGGAATAATGAACATGGGTAACAAATAAAAACCAGTAACACATATAGTAGATGTTAATTCAATTACATCGACTTTGAATGTCAGTGGTCCAATGCACCAATTAAAAGAGATTGTCATAGATCAGAAAACATGACCCAACTATACACTGTCTACAAGAAACCCACTTTAAGTATAAAGACACATATAAATTAAAAGTAAATGGGTGCAAAACTATACCATGAAAACACTAATCAAAAGAAAGCAAAAGTAGCTATATTAATTTCAGATAGAGCAGACGTCAAAGTAAGGAAAGTTATCAGGGATTGAGGGGCATTAAATAACGATAAAAGGAGTCAGCACTCTAAGAAGACACAACAATTCTTAACACATATGTACCTAACAACAGAGTGCCAAACGACATGAAGTCTGATAGAACGGAAAGGAGAAACAGATGAATCCACTATCGTAGTTGGAGACTTCATCACTCCTCTCTCAGAAATAGACAGATTCAGCAGGCAGAAAATCATTAAGGACATAGTTGACCTCAACAATGCCATCAGTCAACTGGATATAATTGACATCTGTAGATTACTTCATCCAACAGTAGCAGAATACACTTTTTTCTCAAGCTTGCTTAGGACATTCATCCAGATAGACCACAGTCTGGGCCATAAAACACACTTTAACAAGTTTAAAAGAATAGAAATTATACAATCTCTGCTCTCAGACTACAACAGAGTTACATTAGAAATCAATAACAAACAAGATAGCTGGAAAATCCCCAAATAAGTAGAGATTAGACCATACACTTCTGAATAACACATGGGCCAAAAAGAAATTCAAGAGAAATTTTAAGATATTTTGGACTAAATTAAAATGAAAACACAACTTATCAAAATTTGTAGGATGCAATGAAATGCTAAGAGGGTAATTTATAATACTGAATGCAGATATTAGAAAAGAAGAAAAATCTAAAATCAATAATCTAAGTTTCCAACATAGGAAACTAGAAATAGAAGGTTGAATTAAGTGTAATATAAGCAGAAGAAAAGAAATAATAAGAATTAGAGCATAAATCAATAAAATAGAAAACAGGAAATCGATAGAGGAAAAACAAAGAAACCAAAAGCTGCTTCTTTAAAAATGGTGAGATGTACTCATGCTGCACTTAGAGAAATTTAAAAAAATAAAGAAAACAAACCAACCAAGTATTAACCCAAAAGGTTTTTAAAAATGCAATGAATGACCACCTAGAAACCATAAAGGACTTATTAAAAAATAAATTCAGAATAAACGAATCAGTAAATAGTAAAAGAATGTGCTTATTAAGCTGAAAAAGTCTAATAAAGCCAAGATCTGGTTTTTGGACTGAAATGGGAAGACCTCATGAAAAAACAATGAATGTGAAAAAAGTCAAGAACATAGATAACCTAATGGGACATGGCAGTTATTTATAAAGGGAGATCAAATTTCTCTTGGAGCTTAAATATCATTGCAGTGTGTATTCTTATTTTTCATTAGTAAATTTTTTTTTGAGCTTTTCAATGTTATGACATCTTTCAGGTCAATCTATGACAAGGATTTAAATCTCTGTTAGAGGAAAACTTCTCGATGTGTGCTGTTCAAAATGGTGGTCACTAATTTTAATTAACACTGAAGAAAATTAAAAATTCAGTCCTCCAACTGCTCAGTAGTCACACATGGGGATTCAAGTTTAAATTAATATCAAATAAAGTTAAAAATTTAGTCTTGACATTGCTCAATAGCCACACATGACTAGTTGCTCCCGTACTGGACAGCACGGATATTTCTATTACGGCACAAAGTTTTATGGAAGAACAGTGCTCTAGAACAACTGGTAATTAACAAATCTTTGGGAGCTTAACTCTTAAGACTAGTTTGCTAAATTCATGGCTGTGGTATTTGTCCATAATAAATAGTATATATCACATAGGAACATTCTTATAAATCACATCCACTAGTGTGTTGATAAAACTGCGCCAGCTAAAAAATCAGAACGTGTTGTCCTAGACTGATTGCTTAGTAAGATTGCCTTTGGTTGACACAAAAATATCTGAACTAAGAACGGTTCGAACTTAAATTCTCAGATCCTATATCTCTCTGCACGTTCCCAAGACACAAAGAGAAATGTTTAAGCAAACAGTCATCTAGTCAAGGCACTGAATATATTGCTGCTACCTAATATAATCAGAACACCATGGATTAAACACTCTAATATTCAGTAGACTCATTTACAGAGTTGTGTAACATTTAGACATGAATTTGATCCCATAGTGGAGGAAATTCGCAGTTCCTCTCATCCAGGGAATGTGTAGCATGTTCGTTCATTCATTCATGCATTCAGTGAATATTCATTAATTGCCTATTATGAGCTGGATGCTCTTCTTGTCAATACAGATACAACAATGGACAAAACAGACAAACACAGCTTCCCTTGTGAAGCTTAAATTCCATCCTGGAGTTGGGGGGTGGGGGACAGGTAGTAAACAATTGATGTAATAAAATGTAAATCATAAAAAGTTAAAATTCAGTGTGTCAGTTCTTCCCAACTCGATCTATAGATTTAATGCAATCCCGATCAAAATTCTAGCAAATTATTTTGTGAATATCAACAAACTGGTTATAAAGTTTATAGGGAGAGTCAAATGCCCCAGAACAGCCAACTCGATATTGAGAGAGAAGAACAAAGTCTTAGGAATGACACTACTAAACTTCCTGACTCGCTATAAATCTGCAGTAACCAAGACAGTGTGGTTCTGGAGAATGAATAGACAGTCCAGAAATAGATACAGACACAAATACAGTCAACTGGTCTTTGGCAAAGGAGCAAAGGCAAGACAATGGAGTAAAGATAGTCTTTCCAACAAATGGTGCTGGAACAACTGGACATCCACATGTGAAAAAATGAAATCTAGACACAGACATTACACCCTTCACATAAATTTAACTCAAAATGGATCACAGAACTAAATGTAAAATGCAAAACTATAAACTCCTAGAAGATAACACAGGAGAAACTCTAGATGACCTTGCGTTTGACAATGACTTTTTGGATACAATACCAGAAGGATCCATGAAAGAAGGAATTGATAAGCTGGACTTCACTGAAACTTAAAATTTCTGCTCTGTGAAAGACACTGTCAAGAGAATGAGAAGACAAGCCACAGACTGGGGAAAAAAAAAATTTGCAAAAGACACACCTGGTAAAGGACTGTTATCCAAAATGCACAAAGAACTCTTAAAACTCAGCAATAAGAAAACAACTCAGTTAAAAAATAAGCCAAAGGCATTAACAGTCTCTCACCAAAGAAGATATACTGATGGTAAATAAGCATATGAAAAGATGTTCCACATCATATGTCATCATATGTTAAAACAATGAGATACCACTATAAACCTAGTAGAATTACCAAACCAACAATGTGAAATACTGCTGAGGATGTGGAGCAACAGGAATTTTCACTCATTGCTGGTGGGAATCCAGAATGGTGCAGCCACTTCGGAAAACATTTTGGAGGTTTATTATAAAACTAAACAAACTTTCACTATAAGACCCAGCAATTGTACTCTTTGGTATTTATCTTAAAGAGCTGAAAACCTTATATCCACATCAAAACCTGCACAAGGATGTTTATAGCAGCTTCATAGTTGCTAAAACTTGGACACAACCATGATGTCCTTCAGAAGGTAAATGGATAAATACTGTGGTGCATCTGGGCAATGGAATATTACTCAGCACTAAATGAGCTACCAAGCCATGAAAAGACAGGGAGGAAGCTTAAATGCATATTAATAAGTAAGGGCTTCCCTGGTGGCGCAGTGGTTGAGAATCCGCCTGCCAATGCAGGGGACACGGGTTCGAGCCCTGGTCTGGGAAGATCCCACGTGCCGCGGAGCAACTACACCCGTGTGCCACAACTACTGAGCCTGCGCATCTGGAGCCTGTGCTCCGCAACGGGAGAGGCCGCAATAGTGAGAGACCCGCGCACCGCGATGAAGAGTGGCCCCCGCTTGCCGCAACTAGAGAAAGCCCTCGCACAGAAACGAAGACCCAACACAGTCATAAATAAATAAATAAATTAATTAATTAAAAAAAAATAAGTAAAAGATGCCAATCTGAAAAGGCTACATACTGTACGATGTGAACGATATGACATTCTGGAAAAGGCAAAACTATGGAGAAAAGAAAAAGAAAAAAAACCCCAACACAACAGTGGTTACCAGGGGTTAGTGGGGCAGAAGGTGTGAATAGGCAGAGCACAGAGGATTTTTAAGGTGGTGAAGCTCTTTTATATGGTATTATAATGATGGATACATGTCATTATACATTTGTTCAAAACCATAGAGGTTTTGGGACTTGGCTGTGCGGATTCCAGAGGGAAGGCTGTGGGCCGGGCAGAGGGAACAGCCACGGCAGCGGCCCTGTGGCCCTACACGGCATCAGCTCACGTTCTCTGCAAAATATCCGCTTGTGATGGATTCACCAACTAATAATATTAATACTAATTCAGCAGGGCCTTGATCAAATTGGGCAAACGCCCTGGGAAATCCCTTCCAGCCCATCTGGTAGAGGGGACACACGAAGCTTCTGGGCTCATCCTTGCATCCCGCCTCCACCTTCTCCCCCAGAGGGTTATGCTTACCACCTGCCGCTTCCACTCTTGCCCTCCTTCTAATGTTTTCTCTACTTTTTTTGGGGAAAAAAGAAGCATAAATCAGATGACTAATTACTTAGAACCCTGACATTGCATCCGTTGATTTGAGAACACAATTCCTGGAGCCTTCCCCTCTGACCTGCGTCAATTTCCTTTCGGGCTGTGCTCCTGCCGCCCCCCGGGGGGCTCCGGACGCCTCTGCTGCACCAGCTGCCCTGCAGCCTCGGGACCACGCAGGCTCCCTTTGGTCCCTCTGGGCGTCCGCTAGTCCCGCTTTCTGTGCACACCTCCCCCAGCCCTCCACCGGCCTGGCTCCTCCTTACCTTTCCGTTTGGAGTGACAGCGTGAGCTGTGGGGACTTGCTCGCCATTGTGTTGCTCTTAAGGGCAGAGCAGATGTTAAACCCAGCCTTGTGACACGTGCTGCAGCGATGCAACGGCCAGTGGTGGCTCCTGAGGCCAAAGCTCTGGTTCAAGTCCTGACTCTGCCTCTCTTCAGAGGGTGCGTGCGTGTGTGGGCGTGCGCATGCGCATGTGTCCTGAGACCTAGCTCCTATCTTTGTAAATAGAGGAAAAATCTATCACTATTTCCCAGGTCACCTGGTGCAGATTAAATATATACACTTCAAAGGTGGCAAAAAAAAAAAGATATTTTAATGATGTCAATCAAGATCCCAGTAGATATTTTGGAGATTGAGGGCTGCACATGGAAAGCTGCAGAGAGAGGAAGTAAAGTGTGTGCAGGACTTTGTGCAGGTTGGGAAACCAAGACCAAAAGGCCAACGGCAGCTCGGGAGGTTCACAGCAGAGCTGGACAGCCATCGCTGCGTGGTCTGGGCAGAGAAGTCGGCCAGCGTCGCGAGGCGGGGCGGGCACACGTGTTTCTCATCAGAGGCCGTGGGTCCCCGGGGTGTTGTCACTTGCATCTACTAGCCATTCCTGAAATCAACCAAGTTTTTCCGCACACACTCAATCCATCCCAGTGGGTGATCCAGGCACCCGTCCCGCCGGCGTCGGCAAGCTGCTGGCTCTAGGTGAATTCTGTTACGAGCTCATCAAGTTGACACTTAGCTCATGAGTCAGCTGTTTTTGCCATTTAATTGTGCCACTGGGGATACTTCTCTTCCCCACTGGTTTTGGTGTTGATATTTAGTCTCTCACAACAGTGCCCTTTAAGCTCCACGTTCTAGGATCCTGACCTCCTATTTCTGTTAATCATATTAATATTGATGGCATCCATTTACTTATTGCCTATCATGCCCCTGCCTCTGTCCCAGGGACTGGATACCATCTTATTACCAATAATCCTCAGAACAGAATTGCAAGGTAGGGACCAGCAGCTACATTTCTGTAGACAGAGAAACTGAGGCCCTCATAACCCAAACGTCCATCAGCGAGTGAATGGATAAACAAAATGTGGTACATCCTTACAATGGAACACCCTTGTGCTGTGAAAAGGGATGCAGTATGGATAAACATGGATGAATCCAAAAACAGTATGTGGAGTGAAGGAAGCCATATCATTTCGTATGATTCCATTTCTCTGAAATGTCCAGAGAAGGCTAAGCTACAGAGGCAGGAAGCAGAGCTGGGGGTTGCCAGGCTGGGGTGGGAACAGGGCGTGACTGCTGGGCACAAGGGTTCTCTCTGGGGTGATGGGAATGGTCTAAAACTGGATCGTGGAGATGGTTGCACAGCGCCGTACGTTAACTAAAATATCACTGAATTGTTCACTTGAAGCAGTGAGGTTTTCTTATGTGAATTATACATCAGTCAAGTATTTAGAAAATTAAACAAACCTGAGGCTCCAGGAGTGTGACCTGAACAAGGGTGGCAGCCAGGACTGCTGGGCTCCCAGCTGGCCATTCCCTCCACACCTTGGGGCTTCCTGGGGGCACAGTGGGGTGAAGTCATTCAGAGACGTGCCCTTGGCAACAACCAGCCTAAGAACAAGCATAGCCCGGACTCCAGGGCCCTCTAAGGGGTCAGATTCCTCACAAGAGAACACAGAGGCAGGCAATGAAGACGAGAGACTGCAGGCAGCCCAGGGGCCAGGAGCACAGCATGTGCTGGAGCTGCTTTCCCCCGACATCCATGTGGGACATTGCAAAACTGAATGCAAAGCATCTGTCCCGTTTCATTTAACCACTTTCACTAATGCTGTCGCTAAAGGTGATGAGCATCTGAATTCAGTTCTTCACCCGTCTCCTCCCCACTGCCCCTGGACCAGGCAAAGCACAGGGAGAGGCACGAGCTTTTCATCTGCGGGTTCCCTGCTGCAGATACACGATAGGAACTTCATGGACTTTCCCTGAGGAGGGACGGGTAGGTTGAGGGTATCGCTTATGGAGTCTGCATATCTAGCCATGACTCTCAAAACTTTCTGTCCATCAAAACCCATGCTCTCCTCCCCCGTCCCGAAGTGCTCAGTCAGCAGGTCCGGGTGGGGTTGTGACAAGGTGCACGTTTAATAAGATTCACAGACCTGACACCGAGACACACCCAGCATCTGTGTCTCCAAGGCCCCGGGCTCACCTGGCATCTTTCACTTTCCAGCCCTGCACTCAGGGACCGGGACAGGCAAGACCCCTGTGGGGTTACACGGTTTTGTCAGATGTCTACCGTTTATTGAATGGCTTGCTGAGACACAATTCAACTTTGGGTGAGGTTTGTTATAACTAAGTTTCCTTGTTTTCAAGCAAGTGGACATCAGACACCAGTATCAATATGACCTCATAATGGCTTTTGTAACGTGGGGTCTGGGGAATGGCCGTTTGTACCAACATTGTGTGTTTGACACAACTTCTGTTACACATGTAACCTTCCAGGCAGTTCCTTTAAACATCCGTCCCTATGGATACCAAATTTGACCATTCACAGATTCCAGCCTTAGTTATATATATGACTGCATATACTCTCATACACATGTCAGAACCCCGAGGGGGTTATAGAAGTTACGACTAATCCTGTTTCCAGACTGTTAGCTCAAATTGCATGATCATTATAATGTGGCAATGTATATTCAAAATGGTCTATTTTAGAATGCCTTCTTTTTTTTTTTTTAATTTTCTTGATTTCTTCTTTAGTTTTAAAACAGTCATTAAAAATAGAAATACATTTCAATTTTAAAGTATTCAAATTTAGTCAAAACATTTCATCTATGAAATAGAATTTGCTCTTAACCAAACTAATATATTACACCTTGTGGTTTGTACTCCGTTTCACTGTTTTGAATTTTAAATACAAATAGAAACTTTAAGTGGTCACATAAGAATAATAGAATTGAACTAATATGTGCTACATATTCCTATGTTAAAGAGTAGATTGGAAATAAATAATAATAGCACCATGATTTGTAAAAAGAAAATAGAATGGCTTCTTAATAAGCTGTTATCAAGCACATATTAGGCAAATACCACCTCTTCTTTTTTTTTTTTTTTTTTTTTTGGTAGAAATAGAGCATTGAAAACACTATGGCAAAATTAGTCCATACAAATCTAGGGGTCTTCCAAATAGCATCCTCTCAAGGAGACAGCTCACTACAGAAAACGGGCAGATCCATCACTTCCAGAGGGACAAAAAAAACCAAAACAAGACAAACAACAACAAATAAGGAAAAGAAACCAGGCCAAGGTTGATTCCTTCCTGTGATTCACAGCTGGTTTCTCTAAACCACCATATGGCAGGTTACCTTTGCCAACCAGTGAGAAAAGGATTCAATTCCCATGATGGCTCAGAGAAAGCAAGTCCAAATTAGCTTGGGATCAGCTCCATCCTCCTCTCCTATGGCCATGAAAGCAGCCCAGCAACACAGACTAAGCCTGTGGTCCTAAAAGTGGCAGACAGCTATTCTAGATCATACAAATACACTGTTCTGCACTAAATGATTTAGCCTCCTCCACGACTTACCATTTCAATTCTCTCAACCTCCAAAGACCCCCCCAAATAGATGAGGGTCACCTACATTATCTCTCCCATAATTGTTTGTGTTCAATAAATATTTGATGACTGTGATTCAAATCCTTCCAGAGTCCCTTCTGTAAGAACCCAGCAGAGGGGTATCATGGCTCAGCTGGACTTTCACCTATCTGGGAGTTTTTGGTACATTTTTTATTATTATTTTTTGATATTTTGTTATTTTATTGTAAAATAATACACAAATATAGAAAAGAAAACCCACACAAATTATACATTTATAATGAGTTATAAGGTAAAGCAACTATCACTCAGGCAAAGAAATAGAACTTTTCCATACATCTCACAAGCCCCTGTGTGACCAGTTTCAACCTGAACCCCCAGCGACCCCATAGAGGTAACCACTATTACTATTTTTACAGTAACTAGTTTTTTAAATTTCTTGTACTTTGAATATTCAAGTGTGCATGCCTATACATCATAATTTAGTCTTGCTTATTAAAAAAACTGGTGTTTTTTAAATTTAGTTTTTATTGTAATATAGCTAATTTACAATGTTGTGTTAGTTTCATGTGTACAACAAAGTGAATCAGTTATACATATACATATATCCACTCTTTTCCAGATGCTTTTTTTAAAAAAATAAATTTATTTATTTATTTATTTATCTCTGGTTGCATTGGGTCTTTGTTGCTGCGCACGGGCTTCTCATTGTGGTGGCCTCTCCCACCGCGGAGCATGGGCTCTAGGCATGCGGGCCTCAGCAGCTGTGGCTCGCTGGCTTCAGTAGTTGTGGCTCGCGGGCTCTAGAACACAGGCTCAGTAGTTGTGGTGCACGGGCTTAGTTGCTCCGCGGCATGTGGGATCCTCCCAGACCAGGGACCGAACCCATGTCCCCTGCATTGGCAGGCAGACTCTCAACAACTGCCCCACCAGGGAAGCCCATTTTTCAGATTCTTTTCCCATATAGGTTATTACAGAGTATTGAGTAGAGTTCCCTGTGCTTTATAGTAGGTCCTTGTTGGTTATGTATTTTACATATAGTAGTGTGTATCTGTTTTCTGTACATTTTTTTTAGAACGGATGTATCCTTAAAGAGTTTGTCAAATAGATAATGGAGGGTGGGGAACACCCAACTGCCTTAAAGGATGTATCAGCCAGTGACTCCATGGGATCTGCTGACTTGTTGACTTCTGGCATTTTCACATAAGTCATGCACATAAAACAATAACTGCTGAAGACTGAGGCCCGGCCCCAAGTAACCAGCTCTTCTACAGGTCAGCACACTGAAACCCTTGGGCATGGTCCCCAAGGGAGCCCTCAAAATCCACATGTCAAGCTCTGCAGAAGTGTAAGATATTGCGCAAATACTATGATTAAATATTATGATAGAAATATAGGGAAGAGTGTGAAACACAGAAGATGATCAATACACAAGAACTCCATGACTCTGGTCAGATCATAGACTTGGTATTTATAGGGCAATTCTTGGACCTGTGAAGTTATTCATGCTCAGGTTACCTCCCAACCCCCCAAAAAATATAATCCAGAAGGTTAAAAAGTTTCTGGAAGAACAATTTTTTGAAATCAGTATATATGAGTACGAATGTGTGTATTTCATTGACAAGGATGATTCCTGACAAGTTATGTATTTTTTTTTCTTCACACAAGAAATTAAAAAAGAGAATGCCCGGACCCAGTTCTCTCAGTTATTTCCAGGTGAGACATTCATTTCTCTGTCAGCCTGTTATGGCTATGATCATAATGCACCCTCAGGCTGCCCTTTCGCCAATTCTCTACATGCATTTTTAGCTCAACCACACTGAAAGAAATAATGCTGTTAGAAACACTGCTGTCACATCCGTAAGAAAGGCACAGGGCCCAATAGTTGTGAATTAGTCTGAATTACAGGGACCAGTCACTATTTATGACTAGAAATCTCTGTAGCCTTCCTTGATTAGTTTTGGATTAAAAAATGCTATAAACATATGTTCTCTGTCTGTCTGTCTGTCTTTATGGTCTTTCATCACTAAATCTTATAATCACGTGACCTGGTAACCACTAGAGCTATAAAGGACACAGAAGACCCCCAAAATTCTCTGGAGGAATTACGCCATCTGAGCGAGGTTGTGCATAATCGTGCAGCTGTCCCCCATGTAGGCATCAAAGTGATTAAAGGCACAGGTTTTTTATATCTAAGTTCTTCCTGTGCTGCCCAACCAGTCAATTAGATTCCAAGAAGACAGAGGAAGAATGTCCTTGGAGGAGACAAGGGTGCTAGTGGGGAAGCTCACCATTTATTCTCAGTTCCAATGGACATGGCTTGGAATCTGGGCTCTGTCCCTTGTAGGATGGCAGCTTTGGGCAGGCTACAAAATCTTCCTGATCCTGAGATTTCTCTTATTTAGAATGGAAATAAAGATTCTTCTTATATTGTTAATATAATGAAATGCAAAAGTAATGCATCAATGAATCTGAGTGCAGAAATGCCTGCCCTGGTATACAGTAAGTGCTCACTTCAATATCAGTTTTCCTCCCTATTTATAATGGTGCATTTTCATGTTTTATTTGAAACTATTTAAATTGCATCATTGGTACGTACTTTAATGTACATGTTCCTATGGTAAAAAAGCAGAATGCACCATATGTTTGTTCCATAACAACCAAACACGGAACATAGGTTGCAAGCAGCCCTTTTCAAAATGGTGACACATTGGTACCCAGGTACATTGAATTATGTTCAGATTTTTTTCTCCAAAGCTCTGGTTTAGGAGTTGGAGAAAAGCATTTGGTAGCTTAAACAGAAAGAAAGTGAGTTAACCAGCCTTTCCATGAAAGCATCACGGTCCCCCAACCCCCATTTGTCTGTTTATAGGGAACAGTGGAACCACCATTTCCAAAGAACCACCAAATTGAAGCAGGTCAAAGCCTAAGAATGTGTCTGCTTTTCCTATGATAGAAAAAGTATCAATATTACCAGGGGCTACCCGTCTGGGCAAGAGCTGGAAATGTGGAATGTGATATTATTAACATGAAAAAAAAGTAGTGGAAAGAACATGCGAATGGAAGATAATTAAAACACCACAGGAATTTGGAAAGTTAGCTCATCGTGAAAGGAATTCTCCAACCAGCATCCAACTAAACATGATGGCAATAGCGACCAGAGTTTTCTGATACATCTGTCTCTATGTTTGGCAAATATAAGAATACATTACCTATTATGCTTAGGGATCCTACAACTTTACCCACATGTGCATCGTTTCTACAACAGCTGTGTCATGGCCACTCCATGCCCTGACAGAGCCTGGAGCAGTCACACCTTTGACAAAGCATAGATGAAAGGGCTTGAAACCAGAGAAGGGAGAAGTTGGTTGGGGCTGACTTTGAAACCAAGATCAAACAAAGAGTGCACGAGATAAAGGAGAAATCTGAACCGTGAATAATTGCCAAATGAGAGGATTAATTTGCAAACTATACAGTGGAACATGATATGTCAAATGTCATGTTGATGTCAAAATGAAATTAATGTGCTTGGACTTCATAGCTGGATATGAATATAGGCAACATACTAGGATCTACATGGTTGAAGACTGCCACTCAACAGTTGAATTTTAAATGATGGGATTTTAAGAGATTTTTACATTTAAATTGCAATCTGTGGGACTTCCCTGGTGGCGCAGTGATTAAGAATCTGCCTGCCAATGCAGGGGACATGGGTTCGAGCCCTGGCCCGGGAAGATCCCACATGCCGCGGAGCAACTAAGCCCGTGCGCCACAACTACTGAGCCTGCGCTCTAGAGCCCGCGAGCCACAACTACTGAAGCCTGCGTGCCTAGAGCCCGTGCTCTGCAACAAGAGAAGCCACCGCAATGAGAAGCCCGCGCACCACAACAAAGAGTAGCCCCCCTCGCCGCAACTAGAGAAAGCCCGTGCACAGCAACGAAGACCCAACGCAGCCAAAAATAAATAAATAAAAATAAAATTAAAAATTAAAAAAATTGCAGTCTGTGAAACTGTCAAATTATTCTTCCTAATGTACTTCACATTTTAAGACAGAAGTGGCCAAATCATTTCAAACACGTGTATTCCTTCATACATATAGAGGCACAGGGCTCCCGGGGCACTCAGCCTTTCTGGTGAGGCTAAAAGCTGGGTTTGCCCATTCTCCCCCTGCTGGTACACACGTGTAATGCAAGCCTGAAGTGAAGCTGGGGCTTTGTTTTGCCTTACGTTTTTAAAGTTTTAAATCAATGTAGAGAGTATTTTCATTATTTTCAAAGAAAGCTGTTGTCCCATAAAGCCTCTGCACCAACCACAGCTTGGGGTTGTAGTCATTTTGAGACTTTGGTTGTGGGTCCCTTTCAAATATGTGGGCATAAGTCATTCCTCTAAAATTCTCATAAACAAAGTGTCTCCTAATCCTCCAGTAGAGGAACGTATGACACACGTATTGCTATATCTTTTCAGAGGGTTAATAACAGGACACTTGAAAGTGTTGGGGATTAATAAGCTCAATTTTATTAGAATGTATAGCCCATAAACTACTCCCCAGTGGACAGCATGTTGGATTATTGGAGGCAGAGGTAGGAAATTATGATTGATATTAAATACAAAAATGTATTGAAGTAGTAAACATAACTATGGTATGTGTCAAATCAATATTAGAAATTCAGAATAATGGTACTAAATGGTTAAGAAAAGGCCGGCTTATATTATTGACCTTCTTAAGAAACATACAACGACTTCTGTTTCCACATATGCCGTGCTTACACAGCACAGTCCTTACATATTTAAACATTTACTGTTTATTCTCCAAAGTCTTCTACACATACTTGTACATTTCATCTAGACATAGACTGGTGCTATAAAATATCCTAGCTTCTCTTTTGGCTTATTATTCTGCAATCCATCACTCTTTATTTTATTACCTAATGATGACCTGCAAAGGGAATAGTCAAAACTCCCCCAGCTTCAGTTAGAGATAATCTCTGCAAATAAAACAAGGTTTATAGCTCCTTTGGCTGCTGCAGGGGGAATACAAAGCCAAGATGTCAGCTATTCTGAGCACTTTTCTCATTTATGATACCTTGTAAGCACAAAGTAATCTCCCAGGTGTTGGGAATGGACAACTTTCTTTCAAATGTGTGGGCATAAGCAATGCTTCTAAAAAGTGCATAAACAGTCCCTTGCATTTTAAATTGTCTGCTTAAATGATATGTCTTTTAATCATCCTAAGTGCTTTCAATAAATCACCCAAAAGGTTTTAGTGTAAATATCAAAGTATTCTAATCCTATACCCATCCCATCTGCGGGTCTTCTCTGAAGGTCAGTGGAACTCCACCTCTGGGTTCTTTGTTTTTTTTTGTTTTTTTTTTAAATAAGCGTGTAGTGATCACACATCACTTATTTATTTATTTATTTATTTATGGCTGCGTTGGGTCTTCGTTGCTGCGCACGGGCTCTCTCTGGTTGGGGTGAGCGGGGGCTACTCTTTGTTGCGGTGCACAGGCTCTAGGCACGTGGGCCTCAGTAATTGTGGCTCACGGGCTTAGTTGCTCCGCGGCATGTGGGATCCTCCGGGACCAGGACTTGAAACTGTGTCCCCTGCATTGGCAGGCGGATTCTTAACCACTGTGCCACCAGGGAAGTCCACCTCTGGGTTCTTTAACTTCACTTGAATTTGCTTGCATGACAATGTGTGCAGTCACCTTCTAATTAGGTTTTAATGTACATTTCATAGTTTAGTAATGGGGGAGTGCTGAGGAGAACAGATACTTGCTCAGCTCCTACTAGGAGCCCTGTGCTAAGGCCTTTCATATATATGTCGTCTCACCCAATCCGCATGTGACCCTGTGAGGCCAAGGTTATCTACAAACGAAGGAAACGGAAGGATAGCAGTGAACAATTTGGCTAGTAGTAAGAGAAGTTAGATTTGAACAAGACTTGTGTGATTCCAAAGGCTATGTTTTTCATTCAATTTCCCATTTGCTTATCTCAAGGAGTCATTTTACTCTGTTTCTTATTTGAATGTCTAAGTAAGTATCTTCCTTCACATGTGGAGAGTTCATGCTTTTCCTTCCCCTTGCTGGTCTGGAAAACTACCACAGCCCTTAAATTGTAGCTGCTCTAAAATGCTGTTGACCAGCTTGGTTCTAAATGAATCAATTGCTTAATATTTAATTTATCTTAACTAACTAAACAAAGTAAATATGGAAATGTTTTTCTTATTTTATGAGAAGTGTCAGCTTTTCTGACATTGCTGAAAGTTAGTATAGAAAAAACTTGCTGCCTCACCTTTTGTGAAGGATTCACGGAGGGAAGAGTATCATTTCTCAGAAATTGTCATGTGTAATAGGCAATCCATCCTAGTCATAAGATTGATAAATAAAGATTATGTCCAAGAAACTGAGACACAGCAATTACAATGTCTTTATGCTCGTGTAGTAAGGTATAAAAAGCTAAGAGGTGGATGAATGCCATTTAGTTTTTTAAATTGTACTTTATATAAATTATACATACCTTCTTGCCTAAGTATGTTGCAATGTTTCTTATTTAGAATTTATTTAGAGATACTCTCTGTCATTAGAAAAATTACTCATATGGTTAGGACTGCAATGTGCTCATTTGCAGATGGGCTTTTCTGAAACTACTTGAATATGAACAGCACTTGCTCTGTTCTTTTTTGCTATGGAAATATACTCCCAGAGCCTTAACATACAGACTTGGATCTGTGTGGTGCCTGGGAAATGCATGCTGTCCAAACTCAACTTAGAGCCATTTCTAGACAGAGCTTTTCACAGTCACTGCACCTTCTCTCTGGAAACAGGAACTTTCTCCAACTAGTATCTGAAACTAGGATCCTCCATCCATCCATCCATCCATCCATCCACCTACCCCTCCACTCATCTATCTCGTTCCTTCCAAGGGCCAGGAACAATGCGGGTGCTCTAATCCTTAAGGGATTCTGACCCTTAGCGCTACCCTTAGGATGTTGGCTATCTAGTGGGAGAGACGGGTAAACACTAAACTAGTAAGCAAGATAAGAATAATTCCTTTCCAAGAGAAAATTAAGGTGAGTCATGAATGTATTGCTAGGGAATCTGCAGCAGCAAAGAAGTATGACTCATGGGAGTGTCTTTCCAACTGATGCTTAACTGGAGGAGGAAGGATGGGAATTGTGTTCCAGGCAGAAGGAACAGCATTTGCTAAGGCCCTAAGGGGGTGAGGAGCTCAGCCTTATCTTGAAAGAAATGAGTTGGTGCCACACAAGCCTGGAGAGTTTCCTCCCTAAAGCTGAAGTTGCAAGCAAGGGCAGACCCCAAGGGCGTCATAAGCCACAGTGAGGATGTGGGCTTTGCCCAGAGTGCAATGGGCACATGACAAGTAAGGAAATGGAAAGATCAGAACTGTGCTTTTCAACCTCCTGTGAGGCTGCTCTCTGGAGGGAAGTAGGAGAAGGGTAGGAGTGCAGGTAGGTGGCCTCAACTTTCATGGAACAGTCTCTGACCCCCTCCTTCCCCATGTCTGTTCACAGTTCCCAGGGCCCAACTTGAACTACCATGCATGGAGGCCCTGGCTATTTCTGCAAGCCCAATCAAAACTAAGAAACTGGGCTTCCCTGGTGGCGCAGTGGTTGAGAATCTGCCTGCCAATGCAGGGGACACGGGTTCGAGCCCTGGTCTGGGAGGATCCCACATGCCGCGGAGCAGCTGGGCCCGTGAGCCACAACTACTGAGCCTGCGCATCTGGAGCCTGTGCTCCACAACAAGAGAGGCCGCGATGGTGAGAGACCCGCGCACCGCGATGAAGAGTGGCCCCCGCTCGCCGCAACTAGAGAAAGCCCTCGCACAGAAACGAAGACCCAACACAGCCAAAAATAAATAAATTAATTAATTTAAAAAATTAAAAACAAACAAACAAAAAACTAAGAAGCTTCTTTCAAAGTGTTTCCAACATGTATGAACTTAAATACAGCCTTACCACATTTAAGGGACAGCCCCTGCTTTTTCATCTAAGAGAAAAAGATACAATGTATTCACATGAAAATTTCAACTATGATGAAATGACCCTAAGGTCATCAAGGCAAATATTTTTCTCAGGCTTTGCATACTGAAAGAAATCACCAATTGCCTAAACTACATGTTACTTTACATGTCTTACTACAAATTTCTAATGTCTTAAGGGTTGGAGATATTCCTATTCAATGAGAGAAAACTGGAAGAACTGGATATATCTGTCATTGCCTGTTGAAGCTTTCTATCATTTTAGTACCATTTTTAAACTAAAGGCAACCAGTCATTTTAATGTCACTGTAAATCTGGTAACAGTGTGTAGTTTTTGTTGTTGTTATTGTTTTTAGTTTTGTCTCAGTTTAATTTTTGTTTCATAGCTGGTAACTTTTAATATATTGACAGTGTATGCCTTACTGGATACACCCATTTACTGTAAACTAACTATCCAAAAAAAAAAAAAAAAAACAGAATCCTGCCTACATTTCTTTAAATTGTAATTTTTCAAATGAGATAATGTTATTTAGTTTTCCTATAATTTCACAGAAATAGAGAATATGAAATTAGCACTGATTTTGCTACTAACTTAAAATACTGGATTTACTTAATTTAATGTCTTTAAAATACACGTTGTTCTTCTTAAAAAATTAAAGACAAATCCTTGAGTAGTGAAAAATATGTGCAATAGAGGACAAAGGATGAATGCTATCATTAGACAAAGGAATCAAAATTAGTAAAAATGACACATACTTGGAATAAATGGGGACTGGAGGATAGACAGAAGAGCAAATGCAAATAGTGGCTTCCAGTTGAGTTTTGAGGCTCAGGGAACCTGAGAGTAGGGGTGGGATTACTGAGGATAGCTGTCGTCCAGAATGAGCAAAGAGAAGATCCACTGAGTGTAGAAATTCACTCTGATACAGAGCTTGGCCTCAGCCTACAGCTGATGCTACTCCAATGTCTCCTTCAGGAGTGGTTTAGAGTAACCAACCTCACAGACACTGAACACACACACACGCACATATGCACACACGAGCTTCTGAATGCCAATTTATTCCCGTGTAATAAGTCATGAAATACCACTTCCAAGCCTACTGAGGAAATGCTGTGCTGCTTCTCCCTCCAGGCAAGCTACACATGGGACTTAATTTTAATCAAGTGAGGAACAAGGGCAAGAATAGCCCATCATACGGGAGGAATGTCTGCATGCATGGGCCTGACAGCTCCATCCTCTCACAGGAATTAGCCTGCCACCAGGCCTGGTGAGGTCTATTTCTTGAGGTCTAACCCTTTCCCTAGTTAGGGCTGGGATGTCCCTACTATTTTGGCTTTTCGTTTTTCCTCCCCCCAACTCCTTCAGACCAGTGGCTGTGCAAATGATTTTTGCAAAGCACCAGAATTCCAGTTTCTCCATTAAAAAATAATTTGTTCATTGAATACATTTTTATTGAGGGCTTTACTATGTGTCAGGCATTATTGGAAGTGCTGGGGATAAAGCAAGAAAAAGTCAGACATAAATCCTTGCTATACTCTCAATATTTAGCATAGATAGCCTGCTTGGTATTAAGAAACCATCCTCAGTTCTAAACTCCCCTTTTAAACTCTGCTTTGAGACACTGGGTCTGGAACTCTACAAATCCGATTTCAAAGAAGGTGGAAGAACTTGTTCCTGCCTGCCCGCTGTGGACTTGTGCACTTCCTATCTGCTCATTATAGACTTCCTGTCTGGTACTTATGGACTTCCTGTCTGCGCCCTGTGAACTTCCTGTCTGCACCCTGTGAACTTCCTGTCTTCACCCTGTGAACTTCCTGTCTGCCCCTGTGGACTTCCTGTGTGCCCAACATGGACTTCCTGTCTGCTTCCTGTTCCTGTCAGCCTGGCTTCATCCTGGCAGTGGCAGTTAATTCTAGTAACAGCAGCTGACTGCAGTTTACAGGTTACTTAAAAAACCGGCAGCAAGTTGCCCCTCCCAGTCCTGGCACCAGTTGGCCAGCTCCTCCTACTCAGGGGTTTGAGCCCAGCTCCAAGCATTTAAATTTTAATAGTCCCAACTTCTTCCCTCAGTCCCTCAGCTCTAGGTCCAGTAGCTGCTTCCGGCACTTGCTACCCTGTTATATCTGGGTATTTTCTTTTTCTTTTTTCAGTTCTTTCATACCTACTTAATGCATTGTATTAATGCTCTCTTTTCAGTGAATTTGTGTGGTTTCTGTTTCCTAACTGGAATATGATTAATACAGATATGATAGGGAAGGGGATAGGAGGTATGTGTGGAGGGGGACGAGTAGGTGGTTTTAGATGGGGGTGGATCAGGGAGGTCCTCGTGGTGAAAGTGACATTTAAGAAGAAAAATGTTACCTGTGTGTTAAGCAGATACAGTCAGACTGCTCTGGTTGAACCTCAGGCAAGGCAGGATCGTGCTTTTAAGAGTCTGGTTTCATCTGGGCTCCTCTTGTACTCTCTCTGGCCTGGACTTTCTCTTAAACAGTCACTCCCGAAAATGTAGGTTTCAGTATCCTTATCCTTTGGAAAATCCTAGACTTGAGTCACCCCCCAGAGGAATTGACCACAGGGATCACATTCCTGCCCCTCCAAGGGGATCACATGGCTGTTCTCAGGCTAATCTTGGCCTTGGAGAAAATCCTGGTCATACTGGTTGTGGAGATAAGCACCATTCCGATGACCCTCACAGCAAATATTTTATTGGCCGTAGAGACTGTGCATATGAGAGCTGCCATACAGTGGAAGCATGTGATTCCCAACAAAGGGCATCAGGGACACCAAACACTAACCAGAAGGAAACCTGCCGCTCTGTCCTCTTCCCACTGCCACCTGCCCCACACCTCCAGAGCAAGGACTCCCTTGCTTTATCTTTAAAATCTCTGGCACATAGTCCAACATTTAAAGTCTTCAACTGATCCCTCACTATAATGAAAAGTAATAGCATCCTGTTTGTTTCAGTGAAAATATCGCAGGACAGAGAACCTAAAGACATACATCCTTAGACCTTCCTAAACCCCACTTGGCTTTGTAATATTGACCAAGCCACTCCACCTCTTTGATTCTCAGGTTCATCACTTGAAAAATAAGGGAAATGGAACAAAACCATACATTTTATACTTAAATTTCTCTAATCATCTCATTTCTGTTTACAATTAATGGTAAGCTAAGAGAAAAATCTGGTCATAACAAGTACAAAATATTATCTCATAAATGTTACTTTGATCTAGTTGTAATAATGAAGTGTATTACATTTTGTCAATTTAAAGATTTATACTATATTTATTCTTAAGTAATTAGCAGAAATTCATGTAATGATTCAGTACTTTCAATTAGTTCCCCAAACCCACCTTTTAAATTTCCTAATAATCAATAACTTTGGCTATACTTTATCCAAAAACCTTATTTTCTCTACTATTTTCCTGCATGTCTCCTAAGCCTGATGTATTTTCAACTGGTATGCCATCACTGCCCTCCTCAGACAGTGATACTTTTCTGTTAAAACTCAGATTAGCCCTTCTAGCCATCTCCTGTGTTGGTTCTTCCTTTCTGCTCCTGTTTTATTTTCCTGGCTCAAGAACATTTTTCAAAGTCAGTTGAAAACTTGGCAACATTTCAGACAGTTTCCAAGGATTTATTGGGTGCTTTAGGAAAACTCTCAATGACTAGAGTTTCCAGAGAATCCCTGGAGTTGTTCTCTGGAAATAAAACCTAGTACAATTCAAACCAGGGCCACAAGTAAGTCTGCAACCAAGTGAGGGAATTCTCAAACTGAACTGAGAACTGTGGCGTTTACAAGTTTTCCAACACTATTGAAAGCAAGAGAATAATTAGATTTTAGGAGAAGTGATATGTATCCTATGCATTAATGCCTTAACAATTACACAAGAGGAGCTAAAATTCAGGCAGATTTTGTGCCAAGGACAGATGATAGATTTGATGCTGTTCTTTATTTAATTGTTTTGGTAAAGTACTAATCCAAGTACAGAACGTGCATGAAATCCTTTAAAAAAATCTAATCCTGTTACATGCAACAGAAAATATTTCCAAAGAAACCTCATTTAAAGTATTGACAATGGGGGTTTTTAAAAATAGTTTGTCAGAAATCTTATTGATTAGACCACTTCTGAATAAACTGTGCTTCAAAAGAAAATTTAGATTATTTGACATTAGTCACGGAAGGAAATCATATGAAATGAATTATAAAATGAATTTTACGTTTATTCATATCTCAAAATAGAGGTTGAGAAGATGTAGTATTTTTGGTTGTTAATTTGAAATACAATCATTCACTGCAAGAAAAAAGAGAACTAGGTTGTGTTAACAGGAACTTGGGGATACGAAGATGAATAAAACAATATCTCTTCAAGAACTCACAGTCTGGTATAAAAAACCAAACCTATAAATAAATAATTATGGAATGAATTCATGTTTTTTAATATAAGGGCCTGATATATTACAAATGGGCCTACTAAGTTCAGAGAGGGCTTGATACTGAGGAAGGTGGCATTGAGGTGGAAACCAAATGCAAACATCATTACACTTTAGAGAGTATTCAAGGATGATGCAATGGAAATCCACATAAATGATCTTGTAGGTCCCTGTAGTGCAGCAATGACCTCATGATCAAGGGAAGCAAAATAGTATTGTGATTTAAAGTGTTGTTTCTGAAGTCAGTCAACTTAGGTCAAAATCCCACTCTTTCAAGAATTACCTAGGGAATCATCTGTAAAATGGGGATAATAAAATAGCTTTGGGCAGTGATTTGCAAAATATGTTAATAATAGCGTGTAGCAGAGACTGACTTCCAGAATGGCAGTGTAAGGAATGTGGAAGATCCTCTCTCAAGTGAAACAACCATTTTCCTGCTGAAAATTGTACACACACACACACACACACACACCCCATTTGAAGTCTCTGGAAATTGTCCTAAGGGCATAAAAAGTGGAAAATCTTTTCTCATATAGGTTATCACAGAATATTGAGTAGAGTTCCTTGTGCTATACAGTAGGTCCTTTTTGGTTATCTATCTTATATATAGTAGTGTGTGTGTGTTCATCCCAAGCTTCTGATTTATCCCTCCCATACTCCAATAAAAAAAAGTGGAAAATCATCTATCTAATTAAATTTAGTAAATCTGTAAAAGAATGGTAAAATTTGGAGACATTTGAGCCATGGTCTAGTCACATGCTCACCTTTCCCCCTGCTCAATGTGACAGAGCTCTATTCTAGGTATATTCTAAAAAGACCAGGGCTCCCTGTCCCACCCAACACCCATTCTAGGGCTGTATTTTCAAGTCAGGAGAAGCAAAGCACCAACATCTCTTATCCCCTCAGTTCTATATTGCAGAAGCTCTATTCCAGACAGGCATGGTCATAAGAACTGATTTCCCTTGTGCTAAGCAGCCCCTGCTTATAAGATGGAAGCTCTACTCCACACTCAGCAGGTTGAGAATAATGGATCCCTGAACATCCCCAACCAGGAACATTTGTATGGTAGATATTTCAAGCCAGGAAGCAAAAGCAGAGAAGACCAGGAGCTACTATTTCCACCCAGAGCTCCACTCATAGAGTAGGGGTGTCACTTTGGGAGGAGAAGTATACTACTAGTCCCAGCTCCTGTTTAGTGGCACACACATTTTGCCCAGGAAGAGAAGCAAGAAGTAAGCTCTAAGAACAAGAAGCTCACTTAAAATGAATGACTATATTTGGAACAGAGTGTGTGAAAGTTCATGTCTAACGGTATTGCCAAAAGTAATGGGTATCTTACTTGCAAGCAATTAAGAGAAGGTTGATGTTCCATGATATACATAACAATAAGCAAAACTGTACACTGACTAGAAGTTTAGTGGAGAGACTCAGGGAAAAAGACAAGAGGAAGATTCCTCCTGGTGTTGGAGTAGTCTCAAAACCTGGCAGCATCCTAATCCTGCAAAGTTCTTCTATAATCAAATTAGACTATGGAGCAATCTATGCCCAAGTGTGTTGGGGGCGGGGGGGAAGCAATCACCTAGCAGTTAGTGTAGGGTAACAGCTGGTTGTGATACCAATAGAGGCAGCAGATCAGCACAGGCTGTCCGAAATACTGCGCACATGCCCTAGGTTGCACTCTCTGAGAAGCAACATTAGACGCTGCATGCTTCAGGGAAAACAGACTTCACTGAACTAGTCACTAAACAAGTAAGAAAGAAAACAACAGCAACAAGCACTGGAGTGGTGGTGTGTGGTCAGTCTTAAAGTATCTAGAGTTGCTGAAATATATTATCTATAATGTTTAGTATTCAGCAAGAAAATTGTGAGACACACAAAAAAACAGAAAAGTGTGACCCATACACAGGAAAAGAAAGAGGCAATGGAAACTGCTTCTGAGGGGACCCAGATGTTTACCTTAGTAGACAAACACTCCAAAGCAACTATTATAAATATGTTCAAAGAACCAAAGGAAACTATATCAAAAGAATTAAAGCAAGGCCTCATAGCAGTGTTTCATAAAATACAGAATAAGAGAAATTATAAAAAGAACCAAATTGAAGTTGAAAAGTGAAATATCTGAAATGAAAAATTTACTGCAGAAGCTTAACAGTAGATTTGAACTGCCAGCAGAGAATCAGTGAGCTTGCAGATCAATCAATCAAGATTACACAATCTGAAGAGCACAGAGGAAAAAGAATGAAGAAAAATGAATGGAACCTCAGAGAAACCTGCTACATCATTAAGCACACCGACATATGAATAGTGGGAGTACCAAAGGAGAGGAGAGAGAGAAAAGAGCAAAAAAACATATTTGAAGAAACAATGGTCAAATACTTTTCAAATTGAAGACAAATATTAATATGAACATTCAGGATGCTCATATAATCCCAAGAAGGATAAACTCAAAGATACTCACACCTATACACTTGACAGTAATAATGTTGAAAGACAAAGACACATTGAAAACAGCAACAGGAAAACGATGCTTTAAGTATAACAAAACTACAATGAGATAAACAGCAGACTTCTTATCAGAAACAATGGAAACCAGAAGGCAGTAGGATGGTATATTCAAAGTGCTGAAGAAAAAACAAAACAAAACAACAACAACAACAACAACAACAAAACTGTCAACCGATAATCTCTCCTGGCAAATAAAAACCACAGTGAAATACCAGTTTATGTCCATTAGGATGTCTGTAAGAAAAAAAGGTGGAAAAGAACAAGTGTTGTCCAGAATGTGGAGAAACTGGAACCTTTATACATTGCTGGGTAGACATTAAAATGGTGCAGCTACTGTGAAAAAACAGTTTACAATCTCCTACAAGGTTAAGCTTAGAGTTTCCATAGGATCCAGTAATTACACTTCTAGGTAAATACTCAAGAAAAATGAAAACTTATGTCTACACAAAAACTTGTACACCAATGTTCATAGCAACATTATTCACACAACCAAAGAAAATACAAACAATGTCTATCAATTGATAGGCATTAAAATAAAAAGCGGCATATGTATACAAAGGATTATTATTTAGTAATAAAAATAATGAAGTCTTTAAACATGTTACAACATGGATGAACCTTAAACACACGGTATACTAAGTGAAAGAGGCTAGTCACAAAAGACCACGTATCGTACGCTTCCATTTATCAGAAATGGCCAGATTAGGCAAATCTATAAACAAAGAAGACAGATTAAAGGGTGCCTAGGACTGATGAGGGTTTGAGAGAAATGGGGGGGACTGGACTGTACTGTGTTTTTTTTTTTTTTTCTTTTTTGAGGTGATGTAAATGTCTCAGATTAGATTGTGGTGATGTTTGCAGAAGTCAGGGAATATACTAAAAAAACACTGAATTATACATTTTCAAGGGGTGAAACTCTATGATATGTAAATTATAACTTAATAAAGCTGTTAAAAAGATAGTACCTATCTCTTAGAGTTATCATTAGGCTAAGTGAGATAACAAATGGGAAGCTATTAGGCGAGTATTTGGCAAATAACATTCAGTAACTTATTACTGTTCCTTCTGCTACTGTTATTGTCATCATTGTTTCTTACACTGTAAGAAACCCAGTAATTCTATCCATCGTTTAACCAGTATTGAAAAGCACCTGCTGTGTGACACACATTTATGTGCTTGTGATTGGTAATCAGAACAGATTTGTGATGTCATTTTGGTAGAGACATAAGTATAACAGATACTATTTTTTTTTATTAACCTTATTTAGCAAAACGAGAAATATCTTGAATCAATATACTTGGTGGCAATGTAAGAATGACTCTAGACGTCATTTTAGGGCTTACAGACCTTATTTAGTTTACTATACTTGGGCTTCATATACAAATATTATACCTCTGAGCAGTCATGGATGGTGTTATCAAGGATTCCATGAGCCTGACTGATCTCCATCATCTTCCCTGAGATTGCTTGTTACTCCTCCATTCATGAGTATCACATTCCAATTCTACAATAAGGATTCAGCTTGGACAATATTTCCTCCAGAAACCTACCCTGATGCTGCCGTCTCTCACCGAGGTAGGGTGAGGCATCTTCATTTCAGTTCTCCAAGCACCCATATTTGTCCTTATTTTATCACTCTTCAGTAAAATTGCCTATTCCCTGCTTGTCTCATCAGACAATACACTCCTTGGATGCAACTTTGACAGGCTCCAGTGAGACACACTTCTGAAGCACATGAGATTCATTATTCACATGAGATATTCAAAGTAAAATGCTCATTTTAGTTTTGTATTTCTTCTTTAAGAATATGTATTTACTAAAAATATGTATTTACTATAAATTAGAACCACACTCCTGACTCCCATCAGATAGTTGAGTCATCCAGAAACCCAGTTAAAAAAATGCTTAACTGAGATCTACCTGGAACTTTAATTAGAACCTGAAAGAACCAAGAAGAACAATAATAACAAAAAGGAACCATCATCTAATGCAAAAGGTACGCTACTTTTCTTCATGTGTTAACAGATTTGAAAGAGGACAGACGGGGTAACCATCAATCAGGAAAGAAATAACAGACTTGGCAACTACTTGAGGGGCATTTCCATTCAATAACTTTATTATCTGGCTAAGAGAGAGGACTTCTTAATCCTCCCCTTTTCTTCTTTAAAATGTCTTTGATTTGTCCTGTCATATGGCAAATGCCCCTGGATCTCACACTCATAAGTCTAGTTGAGGTCATGTTTGTAGTGACCATCTACAGACATAATATCACTTTAGTTGGAATTAATGTATTCGGAAGATGAATGGTGAAAGCACACAGCTTTCTATTGCAGTCACCAAAATATTACATTCCCGTGTTTATTATCCAGAGGAGTCTTTTTTCTGTTCTTTTCACTTCTTTATCTTTCATGTAGTTGTCATTTACAACTTTCACTGTTAACTCCCATTGAGTTCAAAGAGAGCCAGAAATCTCAAGCTGCTGCCAGCCAACTCTATTCATGGGACAGACTCCAGGGCATAGCTCAGCCATCACTAGGAAGCCTTGGCTCACAGAGACCAGGGGCACCCATGAGCCTGCACCCCTGCTGGGCTCATGGGAAGAAAGCACCTTGCCCAGTCTCCACAAACAAACCCAAGAGTGCTCTGAAGGGCATGGCACATCTCCTTACCACACAGACGGCTTCCATTTCTGGTCTGAGCGAGCCTTTGTTGAAGAAAGCCAAGGAAGAGATATCTTCCTTTAGTGCATTACATGAAGAGTTCTAGCTCTTTCATTAAGAAAGATCTACTTTTCTTGAGAGAGCATGGGAGAAATCAACCACACTGTCCTTATGCTTAACAAGTGTGCCAAATAACCACCACCCCACCCTTGGCAATTCCCCATTGTATCCATTCTCAAACCAAAAGTCTTTCCAAAGAAAGTAGATATGAGCCCAGCCCATACTGAATTCCCCCTAAAAAGCAGAATGTTAATATTTTTTTAAAAATCACAGGACATAGCATTTCCACATATTTAGTATTTTAAGGAATTGGTTATTAATGTGCCTTCAGCATCCAGTATTCACATACACGTACACAAAATCCTTATGAGATGTAGAGTCTGAATTATCTCTTTTCAAAGAGGGAAAGGAATAAGACAGGCTTAGATCATTTTCTGGAGATGTAACAAATGTTCAAAAATCTATTTGCCAAACCTTTAACATGATCAAGATCTTATTGTTTGGACCACACATTTTCACTCTGCTACTTATGTCATGTCTCCCTCATCTGTGTCTGACTAATCAATTTGTGTCCAAGAATCTAAGCATCTACTAAGCTTTCCTTCCTGAAAGTTATGGAAATATTCTAAGAAAAGTAAAAGATAAGCCATTAAGGTTTCAGCTTAGGTCAGCCTGAGGGATTTAGGTACCTTCTCAACTTGGCCAGATGTTCCTCACTCTAGGATCCAAGCAAAGGGGACCACCTGAAGCATCTAAGGATGTTTAATGTCGAACTCAGATATTAAGAAAATGAAGAAAGCACTAATAGAATCCAATAAGACCAGCACTGCCCTGCCATGGATTCACCACTGTTTTTGAAATGAATGCTCTAATCTGTAAATATATTATCAACATCAGAATGACAGAAATAAACTGCTTTCAAGCACATGGCCAATCAGTTGAATACTGTTGTTCTATTCAAGATGAGAACATTCCTCCAGTGCTAGTAAGTGACCAGCAAGTTAGAGTAACCAGTAAGTCAGAGTAAAACCATCCCCAAAGAAGTCAAAGTCTTCAGACTTGGCCGTAAGTTCTCACGCAGTTTTCAAACTGCAGTGCTCTGCCACAATCGTTGTAGACCAACGACAACAGAAGGCGGAACCTGGGTGCTGTTTCCAAATTGGGGATAGGAAGCGCCCAGCATATCTTAGAAAGCATTGCTTGGCAATTTTCCTCCTGCTTTGAGAGATCAAAGGAATCTGTACTGCAATAATGGGAGAAGGAGCCCAAATCTTGTCACTTGCTCCCTTCCCCACATCCCTGCCCCTGCAGTCTCACAACAGGCGGCAACAACTGTACTCACCAAACCTTTGCAGGTCGAAAGAGCCACTGAGGAATTTTTGTGGGATCGTAAGGAGCCTTGATAAAAACAGAAATCCTCAGGCGGGAAAGTCTGCACCGACTTAGTGCCCCCCTTTCCCAAAGTCTGTACGAGAAATCCAGGCGCCACCAGCTTGCTGGAAGTTTTCAGATCCAGGTGGAAGTCGTGCCTGAAGCCTTTCAGCCGAAGGTGCAGAGAGTCAGCTCCGAGCTGGGCCAGCGCCCTTTTCCTCCTCTGGGGGTGCGTGATTTCATGGGACACGTAGTCTCCATTGTGGTCAACCTCGTAGGGAGACACCAGGTCATACTCTGAAAGTGAGAGAGGGGGTTTGGCTAAGTAATTTCAGAATTCTGAAAAGGATCAGGAAGTCTTTGAATATCATTTACTACCGGATAGTATTTTCACCCAGCAAAAAAGGATGGAGGAAATGTCAACAACCACTCAGCCTCAAATCCGAACTACAGAAAGCGTAAAATCGGAGTTAAAAGGGAAGATCTTAAAAGGGGCCTTTTGGGAAGTCACTGTTGTTCCTATAATGTGTTATTACCAATCCAGCAAATGCTATGACACTTCTAAGGAGAAACAGATTACAGACCAAATGAAACTAAGAATGGGCTTTTCAGATTACAGAGTAATTACTGTAGAGTAATTATAATGTCATTATTTTTATAGCTTTAAATATTCCTTTAGTCATGTTGTCTTTTACCAACATCTTCAGTCTATTGATTAGAAAGTTTAGCTTAAAAATACTGATCATTTTTCAGAAAACAGTTAAAAATACAAATATGATGGCCATTCTTTGGCATTTAGTTTTAAAATATTTAATTATTAAATCACTGAACTACAGCAGAAAAGGCAGAATGCAGGTATGGTAGATGCTCAGATGTGTCTTTTCTCCGAATGAAAACCACTGCTGAGCCTCTGACTGGCCTGGCTTCTTGGCATTTCACGCTTCAAGGCTGTTCAAAGACATGCACCACACTCTTCTTCCAATTCTAACTTGTATTATACCAGGCCAAAATGTATTCAAATACATGATTTATTTTTAAAAAGTCAAGAAAACCCCAAGGAGCTAACAGATTTGGGGCACCCACAGGATCTGCCAGGCTTCCGTCACAGACAGTCTTATAGTTTTGCATTGGGGAGAATTTGTGTCATTCCCTTCTCTGTACAAAGTCTAGAGAAAACATCTGTAACTCCACCAGAATCCTGGACGGTGGCCCTCACCTGCCTTTCTCGAAATATCGTAGCTGTCTTCTCCAAAGAGGTTTCTTCCCTTCTAGCATCATGCAGTTTTCATTGCTTTGACAGAGATTCTTCCTTTCATTCCCACCATTAACACATCATCTCTGTCATCCAGAGGTCAGGGAGAGGTTATTTCTGGGCGGGCAGGACAGACATGGGCTAGAGACCTAGGGGTGGGCTTCACGCCACAGGTAGGATCTTCCTGCACCGCCACGTTCTAAACTCGAACCTGGACTTTTAGACCATGCGAAGGTAGATTTGTCAAAGCTGAGGCTACAAAATACTTTAGTTAACACTCTGTTAGCTTGGCTTCTACCTTTCAGATATTTAAACATATCTTGTGTGTGTCTCCATCTGCATGCCAGCGATGGACCTTTGGAGAGGGCCGGCTTCCTCGCCTGCATTTTGTCTAAACACCAGAAAATAACAGGCCAACAGGATGTCAGGCTTTCTCCAAGCTTCCTCTGAGATGGCTTTGAAATGGACGTCAGACCCAAGCCCCAGAGGGCTAGCCCTACACTGAGGTGGAAAGTCCCTAACGATTCAAAATGCAGCTTCCCCTTACGTGTATAACAAGACCTGATTCTCATATTCTCATCCTGATTCTAACATCCTAAGAAATTATATATATTCCCCTTTTATTACCAATATATGCTCTCGGGAGACTATTCTGTTAGATACTTAATAACCAGGCCTTTAGCATGAGTTGGACATGCTTCTTGGAGCCATGTGATAAAATAAAATAGCGTCCTATAGAAGTGCTATTTGGTCATAAGTGAACAGTACTCAGGTAAATTATTTTTTCTGCAGAAAGTAATTTTTCTTCACAACCAGAACTCTTTTGGTATAGGTACTTGCCCACGTGTCCCTGGGCCATCCTGGCAGGTATCTGAAAGGTTACACTGGAACAGAGAGGGTGGCAGCCAGGGGATGGTTATAAAAGGCATGTGTTTGGCTTTGGGAGAGACAGAGAAGGCCAGGGATGGAAAGGCACTGTCCAGAGTCCCCTGGGCCGAGGCCCACGGCAAGGTGAGAGTCAGAGGCTCGGCAGCCAACCCATCAGGCAGCAGGATAACCAAAAGCTTAGCGATGGTCTGTTTGAGCCCAGGCTTCCTGTTTCCTCAGGTCAAAGGGCCACTCCTGGGCCCACAGGCCTGCCCCCCATCCCCAATGCAGGTAACTGGTGAACTGTGGCCCATGCACATTAGACAGGCAGCAGGTTCTGGCTGGCAACTCGACAACCAACCTTGGAAATACATGTCAAAGCAGGGCACTTGCGTCTGCTAAGGCAAAATACATTGGGATCATTTCATATTTTACTTAGGAAAATGAGAAAGTAAAACAAATCTGCTTAAATTCTATGCAATGATAAAAAAAATATAGGGGGAAACAAATTAGGAATGGATGTGCCTGGTGCAAGTATATGATCACAGTCTGTTCCCGGCTACTCCTAAAAAAAAGTGAAAAGCACTTGCTCATTTAGTTTGCATTTTTCCAAACCACCTTCCTCATCCCCGGTTTTCTGGACTCAGGGGAAAAGCTGGTGTGTCGTGGTCCTGTTAATACCTTTCTTCTTGCCCTGCAGGCTCTCAGAGAGTGTCTGCACCTCACACTATCCTGTTTCCATCCCAACAGAGGCTGTGGAATGAGGACAAAGCATGTGGACTGTTCCAAACACTCGCTAATGAGCAGATGTATTGCACATAAAAAGATGATTACCATTAAAAGGTCATTTTTACGACCTTTACTTTGGAGGGCATACACTCTTTACCCTTTATTGGGAGGGAGACATATAATATCTATTTTTCAAAATGACAACTTTTAAGCCTCTTGTACAGAAACGCACATGTTGTGCTGGTACATCTTTCACAACCAGCTACGGGTGGGGGTCATGGGGTAGCCTGGTTGAAAGCATTTGCCAATTTCCCTGGTATAAATACTCCCACCATGGCTAATTTCAATTACCAAGTGACCTCACTGAACACGGAGTTTAGAGGTTTGCACGGTAGCACGCCATTATAAAGTATTTCCACCATACAGAGGCAATACAGGCAAAGAACCTCAAGAGAATACGTAAACTCAAAACTTAAAGAATTGTGAAGTGATGAGTTTTCAGTGTTTTAATCTTGTTTTTAATATTATTTATTTCACCCAAGTTTACCTATTTTGATTTTCAGCACACTAGCTCACAAAATTCCTGACAAGGTAACAATCAGCTCTGGAGAACTGGCCTGACCCTGCCCAGAACACCAGCTCCAACCACTGCAAAGCCACTCCTTGTAACCAGTTAACAATCCCTTCTGAGAATGAGGGTGCACATGGGTGAAAATTTAGTCCAGTGGTTCTCAGCGGGGGGTGCTACCCCTCACCCCTGCCCCCAGGAGACACTTGGGATGTCTGGAGACATTTTGGTTTTCACGAAAGGGCAGGGGATAGTGGTGCTTTGGGAATGTAGTGGGTGAATCCAGGGAGGCTGCTACACATTCTTCCATGCACAGAACAGGTTCCCATAACAAAAGGTCAAGAGTGCCAAGGCAGAGAAACCCTGATTTCATCAAAGAGCAGTCCTTAGTGCAGATATGCACTGTTGGTTGTGTATAAATAAATGTGAAAAGGGTCATAGCTAAAGAATTCAATGAATGAACAAAGTAAGCATAGCTTCTCCCCATGCAGAAGGCAATGTATCATTGCTATAAAATGACAATTTTAAACTAACTCTTGAGCTTATGTTTTAAGATTGTAATCCCACAAACTACCGGCTTGTGATTTCAAGAAAAAAGAATTTAGTGAGATTCCTGATCCTTGAGAATCCCTGAAATAAGACCTCGGTCCTACACAGGTTTTTCTAAGGAGGAGAAATTCACACATGGCTGCTTCAGTCAGCACCCTGATCTACTTCATTTCAAAAGGTGTTTTGACCACAGCATCAAGTCTAGGAAGACTCCAGTTCCAAACTGAGGGCATGAGATGTGGAGCACCTGTGAGCATGCTAGGGGCTGCTGGTACCAGCTGTGGAGAACAGATTTTGCACAAGTCCTAACTCTGTGTTCAATGGTATCACATCCATAGCTTGAAATCAGCCATGGTGGGAGTACTTACCCCATGGGAACCAGCAAATGTTACAAAATCAGAGGCCTGGAGAATCTGTTGTTAAACATTTACTAGCACATCCCTGGGCCAACCTGCCCCATCTCAAGGCACGTGAATGTGTGAATATAAATCAATATATACTTTAAATTCACACACACAAACACAGATCTCTCATGTCCAATGAAACAAAGTTCTAAAGAATTTCTGACTCTTGACCTGGAAACTTAATTTACTCTAGATTTTTAAAAGTTAACAAACTCGTGCTATGTGTTTGCTCTTAACAAGACCCGCTATTATTATGACAAAGGTAAATTTGTAGGAAAAGCATTCAAGGCTCCTATTAAGGAAAAGCTATGCTGAATCAGCCAAAATGAAATGCATGTACTGAAGGTCTGAAAATAGAATTGACCTCAATGAAGTTATCTATTGTTGCCTCACAGAACACATGGGGTTCTCTTTCTTATTGCATAATTACTCCAGACTCCCAGGATCACTGGCAATATAGGTGGAAATATGTGTTAAACACACCTTATGGCCAAAGAGGTATTTCAAAGGCAACTTTGGGTTTTGAAGGGATACCCAGACATCCAACAGTAAACTAACCACAGCATCACACAAAGTCTATTCCACATCTGCTATCCTAGGTCAAAAGAGGTAACACTGCTGAGAAGAAAGAGTCTTTCTCTGGTCGTGTGAAAGCTTTCCACTGAAACCCACTCTCTCACCTTAGCCTTTTGTAATTGAAGACCTAAAACACCTGCACCGTGAGGGATGAGGGAGTGGTGTGGCCACTAGGCTAGAACCTCAATGATGATGGCTCCCACCTTCCCCCTGAGGTTCTGACCAAGCGAGCTAAGTGGTTGTCATGGGAACGCTGGGCTTGTGACACCAGCTGAGGTGCCAGGTGATTACAGCCACATGCCTGCCAGGCTGGAGTCCAGCTTGCAGGACGCTCTTCCCAAGGAGAAGGGCACCCTTGGGCAGGAAGTCTTGGCTTCTCCTCCTGGAAGTGGTTCTCTATCTCTAATGCTCTTACCTCACAGAAAACCCCATAACTACTAGAAAACACTCTGAAAATTCTCCTGAGACCTTCAGGAATTTTCATGATTTTAGAAAACTAGAATTTTCACAAAAATCTTTTTTTTTTTTTATGTAGGGGAAGACAACTAACTACAATATAAATAACTACATACTAGAATGAATCGTAAGAGAAACATTAAAGAAGACAAGGGCAAGCCCAAGGAAGTGAGCTTTAAATAGATAACTTTCTCTTGCAAATACATAGTGACAAGTAATTTTTAAACGTTTTCTATCATTTACATCTAGCGCCCTCTGGTGGTCGCGGAAAAGTTCCTATGTTCCCGCGTTCATCGGATTTATCACTATTGATAGACTCTTCATACAGCACTCGGGAGGAGAGAATTTCAATAATTAATGCATATATTAAATGATTGTCTTTATGGAATTTTATCAAGATGAAGAAACTACACTTAGAAATTCTGGATTATCAACTCAAATTTTCTAGGTTTTCTGAAAATATGTTGGGATAATAAAACCTAGTTCTAATAACTAATAACATTTGAGATGGCAATGCATTGTTGGAATTGATGCAAAGTACTCATATTTAGCAATTGCCAGTGGACTGCGTTCAGATTAAAAACCCGATAGCAACCGACGTTCCACACCTGCTTTCCGGTTTACCTAAAAGCAGTTCAGGACAGAGAGGTCCATCCCCTGAGGCATGAAATGATAAATGCCGCTTGTGAGCACTGCAAGTAAAACCACACATTGCGCAAAGATCAGACTTGTTTTTTGGCAAATCATGACACAGGACTTGGACATTGTTTGTGACGTCATAAAACGCTAATTACCCATTCTGCCAACTCTTGAAGACCATCCTTTTTGAAACTAAGGTGATAAATACTGAGCAAAATGACTGTCTTTTTGTCCCCTGCTCTGACAGTGAAGGATGTTCATTTTAAAAGGCCAGAGGGGGAACAGGAGGGGGAGGGGACGAGGGGATGGAGAAAGGCATAATAAGCTCTTTATAATAATATGCTCTTTATAATTGCTGTGTATACATTAATACAACTCCTAGATTATTTCTTCCTTCTTTAATTGTGTGTGTGTGTGTGTGTGTTTTGTTTGTTTGTTTTTTAATAAATACATTCCCTTGCCTTCTTCCCTAATGTTTATGGTAATAACGCTGGTAAGCCATTTCTGTTTTACAGGGAAACAATATAAATATTGGTGAAAGTTGACTCAGAGGCGATCGCTCTTATGGTTGGAAAGAAGCACGGCAGCACCTTACAGAGAATTTCCAGAGTTACGGACATTTGCAGAGCCTGGTAAAGCAGCCTTAGAGGGTTTACAGGCTGCTGCAATGCAAGGATTCGAACCCCCCTCGCGCACTTACCGCCCTTTTCCACCCAGCCCGGCCACTCCGCGGGGCCAGGAGGACGCCGGACGCTCGGGCTCCCCGGCGAGGCCGCTGCGGATCCCACGGCGCACGCAGGTGCCTGCTGGAAAACAGCGGCGACACCTCGGTGAGACGGGGGCTGCGCGAGGGGAGCTTCGGGGGACCCTGCCCCCGCAGCCGGGGACTCACCTGCACACCCACCTGCGCCAGCAGCAGCAGGCAGAGCGCCGCGCAGCCGGGGGCCCGCATGGCCGGGCTGCCCCGCGCGCCCTGCGCCCGCAGCCGGCGCTGCGCCCCCGCGGCGAGGACGCACGGCTCCATCCAGGGGCGCTCGCAGGGGCCCGGGGCCGCGGGATGCTGCCCAGCCGCGCGACCGTGCAAGCGGGCACCGAGGACCAGCCCGACCGGCGCGCAGGACGGGGCCCCGCAGTCACTGAGCCGCCCGCGCCGGGGTTATTACTGCGGCTCCGCGCCGCGCTGGGGGCGGAGTGGCGGCCGCGGCGGCGGGGGCGGCGGCGGAGAACCCGCCCGCACCGTGGGAGAGCGGGGGAGGGGGAGGGCGAGGGCAGGGCAGGGGAGGGCGAGGAAGCGAGGGGAGAAAGGAGGGGGGCGACAGAGGCGCGAGGGGAGGAGGACCGGGGAGAGCCCGGGCGCTCGCTGGCCCGCGGTCAGCGCCTCGCGGGCCGTCCCGGGGGCACGCGGGTGCAGAGGGGGCCGCGAGCGCGGGGCGGCGGAGTCAGCAGGTCGGGCCGCCGGCTCTGCTCCCCGGACCTGCAGTCCACGCACGGCTGCGCTGGCATCTCGCCGCGCTGCGCCCCGCTCTTCCCGATGCCCGCTCCCGAGGGCCGGAGCGGCGCATCCAATGGCCGGACACCTGCCGCCCGCCGGAATGCGGCAGAACGGCGCCTGGGTCCCGCTGGGTCCGCCTTCCCACCCCGTGGGGAGATGGGCTGCGAAACAGGGGTGCCAGGACTTCCTTAGGGATGCGCGGATCTGAGTATACACGAATGTGCTTTTCTCTCGAGTCTGTGAAGTGATGGGGGACGAGGGGGGTCGAGGAAGCTTCGTCCTCCTGGGATGTAGCTGCGCTCCTGGCCCCGGGATCTGGGCAGCAGTTGACTGGCCTGTGCCGGGGCTGCCATCGATCGCGGAGGCTTTGCGGTCGCGGGTTGGTGCCGGCCCAGGCCGGGGACTGCGCCGTTGTGCTACCAGCGCCAGGAGTCTGAGGGAGCAGCAGAGGCGCGTCCACCGGCCCGGCTACAAGCTCAGCTTGTGTTCTACACCTGTTGATGGCATGTGTGTGTGAGCACGCGCGTATATGAGCTGGGTGTAGGCGAATGTGCATCAGTGTCGGCTTGCGTGTCCCCCCCGTGCACGTGTGTGCGCTGGAACTTGAGTGCACGCCTGTGCCAGTGCGTGTTCTCAGGCATGTGTCCCGCCTGAGACCACTCTTCTCCACTGACTGTTCCCGCTCTCCTTGACCTCTTCCCTCCTGCAGGTCCGAGGAGTCTGGGCTCCTGCTCCGTGGTTCCAGTGTCCTTGATATTCAGTTTAGCCCAGCTTGGCCGGTTTTGCACATTTTGGAAAGGATGGAGAGGGAACTGGTGGCAGCGGTCTCAGGCCTCCTTTGCCCAGCTCGCCCTGAGCCTGTAGGTGCCTCTTACTTCTGGCAGCCCTGCAGCGCCAGGCATCCTGGGCAGGGACAGTGGGACCCTCTAGCTGTGCAGGGGCTCCTGCTCCATCTCTCTCTCATATTTGTTTACTTGAAAACACTCTTCAGAAGTGGGAGAATTTTTCCATAAAGGCTTGCCTGGGGGTGTGTGTGGCCTTAGAACCCCCTCCCTGCTCCACACACACACACACACACACACACACACACACACACACATGCACACAGTTCCTGATTAGTGTCTGCCAGACTGGAGGCTGGCAAAGGTTCTGCAGTAGGCAGAGGGTCCTTTTGTCCTGAGTTCAGGGCATTGCATGCTTGGTAAACGAGGGTCTCTAATTATCGCTGATGGTGTCGAATGTAGCCTGCAAGGGAATCAGATTTTCCAAGTCTTACCTAGGATCACATGAGGACACCCAGGGTCTCTCTTTTTATAAGTTCAACAGATGGAATGAAAGAAGAATAGCTGGTATAAAAGGGTTCACTTTTAGGAATGTTTTTCCCTTTTTGAATACAACCAAAATGGATCTTTCCGTTGTGAAGAAAGAAACAATATCCTTTACAGGGATGAACATTTTCCAGTTTTTTTAGCCGTTCACTGAATTCAATGCTCTGAATGACTCAGATAGAGGGCAAACTACAGCCCCAGGGGCCAGGTTGGGGGCTGAGGTGAAGGAAACTGGTGGACCAGGTATACAAAGGCCATAGAACACGTGGAACCCATTTGTGATTTATAATAAGATGTATATATTTGGTCTTCCTCCAATTTCTGGCAAAGAGCTCTCCAAACTTGGAATTTCCTGAGTGCAGAGAGCAATAAAGGTGTCTTTTGTTATGTTAATGAGATTACTTTGCACCAAAATTGAGACCAGTTGCCAGGGGACCCAACCATGTGATTAGAGGGTTGGAACTTTCATTCCCACCCCCTGACCTCCAGGGAGGGAAGAGGGGCTGGAGTTTGAATCAGTTGCCAATGATCAATGATTTAATCAAGCAGGCCTATGTAATGAAGCCTCCATCAAAACCCAAAAGGACCAGATTCAGAGCTTCCAGGTTGGTGAACAGGTGCAGTTTAGGGGAAAGTGGTGCCTGGAGAGGGCATGAAAACCCCACACCCTTCCCCATACCTGTCCTAAGTATCTGCTTCGTATGGCTGTTCCTGAGTTATATCCTTTTGTAATAAACAAGTAATCTGGTAAGTAAAATGTTTCCCTGAGTTCTGTGAGCCAGTCTATCAAATGAATGGAACCCAAGGAGGGGGTTGCAGGACTCTCCCATCTATTGCTGGTGGGTCAGAGGCACAGGTGACAAGCTGGACTTGCCATCAGCTTCCCAGGTGCGTGGCGTAAGAGCACTGTTCCCTGACCCAAGGGAGGCCGGACTGGGCCAGGCCCCATGACACTTTCCCAAAAAGTGGTTGACAGGCTTAAAAGTAGAAAGAATACCTCTACAGTGTGAAAAATAGCATATTAAGAAACAAAAAAAGGAAATTTTTGATGCAAGAAACTTTGAATTCCTAAAGGGAAAGGTTAGGACTGGGCAATGTGTCTTATGGATTATGTGAAACTTAGAACTTGCCATGAAGCCTGATTTCGTACAACTTTAGGAATCAGGCCATCCTGGAAGAATGCTCTTCCGAAATTGTTGGCCAGGCATAACACAGCCCCTGTGTTTCCTTGACATCCCGTATGGTCCTGGCTGAACCTGAGCCACTCAGCTCCCAGGGCCAACAAGGTTACACGCCCTCAATCTGTGGGCCCAGATGCCTCGGACCTAACCAGACAACAATCAGCTCGCTGATTCTGATGCTGGTTCCATTCCTGGCTACACTCTAGAACCTGGGTTCCTCCACGTTGAGACTTTACTTTTCTTAGGAAAAGGAAGAAAGGAAAATTGGGAACCAAGGAAGACAAACAATACTGGATTCCTGAATTCAAAATGTGGCTTTTGTAAGCTCTTTCCTGTTAAACACATAGAAATTTAGCTCAAATAATAATAATAATACTTTCATTATATAAAATATAATCATTTAGTATTAAAATAATGTGATAGATGTATTATAATCATTAGTATCCATTAACTGTTTGTTATTAGTTTCGTTGGTAATTGACACCCCCTCCTGCAGTAAGGCCCCTGATCCCTCCCAGTGCTGAAGCTGTTCGTAAGGTAACCAGTGCCAGAAGATCCATCACTTGGAAACCTTGGTTAATAAGACTCAGCATTTGTTCCCTTGTGTCATCTGGTCCAGAATTACACTGGCTTCTGCTAAACATATTTGCTTCTAATGATTCCACAGGTATAATCAGTGTTGAAGGTGGGTATATCTGCTAGCTATCGCTACACAAGAAAACACCCCATAACTTAAAATGAGAACCATTTCTTTTTGCTCAAGGACTATATGCTGGTTGGTTATCTGGTGGTGCAGACCAGGCTTGCTGATCTTGGCTGGGTTTGCTTGTGAGTGCTGAGTGAATTGTGGATCAGGCATACACACAGGGAGAATGCCATGTGAACATGAAGGCAGGGATTGGGTGATGCCTGTACCTGCCAAGGAATGCCAAAGATGGCCAGAAAACCGCCAGAAGCCAGGGGAAAGAGCATGGAATGGAATCTCCCTCACAGCCTCAGAAGGAACCAACCCTGTGGACACCTAGATCTGGGACTGCAGGCCTGATAACCATGAGACAATACGTTTCTGCTGTTTAAGCTCCCCAGTCTGTGTGCTTTGTAATAGCAGCCCCAGAACTAGTGCAATCAGTAAGTTCTCTATGGACCAGGAAGGAATGTCAAGTTGAAATTCTAACATGAGTGTCCATGCGTGGCCCTCTTTCCATCCCAGGGCCCAAGTAACAAGATAACAACTGAATCCAGCGGCTGGAGGAGCTCAAAGAATCCCACCAGGGGCCTTTCAGCTGAGGGGCCGGGACAGTGGGCGAGGCACAGGGGGACATCTTTGAGCTCGGGGGGGAGATAGTTCTTCTCAGTCGCCCTGTGCCCCCTTGGGGAGGGGGCCTGGATTGCCACTGTCCTCCTCGTGCGCCCAGGAGACCTATGAGCACCGAGGTTTAGCCCCTCATCAAGGGAAGACGTTCCGGCTCATGCCACCTGGAACAAGCCTGCGGCTTTCCCCAACACCTGCAGTGCTCCCCTCCCAGTGGACCCCTCTGTGGAGGCGCATGGAGCCCTGGCCCTGAGAAGGCTCCTAGGGCAGTGGTCCTCATCTGCTCTGCCTACAGAACGTCTAGAGGCTGCAGACCTCCTGATTCCCAGGCCCCACCACCAGAGAAGTATCGTGGGTGTGTGGTGGTGACTGGGCATCTGTGTTTGTAAAATCTTCCCAGAGGACCCTGGAAGCAGCCCAGGCTGAGACGGAGAGAGGGCGGTGCCGCTCACCACCTGCTCCCTGGGGAGGGGGTCCGGGAGGGCGACAGCTGGGGTCCTCCTGAGTGTTCATCAGAGGGAGATGCCTGTGTGGCTGGGGTGTGTCCAGCCTCTGGGGTAGCTTGCTGCCATGGAAGTGATCCCACCCAGAAGTGTTTTATATGTGTGTGTGTGTGTGAGCCAGAGTGTGTGCGCAGGTGTCTGTGAGCGCAGCGGTGTGTGTGTGTGTGTGTGTGAGCCAGAGTGTGTGTGCACGTGTCTGTGAGCGCAGCGGTGTATGTGTGTGTGTGTGTGTGTGTGTGTGTGAGCCAGAGTGTGTGTGCACGTGTCTGTGAGCGCAGCGGTGTGTGTGTGTGTGTGTGTGTGTGTGTGTGTGTGTGTGTGTGAGCCAGAGTGTGTGTGCACGTGTCTGTGAGCGCAGCGGTGTGTGTGTGTGTGTGTGTGTGAGCCAGAGTGTGTGTGCACGTGTCTCTGAGCGCAGCGGTGTGTGTGTGTGTGTGAGCCAGAGTGTGTGTGCACGTGTCTGTGAGCGCAGCGGTGTGTGTGTGTGTGTGTGTGAGCCAGAGTGTGTGTGCACGTGTCTGTGAGCGCAGCGGTGTGTGTGTGTGTGAGTCAGAGTGTGAGTGCAGCGGTGTATGTGTGTGTGTGTGTGTGAGCCAGAGTGTGTGTGCACGTGTCTGTGAGCACAGCGGTGTGTGTGTGTGTGTGTGTGTGTGAGCCAGAGTGTGTGTGCACGTGTCTCTGAGCGCAGCGGTGTATGTGTGTGTGTGTGAGCCAGAGTGTGTGTGCACGTGTCTGTGAGCGCAGCGGTGTATGTGTGTGTGTGTGTGTGAGCCAGAGTGTGTGTGCACGTGTCTCTGAGCTCAGAGGTGTATGTGTGTGTGTGTGTGAGCCAGAGTGTGTGTGCACGTGTCTGTGAGCGCAGCAGTGGTCTGGTTTGAGGGTTGCGTGCGTGTGTGTATATTCATCCATCCACGTATCATTTAAAGTAAGTTATTAAGTAATGTGTATATTGCTATTTGATACCTTTAATCCTAAGAAAAATTCTAGAGAGAAAGAAAATGGGTGGGTCGTAGCTCTTTGGGAAGCAGAGGCACTGGGGAGGAAGGGGACCTGCTTACCTGAGTAGTGGGTTTCAGTTCCGGGCCAGTGCATGACTCGTTCAAACAATCCAATCGCGATCCCCCTTGGGACCCGGGGACAGCCCACCCTGTGGATACTATGACACCTGCCTCCCCACAGGCCTGATGGTCGACTCTGTTCCTGGTGGGGCCCTGCGTGGTGTCAGGTGTCCTCCTCCCAGGGCTGTGAGTAGGAAAGGCTGATAAATGCTGCCCATCTCACCTGCCCAGGCTGGGCGTCCTGTGTCTGGCTGTCCTGTAACCCTGGGGCAGGAGTCCCTCCCTGAGGGATGGAGCGAAGTGGAGGTGAGGAAATGCACATGTGCAGACCTCCTTTTCAGGTTTAGTTTTTGGTCTTTGGCAACTTTGTAAAGTTAACCAGAAAAATTTCCAAATGAGCGTTTCAAACAAATAGCAATTTTCTATGCCTCCAAGATCTGAAAATACACACTTATGAAATTATTGGGGTCTGATTTATGTTCTGGAGGGAACTTTTTGCCTAATTATTCAATGTTTTTTATTGTTCATGGACTATTCTGTTTTCCTCCTACTTCTTGAAGCAACTTTTCAATTTATGTGTTCCTAGAAAATAGTTAACTTCGTCAAGATTTTCAATCATTTTAGAATAGCTTCTTTTGCCCCTTCCTGTTATAATTAGCTACTCACTACTCATGATCAATTGTGAATAGTTATCTACTTACTGAGAATCCATCATGGAGCTTCCTTCTTCATTGAACTTATAACTCAGGGAAAAGACAAACTTTGAACTAGTACTTTCCAGGGAGGTTGCATTTTATGAAGAAGTACAGGAGGCTGTGTGAATGATGATGTTACCTCTTATTTTTCTGTACTTTTAGACTTGAGATATTTTTTAGGGGTACATCTATTAATGTGGGCTTCTTTGGAATGATTTTGCCAACACATCATTACACTGTTAAGGTAGATATATTGGTTTTTCCTATTTAACCTTGTAGGTTAAATTCCTCCCTAGTTTTGATCAGTAGACTTTTTATTCTCATGTGCATTTCCTCAGTTGTGAAATTCATTTTTCCCAATTTAATGCTTCTTAAAATGGGATTGTGTCTTATCACCTCAACATATATTTAACATTATAGAGTACCTTCCCAACCTCCTCCCTACCCTCTCTCCCATCACTAGTGTTACACTCCTGGTCCCATGGTATCCTAGCTCAGAGGGTATCTGACACCCCTCCAAGTCCCAATTCTGTCCCATCTGATGCACAAACCAGTCATCCACATGCTTTGTTGAGCATCTTCTGACATCAATTTGATCTTTCTCTTCTATTTCCTGTATTATGTGAAATGTGTTAAAGTTTACTTTTTGATTTTTTTTCAGGGTGCTGCTTCTACTTTTAACTTGTTCCACTTGCTGTGTTTATAATTCATTACTACATAATTTGTTTTCATGACCAACAAGTATTTGTTAAATGAGCAAATTATTCTCTATATTTTTTTATTTCCATGTTGATCTCTTATTTCTTCATGACTTTGTGTTTTTGTTTTAGAGAAGGCAGGTTTCTCCTTGGATAGGGGGTAACTAGAGTTGATGAAACTTTCTTCTGGCTCCTAAAGGAGGTCATTTCCACATAGACACTCTACCTCTGAGTCTCCCAAATGCTGTTTCCCTTCCACTGCTGTGCAGGGCCTTTTGTGCTCTGCTTCAGTCATGTATTTGATCTCTGTGTATCCAGAAGTGGGAGCTGTCCGCCACTCACGGTTGTGTGCGGCCAGGCTGGTAGGATCACCTGTGCCCTCATCTCTAGCCATCACTGTCACCCGTGATCTTCTTCCTACAAATACAGCTCGTTCTCCTCTGACTCCCACCTCTAACAAGCTTTCAGCAAGTGTACCTCTGCTTTACTGCCGTGACGTCTCCCCAGTACTCTGAATCATTCTAGAACATAAAACGTTTTCATTCCCAATGTTTTGCTGCTGCCAGTTTTTCCATCTCTGCCTCTGGAATTCACCTCACATGTCCCAGCCTCTTCTTCACGCCATCCTCCTGCATGCTGCTCGTTTGATTTTTCTGAATGGACCCTCTGAATGAGAAGGGTCATGGTGTACTTTTGAAGGAGTTTGCGTAGAGAGTCGCAGGATCAGAATCAGGAAATAGATGGTAGATGCCAACACTGTGGAGAGAGACCAATATGGGCTAATTTATCAGAAAACAGGTGAGAAGTGATGGTGGCCTTGACAAGCACAGTGACAATGGGGTTGTGGAAAAATGGACTGATGTTAAGTTTATTTAAGAAATAGGATTGGCAGAAGCTGGAAATTAGGCAATGCACACAAATGAAAACAAGTTGAGAGTAATCAAGTTATTTTAAGTAAGTGCTTCTGTGAATAGGACAGACAATAGTGAATGTAGGGCAGAGTGTTAGATTTTATGGGTTAGTAAAACTTCCAAATGAAAATTCTAAAAGAAACCCAACATGGGGTTGCCAGCCTTTCATTTTCCTAAGGTAAGATGAAATATGGTAAGTGTGTTATCTCAGAATTAAGACTTCTGTCTAAATTGAATGACTTTAACTTAATGAAATGCCCATTAGGTTGACCTGATTGTTTTCATTCACCACTAACCATCATGACTGTAAAACAATTAAAGAAATGAAATCATGACGAGCAGAAAGTGTTGAGTAAGGGAATATCCGTAGTGTTTTGACTTGACAGAGGCTATAAAGTTCAAGGAGAATCTGGGAGGCAAGAAAAGACACTAGAATGAATTCCATCTGGAAAAAAATCACTGATGAAGGCTCTCAGGACTGCCTCTGTGCTTCTCAGTGGTCTCCTGGATCCTGTTTCCAGAAGACATCTCCCTGGTTTTTATCCAGGAATCTTCCCTCCCGTCTTCCTGAGGTAGAAACAATTAGAACAAAATCCCTGCCTTGGCCACGTTTGCTAGGCAGGGCTGCCCTTGCACGGTGCACACATTCTGGGTCTACACCTTGACCCAGCACCTCCCACCTTTGCCTCAGGCTCAGCTCTTCCTTTGCATGTTCCGTGGACCTGGGAAAAATATCCCCCAGAGCTGCAGCCACCTCCCAAAGTCTAAGTAGGAAGAAGCCTGAAGCTTGGCACCTCTTGTTCTTGCTTGATCAGTAAAACATGAGTTGGCACTGGTGGAAGAAATAGAATGGCCTCACAAAAACATCTGCCTCGGCTGAAAGGCCTCCAAACCCACCAAATATTATAATACAAACCCCAAGTCCACCCAAACCCTCCTTACAAGTACACACTGCTCCCACAAATGAGGTCTATTTTGTAATTGTCAACATTCCCAGACATTAAATTTATCCCCCCCACACCCAAAGTTTTGTCCTTCCAGCCCTTTTGAAAGGGGCAGCACCTACACAATGCCACGGGGACAAACAAAATTAAGGGCACGTGCCCTTGGGGGTCTGGCACCTCCCAAGAGGGAAGAGGAAGGGAGAGATTATGGCGCCCATTTGCTCTTCCAAAATCACCAGACCTATGTCTCTCCTCCTCCTGGGAAGCATTGAGTGCAGAGGGAGTGGAGAGTCAGGAAGGCTGTGCTTCCCAGAGCTTCCTTCAACGTGGAAGGAGATGGGGAGGAGTATCCCCTTTCACAGGTGTGGGAAGGGGAACACAGTTCAGAATTACTCTTATTCCAAGGAATTTCTTGTTGTTTAACATGCCCTGTGTACAGACTGTGTCACTGTGTCAATGAAGCATGACAGTAACTGAGAGGTCGTTCCCATTAAATTTAGGAAAAAACGTAGCAACCTGAGTCTTGAGGAGGCACAAACAGAAAGGAAATTTAACCAGAACATGGCTTTTCAAACAGTATGAGGTGATGAGTCACTTTTTTTCTTCTCAAACTGTAGCAGACACACAAATACAAACTTTATATTCTAATAAAATAAGGATTACTAGAGCAATGAAATGAAGTAGACATACCATATCCAATCCTTTTTTAAATTCATTGATTCATGTGATAGTAAAAGGCTCTGAATTGCTTTGAAGGCTCCTGGATGCCACTTGCCACCTCTGCATTTTCCACGTCACAGAGCTGTAAGCATCAGTCCGCCACCCTTGAACGTTCTGGAGAGCAGCACAGCAGGAGTAGATACCAAGTGTGCCGTGCAGCCAGGGAGGGGTCCAGGATCCACCCATGGACCCGTGTCTGTCATCTCCGTGCCTGGTCTGGGCCACTTGGAGCGAGGCACCTGCAGCAAACATCTCACCCCATCTCTCTTCTTGCCCATTTCCCTTCTGTAAAAGTCAGTTTTGTTCTTTTCCAATGTCATCCTTCTTTCCCCCCCCCACCCCGATTCCCTTTATCTTTCAATATTAATTTTGCCGGGAATCCTTCAGTAAATTCCTGATTGCAGCCCTAACAGGGGCTGTCTCCACTCCTTCCTCCCATGCCAAGAATCGCCCTCTGTCCTTACCATCCTGTTAAGATGCTCCTTCAGCCTCTTTCCAGCTGACCTCGGCTCTCTGGGCCTCAGTTTTTTTACACAGCAACCAGAGTGACAGCAGCGGCTTGCATATGTGTGAGGGCTCCATGAAATAATCTAAACACACAGCACAGAATCCCTGCACCCCTCTTTGTCCCCCTGATACCACAAGGACTGGAGCCAACACGGAGCAAGTGTCCTCAAGGAAGACGACGGAAGAATTGAACTCAAGTCAGACTATCTTTGGGGAGGGATACCAGGAGCAAATAGTGCACATTTGACAAGGTATTTCTGTTCCCCACCTTATGACAAAGTTGACTTGGATAGAATGTCCAAACCACAGTGCATTTTTTCTTTCAAACATGGCACTCTGTGATCTGGCATTTGCTTTGGCAGAGGAGAGGTCCAGAGGCAAATTCAGTCTTATTTTCTTGGTGGCCTGTTTGGCTCTTCAGCCTGGATTCTCATGGAATCATCATGTGTCTTTGTCTTATGTTTTTTACAAGATGTGGCTGGCTGTGCATTTTGTCATTAATTTTGCCTGGAACATCATAAATGTACAGATTTTTTTCAGCTTTGAAGAGATCTAGATACCTATGTATTTATTATTTGGAAGATATGATATTACATGAGTAGAGTTTAGCATTAAAATAGGTAAATAGAGAGCTTAGGTAACTGCTTACATTACAAAATGACAAAGACCATTATTGAAAAATAAAGTGTATCGGCATATGTATGTCTGACTAAATAAGATTGATAAAAATTCTATTCTACTGGTAGTATTAACATAGACTGCTTTCTTCATGACTTTGAATATCAGAGAATTAAGCTAAAATCCTTTTGAAAAGTTAAAAGTAAATAGTGGTGGTAAAAATAAAGAGAATACATGGGAAGAGAAAAGTAAAGAGATTTTGAGTACATGGAAAAAAACCCAGAGAATAACAACAGAAAAATGAAAATCAGAAAATATAGGTGTGACAACAGAAGATGTAAAAGAATTATATCAACACTCACAATAGGTTAAATTTGCTTATTATAAAACAAAGTCTTAGATTTCGTTATGGACCTAAAACTCAATCACATACTCTTAAAAGTGCATACATACTGCAAAGGAAAATTGATATAATGAATTAAATATTAAATTAATATAAACTTAAAATATTTGTCAGGTAAGAATAATAAAATGGAGAATCCCAGAGTGCATTTCCTATCCTACCTGAGACTTTATTTTCCCATCTGTGTAATGGACATGATAAAACCAGAACCTACTGCAGAAGGTTGATATGAGGACAGACAAAGTTAATATTTATAAAGAACTTAGAACAATGCCTGGAATGTAGAAAATGATGTAAAAGTTTAATAGTACTTTAACTTAAATGCATTTTAATGCATGTAAATGAAAAATAATGCATATTATTTTGAAAAAATAAAACAAATGAAAAAAATAGTTGGCAATATCAGATCAGTAAAGACCAAGTTCAACATGAATATCATTTCCTTTGCTTTAAGTCTTGCTTCCAAATCCAGTTGATTTACATGGGAAATAGTTACAGTGATCCTTCCAGAATAAAGATTGCATCTCTTGAATAGAGTTCAGCGTTTCTGCAGACCCAAGACCAAGAACTGCACAGCCAATCTGATGTGACAAATTGGATTTGTTTTTCCCATATCACATCTCATTTGTAAAGACTTGGATAACTGGAAAAACTGCCCCTCAGACTCACACAAATTACAGAGGAAGAGAATCCAGTTTTTATCTTTGCAAAAGGGAAAAGTATGGATAATTTTCAGAGATAAAGAATCTCATCTACAATGTTGCAAACACCACAGTTTGTGCTGTGCTTAACGCCCTGGGTCTGGGTCAGATTCAAATGGGAAACCGTGCCTTGGACAACTAATTAACAACATGATTCTGTTATTGAGCAATTTTATTTCAGTTGTCTCATTCTATCTTCATGAGATGAAAAAATCCAAGTTCCCAAATTACATAATTCCAAATCAGTAACCACGTGACACTACTTTACAGACAGAAACCAGAGTATTTATCATTACTTTATTAAGGTTGCTTTTATGAACAAAACTAGTTGTGGGTCTGTAAAATCACTAAGATACAAAAGTTTCCATTGATTCCTGATAACTAAACAATCATATCTTTGGGGAAATTTGAGTTCACAATTGTTACCTCTTAATAATTCAAATAAAAGCTTCTCACTCTCTAACTTTCTCTACCTGTTCCCTCAAAAGAACCGATGACTTTGGCTAATGTCTCTGAAAGGTCTTTAAGCCACATCCAGTGTGATAAGCATACAAATCTGATAGCATACTTCAATACAATTTGGGATTCAAATATAAACTCAATATATAATAATGAAGGCCAATTAAATCAATGGAAATGTAGATTCTGCTTTTTCAAACTGCCTCAAACATTTGACAGGCCTCTCTTAGCAGGGACAGGCATGGGATTAGACACTGAGAAGTCCCTTTGTAGAAGAAAAGCACTGTTGATCAGTCTTGGGAAACATCGTTCTCATGTTTTCCTATCTTTCCATGGCAGAAGGTTTGCTCACAAACACCTCTCTCAGAACAGATAATCGCGTCCTATCTGCTCACCCGGCTTTATTCTCTTCTTCCTCTTCCTTTGCCTGGTACCGCAGCCTCTGTTGGCCGGGTGGCTTGCTTATTGATCACCTTTTCTCTGGAATGCCATGCTCACTGCTATCTCTCCCACCCAGAGGGGCCCAGCACACCATAGGGTTCAATGCCTGTTAGTTACCTGGATGGTAGAACAGATCTACTTTCAAGTTTCCTTTTACCTTTTATAGTTCTCAGGAAAATCCATGATTCTCTCCCTCCTGAACAGTCGAAGAAGAGCTGGTATCTTCCAGCCTGTCCTGAAAAACTCCAAACTCTGCCCCAGTGATAGGCGGAAAGTACAAGCCTTCTGTGTATATTTCAGCATGGAAATTGTTGGAAGGATGACATTATTTTTCTGCCCAGAGACGGAGCAGCTGGCATGGAAGAAGTTGTCTTCCCAGGTGGAATGCTTATAAACTGAGGACATTTAACCTCTGTGTCCTTTCTCTCCTACATATGCTCGGCAGTGGGCACAGAGAGGAGAATCTGAAACTTTGTGTCTTAGAACACGGAGTGGATTTAAACCTCTCAATTCAAAATCTGCCCACATATTTAAAAAGATTTGGGCTTCTTCTTTGTCATGCTTCCGGGTTAGACAGAAGAGGAAAGGTTGATCAGATTCCAGGAAAGCATCTAAACCAGGGTGGCTCAGGGGCTGGTTGACCTCAGGGGTCACCTGGCAAGGGGACGCCAGCGCTCAGAGCTGGGCCACGCAGACCTCAGATCAATTCAGAGCAACCTGGCAAAGCCAAGACAGGCTCTAGGGCTGGAACAAAGAGCACAGAGGCAGATGCTAAGAGCAAAGGCCCATCGGAAGATCAGAGCACAGGGCAGGTTTAACAAGAGAGCCCAGGGGCCAGGTGGAGATGATAGCTATGAAAGGAAGAGTTTCTGCCCTTTGAGATGCTGTGAGAATCTGAGGAAGCAGCAGTTGGGCGTCCCCTACACTTAGAGACTTCTCCTCCTGTTGTATGCCTTCTGATCTAAGCACCATGTGCGGTTTTTGATACAAGTGCCAACAAGCTGGGGACTCACAGTCATACAATAAGATAGGTTTGCAATTCCATAATAAAATCTCCCTCCCTAGATTCACGCCCAAACGTGGCACCGAATCACAGAGTACACAATAGCGTGGGTGCAGTTGTCAAGAATTCCTGCCCAGTTCCGTGAACCCGTTATGTTTATAAGGATCTGGACGTGGACTTGATCACACTTTCCCGGCCAGTTCAGGTTTACCTTTCCTTAGGAGCCCGTGGAAAGTAGGCACGGGGAGGTTCCTCTGTATGTCCTAGAGTTTGCTGTAAAGTGAAAGAAATGTGCGTGTGATGAGCTTTGGGTTAAGAGAGAGGCAGTAAACAGAGAGAGGCTGTCTTTACTGGGGAGAAAGCTACCAAACTGAGCTCCGTTATGGCGGCTCGTAGCTTGTAGCTGAAAGAAGTGGGAAGAACAACGCGTGAAGAGTGTCTGGGATCTCACCCAGATCCTTTAATTGGCCTCCAGTCCCTGCACACATGGCCACCATCCAAAATACCCCGCTTCTGGCCTGCGTGTGACTCCCAGGCTCAAGTCTAAGCCATCTGCCTTAACTCTCAGCCTGTTCCCATGGTTCCTGACCCTGGTCGGGTCGGGGTCCTCAGAAGCAGCCCCTACACAGCCTCCTTCATCCCTCTCTTTGCACTCCGCCCAGGTCCTCTCTGACTCCCACCAACAATCACTACCAGATGATGAGGTCCAGCCTGACTCACAAGCCTGCCTGAGCCCCAGGCACCTCTCCTCGGCCCCTGGGTTCATTCCAGCCCTCGCCCGCCAGCCGCATGCCAGGTAATGTGATTTTGTGAGCTTGAGGAGACAGAGGAAAACGTGCATGTCCTTGACCCCGGGGACTTTAACTCCCCTGTCCTCCCATTGTTTCTCCTTCATGCCACTTAACAATGAGTGTTGCAATCTTTTCTGTATCAAAGAAATTCCATTTATTGACAGTAACTAAGGTGCTTAGATGGGGACCTGATTTTTCCCTCACCCTCCCCTGCAGCCTCCCAGACTGGGTGTGCATTTTACAGGTGGTCCTGCCGCTGCCTGGGAGTGAGCAGGCAGGCTGCCACCTGGCCCCGCAGGATGGCCACGCATTGCAGAGCAGACCGGTCAGTGCAGGTCGGAGGAGTTCCCCTGGGCAGCACTCACAAGAGGCAGTGACTTCATGCATATTCCTGACAACCGCGTCCCTCACTTCTCAATGACATCACTCATGTCCAGAGAGCACGCCATTCTGCCGGGGCTTCATCCCAGCCGTGTCCCGGGGACATGCGTGGCCAGACCTCTGAGCACCCTCTGGAGTGGTGCCAGGTGGCCGGCGGTCTACAGGACACCCTCCTCTGACACCCCTAGCTCCAGGCCTGCGTCCCCACTCAGTCCTGCATCCTGCACCCTCTCTCAGCCTTGGCGTTTAGCCACGTGCCCTGCCTGCCGCAGCCTGCAGGACTGCAGATGTGTCCTCTGGCACAAGCCTGTCTAGGGGCCTCAGGAGGCGTGACCTTGAACCACCCGGTACTTGCCCTTGCGCCAGCGCGGAGGTGGCGGAACCGCCTTGTCTCTGGAGCATCCTGGGAGGCAGGTAAGGGGGCGGCTCAGAGGCTGTGGACGCTGCCAGGGGTCAGGTTCAGGAATTAGAAGGGACACAATCTAGCCTGAAAGGCATCTAGTAGTTTGAACTCTAGACAAATCTAAATGCAGTGTCCTAGTGTTCACAGCATGACCTGGGGAAGGGTCACACGGGTCTCAGACACGCAGGTTTTCATGAATATTCAAGTTGCTAGAACGGGTCTTGGAAGTCGAAGGCAAGGGAGAGGAAGTGTCCTCCCCAGGTGTGCCTGCAGAGATGGTGCAATAGGTCAGGGCTGTCTGGCAAATGCCCTGACGTGCTGGGGTCCAGGTGGCCCAGGTCTGTAGGTGAGCCCTCACCTCCTGGAGTTCCCATGGCAGCCCTCCCACCCCAGGCTCTTTCTCTTTATCTCATCTGCAAACAAGAATGCCTGCCCCTGCTTTAACACGCAGAGCTGCATAAAACCCCTGCAACTGGCAGGTGGCTCCGCAAATCGCTGCAGTGGCTCTAGTAGGGATGTGAGAATCATTTTTCTGTACAGGGGCGGCCGTAGGAGGGCAGCGCTGGCTGCTGCCCCGGCCCCGCCCCACCCCACGCTTACCACAAGGAGAAGCAGAGGGAGCGGCTTCCCAGGGGAGGACGTGAAGCGGCGGGGTGACCACAGCAGCGCTGCCTCCCCAGGTCACCGTGTGGGTGAGGTGTCCCCCCTCCCCAGGGAGGAAGAGGGAGGAACGGGGAGAAGCTGGGTGTGTTTTGTCCACACCTGTCCTCCTTGTAGATACGAGGAATAGGTCCTCAGGTTACCCAGCAACACACAGCGTTGGTTCTCCCAATCTGGTCGATTTCAGATGAGGTCGGCGGCCATCAGAGGTGCGGCTGCCCCCGGCGAGCGATGGACAGGTCTGTGTCCACCGCTTGAGGCCGTTTCCAGATGTGCCCCATCTCTCCTCCGGTCTCCCTGAGGCCGCTGTCCCCAGAAGGGCGATGACACAGGTCAGGCAGCCCTTTAATTAGATTTCCTTCCTATCTGGCAGGATTCGATCATGAGGCGGAAAGCACACAGTGATTTGAGCAGGAGGAGATTAACATAAGGAGCTGTGGACGCATGATGCAGTGGCGGCATGTGTAAAGAGGACTCCGTGTGTCACCCTTGGGCCGAGGAGGGAGCGACGTGGAAGGGGTTTTTCCCCCAAGGCTGGGATTCCAACCTCCTCAGAGAAGGAGAGGATGCAGCCCTGGGGGGTCGGGGAGTTTGCTGTGCTGTCCAGGCTGCATCTCTGGCCCTGTAATGGCACGAGGCCCCGGTTCCCGTGGATGCACTCGCTCACCCAGACTCCCACCTGCCTGTGCGGGACGCCACATTCTGGGGCTCTGCAAACGGAAGCCGCAAAGTATAACAATTTGTGATTCATTCATTCACTAGCATCTCCTGAGCCCCTACTGTGTGCCAGGGCTTTCTCTGTGCAGAAGTGATCAGTGAATCCAGAGTCAGTGGAAGACCGTGGCCCGGTGCAGGGAGGTGTATGTGTGTTTCTTGAGCCCATGGATGGGTCACGGCCTTACAGGACGTTAGTGTCCTCACAGCTTGCTGCTGTAGCCCTGAATGCCATTCACAAGGAGGCTGGGGCCGCCTGCCCAGCACCACCCCTATGCCTGCACCAGACACCAGGTGACAGGAGGCTCTGGGACCAGACCGCCAGGCTGGCGTCCTGGCTCTGGGATTCCTGGATTTGTGGCTATGGGGGAATAGCTGTCCTTCTCTGGGCTGGTGGCAAGCTCTCAGAGCAGTGGATAAGTTTCCTGTTGCTGCTGTAACAAAGGACTAGCTGCGTGACCTAGAACAACACACATTCATTCTCTCACAGTTCTGGAGGCCACAAGTCCAAAGTCAGGTTCACTGGACTGAAATCCCTCCACTGTTGGCCTCTGGTCACATGGCCTTTTCTTCTTCCATGTTTAGTCAAATCCCTCACTTCCCCCTCTTTTAAGGACATCAGTGTTTGCCTTTAGGGCCCATCCGAATAATCCAGGATCATCTCCCCATTTCAAGATCCTTGACTTCATCACACCTGCAAAGACCCTTTTCCCTTACAAGGTAACATTCACAGGTTCCAGGTATTAGGACTAGAAATCTTCGGGGCCATTATTCAGCCTGCTACAAGCTGTGAGTGCTAAACGTGTTATCTTTATTCTTTGTATTACCTGTGGTTTAGCAGGGCACAAGTGTTTTTCAAAGGACTGCAATTCCCGTCCAACACCTGCTTCTGTAGATTCCCTGTCTGCCTCCTTCAGGCAAAGGACGGTGGCGGGGCCATCTAACAGTACTGCATGTGACCCACGCTGGGTTAGAGCCAAGGGCACACCTGTGAGGCCAGCACAGCCTGAGTCACGAACCCGCAGGGCTCACAGGAGGTTAGGGGCCCGCTGGGCTGCTCACTGAGGTCTGCACACCGGAGTGCTCTTGGCCCCTGGACCGGTCACCTGCGCTGCTGGGCCACACACGGAACCTGGAGCTATAGGGGAACATCCCCTGGGTCATCCTTTCTCCTCCCGAGCTTGGGTCTCAGAGGGAGACAGCTGGAGATCTGAAGTTAGGTTTTCTACAGAGTAGGTGGGTGCAGATGAGGGGTCAAGTGGGGATTTATTCATACTTATGTGGAGAGTCCGACGCACATTCACACTCACACTCACACAGCCATCCTCAGAGGTTGTTCCGTCCCTCCAACAGGGACAGAGCCCACCCCACTAAGGGACAGAACAGGAAATCGACTCTGGAAAAGGGACCCCCAAGAGGGCGCAGAGCACACCAGGATGCTCTCTGTAAGCTGTCAGCATCAGCACCAGGAGGGATCTAAGAGGTGAGGGGTTGGGGAGGAGGTGGCCAGCCAGGGAGGGCCGGCCACACCCCTGATGTCTGGACTCCTGCCCCTGAGGGAACCCTTGGTGGCACTGGCTGGGAGCCGCAGGAATTTGAGAGCCTTATCAGGGATGGAAGTTGGTGGTCAGCCTCTGCCGATCACCTCCAGGCCCGGTGGGCGGACACAGGAATTCTGAGCTAATTGGGTGGGACCACCCAGGCCTTGGAGCTGAAAAGTGCCGGCTTAGTGGACCGTGCAGCCTGGGACCTGAAACATGACACACACGCTGAGCAGTGATGCTTCGAGTGAGCATTGAAAGGGCATTCTGGGGACAGTGGCCACCAGAGCCCTGTGTTAAAGGCGAGAGCCAAGTTCTGGGGGGAGAAAAGGGTTTTTCCCAGAACTCTGAAACCTGGGCTGTAATCACTTAAAAGCAGAACACAGAGGCTTCAGCCTGGACTTTGTTATAAGCGGCGAGCAGGGAGGATCCAGAATTTGATCAAGAAGCGTTCCTACACCCTGGAAGGGGATAAGGACCTCTCCTGGTTAGTGGGGAAGCCGGAGGGGGTGGCCTAGTGGCCGGTGGGGCAGGAGGGAACTTCACCTCTAGTTGGGCTGGTTTTATGAGACACCTTGCCGTCAAAGCTGCCCGGGTCATAGGAGAAATAGGGGTGCCCAAGAAGCCCAGGATTCCAGAGCAGAAGGGGCTCCCTGCCCATTCCTTCAGGAACTCAGTGCGGGGAGGGGTCTGCCTTACACAATGGCTCCTAGGCCCCTGAGCAGATGCCACCCCAGGGGGAGGGAGGGGGACCCTAGGGGAGTGAGCGACCCCAAGGAGCCGGCTGCTTATTTCCAGCTTCCATTGCTAAGGCACCTGTGATGCGGGTCGAGAATTCACTCCGGTTTTGTGTTTGTTTGCTTTTGTCCTTGCTATTAACCAGGGAAACTGAGGGCTTATACTGAAGGTGAACTCAGATTCAGAGGAAAAAGAAAGGCACATACTGAGTGAAGTAAGTCAGACAGAGAAAGACAAATATCATATGATATTGCTTATATGTGGAATCTAAAAAAGGGTACAAACGAACTTATCTACAAAACAGATATAGAGTTACAGATGTAGAAAACAAATTTACGGTTACGAAGGGGTAAGGGGGGAGGGATACATTGGGAGATAGGGACTGACATATACACAGTACTATATGTAAAATAGATAACTAATAAGGACCTACTGTATAGCACAGGGAGCTCTCCTCAATACTCTGTAACGGTTTATATGGGAAAAGAATCTAAAAGAGAGTAGGTATATGTTTATGTATAAATGATTCACTTTGCTGTACACCTGAAACTAACACAACATTGTAAATCAAATATACTCCAATAAAAATTAAAAAAAAAAAACAAAAGACCTAGAGGGGTGGGATAGGGAGGGTGGGAGGGAGGCTCAAGAGGGAGGGGATATGGGGACATATGTATGCATATAGCTGATTCACTTTGTTGTACAGCAAAAATGAACACAACTTTGTAAAGCAATTATACTCCAATAAAGAGGCGAAAAAAATATAGAACATACTTGATGTGAATATCTTGATGTATAACAACACAATTAGTGACTTTGCTGAAATAAAAATATGAAAAATAAAATTCATGGAATAAATACGTACTAAAAAAACCCAGAAAGGCACATTTCCTCTGTACAGCTTGGTTATTTCTGTTCATTTTAAACGTGCTATGCAGAGGTCCAGCTGACCCGTGGGTACTGGACACACAGCCCCTGGACACCCTTGGAGCCCCCATCTCAGGACCTTCAGACGTCCAGCCTGGGTGCTCTGCCCCGAGGGCAGGGTCAGAGGGAGGGAGCCCTGCTCTGTTGCTGGCCTGGGCCTGGACAAGGAGAGGCCTGGTGGAGCCCATGCTCTCTGTGGTTGTCTATACGGCCCCTCTGGACTTTTTCCTCTGGAATGTCCTTTTGTATCTGTAGAGCATTAAAAGACACGGTGGGGAGATGTACAATTTGGCTGCTCACTGACTTTTTTTCCTTTTCCATCTTATCTCCTATTTCTGAACTCTGTTGACTTCCCAGAGCACATACTTGAAAAAGGAATGTTCCCAAGGACACCCATTGGGACATTACATGCTTTTCTGCCTTTTGGTGCAGTAAAGAGAGGTTGTGAAAACATGATCTGTGGAAATGCCTTTCTTCTCGGGGACCTGGCCCTTGGGTACTAGTCTTCCCCTTTCAACAATTTGCAGAGTCGGCATATAATTATATGATCCTTTTATCTCTGCAGTAGGCTGAACTGTGGATTATTGGTAAGTACAAAATTCTCCCTAAGACTTGGTACATTTCAACAGATCTTTTCTAGAATTTTGCAACATGCTTCTGCTGCCATATGCCTAGCTTGCCAAGTGAGTTAAATATAAAGTACGGTTGTCCTTTATCCTCTGTATCCTCTGTAATGGTGTCTACATGTCTTTCCAGCAAATGCAATCCTCCTAGAGTGATCTGCTTCCCTGGGTTTATAACTGTCCCATATGGGAGATTCTGTTGTATAAATTCTACCTCCTGAATTGCTTTTTTTTGTATCAACTTACCAGCTGTCTTAAAATTTTACTTTTGGTTCTAGAGTAAAAAGAACTTCACACTGCTCAGTGAATATATGTAATAAACTAGTTTCCAAAATTGGAATATCACACATTTACCTTGGATTATTGTTGTGCTGTAGCCTTTAAGCTTTAATGTAGTTTTGAAAATTTAATTATTTGGCATAAGTCAATAAATTTCAGATTTCTCTGAGAATACTTTTTTAAAAAAAATTTAACACCATTTTAAAGAGTCTAATTAAAATTATTGTGAGTTTGGTGTCATTTTTTAATGTGGAGCATTGCCAGACAAAAGTAAGCTTGTGAAAGCAGTATATTTGAAGGAACGGCACTCAATTTCCCAAACAACCCGGAAATCTGAGGATAACAGTGATTAAGGTTTCTTTAACCCAGATTGTTAAACCCACAAAATAATCACCTGGAATTAAATAAAAGTTAACTATTAAATAAAAGTTTGACATTGTTTATTCTTTCCTTAGTTTAGCTACAATTGTGTATAGCAAGTCATGAAAGGTAAATCTTGGCCAATGGACAGACAGGTCCTGCTCCTTCTTATGGGGGATGCTTTGCTCCTGGAACCGAGAAACTTCCTGGAATGGCCTGGATCTCTCTTCTTCTTGGTTACATTTGGTCTCCTCTGTGTGTCTTTTGGGTGCAATTCCCTCTTCCAGGAAAGTGAGACTTGGGCACTGACCTGAACTAAGCTTGGTTTCTAGGAATCTGGGGTTGGGTTTAAGGTGATAGAGGAATTTTCTCTATAGCCTTTATTGAGCCAAAATGCAGGATTTGATCAGAGGGAAAAAAAATTAATCCTGGGGAGAAACCTAGCAAGACACCCAGCTGGATCCAAGTCCTTGGGTCACTGGAGGGCTCCACCAGGTGTTCTTGGAAGCGAAGCTCAAGTCTTGACCACAAGTTAGGGAAGAGGCAGCATGAAGGACCCCAAGTAGACTCAGAGAGCCAGGGCCAGGGATGTGGCTGACATCCTCAGAGCCATTGCTGTTAACATCAATCAATTGCTCCTGTGTTCATGCCCTGGGTGCACTGAAAAGCCAATGCACATATGCTCTCTGATGTAGGGAGGCTTCACCTAACTAATAGTATTAGTTTCCTCAGGAAATTCACAGCATCCTGGGTGAACCCACAGAAAACAAAATTCACTCTGTGTTCCATTCTACCCACCTGACAGCGAGAGTGACAATTGATATCCTTCCCCTAATTGCAATGTCAAACACTGGATATGGTCCAAAAGCAGATTTGGTAAAATTCTTTTTGAACTTCATGAGAGGCTAAGCAATCATTTGTTCCACCTGGTCAACACCTAGTTCGTTTTTACATCATCTCAAAAGCCAAAAAAACCTTTGGCTACGAAGCCTGGGCTCTTTTCTCTATGCTAGAAGACTAGTGGTTTGGGGCAAAGATCATTCCAGAATTGTTCTTAGTGAGCACAGCCTCAGAATACAGGGCCTGGGAAGGTGGTAACCACACGACACAGTGTCTTTTGAAGGAATGAGCACAATAAATGTTCTCTGTAAGTGCAAGTGTCCATATGTCACCCCTTTACTCCACCGAAACCGTACGTAGTTATACCCTAACGCATTCAGTTTGAGCTAAAGGGAAAATCCCTCCTGAAAAAAAGAACAAGCAAGTCCCCGATGCCTGTGGACCATTTCCCAGGTGGAAGCAGCACAGTGGAGGTGGAGTAGCGATTGTTATTCCACATTCTCACTTTCCGCTTGAGTAGAAACAATGTGTGAGGCCTCCTGTCACGTGTATCTTACAGCTTTGAAATTGCAACATGGATTAGTAGACGTGATAGAAAAGATACAATGACCATGAAATGCCTGCATGAAATTTCAGTATTATTACTGTTTGAATTTGGATAAACTGCCATTGTTAAAAGGTAAACAGTTCTTGTTTTCAAGCACGGGGAACTGAAGAGTGCATTTGGATCATTCACTTATTTATTCATCCAAAAAGCATTTATTACATGCTTACTGTGCACCAATTATGGTGCTGGAAGCTGCAGGACAAGAGTAAACCAGACAGAACAGGTTTCTGCCCATGGTGCTCTCATTTTCAGTTAGAAGATTTTAGAGAATTCGGATGGGGGTGGCTGGCGAGGTCAACGGATCAGGAGATGATAGTCATTGTAAATAGAGTTTGTGACTCACAGATCCGGAGAGGAGGACGCAACACATGACGGGGGGCCACACAGGGAAGCACCGGGGTCAGTTAGGAGGCAGAGGAAGTGAGGGGTCAACGTGGACAAGAGTCTTTATTGTGGTTTCCACAGGAAGAAACAAGCTAGGCTCTGTAGGCAGTTTTAGGATTGGGCTGATTTGAATAATTTCAGGGCACTCTGTTTGTAGTTGTCTGGTACCTGGTGTGTCTAGGGCAGGGAAAAGCATCCCAAGTGTAAGTTCCCCATACAGGGGGTGGCTGGGGCATGGGATCCAAGTGCACTGGTCTGCATATGAAGGGCCTGCTTGCAGGTGTGTGCTCACTATCTCTTGGAATTGGCTGGCTCTGCAAGGGGCAGTGTCTCCAGGGTTAGCAAGGCCTGAATGTCAAAGCACCAAACATACAGAAAATGAAAAGTCACGGTTAATAAACCTTCTTTTCTCTTGGCACTTATCCTGCCATAAATTCTTTTTTTAAATTGAAGAACAGTTGATTTACAATATTGTGTTAGTTTAAGGTGTACAGCAAAATGATTCAGTTATACATATATATACATCTATATTCTTTTTAAAAATTCTTTTCCATTATAGTTTTTTACAAGATACTGAATATAGTTCCCTGTGCTACATAGTAAGCCCTTGATGTTCATCTATTTTACAGATAGTAGTGTACATCTGTTAATCCCGTATGCCCAATTTATCCCTCCCTCTTTCCTCTTTGGTAACTGTAACTTTGTTTTCTATGTCTGTGAGTCTATTTCTGTTTTGTAAATAAGTTCATTTGTACCATCTTTTTAAAAAAATCCACATATAAGTGATATAATGTGATATTTGTCTTTGACTTACTTCACTTAGTATGATAATCTCTAGGTCCATCCATGTTGCTGCAAATGGCATTATTTCATTCTTTTCTTTATGGCTGAGTAATATTCCATTGTATATATGTACCACATCTTCTTTATCCATTCATTTGTCAATGGACTTTTAGGTTGCTTCCATGTCCTGGCTATTGTAAATACTGCTGCTATGAACACTGGGATGTGTGTATCTTTTCGAATGAGAGCTTTCGTCTTTTCCAGATATCTGCCCAGGAGTGGGATTGCTGGATCATATGGTAGCTCTATTTTTAGTTTTATGAGAAACCTCCATACTGTTTTCCATAGTGGATGCACCAATTTACATGCCCATCAACTGTGTAGGAGGGTTCCCTTTTTGCCACAACCTCTCCAGCATTTATTATTTGTAGACTTTTTGATGATGACCATTCTGACCAGTGTGAGGTGATACCTCGTTGTAGTTTTGGTTTGCATTTCTCTAAAAATTAGCGATGTGGAGCATCTTTTCATGTGCTTATTGGCCATCTATGTGTCTTTTTTGGAGAAATGTCCATTTTTTTATTGGGTTGTTTTTTTTTTTGTTATTGAGTTGTATGAACAGTTTGTATATTTTGGAAATTCAGCCCTTGTCAGTTATATCATTTGCAACTATTTTCTCCCAGTCTGTAGGTTGTGTTTTTGTTTTATTTCTGGTTTCCTTTGCTGTGCAAAAGCTTATAAGTCTGATTAGGTCCCATTTATTTATTTTTGCTTTTATTTCTATTGTTTTGGAGACCTGCTATAGATTCTTGGTTGTTAACTTAGCTAATTCACTAACCTCCTTAATAAAGGGGTGCTTTCTTGTTCAATTTTGTGTATTTTGCAACATCCTCTAGTGTTGAATGCTTATTGTAAATATTCAATGATATTTGTTCACCAAAATACAGCACAACAGACATTTTCCTTGGGATGTGGCAGAGAGGAGAGAGCAGCAGAGAAGAGGAGAGCGATTATAAAGTGTCTCAGGCCCAGGGGGACCGATAACTCAAAGTAAATAGAATGTGCGTACTTAGTCTGCAAGACTCACCATCTGACCTGTAAATGAATCGAATGATCTACTAGTAATCGTCTAGTGTACTGAAGCTCTAAAGAAAACTTCACAAAATGCAAAAGTATTAGTAAATCATAAAAGAGCTGAAGGATAAACCCTTCTACCTTTCCTTCACCTGGTATTTATTTTCATGTCCTCATTTTTAGCACCTCCTAGAAAAACCAATTATAAGTTGATTACCGTACAAGCACATGAGGCTTTTATGATTAAGTAGATTGCATATGAAATGCACATTTATTTTACAGGTGTGGGTGTGAGTATTTATGCTTACTAAATTCCCTCCCTCTTGGGCATTTGGGGAATGGCCTGAGGTTGGTGGCAGGGCTCACACTGCTGAGATGGTTTCGGGACACAGATGCAGGGTCAGGGACCCAGAAAGCCGTGAGCCTCTGGGAAGTTTGCCACAGTTTTACTTCAAACCAACCTTTCAGATTAGATTTGCAGATGCCTCTTTTCCTCAGTGGGGGATTCGGAGGATAATGGACTATTTGTACAGTATGTGTTAATCTAATGATCTATCTCCATTTAACAACTTCAAAGCAAAATAAACACAAGACACTCATTAATAGTTACAAGTGAGGCGTAAATCTGGCCAGGCAATTTTAACACCGAGACTTGACTACAAGCTGCTTTTGGAAAGTGGTTGTCTCTGCTCTGACTTGACATAATCCAGAGAGATATCTTTCAACTTTCCTCTTTGAGCACAGGAATTTCAGGAATAAGTACAGCAGCAGCTTTCAGTGGAACTGTCCAGACTACAGAGCTAATGAGGCCAAGGCGGTTGTTTTCATACAGCAGCACAGTTTACTGGAGCGGTCCTCTTGCTTTACTGATGAACACAGTGAGCTTTGTATAAATGTCTCTGCACAGACACAATCCAGGGCACACTCGTGACATCAGTGACAGAGCCAGGGAGGTGTTGCCGGTGGTGTCATGGGTTCTAAGCTCCTCTCACAAGCTTCCATCTTTTAGATGGACAAGCAGACCTCCTCTTTGGCAATGTCATCTCTTCCATCTGTGCTCTGCAAGCCGATCCCCTTCCTCTCCCAGCTTCCTCCGGACCCTCGCTCCATCAATATCTATGTTGGCTTTGAATCTCCCACATCTTCCCCTTTCATGGCTCTGCTCCTTCTACTAAAACACATGCAGGTCTCACCTCCTATAAGGAGGATCTTCTGAGTTCGTCACATGCTTAAACTACTGTCATAACGTCCTTCTCTTTGCTGCCCAAAGCCTGAGCATGTCCCCTTCCTCGTGCTGCATCCCCCAAAGGACGTCCTGAAACTTCTCTGTGAATGTCTCCTGGGCTGTCTTGATTGCCAAATACAACAGCCTTTCTTAACTCTTCTAGCCAGGCTGCTTCCCTTCACATTCTTGTTCTTTTAGGGTAGGTCCTAAACTGTATGTTTTCTTGTTCTCAGAAGAGGGTGCCTAAATCCAGAGTAGTGGAAGCACATGTCTGTCCAGTGGAGAGCGAGGTCAAGAGCACAGACACCGGAGCCACTGCCCGAGAGACAGGGTGAGTCACCACTGCCCAGCACAATGTGCCCATCTCCAAAAGGAGGCGGACGATGGTGCCGCTCATGGGACTGCTTCGAGAATTGGATGTGCTAATATACGAAAAGGGTTGTGAGTGGTTTCCAGATGCACGAGTCACCTGTGTGTTCGTTATGTGTTATTAGTCCTATTGCCTCTACTGTACTCTGTCCAAACACTGATGCTGGGCTTTCGATGTTAGACACAAGCTTTCTGTAGGAACTTGGCCTGTGGTTTTCTGGATCTCCCTGCAGAGGGATGAACATTCTTCATCACACTTTGTCACCAGCTGTCCTGTCCTGTGTTGAGTTTCTGAGTACATAAGGAACTGCTGGCAAGAATGGGGGAAGGCTGGTAGCTCGGCATGTGGTCTGAAGTGGACTTAGGGTTGGGCCATTGGTCTGGGGGTAGAGGAGAGGGTGTCCAATCCCACCATTTGCTGTTGTGCACGAATAAGACCTTGGATTTAAATCCAAGCAGCACCATGAGGGTCTCCCAGAGATTTCAGACTCCCATTTCGCAGTGATATTTCCTAAAAATCGCACACCAATCCAGTTCAGTGGCTATTATTTCCCATTTCACATAGAGGAAAACTTAAAAATCCAAAACCGGAGAGCATCAATTTATTTTATTAGGGAGTGGCAAATGTAACACTTGAACTCAGTTCTTCTAATTTCATTTTATCGTGACTCACTAGCAGAAAGAGTTTGAATCTCAGTGATAACTAAAAAAGAAGAGATGAAAAATAAAGAGGAGAATTTCCGTGAGAGAAAGCTACTTGGAAAGGCACACGTTCTGCTTCTCAGACGCCTATCCTGTGCCCAAGACAGTGTTTCAGGGGACATTGTCAGACCTCAGGCTCTCTCCTCGCCTTCCACCCACTTTGTGATGAAAACTCATGTCCTTCTCATATCCTCCTACCTGAGGGAGAAAACAAACAAACAAACGTGCTTCTCATCGTCTTTGTTGAGTTCCATTGTCTCTATTCAAGGTTACTGAGGAGAAAGACTCTTTCTGTAAACAACAACAACGACAAACATACTTAATGAGGAATTTTAATATATCAAGTGAGAACTTTTATAACCAAACTTATAATGCTTGCAACAAAACTTAATCAGAAAATAAAGGGTTTTAGGGATTTAACAAACATTCCCAGACATCGATTTAAAGCTAGACTTTATACCAGATGAAACTGTTTCTTTTTCTTTCAGGAATCAACTACTTAGTCACATAAAGGATGGTTGCTTTTTTTTAGCAACACAAGAAAAGCAAAAAGTTTTTTTTTTTTTTTGGTGTATTAAATGTAATCAATATAACAGCCAGCAGTACCTTTAAGATTTCCAAGCAGATCCTGAGTTCTGTCTGGCGTAATTTAACTTGCATCCACATTTTCCAGCTTCAATCAACTCTCTTGCCACAAATGAAATGTTGATTATTTTAGACAGTCATTCGTGCCTCTAAGATTGATTTTCTGCTACATCCTTCCCACCGGCGTTTCAGTTCAGGTTCACCATAAAGATGTGAAGGAGCCCCACCATCGTTGTTTCCTGAATTTCTACCAGATAACAAAAGCGATAAGGAAAATGGGAAGAAAACAGCATTGACACTGGCACATGGGAACGAAACAAAGATGCCATCATGGACAAGAAACTTGGAAGAGCTTCTGATGGGCAGAGTCGAGGCAGGGCAGGTTTGAGGTGACAACCTACCAATTGGCAAAAGGTTCCCACGGAGAACAAGCAACTGGGAGGGGCTGAGGGCAGGCAGGGCAGCGATGGAGGGGGACATGACTGGAGCTTAACTCACTGGAGCTGGGGGAGGGTGGGCTGGGCACCAGAGGAGGGACTGGGACCATGGAACAGTTGGCAGGGGAGGCCTGTGGGGTGAGGCTGGGACCTGCCGCTGGACAGGGGGTCATCCTGCCTCTTCTGGAAGTCCTACTTAGATGTGTTCTGTTCTCCCAATCTGTCTTCCATACCTCTTAACTCCTTTTTCTATTTTATTTTGTAATCTCTTTACTCCCTATTTAGCTTCTGTTTCTGTTTATTGCTTTTCTATTTTGTTTTTATATTTTTTTCCACTCGGTTTAATCTTAAGAAAATTCTTCAGCACAACTATTCAATGTATTAACTCTTCGCTTGCGGTCAGTCTAGAGCCCCTCCTAGCTATTGCTAATTTTTATTTTAATGATTATATTTTTTTCAACTCCAAGATTTGTTCATATTTTACACACAGGTTTGGCAGGAACCACTGGTGAAGATTTTCCTTAGAGCACTATTCACTCTTTATTTAGGTGGTTTACAACTTCAATTGGAATTTACTCCTCCAGTCATTAAAGCTTCAAAGACTTATTAGTTGCACTCACTAAACAAAACCCACCATCAATAGCATTTGGAAAAACATTCCCACTTCCACTTTGGGCCCCACTGAGTAACTGACATGCTGATAAAATAAAATGAAGGTCAAATTCATAAGCTAAAGTGCTGTGTTATGTATGGAGAAAGCAGCGGGGTAGAGATAAGACTTTGGTGTGAGTTTGCAATTCTGAATTGCTAGCTAAAGGAACTGGGGTGAATCATATTGCTCTGAACCAATATCCTAATCTCTACATGAGAATAATCCTTTTTTTGCTCATTTTACACTGTTTACCGTGAAAATCACGAAATGATATAGGTCAAACTGTACCACACCACAAGCTATTAAAAGATTCAATACAATGCTATTGATAATTACAGTGTTCTCTAGGTCTACCATGGATTTTTATTTCACCGTTTTCCTAGATGGGACTTTATCAATAATGGAAAATAATGTGGCAAGGGACGTGGTCTAGGAACAGGCAGATAGAAGAAAGAGAGAGAGCAGGAAAGGCTCAGTCACATGGTTGGTATCTCACCCACCAGCTCACTTCAGCCTAGGGCTCAATCGCTCTTTCAGAAAGCACAGGATTATGAAAGGTTTTACCCTAACAGAATGAATCACAGCAGCGAGGGCCAAGTTGGTTCTGGGACAGCTCCCAGACCTGGGTCCCAGTGGCCATAAGCAGGAAATCAATAGGTATTGGTTAATACCACTGGCAATAAAAGACACATGTGAGTGCTGAGACTCTCAACATGAAAATCCGTCTCTGGGGAGACAGCTGATGAGAAGCTAGACACATAAAAATCACATTACCAAATCCATCATTGGCTTTGAAACAATACTAATGAAAAGTGGCAACTAAATTTGGTTGGAAGCCACGATAAACTCGCTTGACTTAGTCTCCAGGGAATCTTGCGCAAGCAAAGTCTGCAGCATTTGCTGCCTACTCATCTAAAAATGCATTTTAGTTTAACTACATTTCAAAGATATAGTGTGAGGCCCCGCCTGGCCTAACCGGGCGCTGCAGTGGACTGCGGCTAGAATGGGGGTGGGAATGTGGCTCTGAGCTCTGAGGTCACCTGGCCCAAGCTCCCTCACTCACAACCTGCATGGACCAGGGACTGTCACTTACCATCTCCAAGCCTTAATTTCCTCACCTGGAAAATGAGGCTGGAGTAAGAAGTCTATTTCTAGAGTCTCAAGAAAAAAATAACCTAGAGATTGTCAAAGTGAGTGAAGTAAGTCAGACAGAGAAAGAGAAATATATGATATCTAAAAAGAAATAATACAGATGAACTTACTTACAAAACAGCAAACAGACTCACAGACTTCAAGAATGAACTTATGGTTACCAGGGGGGAAGGGTGGAGGGAAGGGATCTTTAAGGAGTTTGGGACTGACATGTACACTCTACTATATTTAAAATGGATAACCAACAAGGACCTACTGTATAGCACAGGGAATTCTGCTCAATACTCTATAATAACCTAAATGGGAAAAGAATTTGAAAAAGAATAGATACACGTATATGTATAACTGAATCACTTTGCCGTTCACCTGAAACTAACACAACATTGTTAATCAACTATACTCCAATATAAAATAAAAGTTAAAAAAATTTTTAAATGTTTAAAAAGTAAATAAATACAAAGAAAAAATAATCCGTAAGATGCAAAGTCCTTAACAACACACCTGTCACAGTGGGGACTGTCAGAAGCGGTACCTGAAGGGAAGCGATCTTCAGCGTCGCCTGACATGCGGAGGGTCGTCCTGCTCATGGTATAGCACAGCAAGCAGGGTGCAGCCTTCATCAGCTTCCGGGCTTCTCCGGAGCTGAGGAAGCCCTGGGATGTGGAGGTGTGGGCTTCCAATTCTGGAGTTCCTCAGTAGCTGGTCGGAAGCCTATTCCCAAAGGAGGACTCCTAAGGGGCGGCTAGATGGCGTAATCCAGTCGGGAATGGCAATGCTCCTTTGGACAAAAGTTTTAGTTGCATTTTCAGAATGCATTTGGATGAAGCCCCTGTGGGAGAATGGAGACTTCATGCTAAGGTGTGGTATTCTTGGGGACAGTTCCGGTGTCAGAAAAGCAGGAAGCAAGTATCCACTCCTGGCTCCAGTAACCAGAAACATAAAAGGAACTCGAATTACATGATAAATGTCACCTTTGTGGTCACTTAAATATTCTTCTCTTGTCATACGAAGAACGAATATGGGTGAGCCAGCAAGTTGTCTTCCCTCCTTCCTAACAGGACCCTGATTTTTATTCCCATTTGGGCCTGTGGCCACCCTGAATAAAGACTATGTTTCCCAGTTTTCTGTGAAGCTTGGTGAGATCAGGAGAGCAGTTCTGGCTGGCGGAATGTCAGCACAGGTGGCAAGTTCTCCTTCCAGGGAGTGTCCTCGAAGGAGGGCGTGCTCCTCTCTGCCTCCTTCCTGCTGGCTGGGACGTGGATGCAATGGCTGGAGCTCCAGTGATGATCTTGGACCCTGAGATGGCTCTGTGCTGTGTCCAAGGATGGGTTGCAGTCAGATTGCAGGGGCCTCTGTAACCCTGTGCAGCCCTCTAGCTCCCCCACTGGCTGCCCAGACTCCTCTTTCATGCGGGAGGAACACACGTCAACCCTGTTTCACCCAAACCTACTTCTTGGAGGGACAGAGGTAATGACGGACTGTTCTTTATGTCACTCCCAGGTTAGGAGACTGACTCAGGTCCAGAGTGACACCTAGTCATCTATAAGAAAGAGATGAGAATGAGGAAAGTGTAGGCATTTCAGGAAACAAAGGAAACAATAACAACCTGAAATGGTATAAGAAGGACTTAATATTCACCCTCTGAACCTGAGCTAATGATTAAAATAAAAGCAATATATTTTCCTTCATTTCTGTTAGCATTCGTGTGTAAACAACATTTTATTAAGTGATGAGTTTCTTGCGGTTTTTTGCCATAATTGGATAGCCGGCTTGAGTGACTGTTACTTAGCTGGGCATCAGGAGATTACAGTTGTTTTTCTTGGGCACGGAACACTGGAATGTGGGTGCTCAGCCTGCAGATGGAAGCATCCATGTCCATTGGGCACGATTATATTTAATACAATGTCTCCCTCCAGCGTGCAGATGAGTGGAAGGGACAGTGCGGGTGTAAGACAGATACAGGGACAAGCTAATCGCCGCTCCTTTCCTATGATGAAGGGCACTGGGTCCTGTGAAGTTCCTTCCGCCTGACCCTGGTTTTGGTTGGAGGACATGATGTCCCTGGAGTCCCACGCTACCCAGCCCGCCTGCCTCTCCACCTCGGTTAATACCTCACCCTTCATGTTACTTACTCCTGACCCCCGTGGAATTTCCCAGTGTTCCAGTGACCGGTCTCATCACTGAGTAACCGGGGCTTAACACAAAACACATCACCTCAGCCCCTCAGAATTGTTCTTTCTTAGGCCATATACCACGTTGGGAATTCAATTGCCCTTCAACCAGAAGACTAATGTTTTATCTGAGTTGACTCCGTACCCCCTAAGAGGGCAGTGGAGCTCCGAGGACTTTGGCTAAGGTTCTGAGGCAAAGCAGCCCATCCAGGTGCTGAGAGTGGCAAGGGGGCTGTTGCCCAAACGTCAGATGAGGGCACCCCTATTTGAGTAGGTGCGGGGGGAGGGGACTCCCCATGTGGACACACAGGAATACATGTCAGGTGGGGAGGGAGGGGAGATCCTGCCCATCTCTGCTGGGGTCACCGCAGACTCCCTGGCTCAGAAACACAGTTTTCTAAAGCACAGAACTGTTGCAAGTGGGAAAAGCTGAAGCATCTTGTTCAAAGCCAACATTTAAACAGGTATTGAAACACCCCTGGCTGGTGCTATCTACCTTTCCGCTCATCACATGGGTCAGAGAGGCCTGTTCCTGGGCTCAGGGCCCCGGCTTGCACTCTTGCACGTCCGCTGTGTCCACAAACTCTCAAAGTCAGCAACCTCGAGGCTCTTGGATACCAGAGGCTCTCCTGTCTGATACTTGTTTTCAACGAGGCTTCTGGTTAAAGGTGCACCAGATTCTCACTTCAGGCATTTGCCCATCTTTGGGGAAATCCTTTCCATTGAACATGATGTTATGAAGCAAGCCTGGCTGTCTGGGGGGCCGAGCAGGAGCGCGTCTGGGGGGCCGAGCAGGGGCGCGTCTGGCGTACAGAAACAGGGATTTCAAGTCCTCGCTGTCCTAGAAAGCCCTCGTGCATGTGGCTTGTGTGTTCTCTGCCCCGTTCACGGTTGCCCCAACAAGTAAGGAACAGCCTGGTGAACCAGAGATGCTCTCAGCTGGCCACGTGCCTCCTGAGAGCACCAGGAAGACTGCACCTCCCCGTTTGATTATAAATTTCCGGGTGACAGCTGACGGTCCCATGGCGCCTAATATGTGCCAGAGACGCTATTTATCAGTGTATTTAATCACCATCACTCTTTGCAGTAGATTAGGTGGGCGAGGATCAGGCGAGGACCCCCACTTCACAGATGAGGACATGGGGACCCAGAGACGTGAAGGAAAACCATGGCCCGGGTGGGGATTTGACCTGGTCAGCCTGCCTTCAGCAGTTCGCTTCTGGCAACATCCTCTCTGCAGGGGTTCCTGGAAACCCACCACCAGTCCTTGGAGCTGTGTAGTCTAATGATTGGACTCATTTGCTGGCCTGGATGAGGGAAACACTACAGCTCTTGGGACCCTCAGGCCCCTGGGCATCAAGAAAGAACCATCTTGACAAGAGTGATTCCATCAGGATTCCTAAAGCTGAGGTTTTCGTGGTGATTTCCCACCCCGTCCATGCCTCTGGACAGCCAACTTTCTGAGAATATATGTCCTGACCTCCCAAGGCAAGTGATCTCTGATGACCTTTTTGATGTTAAAAGTAGGACCCTAGGGCTTCCCTGGTGGTGCATTGGTTGAGAGTCTGCCTGCCGATGCAGGGGACACGGGTTCGAGCCCTGGTCTGGGAAGATCCCACATGCCGCGGAGCAACTAGGCCCGTGAGCCACAACTACTGAGCCTGCGTGTCTGGAGCCTGTGTTCCGCAACAAGAGAGGCCACGATAGTGAGAGGCCTGTGCACCGCAATGAAGAGAGGCCCCTGCTTGCCACAACTGGAGAAAGCCCTCACACAGAAACGAAGACCCAACACAGCCAAAAATAAATAAATAAATAAATAATAATTTAAAAAAAAGTAGGACCCTAATAATTAATTGTTTTCCTAGACACATGCCTTGAACTCCCGCTATACACACACTAAGAAGTGAGGAACTACAATGAAATCACCACATTTACAGTCTGATTTTCTTTCCATACATTAAAGATGCAACTAAGGCTGCCAATCTAAGCATCAACAGTCAACTCATGCTTGTTTCCTGTTTGTTCATCTCCTTTTGACAGTACATCCAACCTCTGCCATTTCTGGTCAAAGCTCACATGTTTTAGGGATAATGTGAGGAGTAACTGTGAGTTTAGTTACGGTAACCATGTATAATGTCAATGCTGATTTTGTCTCTGGGCTGCCCTTGCATTTGATTTTTGAGCTGTCTCTGATCAGGCTTTGTCATGTGTACTCATTTCATTGTCCTTCACATACCGTTTTGAGATTCTCTCATTAAAAAAAAACAAGTTGGGATTTTTAATCATCATGACTAGAAGTCAAGTTTTACTCTACCCAAGCAAACCTTCCAGGCCCACACCTCCCACTGTGTGTTCCTGGGCGTCTTCATAGGTGTTTCTGTAATAGGGAAGGATGAATCTGACTCCATATTAGATCTGTTTGTTTTACTTTAACCTTTGTCCTCTATTGCTTTTTCTTCGAGTTAAGAATGTGGCCTATAGCCTGAAATATATAGGATGGTCCATTCTCCAGGCTCTGACGTTTAAGGGTATAACACTTTTCCATTCATATAGAGATAAAAAGTTGCAGAACAGAGAATAACATTTGCTTGTTGGAGGTTTATAAGGACATCGAGACCTGACCTACGTGGACAGCTGAGAGAACAAAGAATTCCAACACCAAGAAGTTTGCAGCAACCAGACACGCCCGTCCCTCACATTGTCTTTAAAAATGCTTTGCTTAAACTCTTTAGGGAGTTCAGGGTTTTTTGGGTATAAGCCACCTGTTCTCCTTGCATGGCCCTGCAATAAACCTTTCTCTGCTCCAAACTCCGATGTTTCGGTTTGTTTGGCCTCACTGTGCATTGGACACATGAACTTGTGTTTGGCAATATTTCTTGATGAAGGAATCTGTGACCAAATCCATTTCAGAAAAGCACAGTGGAACGTAGCTAGCAAGTGTCCTCTGTAGCAGAACTTCCAGAGCCTTTAACCTGCTAAGGGGGCAGGGAATCACCTGAGTCAGGAGGGAGGGATGACCAGGTGGAGGACAGGGCAAGAGGGAGAAAGGGGGTGGGGAGGAAGCTGAGGAGGGACACAGGGCTGGGGCCCAGGGGGCCCCTTTCCAGCGTGGTGTCTGTTCTAGAATTTACCATTTTAGAAAATGGCCATCCAGGTATGACGTGGCCAGGCTCAGGCAAACTATTCAGGTACCCAAACACATTATCACTCAGTTTGTAGCAGAGAAGAACAAACCTGACTCCATAGTGAATCTGTTCCTTTAGCTCTAACCCTTGGGTCTGCTGCCTGTGCTTAGTCATGCTGACTCTGCACGTTTCGTAAAAGAATGTTGCCTGTAGCCTGACATACACAGGATAGCCCATGCCCAAGGCTCTGACCTTTAAAAGTATAACATTTCCATTAAAAAGTTGCACAACAGAAAATAACATTTGTCAGAGTTTTATAGGAACACCGGGGACCAGACCTACCTGGACAGCTGCAAAAACAAAGGATTCCAGCACCAAGAAGTTTTCAACAACCAGCCACACCCCCTCCCCTTTTAGTATAAAAGAAGCCTGAATTCTAACTCGGGTAAGATGGTTCTATAGGATGCTCACCCACCATCTTCTCGGTCTGCTGGCTTTCTGAATAAAGTAGCTATTCCTTGCCCCAACCCTTTGTCTCTCAATTTACTCGTCTGTTGTGTGGTGAGCAGTACGAGCTGGGACGCAGTAACAAATTGTTTTGGATAAAGGGTATGAGGTGATGGATAATTCCTGGAGTCTGATGAGCTCCACTGTGGAGAATTTAGCCTCATTGAGAATTTGGCCTCAAGGGACACAGGAAGAAAACAACATGATGTCCACCTGTTGGTGAAAGAGTTTTTGATATCAGGGTAGGGCAGTGGGGGGGCAGTGGAGAGGAATAGCCAGGGCAAATAGGATTCAGGTAAGAGGACACATAGGGTAACAGAATTGTTTAAGATGTTGCTGGCAGCTCTGATGTGAAAGCCCTCGCCTTCCCAAGGTGGCACCTCGAAGGCCCATGAAGGAATATGACAGTGCGTGTGATGGAGAACATTTACATGCCTAAATATCTTACTATAGATCGCCCAGTCTGCGAGAATGTCTGTTTTTGTTTAATAATACCTCCTGGTTTCTTACTTCTCTCTGGTACCACTACTTGTTTCCCTGAGTCACCAGCTTTGAGGAGAAGGGTTTATGGTTTTGTCCAATAGCAAGTCCCTAACACAGCAGACCCCAACGTGAGGAGAGCATCCCAGGCTGGTAAATAGTCAGTTATCTCACCCTTTTCTGTGTTTCTGTCAATCCAAACTTTATGCTAAAAATAAAATGTCAACATGGAAATCAGGCAGCATGACAATCTAGAAGCAAACTTGCTACATCTCTGGAGAAGATAAAGAGGGGAATCAGAGAGCAAGGTGCCTGTGGCCTGACGGGGGCTGGAGGAGGGAATTCAGAGGAAACAAGGGCAAATCATGCATTTCACACACACACACACACACAGAGTTAGGCTCCTGGGCTAGAAGGCCATACTGTCACAATAACAAGCAGACTGTTAAGTTCTAAGATACTGGGAGACAAATGCCTTCCAAGAAAAAGTAAAAATTCCCTCCAGGTTTATACATTCTCAGCCAGCAAAGTTTACGCTTTCAGAAAATGTATCTGGAAACCGGGGTTATAACGCCAGCCACTGAGGCCTTCCAGGCCGGCCTTCAGGACAGACATGGAGACACAGAACTCTGGGCTGCAGATACAGGGGTCCTGGCCTCTGGTAGAATTCCTTTCCAGCTGAAATGCCATTCTTCTCAAGGACAGTTTTCTCTCTCCCAGGCCTATTGTGTGAGGAAGGCTTTCCTGCGGGCAAGAGATTTTGGCCACATGGGGCAGTGCCAAGAGCAGCTGACAACAAACAAAGTCATAACATCAAGCAAGGAGTTGTTACTGGAACACTCAGGGTGGTTGTGGAACAGGCCGAGGTGCTTCGAATTCCCTCCCTCCAGCCCTGGAGATTCTTGCAAGCTTTCCTTGGCATTCCAGAAATGTTTGGAGCTGTTCCTCAAATAGTTGAATGAATGGCCTTTCCCATCTTCAAGTCCACTTCAACCTGGCTTTCTGACTTTACATTACTGCAATCTCTACCCAGCACTTCCTCTTTCTACTTTTATTTCTATTATTTAGACTTACTGAGTATTCTTCCAGCTAGTTTTCTGTATATTTCTATTTGATATCCATGATATAGTCAATTCACAGAGTTTACTCTTTCAGACCTCCTCTTCATCTTTCTCTTTCAAATGCTTGGATTTGATTTCGGATCCCAGAACTGATTGCTGGGGGGCGGGTGCAGGACTTCTCTGAGGGATGAGTGTCTTGGCGGGTCCCCTTGTGGGAGGGACACTTCAGAGACTTCACCTTCTCTGTGCACCAACTACAAACACAGTGACACTCAGAACAGAGAAATTCCATCTCAGATAAAAGATCAGACCCACGGAGATTTTACAGTAAAGTGTGAAACGTGGAATTTTCTAGAAATGTACATCTTATTTCCATTGTGTTAGAGTTTTTAAAAAAGTACACTTTTTTTTAACATCTTCATTGGAGTATAATTGCTTTGCAACGGTGTGTTAGTTTCTGCTATATAACCAAGTGAATCAGCTACACATATACATATATCCCCATATCCCTTCCCTCTTGCGTCTCCCTCCCTATCCCACCCCTCTCGGTGGTCACAAAGCACCGAGCTGATCTCCCTGTGCTATGCGGCTGCTTCCCACTAGCTATCTATTTTACATTTGGTAGTGTGTATATGTCAATGCCACTCTCTCATTTAGACCCAGCTTACCCTTCCCCCTCCCCGTGTCCTCAAGTCCATTCTCTACGTCTGCGTCTTTATTCCTGTCCTGCCCCTAGGTTCTTCAGAACCTTTTTTTTTTAGATTCCATATATATGTGTTAGCATATGGTAAAAAAGTACACATGTTAATAGCCTTTTGAAATTCTTCCTCAGGACTCCAGTTGAATAGGCTGAAAATATACATAATTAACATGCCTTTCTACATTCTGTGTTGCTGTTTTACTCTTTGAATTATCACATACACAACTTCTAATATTATTTTTGATGTTACATCTCCTAGGGTTCTGCCTCGTATCATACATTGAAGAGCTCATTGGACTACAGCATGATGCAAAATTACAGGGTAGTCCACGATGAAATGACTGGGCTTTTGGGAGTAAAAAGAAAGTTCAAAATGAAGAAAACATCTTCAGGGAAGGTCAGCAGTTTGGAGAGGTAGGTAAATGAGTAGATGAATTTTATATAACATTCACTCAGAATGGATAATTTACTTTTTGGGTTTTTTTTTTAAATTAATAGATACTTTTTTAGAGCATTTTGAGCCTTACAGAAAAATTACACAGAAGAACAGAGATTTCCCATATGTCCCCTTCCTCTCACAGAGCTTTCCCTTTTATTTTTAGCAACGTGCATTAGTGTGGTACATGTCTTGCAACCGATGAACCAAAATTGATGATTTAATTTTAATAAAGTCACTGACCCTTTAGTCTATCCTGATCACTAAGAGTTCACTGCAGAGATTCCAACTTAGAAACTATAGCTGAGTCCACCAGCCTTTCCTATGTCTATGGAAATGATAGTCTACCTTGTCTATGTGACTCTCCTTGAATTAAATCCTTATTCTAAATCAAAACTCACCAGGCTTGCCTGCAGGCATAAGGTCTAACTCTCCAAACTCTGCCTGCGTTAGAAGGTCCCAAGCTCCACTTGCAAGACAGGAGCTGTGGGGAGGGAGAATGAGGGCTCCCTTTTTTCTTTATTACTTCCACTTCCCCAGCAAGAGGCATTTTATGAAACTCGGAAAGCTGTACTGTGGAGGCAGCTAAAAGTTAGTGGGAAAGAGCATAAATTATTTCATGAATGTATTTGGGGACTTTTTTTTTTTTTTTTTTTTTTACAAAAATGTGTAGCTTGAAACGTGGCCAATTCAACCCAGCAGAATTGCTGACTGCTGAAAATGCGTGCCTGGTACTCACAGTCTATGGGCTCAGATTGCTGAAAATACGTTTTTATTCATCTGGGCACACTTACTCAGAAAAGGCAATGGAGGGAAAAATGTCAAAATGGGGGACACTTGGCAGGTTTGCTAATACACTGATTTTACTTTTCTTGGATTGAATTTAGCAACATGTCTACCAGTTAAAATGTCCTAAGTTGTCTTCAAAGATAGAAGAAAGAAAGAATTTTCTTGTCAGAGTCAGAAATTAGGTTAGTGAGACCTGGGCACGACTGGGGGTGAGTGGGAGAACATCCAGCACAGGGTCTGCCTTCTCAGTTGGGGGTCCTTGACTGGCTGCAGTCTACATCACCTGTAAGGGCTTTCCAAGCTCTAAAAATAGCAAATCCACATGCAGTGCAATAATTCCCAGTGTACAGGAAATACAATTTTTCTTATAATTCAATTCAATTCAACTTCAGGTTACATTTGATCATCTGATCAGAAAATCATCAAGTTGCCCTTAATATCTCCTCTATGGTGGGTACCACACCAGGCACCTTCCTTGTACAATTTCCACAGCACTTGTTCAACCTCTTTCTGGGTTAGGAGGTTTAATGGGGGGTGGGGCTGGACATTGATGCTTTTGAAGTTTCATCTACTGTTCATTTCTTAAAGATGTCAAGAGAGTGAGCAATTTCTTATCTGAATTGCCAGTATGTCAATTGGGCTGTCTCTGAACTACTTGTGTCTCCCTAGCTTTTCTTGAGGAAAGCAAAGAGAATTAGATTTGTGCCAGGAAACTTGGGGTCTTTATCTGCCTCTGTAGAAAATAAATAAATAAATAGTTCTCTCTCTTCTCATCCCCTTAATCAGCAATTCTCAACCCTGGATGGATGTTAGAATGACCCAGAGAGCTTTAAAAATACCAGTGACACCATTTGGGACAAGGCCAACTCAACCAGGGTCTCAGGGTGGGGGGAGGGGGGCGGGACTGAGCTTTTTTCTCTTGGGTGGGGTGATGGCTGTGTCTGTTTGGTATTTGTAAGCTCCTCTGGGTGTTCTCATGGGTGGTTTAGCTTGAGAACCGCCCCTCGTAGGATCCCTGCTCCTTGGTCCTTTTCAGTTCTTTTCCCACAGCCCATCCCCTTGTAGCTTACTTTCGAAGGCAGTGATTCTCAAAGTGTGGTGCCCTGACTAGCAGCAACAATGCCAGTTCCCAGGCTCTGCTGACTCAGACACTCTCTGGAGGTTTCATGCTCCCTCCAGGTGATGTCACGGTGTGCTGAGGTCTGGAAACGACCTGTCTAAGGCATCAGCTCTCCTGTCTCCCAGCACAGTTCAAACTTCCCATCTCCAGCTTCATTCTGCAAGTTTCAGGTGTCGATCTGGATGTCTCAGCAGCACATTGCAATTATGTCAAATAGGAAACCAAAGCTTCTCTTCATGTCTATTTAGCTTCCTATATTTCTCACCATGATTCTGGACATGCCTGTTCAATATCTGACCGTTTTCTTCGATTTCATCTTGCTCCTTTTCCCGGCAACAAATGGGTCCCCAAGTCTGAGTGCCTCTCCTCCACCATTGCTACTGGGCTCGGCTTTCCCCGATCATCACTGTCATAGACTCCGCAGAAACCCTTCGGAGGAGGAGCTGGGACTGTTTCCCTCTCTCCTGTCACCCACCCTCTTCATCTTTGTTATGCTCTCCGAAAAAGAACCCCAGTTCCTATCCAACCCCTCTGCCCTCATTGCGTACCACAAAAAAACAAATCCACCAATGCATCAAAATTAGTACAAGATGCAACGCCTCTTGTCCACACTGAACCCCCCTCCTGTGCCCCCGCAGATCCCTGGCGGCTGGAGGTGTAAGTAGTCTCCTGGCCTCCTGCCTCTGGGTTTCTGGTTGCACTGCCTCACCCACTTGCGGTCCACTGCTCTGTCTGGCCGCATCTATCTCTCTACCGTCCACACTTCGAGAGTCAGCTGAGCTGTGACTGTCTCCTGCCTGGCAATAATCCCTCCCCCTTTGTACTCCTTTAGCATTTTCTTTGCAACACTTGTAACGCTGGGTACATTAGTACGAGCCTCACATTTTGCAATAATCAGCGTGGACTCAGAAAAGCTCCCTCTCTCTCCCTCCATCAGAGCTTCATTCATGGACCAAGCGTTGGGTCCTTTCTTCTTTCTTTCTTGGATTGACTCTTGCTTCTTTTAACACCTGCTTGCTCTGTCTGCCTGGGTGTCTGTCTGCCTGGGTGTCTGCCTGCCTGAATGTCTGCCTGGGTGTCTGTCTGCCTGGGTGTCTGCCTGGGTGTCAGTTTGCCTGGGTGTCTGTCTGCCTGAATGTCTGCATGGGTGTCTGTCTGCCTGGGTGTCTGCCTGGGTGTCTGTCTGGGTGTCTGCCTGGTTGTCTGTCTGCCTGGGTGTCTGCCTGCATGTCTGCTGTGTCAGTCGGATGCCTTACCCGGGCTCTCCAAACGGAGTCCCTCCTCATTTCTCTGATCTTCCCATTGACCTGAATTGAGTCCTTCAGGAGGCATTTGACACTCCTCTCTTCAGCTTCCATATTTATTATTTGCTCAGATGTGTTGATTTTTTCCTTTTAATTCTTTATGGTTTGAAGCTTTCTCTCTAGTCTTCATGCCATCAGACTAGTGGGTTTCCTTATCGTTTCATGCCTGTTAAACGTGAGGCAAACACAGGCTGGAGGCAGTGCTCAGGCGAGGGGAGTCCTTTTCCTGGGCTCCCCACCTCTGAGTGCTGGATCTTAGCGCAACAGGCAGGTAAGTCCCAGGCAGTCGGGATATGCACCTATAGCTCTTCATGGACGGGGTCATTCCAGACAGCTTGATGCAAGGCCAGTTACTTCTGGAAGCATCTACTCGGGCTTCAGGAGAGGTGAGCTTCATGCCTCAGCATCTGCTCAGTGAGCATCAGGGGCTGCTCCCACCAGCCTCCATCTTTACAACTGCCCAGGCGAGAACGCTGGAGGGGTTGGTCTCCCACAAGAACCAGGAGACACGCTGAGTTTTCTCTCCAGGGCAGCGCCTGGCGGGAGCTTCTGCAGCTGGGATAACCCCAGCAGGGGGAGGGCAGGGGACAGACCTGAGTCTCCACTCCAGCAGGTACTCTTGGCTGTCTGGCCATTTCCCTCCAAGACCCTGTTTGTTTCGAGGTGGGGAAGGAATGCGTGTGCATCAGTCTAACTTGGCTCAGAACAGCCCCAATCTGCTTTTCCTGTCAGTTGTTAACTTTCTCTTACACACTCTGGAGGGGAATGAGTTCATGGTCCCTGGGTTTGTCCCCACCTGTACTGCACACACGGTTCAGTGTCCCTCTTTGGGATGTGGCATGGGTGAGACACCCTCTTCTTCTCTCACACTGCCCACGTCCCATGGTCTCAGCTGCTTTCCAATCTCTCCTTCTGTTCAAGCCTGCAGCGGCATTCCGGTTTCCCGTGTGCATGTGTGTGTGTGTGCACACGTGCACGTGTACGCAGAACTGGGCACATATTTTCAGACCTGGCAAATTCACTTGATCCATATTAAACTTAAAGAGGAGATTCCGTCAGTTTTGTTTCCAGGGCGATTGTGCTTCCTCTGTTAGGCTTTTCAAAAGATTTACTATTAGAGAATGGCTTCTCTCCCAATTTGTAGCTCCCTAAAGCTTCTATTTTGTATTTAGTTTAATTTTAACATCCTTGTGCATAATCTTCTCTGCATTTTTTTGCCTGACCAGACTTCTAGGGCTTAGGAAGGTCCCAGGGGAGCCAGAGACCAGAATCTTCTTTTCCCAAAGCCTCACTTGTTGGTCTTTAGATATCGAGTAATTTCAGCTTGTCTCTAGAAGTTATCCAGGCAGCTTGCCAGCTGCCACAGATCTGCAGCTAAAGCCTTTGTCAAACGCTAGGACATCTCTTAAGCATGTCATCCAATATTTATAGCTAGTATGTTTCCAATTCAGTTTCTTTAAATATGACCCAATGTCGCTAATGTTGAGTGAAACAAAATTCTATATTAAATTAAATTTAAATTAAATACTTCAATTTGCTTACAATTAACAAATATGATTATTTATTAACTTCACTTTATGTTAAATCATTAGATCAGACTTCCAAGTTTATCCCTATGCTAATTTTCACAAATAGTTATGAATAGTTTGGGGGAGTATATAAAAAACTCAACCATTTTACTATCCATAAGGTGAAGATATTCTTTGTAGCCAAAGAAATCAAACTTTTCTACTTCTGGTCACTCATTTGTTCATACTAATAAACAGTTTTAAAATAAACTTTTTAAATGAACATTAGTAAACATACGAAAAGAAACTTCTGAAAATGATCTTGTCAGTTTCTGTCTTTATCTTTCAAAATCTAGAATGTATCCTCCAGAAACCAAGTGATTCCTTGAATGAAATGGGGTGCACCCTCCTTCAATTGCAACACGATTAATACATGTTAATCAGATCAGGGCCAAGTATGAACTCCTTACTGGGTCAACAGAGACCTTCAGCAATTAGTTTGAACCATGTGAAATTACTATTTTGTAAGTGAAAAAGCGGAATCTTGACAGCGGAATCTCAGCCTAACATCTACATTGGTAAGACCAGCATCGACACATTTTTATAGGACATCTTTGCTGGGTTTGTTTTCTGGAAACTTGCCAAGCTGGGGGATTCTTTTCCTGTCCCTTTCCTTCATAGTGTTTTAAAATTTTGGGTACACATCCTAACTGCAATTTATGAAAATGTGTAATTAAAAATATCCTCCACATTGCAGTACTATTTACAATAGCCAAGACATGGAAGCAACCTAAATGTCCATTGACAGAAGGATGGATAAAGAATATTCCAAATACAATGGAATATTACTCAACCATAAAAAAGAACAAAATAGTGCCATTTGCAGCAACATGGATGGACCTAGAGATTGTCATACTAAGTGAAGTAAGTCAGACAGAGAAAGACAAATATCATATGATACCTCTCATATGTGGAATCTAATCTTAAAAAATGATATAAATGAACTTATTTACAAAATAGAAAAAGACTTAGAGATATCTAAAACAAACTTATGGTTACCAAAGGGGAAATGTGGTGGGGTGGGGTGTATAAATCAGGAGCTTGGGATGAACACACACAGGCCACTACATATAAGATAGATAAGCAGCAAGGACCTACTATACAGCACAGGGAACCCAATATCCTGTGATAACCTTTATGAGAAAAGAATCTAAAAAGGAATGAGTATATGTATATGCATAACTGAATCACTTTGCTGTACACCTGAGACTAACACAACATTGTAAGTCAATTCCAATAAAATTTTAAAAAACATATCCTCTATAGCACATCTACCAGACATTACCTGTAGAGATGGACCGAGTTCCTGGGTAAGACCAGCCTCTCAAGGCCCCAGTTGCCCAGACTGAACCTTTTCTCCTTCTCGGCCTCATCTCGACCCCCAGACCCACCCCCCTGGAGTTCTCAACTTCTTATTCCACGAGAGGACCCCCAAAGTGATGACTTTAGTCTTCTCAGGACTCAGCCTGAGCCCGCTGGTCCTGTGGCTTGCAGCTCACTTTTCCCCTCTTTAACTCTCATCCAAGACACAGCCTGACAACATGTTTTTATTTTTAAGTCTTTTGGCCTCATCCCAGGGAAGAACTTGGCTTCTTTGTCACTGGCCCCATCTCAGGGTGACCCTGGGATCCACTGCTCTTTTCCAGTCTTCCTGGCATCCTAGGCACAGGAAACGGCTGCTGCCCGGGTTCCCTGAGGAGTTTGGAGGCTGCACTTCCCTTTCTTTTACTGGAGTCACCGTCCTTGTCCTTGTCCTCCTCTCCCAGGTCCCTCGGCTGGTTGTTTATTCCCAAAAAGTCATCACTTTCAGCCTTTCTTGAAGGCCTTTTTTGAAGTCATTTTTTCTATTCTGAAATTTTACAACCAAATTTTTCTTTTTTTTTTGGCTGTTTTGGGTCTTCGTTGCTGTGCACAGGCTTTCCCTAAGTTGCGATGAGTGGGGACTATTCTTCATTGCAGCGTGCGAGCTTCTCACTGCGGTGGCTTCTCCTGTTGTGGAGCATGGGCAGGCTTCAGTAGTTGTGGCACATGTGCTCCGTAGTTGTGGCTCACAGACTCTAGAGCGCAGACTCAGTAGTTGTGGCACACGGGCTTAGTTGCTCCACCACATGTGGGGTCTTCCTGAACCAGGGCTCGAACCCATGTCCCCTGCATTGGCAGGTGTGTTCTTAACCATTGTACCACCAGGGAAGCCCTACAACCACATTGTAAAAGGCATACAATTGAGTCTCTATTTTTCAATTAATGTCAAGAATGAATAGTTCTCATTAACTCACACTCTTTCTTTATCCACACTACCACCTCTGAGTTGCGATGAAATAATACAATATTTTTGATACAGATATTAAACACAATACAATAATAGTTTCATAATATTTGCAAACACAAATATTAAGAAATGTTTGTATTTCTTAGAATACATAGAAAGCAATTGTTTCTACTTAAATAAATGTTTAATGTTTTCTATTGCTCAATAATCTTTCTTCCGTACCATACCTTCTTTCTTGATTTCTTCATTCTAGTTCAGTTTTAGAAAATTAATTTGTAAAAGGAGGCACGTAGATGACATGTTTTCTATGCTCTTTCTTATTTATTTAATTTTTTACTTATTTATTTCAGCCGTTGCCCATGCATGAAGGTGGGGTGAGTATAGAATTCAACAGTCATAATAATTTTCCCTTAGAATTATGTGAAGGTGGTTCCACAGACATGTAAGCTGATCTGATGCTTGTTTCTTTGCAGTAAAATGGTCGGTTCCTAGAAGACATGTGCTTTATTTTTCTTCATATTCATCAGATCCTTGATGATATTTTAAATTCAGATTCAGAAGTCATACCATAGAAGACAGCCCTATCAGTCAATACACCCTTTCCTGCTGCATCCAAGCAAAACCTCATGATCTTTGTTAACGCAGCCACCCTCAGTCAGCAATAATGGGTGCACAAAATGAAAGCTATTTTCTTTCCCTTCTCTGTATTCAAGATTTTTAAAAACTGACTTTCTAATTCACTAGTTAGATTTTCTAGTGTAGCTTTTACATTATTAACTTCCTCTATAACAGTTAAAAATATGGTGTCCACGCTATCTCCCAAAATGCTTTACTTCTTTCACACTGTTTCATGCTCATGGCAGGCTTAACAAGGAGGTTTTGAAGGCTTAAGTTTTTCTGTTTCTTGCCCAAAGTCATAACCTCTTTCAGGCCTCGAAGAGTTTTCTGAAGTCTGTTTACATTATTGATAAGTCATTGGCAACTGACATCACTAATTTGAGGACAGAGTGGGTTGACCTCCCCCATCCTCGGTGAACATGGCCAAGCAGGACTTCTGCTCACTGTGCTCTGATCTGACCCTCAGACCTTCGGACCCAAGAGCTGCTCATGCGACAGGAAATTCAGGGGGATGGGAGGAACTGCCCTTCTCTCTACAGAAGGTGCCTCTTGGCCAGTAGTTTCCACCAGTTCAGTCTTCTGCCAAAGCTTTTCCATACTTCAGGCATGTAGGACTTCTTTATACTTTATAAGTTGTACAGTATTTTCCTTGTTATATTAATTTTGGCATTTCAGAAACAAATTGGGAGAGGTAAGGATTCAAATCCATGGCCTTATACATCTTCTTGGGTATTTTTAAATTACCTTTTACAGTTTTTCAAAACTAGTAGTACCTTCGAATTGCCATTTATATAATAATGTTCAGATGATTATAGTTAACTGAAACATCTCTTCAGCTCCTTTCTCACTCATTCCCTATCAGAGCAATATGAAGTATGACGTCTACTGGTATTTGCTTTAATGTTTTTAAAACTCAGAGTAATTTATAATTAGTTTCTATCTAAGAGCCCAAATATATGTGAATCCCATGGAATTATTATTATTTTTTAATTAATTAATTTATTTTGGCTGCGTTGGGTCTTCGTTGCTGTGCACAGGCTCTCTCTAGTTGTGGCGAGCGGGGGCTACTCTTTGTTGCGGTGCACCGGCTTCTCATTGCGGTGGCTTCACTTGTTGCGGAGCACGGGCTCTAGGCATGTGGGCTTCAGTAGTTGTGGCTCGCGGGCTCTAGAGCGCAGGCTCAGTTGCTCCACTCGGGCTTAGTTGGTCCGTGGCATGTGCCATCTTCCCCGACCAGGGCTCAAACTCGTGTCTCCTGTGTTGGCAGGCGGATTCTTAACCACTGCACCACCAGGGAAGCCCCATGGAATTAATTCTTTATCAAACCAGCAGGAGAGAAACTTGGAGCAGTTATTGTTAATTCTCCCTTAAGTTGCGGGCTCTGCTTTGGAGTGATGTCGGCTGCTTTGTGGTGGCCACATGCTGATGGATCTGAGCCTCCTATCAAGTGTCTATCCACCCAGCGGTGCTGACCAGGGTTTCCCCCTCACCACCCCTGCCCCAGATCCAACTGCAGCATCTCGGGCTGTGTGTACACATTCTCTGTCTCCACAACATCATTAAGTGACTACAACTCTTCGTAATTCACCCTGTGTGGAAGACCAGGGTTGATTTCAGATTCCTGATGCTAGGTGAAGTAAGCCAGACAGAGGAAGACAAATATCATATGATATCTCTCATACATGGAATTGAAAAAAAATGATACAAATGGACTTATTTACAAAACAGAAATAGACCCACAGACGTAGAAAACAAACTTACGGTTACCCAAGAGGGAAGGTGGGTAGGACTAAATTAGGAGTTTGGGATTAACCAACAAAGACCTACTGTGTATCACAAGGAACTATACTCAATTATTTTGTAATAACCTATAATGGAAAACAATCTGAAAAAAAAATATGTATATAACTGAATCACTTTGCTGTACACCTGAAACTAACACAACGTTGTAAATCAACTATACTTCAATAAAAAAATGAAAGAGCAGTCCTAAAAATTCAAATATGGTTTTGGAAGAGGGAGAAATCCTCCAGATATCAATACAACACATTTTGGGGCAAGAATTGCTCACGTTTCAGGGGCAGACTTCGTCTGTGGTTTTCAGGAACCTGGTCTCCACTACTGCGAATGATAAGCTATTGGCTCTTCCAATAACAGCTTAGCCAAAGCTGTTTCATTGGAACCCTGAAGCTTCTTCTTGTGTTCGACGTGCACCAGACAGTAAAGGAGGGGTTGGAACAACCCGAGATCTCTGTACAACCAAGTTGGTGGATCCCACTCCCAGAGTCCGCACTCACCCGGCGGTAGCTTCTGGCCTTAAGAACGATCAAAATGAGTCATTAGAAAGAGAATGAATCTGAGTCTTTGTGACCAGGAAAAAGATGTGTCTTTGAGTCATAACAAAAGAGTTTAGTAAGATCTGTCTCAATTTAAGTCTTATATAAATTATAATAGATTCTAAAATTTGGAGATTTCAGTCCACTTAAACATGTATGGGGAAAAACATGAAACAGTCTTCAAATATCTTATTAGTAAGGCAAATATTAATATCGTACAGACTTCTTTAAAAATAAATAAGCCTTGTCATGGGCTGCCTGGAAAATCACTTCAAGGCTAACAATATTCCAGGAAATACATCTCAGCTCATTCTAAGCAACAGACATAACCCAAGTTACGAATCTCAGCTGCTGTGGTTGGCTGAGGTGTAACTACCTGAGATCATAACAGGCTCCTATGGGCATGTCTTGAGCAAAAATCTCTTGTTGGTTCGAAGAACTTCCCTCTGGGCCATCCAGCCAAGCTCAGCCATCGTGTCTAGAAAGACGTATAGAAGGACGCTCTCCACTATTTTTACAGGACTGTTTCCCCTCAGTGAGAATGAAAATAAGAGACAATGGGAAACCTAATTTAAATAATTATTGGAACTTAAATTACTTGATCAATAAAGAATGTAACATCCCTTCCCCACCCCCCCGCCCCCGTCCCTAGCAATCTACAGAGTTAAAGGGGGGGATACTGTGGTCATCACTGTGAAACAAATGTCAACATTTATTTCACATTATAATGTGAAGTTTTAATGAACTCCCATTTCTCCCAAATCCAAGTAAACTGTATCTTGATTCTCCATTTGCTCACAACTCACACACACACACTGTATTTTATTTTTACAAGAGATAAATAGACTGACACCAAGCATTGTAAATGGTTGACCACAACAAAAGCAACAATGATTACAATTACCAGACACGAAACACACTCATACTATGTCATAATATTGACATTCAGTCCAGTAATCCTCCACTGTAACAGCTCCTTTACTTTGCAGTGAAAATTGATTTGTATATTTCTTGCCTCTGAGTCCTTGTGGGATTTCAAATTCCTTTTTACTTCCTGTGTCTCCCTTCCATCAATTTCTTCTTTGCACAAACACTTATTGGCAGTCCAGCAGGGAGCGGGGCTGTTGCTGAGAGCTGGGATGCTAAAGGAGTCACACTGTGTGCTCACAGGAGTGAACAAAGTGCCTCTGAATCAGATCGTGCAAAGGCACAGAGGAGAGGGAATCCCTTTTGCCTGCGATAGGGGAACCCTGGAAAGTTTCAAGAGCCTATACTATTTGATTATCATAATTAATATTTCACCAGTTAAAGAAGGCACAGAAAGCTGGAAGCATGAGTGGGGGAGTGCGGAGCAAGGCTCTGAAAAAACAGGCATTTTCTGGTGTGACTCCTGCATGAGATGGCTGACTCATAGCTTGAGGTAAGGTTTTGAAGGACTTGGAGAGCTATGCAAAAAGGTTTGAAATTTATTTTGAAGATGGTAGGGACATTTCATATTTCTGAGGAGGGGACTTTTATGAACTGATCTGTGTTTTCTAGAGGCAACTCCAATAATAAGGATGGGAACAAATCAGAGGGGATGTGTCTGGAAGCTTCGTTGTTTTCTTTTGCATATTTAAGTCTGTCCAATTCAAGTTGATTTTTGTCTCTAGTGTGAGGTAGTAGCCAAGACTCATTTTTCTTGTTTTTCTATATAGATACTGGATTCACCAGGTATTACCTATGGAAATTATATTTTCCACACTGATTTGGAATTGTTCCTTCACTGCAAGTCAGGTGACTCTGTGTGGTAAATTGACTGCACAAAGATCCCAATTAAAGGTCTCCCTGTATCCACTCATTGGCCCTAGAACTTTTTGTTCCCTCCAATTTTGCTTTGGACTCAGCCATGTGACTTATTTTGACCAATTAGATGTGACCCAAGAATGTCAAATACATGTGAATTTCCACATGTCCCCTGGCATGATTATACTTAGTCTCTTTTGGATCTCTGAACTTACTATGATGACATACATGTTGGGATGGAGGATGTGAGGGACCCACGACTGAGAGCTCAGTCATGTTAGCCATCTTAGACTGACAACAGCCAGCTGACCCAAAATGTGTGAGACAGCCCAGACTCCATCAGCAAAGGCACTCACAAGAACTGCAGTCGACTAAGGTGCCCCTGAGATCACTGAAACGATCCAACTGACCACTGACACATGGGCAGTAATACTTGTGCATGCTTTAAGGCATTGCCTGTCAGGGCAGTTTGTAAAACATCTTTATCATGATAATAGGGAACTAATGCAGACATTGCTACTTCAAAGTAGGGTAGTGCTGTAACTAAAATCTAAAATGCCTGTCATTGCATTGGGGCTGGGTGGCCAAGCCTAGAAAAATGAGTGGGGATTTTTCAGGAGGCTAGAATTATGGTGGCCCATGTTATCAGTGGTGGAACAATTTGTAAAACCATGGTGCGCAGTATCCTGGGAAAAACAAAGGTACCAAATAAACTTTTGGATTTGAACAATTATACTTTGAAGGCAGAATGCTGAATGTTCACTTGGCTCTTACTCGTTAAGTAATGAGCTAAAGTAAGAACAAGGCATTTTACAAGTAAAATTGAGAGAAAATATGGAAGAACCAGAATTTTAGGGTTGGCATATAAAATTGTTTCTCACCTCTGGTATTTCCATTAGGTAAAAGATTCTCAGCATCGTACATCTTCTCAGTTACATAAAGGTTTTACATACCATAGAACATTAATCAAAATCAGGAAATGTAAGGATGATATCCACTAGTCCACAGTTCACCTTCAAATTTTACTAATTTTCCCAATAATATTTATTGCAGCTACTTTTCCTTTTTATACTCTGGGATCCAATTCAAAATCCCACATTACATTTAATTGCCATGTCTATTTAGTCTCCTTTAATTCAGAATATGTACTCGGTCGTCCTTTTTCTTCTATGATTCTGACTTTAAGAATTCAGCCCTATTATTTTGTACAATGTCTCTCAATTTGGGTTTATTGCATGCTTCCTCATGATAAACACAAGTTATGCTGCTTTTTGGGCATAAATGCTAAAAAAATGTTTTCTTTCTAGGGCATCATACCTGTATTCAGAGGATGTCAGTTTATCTCATTAGGGATATTAACTCAGATTACTTGGTTAAGATTGTGTTAGGTGAACCCATGGTAAAGTTAGTATTCCCTTTGTAATTAACAAGTACTTTTGAGTCTATGTACACGTTTATTGCTTAGCAAATGTTCACTCATTAGCTTCTGCATTCACTGAAGAGTCCTGCTTGAATCAAGTATTACCATAATGACATTGTATTTTCTTCACCAGGCATCATACGATTCAGGGTTGTTGGTTACACATAAATCAATTCTAGGTCGTTAAAACAGAAAAAAATAATCATGAAAATAAATCATAAAATATTGGAGACACTCAGAGAGTGTCCCAGAGGGAGAGAACCATCCTTTGAGGTGGTGCAGTCAGGAGCAGCAACCCACCCGACACCGTGGGATTGCTATAGCAGGAAAAGCCCACTGCCCCGCTCAGCCCAGCCTCTGCCGACAGCCCTGCGGTGCTCAGTGTGGATGCCAGGGCTGGACCTGGTGGACGGGTCTTTACACTTCCCCTCACCATGCTGGAATCCACAAGGCATCTACTTTTTAGATGTTCTGGTTTCTGGATAGAAGCCTCATTCAGTTTTGTCCAAATATGCTGATTGGTGGAGCCAAGGTCACATGCTTGCACCTTAGCTGCAAGAGCCTGGGACGTGAGTTCGAGTTTCTTCCTTGTGAGGGCAGAGCACCAACTCACAAATGAGGGATTCACTAACAACTGGAAGGGAACATTTGGAAGATTTTTAAAATGATTCATTTAAACAGCAATTCTCTTTCTTTCTCTCTTGGCTTATTTTTCTAATATTGCTTTCTACCAGATTAAAACAGTTTCTTCATTCTTTTTTCTTTCTTTAATGTTATCCATACTTTTAGTAATTACAGTTCACTCTGAATTTTTGTAACAATGTCTGAAACTATTTAGAATCTCTGTTCTTCTACAGTAGGATAAGGAGCGTGTTGTGCTTTAGCTACCCACCCAGACCTCCTCATTCTGTTTCTGTTATCTAGAATTTTAGTGTCAGCCCTTTAACCACAAAAATCAAATTTAGACCCATAATTAATTATAATACCACATGTATGTTACCAAGGTCTTAGGTGGGTATAGTTTCTGTAATTCCATTCCATGCCTCTACCTACACTTTTCCTCTTTTTATCATGTTTAGTTTCTTATTTAATTGTAGGACGTTGGTTAACTAGCTTAGAATTTTAAAACTGATAATGTTGGGGTTTTTTTATATCATAAATTTGAATAGTCATGGATCAACACATAATTCAATGTTGATTTTTTTTCCCCCTTAGCACTTTTAACTTGTTATTCCAATGCTTTCTTCATCAATTTTACCAGTGAGAAGTCTGCTACCAACCTAACATATTTCTTTTTCTTAAACAAAATTCTGAAAATGTTTACATTTTTTTTCCTTTGCTTTGCTGTTCTAAATTTCCCTACCTTATGATCCTATGTGGATTTGTTTTTCTCAACTCACTTTGATATCAGATTGAGTTTCTTATAAAAGATGCACGGCTTTTATTAAATTGGAAACTGTTTCAATTGTCAGCTCATACACTATTGTTGCTACTGAGAGTTTACCAGAGTCTCTCTGTGTATCTTCTTAAGTGTCTCTTAGTTTTCCTTGACTTTTCTTTTAATCCCTTCTTAATGAATTTCTTGGTGCTATCTTACTACTCAGTAATCCTCTGGGGAGCTCAACTTTATCTTGCTTTTCACTCCTATTTTCAGTTTGACTGTCTTCACTTTTGTTATATTATCTATGCCAATGGTTAAGAAAGATTCATTTACTCATTGATTCAGACATTCATGTATTTATGCATGCTTTCAGCATGAATTCATTGAGTATCTATTGGCATTGTACTCTGTGTTAGGGAAGATTATTCCATATTTTTATTAGGTCAGAAAATGGACCAGTTTTTCTTTACTTAAATATTTTTATTATCTTAGTTCAAGGTAAGAAAAATATGGTCAATTAATATTGTAAGTCTCAGGCTATTACTCTCAACAAACGTTGAATTAAAATTTCATTAATTGGCTCCTAATAGAAATCAAAGATTTTCTCTCTGATTCTTACTCCCTGTTTGTGGACATATGATAATTTCCTCCTGTGGGTCACATGGTCAGAACTGTCCCATTAATTATCCCACAATGGAAAAATTCAGGCCACATTTAACTGTCCATTTATTTTTCAATTCATACACTAGAAATAATAAATATTCTTTTCTGACAGATGGCTGTGGTTAAGTCATACAAAAAGTCTACTTTTCTTCCCTTCCTTCCTTCCTAACTCCCTCCCTCCCTCTTCCCCAGTCCCTCCCTCCCTCCCTCTCTTCCTTCCTCCCATTCTTCCTTCTTTGCTTCCTTCCATCCCTCCTTCTTCCTCTGTTCTTCCCTTTCCTCTCTTTTCCCCCCTTTGCCAAATGGATGTTGTCCATCCTGTGATGGATGCTGGCAATCCTCACAATATACCTGTTCCCTGTCTTCCAGGTCTTCAGATTCTCTTGAGTAGCAGATTTAGGTCAGATTCTAACCACGGCAGAGCTCATTGCTTCGTCAGGGCTGGTGTGATAACTGAGGACATAGCTGTAAGACCTCTCTCGGTAAATCAAAGAAACTCTGCAGAGGAGCTGAAGTTTGAATTGAAGCTTTAAGAGAGATAGACGGCTGTATAGAAGAGACAGTGTGTGGGGCTGAGTCCTAACATCAGCAGCCATTTAGAGAGAAGGGGAAACTTTGGTCCAAACCCAGTTCTTCCTTTGATTGGCAAATATTTAATACATCACTTAACCATTAGAAGTTTCAGTTCCCTCATTTGCAATGTGGGTTACTAACACCTGCCCCAATAGAGTTTCTGTGAGGAGTAAACCAGATGATGCACTCCAAGGCCCTAGCACCGTGCCTGGTGGGGGGAGCCCTCTGAAGGCTGGGCAGCTATGGCCCCTGTGTGTTGCGGGATGCCCAGGTGCCAGTTTTCTTTCATTTCACCATCGAACCGCTCGCCCAGGACTGGCTGTGTCAGCCTTTCTGAGGTCGTGGAGTTCACTGGAATCATGGCATGCCTGCACAACCGAGCGTCACGTGCATTGTTACGGTCGCTGACTGCTTCCTTTCTGGGAAGCTGTAGATGTGCTTGCTAGCAGCCATCACCAGCTTCTAGAAACCAGGTGTTTCTACTCAGCTCCCTGCTGGGCCCAATGAAGCATTGGACCGAGGGTACAGGGATCACTAGTCAGATGCTACCGCCTGGAGGGAGGAACGTATGCCCTGGGGGCCTGGCCACGAGGTGTCCAGGGCTGGGGCTCCTTGTGGGGAAGGAGTGAAGAGAGCCTGAGGCCAACCGTCCTCTGGGCAGCTCAGCTCTGCCTTGTCGAGGACTTTGCACAGACCTGGATCAGAGTAAACCTGCTGAGGCTGATCCCATGTCAGGGGCTTACGGTGGCCTTGAGATGTCCAGATGGCTCCCCACCTGCCCCAGGTTATCCTGATGGCAGGAAACGACTTTCAGATCACTATGATCAGTAATCCATCAATCAGATAGAACTTGGCTTTGGCACGGCCTTCCAAAGGAAAACAGTGGGGATTTTGTTGAATAACTTAGAATAAACATGAAACAAGTACTTTGATACAATCTGAACCCACTTTATTAAAATTTCACCCTTGAACTTGGAGAAAATTCACATTATTTGTTTGGATTTCTGGTTCAGTGTGGGGTCAGAGATGACAGTCCTCGTACGGGATTCCTTTATTTCTCATTCTGAGTGTAGATCAGAATGCCAGGGAAGTTTGATCTAGATAGAAAAGTCCTGGGAGTCTCAGAAGGTGACGTAAACTCCTTATGTTAAATCCTTTAGGAACTGTCCGTATCTGGGCAGGGCTACCCTCAGGAATCTCCTCCCTACAAGTCCCAGCCACACCCTTTACCACGGGCCCCAAGTGGAAACTGTGAAGTCGTGGGTGGATCTGCCAGCCATTTTCTTTCCTTCAGAAAACATTAATTTGGGGATGTAGTTCTCAAAAGGCAAATACTCACTCCACTTTTCTCCTAATAATTGTTAATAATTATTGAGTACTTCCTTGTTGGACCACTTTTGACCCCAGGAATGGTAGAACTAGAGCCCACGCACCAGTCTGCTGTTTAAAAGGAATATTGTGAATGTTTGGGCTTGAAATCGGGTTGGTCATTAAACTCTGGGTGAGGAATAAACAAAACATTAATAATAAAAATATGTTTCTAGCTCAAGATTCCTTTTTCTCCTTTTACTGTACAGGGTTAAAGAGTCACATCTGATAGAAGCATCATTTGTGGTTAAAAAGAAAAAAGAGAAGCTAGTCATCTACACAGGGTAAAGCCCTTTATCTCTTTCTAGTGAAGTTAATAAAGGATTAGAGAGAGAAAAAAGAAAAAGATCTGTCTCTCAGGGACTGCCCCTGATCCATGTCATAAGGGAAAAAAAAAAAAAAGAGATGAATATTGGTTCTGAGTTACCCAGTCAGGATCACCCACAGTCAGGCCAGGAGTTATTGTACTGGGGAAATTTCTGGTTAAGCTTCCAGACAGAGGAAAGAGCAGTCGGGGAGATCTACACTGGTAACGACAGCCCCTGCATTTGGAAGGCTGCAGGCGGCCGAAGGCAGGCAGTGGACCACAAACGCTTCATCTTCCCAGAGGACCCTGGAGCTGAGACATTTAGTAGGCTAACCAGAGAGAGGTGCCAGGCGCTTTCAGATGCGTCTTGCCCAACAAATGCTTCTGGGCCAGGTGCTTGCTTAGCCCCTTCTTACCTGGGCTTTTATCATTAAAGAAGTCATATACTGATCCTGTTGCACAAACAAAAATCATTATATTCATTAAAAACTCACAGGTGATTTCAGAACAAAGATTTAGGTGAGTCTTTGATTAAATGGGAGGCAGTTTAGTTGCTTTGGACAGCCAGAGGCAGCCAAGGAGGGCTAACGAGGCTGCTGTCTCCTGCCTTTAGTTGGAGAAGCCTGCGTGCAGGTGTCTGTTGAGAGCGCAGGAGCAGCGTAGCTGTGCCCATTCGGTAGACAAGTTGAGATCTGTGTCTACGACAAGGCTTTCAGTTGAATGTGGGCTCTATGGTAATCTCCTCAAACTCAGATACTAATATAAGCCACTGAGCTATCACTGCCTATTGCCAAGGTCTTCCTGTCTGCCCTGATTCAGTTCAACAAGCTCTCATTTTGTGGTTGTGTAATAAAAGGCAAGGGACTCAGATGCATCCCACATGTCCCCTTTGCTCAATCCCTGTGCTAGGCATTCTATCATAGTCTCATATAACTTACCCTGCGATGGTGCTATTATATTTCAAATAAATAACTGTAACCTGAGGCAATGCACTGTTCATGCCAACTTTAAAGGTTTGGTTGAAGAGCGCATTACTTTTAATAATGGGATGAGGAGGGGCCCAATGGGGGAGGGAACCGGGAAGATAATTTGAAGGGTCTTGGCAGCAGGGGGATCATGGCACATATCCCTGTGGGGGACAAAGAGAAGGTGAGGAGGTAGACAGACAGTGGGATGTTCTAAGGTGAGTCAGGGGTAAAATTTCCTACAGATTAGGAAACAAAAGAGAAGGAGATGAGAAATATGTCTGCTAATATTATTGAGGGCCCTCCATGACAGCCTAGGGTTATGGGCTGAATCGTGTCCCCCTAAAATTCATGTTGAACTCCTAACCCCTGATACGTCAGAACGTCTTTGAAGACATGATCCTTAAATAAATGATTAAGGGTAAATTGAGACCATTGGGATGGGCTCTCATCCAATAAGACTGGTGTCCATGTAATAAGAGGAGATTAGGACACAGACAACACACTGACTGAGGGGCAGTCGTGTGAGAACAAAGAAGGCTGCCGTCTGCAAGCCAAGGAGAGAGACCTCAGAAGAAACCAACCCTGCCAACAACTTCATCTTAGATTTACAGCCTCAAGAATTATGAGAAAATAAATTCCTATTGTTTAAACCACCCAGTCTGTGGTATTTTGTTATAGCAGCCCTGGCAGACTAATACATCTAGGAAATATTTATTTTATTAGTTTGGCAGTGGTTTGGCATTGAAAGATTTTAAATGTTATCATGGTGCCCTAGGATCTGAACATAACACAGATAGGGCAGTAGAATGATAAGTGCCAGACAGGCACTGCTGTGATTCTCTAGGCCAGCACTTTCTGGTGCACCCATAACTGGCTGTGTGTACCTACTGAGTACTTGAACTTGGGCCAGTCTGAACTGAGATTTGCTGTAAGTGAGAAACACACAGTGGATTTCAGAGACGTGGTGCAGAAAGAGAATGTAAAATTTCTCACTTAATTTTATATTTATATTGAACAGTGTTGTTCTAGGCAATGAGAGAGCCCGGAGAAGGTGGCTGGTGGGCACAAAGTGTGCAATAACAGAGGTTGACCAGATGCCTGGATGGAGATTTTGGGTGAGGTGGTGGGACCCCAAAAGCAGACCTATCTGGAACAGGAGTGGTAGTATTGGAATGACATCCTTTTTGGTTTGGGAAGGATGATTGATGTGTGTCACCCAGGTTGTTATTGATATGCTGAGAAGTTCAAGTAGTTGGCTGAACATCATACATTAATGTGGGTCAGAGTTGTGATTTACATACCAGCTCTGATAACGATCATCCCCTAGGGGTCACTCATCTAGCAAGGATGTGGGGACATGAAGCTTGATCTACTTGAGGAAACAAGAGGAATAAGATGGACAGACTAGGAATAGTTTAACAATGTGAATGTTGGATATAACATTATATATGTTACATTTCGAATGAGCAGCACTGAAAATGGGTATTGCCCACACTTGGGCTAATGGACTTGGGAAAGCTAATGGGCCTGGAAGAGTTGGGAGGAAGGACCTTTAGAGACGAATGTCTATACTTGGGTACCGATTAGCTGATCAACAGCAGCAATGATCAAGATATGACTTAGCACTTGGAGTTGGGGTGATTTGGGGAAAATGGTGATGACTGTGACATACAGGGAAATTGGAGGAGGCAGCTAATAGATGGATTCTGCATTTTTCAACAGGGGCAAATGACATTTTTGGTGGGACAATGCTTTGTAGGACTGTGGCTCACAGGGCAAGACATGCTACGTGTGTATGGTCAGGGTTCTTGCAGATGGCACACAATGCGCGTATAAAGCAAAGACAGCCTCTGTTTGGAGAACTAGGCTGAGTACAAATTAAACTCTCACCTACAACATACACGCTGGCATCCCTTTTATTGTTCCCACTCTGACTAGGTGCCCCCTCAAAGCCACCTTTGAATGCCTGTCATGCCCTGCAGTCATCTGTGATTTCCTTTAAGTGGCCACTCTGCACTTGGATAGGCACTGGTATCCGAAAGAGTGTCCTAGGTTCTCACCAACCTCGGTTGACTTGCCCCCTCAATGGGAAACAGATATCTTGGACTGCTGCTCCAACGTGTACAGGAGGGGGTGCTTCCCTGGAAGTGTGGCACTCTCTGCTCTGCTCTTCCAAAAACCTTTACTATCCTTCCAACTCCTACACACAAAAAATCTCTTTATTTTTGACCTGTATGTGGCCACATGGCTTGCATAGCCTGTTTTTTCCTACCAGGGCTAATAAAGAGGGAATTCAATCGTCCCTTTTTAAGGTTATAGTTTACAAACAAACACTATCTATTTTCCAAACCTACAATATAACTTCTTAAAATACTTTTTATATTTAGGTTAGTTTAAGTCCTGGAATGTACTAATCTGATTTACTAATAGTTTCAGCAACAAGGTATATTCTATAAATTGCATATTTAAGTAAGACAAGAATGAGGAGCATAAATGTTTCCCAACCTTTTGAAAGTGAAAGAGTTTTCTTTCAACTTGATGAACATAAAACCATCCTTCTAGATAGGCACGTACAATTAAAGCTTGGAAACATTTCTGTAATGAATTCAATGGAACGAGATTGTTCTACTGAAATTGGATTAAGATTTAATAGTCTTCAGGGAAATCGTTTAACCTCATGGAAATTGGACAGTTCCTTGGCTGGTGAGGCAAGTTTACCTACAAAGAACTTATGAGAAACTTTAGGAAAAAATACTCTCCAAGACAATTATGGATTTGAGTGTGGTAGGGTTGTTCTTTCAATAATCACTCCCAGGAGGGGCTGAAAAGGACCCGGGTCAGAGTCTCCATCACACTCTTCTCGGGGAGCAGGATCAGATTCAGGTCCCTGACAAAGGAACCCAGCCGAATGATAGCCTCTTTGCAAAGTTTTCCAAAACCTATGAATCAGCTCCCTTTATGTTCTCAGGTCATTGAGATTTGCAGACACAAACCAAAGAGATTGAGAAGATAGCTTTTCAGGAAAAGCAGAGTGAATTTCAAAGAAATCGAGCAAGACACAATTATACCAAGAATATATACCCAGGTTAGTGAATCTCGGCTCTTCTCCATACCTGAAACTCAAACACATTACCCTCTATTGTTAGAATGCTCATGCCAAAAAAAACCAGAAAAATAACCTACATATGCCTTAGTCAGGACTGAGAAAAACTTATACAAATTTGGGTAGGATTGTTTTTAATTCATGGTAATTTTTTTAACTAAAAGGAAGAGTCAGGGCTGACAACGATTGCAGCTAGCTGAGCGATGTAGGAATTCCAAGCTCACGGCCCAAGCTCAATTGTCCTGTGACATTGAATTCTGGTCCTAAAAATCATAAGTAGCTGGTGTGTAGCAGTTTGCAACACAGCTTCCAAAACTCACCCGAGAGCTACTTCTGAGAACGCCGTTGCAGCCGTAAGCATGAGAGTTACTTTTTGGCCAAAGCCCTTGAAGAAACTGTCAGTATCATCAAGGTTCTACCTGTCTTGATTCACCATCCACAACAAAACATTTGACCAAGAAGCATCTGTGGGAACTGGTCTTCGCCAGGATGTTCCCATCTGAGACGTGCAGCTGGTGGTAGACAGACCACATAAAGCTGAGAGCAAATGGTTCTAACTGAAGCCATTTAGCAACCCAAGAATAAAACCAAGGGAAAGATCTGATTGTTGAATCACCTGAATCTTCTGTAGAATTGGACCAAAACTACTGTGTCTATCAACATATGGTCCCCAGCTTCAAGAAGCTCATCTCTTTATTTCAGGAACAAAGACAGAGTAAAGAAGCAGAGAAGCTTTTACACAGCAAAGGAAACCATAAACAAGATGAAAAGACAACCCTCAGAATGGCAGAAAATATTTGCAAACGAAGCAACTGACAAAGGATTAATCTCGAAAATATACAAGCAGCTCATGCAGATCAATATCAAAAAAACAAACAACCCAATCCAAAAATGGGCAGAAGACCTAAATAGACATTTCTCCAAAGAAGATATACAGATTGCCAACAGACACATTAAAGAATGCTCAACATCACTAATCATTAGAGAAATGCAAATCAAAACTATAGTGAGGTATCGCCTCACACAAGTCAGAATGGCCATCATCAAAAAATCTACAAACAATAAATGCTGGAGAGGGTGTGGAGGAAAGGGAACCCTCTTGCACTGTTGGTGGGAATGTAAATTGATACAGCCACTATGGAGAACAGTATGGAGGTTCCTTAAAAAACTAAAACTAGAACTACCATACGACCCAGCAATCCCACTACTGGGCATATACCCTGAGAAAACCATAATTCAAAAAAAGTCATGTACCACAGTGTTCATTGCAGCACTATTTATAATAGCCAGGACATGGAAGCAACCTAAGTGTCCATCAACAGATGAATGGGTAAAGAAGATGTGTCACATATATACAATGGAATATTACTCAGCCATAAAAAGAAATGAAATTGAATTATTTGTAGTGAGGTGGGTGGACCTAGAGTCTGTCATGCAGAGTGAAGTTAAGTCAGAAAGAGAAAAACAAATACCGTATGCTAACACATATATATGGAATCTAAAAAGAAAAAAAAGGTTCTGAAGAACTTAAGAGCAGGACAGGAATAAAGACGCAGATGTAGAGAATGGACTTGAGGACATGGGGAGGAGGAAGTGTAAGCTGGGACGAAGTGAGAGAGTGGCATTGACATATATGCACTACCAAATGTAAAATAGATAGCTAATGGGAAGCAGCTGCATAGCACAGGGAGATCAGCTCCATGCTTTGCGACCACCTAGAGGGATGGGATAGGGAGAGTGGGAGGGAGACGCAAGAGGGAGGGGATATGGGGATATATGTATACGTATAGCTGATTCACTTTGTTATACAGCAGAAACTAACAGAACATTGTAAAGCAATTATACTCCAATAAAGATGTTTAAAAAAAAAAAAAAAGAAGAAGAAGCAGAGCTTATGTTGGGTCCAGGTATGGTGGTACCCCAGATTTGTGAAGGGTCACACTTAAGATGTCACATCTGTCATCTCTCACCTTGAAGTCCTCCGATGCCCAATTTCATCAAAGATTTGAAATGTTTCTAAGTATGAATGCAGGTGTAAAGATGGGAGCAGGAAATCCAAATGATAACATCAGAAGAGGTGCACACTGAAAGTCTTACTCAAAAGCACAGCATCTTACAATTTAAAAAAAAAGCAAAAAGAAGCCATTTGCTCTAAATCAAAGCAAAGGGTAAATAAATGGGTAAGTGCATTGCCAGGCATTTCTGAGAAATTTTCTGCTTTGAATCCCACTACCATGACACAAAGGGTCAGGTCCTGCTAAGGATGGACTGAGAGGCACCCACACATGACTCTAGACACCCTGGAAGACAGGACACAGAAAAAAGTTGAGGTTTTCAGACAGGGCATGACATCAGAAGGGTAGAATGAGCATCCTCTGTCCAAACAGCAGAACTGTCACTGTCAGGTCAGCTCAATCCTGCCTTCCTGTACCCTTGACTGGAATTCTTATCCTGCCCTGGCTGCAGGAGAACCGATCATGTAGGTAGGGGGAAATTGAGCCTGAAAGTGAGGATCGACTGTTGTCAGTTGTTGGGCGAAAACCTGCCCCGACTTGATTTCTCTGAGTTGGTCTGATGCACCCACTGGGGAAGATCAGCCCCAGTCTCATCCTCTGATTACCCAGCCCTCTGCACACTTCCAAGCCCACGGGGTCCCTCCAGGCTCTGCTTAGCTCCCAAAGCCTTGGCTCTGTCCTCTGACTGCAGTCTTTTACCCACATGACATGCTCAGCTCACCCCAGGGGCTTGGCTGGGAGCCTCCCTAGGGATTCCTTGTGGTTCAAACCCCGAGGGCCTGGGATCCTGCCCTGCTCATTCCCAGGATCTAAGGCATCACTGAACACAGGACACAGGGCTTCAGGCAGGGCATGCAAGCATCCCTAGATGCATTACAGTACTAAGAAGACACTGTGCATCCATTACCTCATTCTCATCCTCTAGCTTTTCCAGACAGCAGAACGATTGCTGCTGCTGCTGTTTAATAGATGAGGAAACCCAGGCTCAGAGTTCTAGGGCTCAGACTCAAGCCTGAGCTTCTAAATGTGGGTTTTGTAAGGATTAAACAAGAACAATTGAGGGTGGCAGTTGCTCAGTGATGACAGTGCCCTTCTTGCCAGCTCTGCTATGCTCTACGTCACATCAGACGGCTGCTCCTCATGGCATTTGTACAGAGACTCCACTGGTGCAGGATCCTGGGGTTTACCAGCTGCCTACATGGGTGTGAATAACCTGAGTTCTTTGAGCAGATTTTTGGCAATTTTATCACATGATTCTGAGGCAAAAGAAATGTGTGGATGCAAAGACAGAGCAAAAGAGAGAAGGATACCTACTACACACACGCACACATTGATGTATGTGTAAATACACATAAACATGTATGTATGTGTGTGTATACACCCCCCGCACATACACACCCCTACACTCATCCTTCAACCTTGATCCTTAGCTTGGCCCCGTTAGGTGGATGGATAAAGGACTGACCAATAGATAAGTCTTTAGGTAATCATCTAATCATACCTATGACTATACCATGGAACTTTGAGAGTTCATCTAAACTTTGGCTATACCATTGCTATTATGTGAGCCCTGGTTTTTCCTATATTCTCTCAGAGGTGTGGGACTCTGTAATAATTACAGTGTGCCTGTTTTTCTAAATTCTAAAGCCAGCCATAGAAGGAAACCTTGAGCACAGGACCACTGCATCATCAGGAAAGGATAGAGAAACTGTTAAAAGATGTCAAAAACACTCTTATGAAGGACTCAAATTGCTCATATTTTACATTGGCAAGTAACCAGCTGCAAATGAACCACAGAGGATATACTGACATAGTGAAATGAATCGTGGCCATCTGAACAAAAATGTATTTTTAGCAGGTTCTAAAATAGATACCAACCATATTTCAAATTCCTAGCTAATTTTTACCAACTATTTGAACTATTTAAAATGGAATATATTTCTTAAAAGATTTTAAAACACACACACAGGTATCTATAGCTATATCTCTACCTATGAAACATAGATGTGTGAGCATGTATCAGGTAGTGGTCACTTCAAATGTATGAAAGCCATACACATCCAGCTGGGCTGATGGACTCAGAGCCATTTCCTTTAGCATAAATGCTACTTCTGGAAGGAATCCTGCTTGGCAGGAGCCCAAGTCAGGGAGAAGAGACTGTGGTTGTTTCAAAAGCAGAATGCATCCTGCTGTTTTGCTGTCTTGGATTACAAGAATCCCTGGGTGATAGACAAATTTAGAATGCATTTGTAAACTTAAGTTCATTGTAAGATACGAATTGGTCCTTGCTGAACTTTCCCAGTGGGCATATTTCCATTGAAGTATGGGAATTTATAATTACATTCTTTTATAGACTGGTCACTTTTTCTCAAGAGTATTTGAAGTTCAAGCTCAGAACCCTGGATTATCCAATTTTCCATCCACAAAGTGGAATTCTATAATAGCCCCTTAGACATCCATTTCCCAAGCTTCTGTTTGTCAGCTCAGCTGAGGTTTTAATGAGAATCCCATGAAGACATTACAAAGGTCAGTCACTAACTGGGTTTAAAGTTTCCAGAGCTTTTAAGTGAGGTGTGGAAATTAATTTCATATTTTTCATATTTTTATTAAAAATGTTTGTATTTTATTGAAAAATCAATCCTGTTATACATTTATTATTAATATCAAGTTAGCCCCTACTTTCCAACCTCACACATTGGTAGGTTTTACCTACGCTAATTCTATATCCAGAGGTAGTTTTCTCTCCTCTGTTCACTGATGGTTCCTGTGTGCCTAGCAAGTTCCTAGCACATATTAGGCACATGCTATTTGAATAAATGACCCTTATATTAACTTATTTAAACCTCTAAACATCTTTTGTGGAAGTACTGCTATTGGCCCATTTGATAGATGGGAAATAGAGGCACAATAAGTATTTTGACTTACTTACCAAAGTCACATAGCCAGGAAGCTGTCAAGCTGGGGTTTGAATCCAGGCCCTGAGACACCAGAGGCCTGTTTGTAAGCACATTGACAAAATGCCTGTGCTTCTCCAAGAATGAGTGTCCAGGGGATGTGACAGACCAGCCTCCTGCCTCACCTGCACAGCTGTCCAGTGAGAGGGGCAGGTGCTAAATCATAAACCCACAAACATCTTTACATTGAGGCCGTACCATCAACTCTCAACAAATCCTTCCTCTTGGTGCAAAGCATCCTGTCTTCCAACTGGTCTACCTGTTGCAGAAACAGCTCCATGTGGGTCTTTATCAATCCCTTTGAACTAGGTCCGTTAGGGAAGCTGCCAGGGTCAGTGCAGGTCTTAGAAAAACACATCAGAGCAGCAACGTTTTGCCAAGAAATGAGAATATGAAAAACCCCAGGGAAAGTGAAGTGTGACACATTCACATTCTATTGTCACCATAACAGATCACAACAAATTCAGTGGCTCAAAACAACACACTGCATGCAATATAGACCTATAGGCCAGACACATGGGTCACTGGGCTACAGTCAAGGTGTCAGCAGGGTGACTCCTTTCTCCAGGCTCCTCGCCTTTTCTAGCTTCAAAGAGTTGCTCAGAATCCTTGGCTCACGGCCCCTTCCTCTATCCTGAAAGTGGCCAAATAGCTTGTCTGACTTTGCTTCTCTTGTCAAACTTCTTTCTCTGGTCTTACCTGAGAGAAGTTCTTTGCTGTTAATAATTCAAGAGATTTGATTAGGCTCACTGGGATGGATATTCCAGGATAACCTTCTTCACTTCAATCACATCTGCAAAATTCCTTTTGGCACGTGAGGTAACAGAGTCACAGGTTCTGGGAACTAAGATGTGTTCATCTGTGGGGAAACTGTTCTGCCTACAACATATGGCTCTACATTGGAGTTGTTGTCTTCCAGGAAATTAAAACAGCCCCTTAGGCTTTGGGGTGAAGAATTTTCTGGCTAGTGACGCAGCTGATTAATTGAGATTGGGAAACTGATCAGATGTGAAGGCTTATGAAAGAAAGTTTCACTCTTATTCACTGAGGATGATGACCTCCTACCTGCTGGTAGAAACCTTGGATACAGCAGGACTATTTTGGAACAAATGTTACCAACACTAAGAAGCAGAGATGTGAATATACAAGCTATTTTAAACTTTTGGTATCATTAATTGTTAGTTTTCTCCCCTTTTGTTCTCTCCTATCTATTATAGCCATTATCTAATTTCCCACCTACATCCCAACCTGTCAGCTTTTTCCCCAAATCAAAGGAGGAAAAAGAAAACCTGCACTGCCCATATCCTTCAAAATTCCCAGAACTCTGAAGGAATTGTTACAACTAGTGGTTGCTGCTAAAACTAGCTTTCCAGGCCAGGGGTAGTGATAGGCTCATGACATGCTTGTCAATTTCTGTGGCGTGAATATTCCCACTATGTTTGATTTTATGTTCCCCATGTTTAAAAAAAAGTTCAGAGTTTTATTTAAACAATTGGCTCCCATGAGATGTAGGATGTGGCTCCAGCATAGCACGGGGCCAACCCACCTTTCTCGATAGCCTCAGTCTTTTCCTTTTCCGTGACTTTGGCCATCCTGTTATCAAAATCGCACACGGTTTTCCATCCTAAGAAAATGTGCATTTTCTCTAATGCCCTTACAAGCGTGCACTGGATGTCTTCTAGTTATACCGTAGACCAACTCTCTATCCTTCTCCATAAGCTCCGTGCCCTGGGAATCTGTCTGTTTCTGAATGGGTTCAGCCAATTGGAAATCAGAGGTAGGGAAGGCAGTGAGGTCGGCATGCTTATTCCCTCTCTGAGTTCCACATTCTGGCCAGTTCCTCCATCAAAACCTGCAGCTCCCAGTGGAAGCCCTTCTCCTCACAAGTCTCTTGGTTTTATTAAACACTCTGCATTCTTGGGAGTGGCAGGACACACCAACTGTTAAAAGCTCCAGGTATGAGTTTTTCCATACCCCCCTCTCACCTTGGTAAAAGTCCCTTCATTAAATTATTCTAAAAATAGCCACTTTAAATATTCCGTCTCTTTCCCAGTAGGACACACACGGAACCAACGCTGCCTTCATTTCCTTGCTGTCCTCTCTTTTGATGATGGCTGTCTCACACCCGAAGAAGGTTGCTGCTGTCTCCGTATCTTATTTTTCACAACTGTTTTCTCTCTACTGAAGCTGGTTGCTTTGAGATCACCACAATTTTATAACTGAAATATCAGAAGGTTACTTTATAATCCTGGCTCTGGATATTTAGTAATGACTCCCTATTGGCTTGGTATAGGCTTATGATACAATATCTGATTAAAAATAAAACTTTCTTCCTTGGAGTCCATGGCTTGTACTTTTTTTTTTTTTAACTTAACCTACAGACTTTTTGCCTGTTCCTGGGGTTTTATCCACAGCTCTGCTTTCTCCAGAAGGTCCCATCTGTGAAAATAATGCTTATACCTCTACCTTTAGCCCCGCCTTCATGGGCAACCCCATATGGTGTGTCTAAGGGCCCACTTCACATTACAATGTGAATTACAATGTGAAGTCCTGCATCCTCACTTATTCAAGGACCAACTCAACATTCCCTGCCCAATCCTGGCCCTTCTCCATGCTTCCCCTTGGCCTGTCCAAGGTGTCATTATACTTTAATGACCCTCTAAAACCCAAAAGAGAAATTATTCATTTCTTGAAGATAGTCAAAAGTATGGGAGGAAAATTAAGTTTTTTGAAAGTTTCATTTATTTGGCATTTTGTTTAAACCAGGTGCTATTTCTTTCTTTCTTTTTTTTTTTTTTTTTTTCATCTTTATATGTATTCCTATCATCAAGCAAGCCATAGGTACATTTTGACCCCCTACTTATATGTTGTAGTTTTGCATACTTGGCTACACTCAAGCATTCATCCTTGTGACTATTTTTTGTTGTTGTTAAACAAGAATCTACTCTGTAAAAATGCATAATACCTTTGAGCTAAAGAGAGATTTTGACTCTCAATACCTCATGCTCACAAAGGAAATAAGAAGACAGGTCAGGTCTTTCAAATCAGGAAAACTCCCTTGGATCAGGGTGGAGGGTGGCTAGGAAGGAGGGGGAGTCGACAAATAATCCCTCTTTCTATCATGAGACTAAGCTAAAGCAATTGAACGTGGCTTTGCCAGCATCTAGACTAAATAGCAGTTCACTAGGGCTTTATATTAATTATATAACACAATGTCATAAAGTCAGATGGAATTATATTTTCAGTTTGTATGTTTTTATTTGATAAAACAGACCATAAAAATTGTAGGTGAAACTTAAAGTGAACCTAGAGATGGGAGGGATTCCCCCTAAGGATCCCTATCAGATTCTCTATTTTCAAGCTGCAGTGGCCATTCATGGGGCAAAACCAGGGCCCAGAACAGTAGAATAAATCTTTCTGATTAGCTGCTTCTGAATACATGTGCAACAAAGATAGCGTCTCCAGGCATAGCTCAGACACAAAGGTAAAGTTCCTCTCATCTCTCTCTGCCCTACTGTTCAATCTTTTGAACTTCTTGCCTTCCCCCTGACTTTTCAAATGTTATCTTTTGAAAGCAATACAAGTATAGTCAGAACAACCATATAATGGCAGTGCTCTAAACCATAAAATGAGTTGGTATTTTACCACACACCAAAAATCAAAAGGCAGTGAAAGAAACTTTGTAGGTTTGAGCATGAAGTTTGTGATGACTGTTGACCTCTGGCTGTAGCCTCACTACCTTACTGTACTTTATAAGGAGGGAGTCAGCCTGTCCCCTACATACGCCAATCTGGGGCTAAGAGCCCCACTGACGTAGTTCAAGGCACACTGCACATGCTGCCCCTGGGCTACGGAGCCTGCTGGTGGCCTGAGAACAGAAGGGACCATTATTCTAGCAGGTCCCTGGTCTCTCCCTGGGTCCAGTACACTGCTTATCAGCAGTATCAGTGAGGGTCAGCACCAGGCTTGTCTGGTATGTAAATAAGTCACAACACTTTCCAGCCACATGCAGACATATCCTGAACCAAAAAGAAAGCAGAAGTCAGTGACATTTTGTATGTTGGACAGCTTTTCTTTTTTAGGGAGCAACATAAGCTACTTGCTAGGAGGCAAAACTTAGTTTACTTATGCTGATACATTATTTAGAACAAATATATTCAAACCATATCATTTTCAAGTCTAGTCTTAAGTTATTTGTTGATAAATTAAGGCAATCATATGAATTTAAAAATTGTCTAGAAGATGCTAATACTAATATTAATGAATCAAAACAATTTAAAATAACAGAAAAGAAAAATATTTTTAACTTAAATTTTCTTTAAAATGATTGCATTTAGTTAAAGAAGATTTGTCTAATACCTGCTTGGGAAGCATTAATGTGTCATGATGTGTCAAAAGACAAACAAATTAGTTAAAAAGCCCTTGTTCTCCGTCAAATCCTAACGTGGGTGATAAGCCAGATAATGCAAAATGAGTGTTATGAGTGAGTGTTGGATAGCATGGAATGAGCATGCTATCAAAGTAACAAGTTCAAATCTTCATGGGACATTTGCCATTTGAGCTGTGCTTGAACTATGATGACATTAGGAATAGAAAACAGATTCTTCGTGGCCTGAGAGAATACGGCTAAAAACAAGCATGGGACTCCTCAGAAAATAGGTACATTCTTGGTTCTGGGAAGAAATACTTTGAGTCAAATTTAGAGAAACAAAGAGAGGAAGAAAAAAAGCATGACATAGACATCAGTCTGAGCGTAGAGTGTAGGATGGATGTCACTGCTCTAGATGCCAAAAAGCCCCATTTTATTAGATTTATGACATAATCCATCAGGATTCAGTTTTACTAATTTCTGAACAGCGTTTAATGAACACAGATACAGCAATAATTTACATTTGGCCTGTATTTTTCTTTTGTTATTTCCACAAGGGCACAAATGTACTTAGGGGAGAAACAATAAAAATGTTAACACAATTTATGATGACCATGGGAACATGTATAGTAATTATTCTTTTCAAAATATGGCTAAAGAAGATCTCCAAAAATTATTTTCCCTTTCCACATCTAGAATGCTGTAGGAAATTATTTTTCCCTCTTCTCCAAGAGGAGAATTTATTTTTCATGCTAAAAATAAATGCCAGATGTCAAACTGAGTCAGGATACATCACCTGACATCATGTGATTCCATGCTCATCTTCCATGGTGCATGTTGTTGGTCTCAGCCTGAGCACGTGTGGCCCAGGGAAAGAAGTCAGCTAACAATGCTTATTGTGGTCAAATAGTGATTTTTGTTTTTTACCAGATGGTAAAGAATTAGGAGTTCATTCTAAAGGAGAGGGAGAAGAGGTTTCTTAGGTAGGAGTGTGACTTTGCTTCAGTTGCATTTTTGGAAGATAATTCTGGAGGCAGAGATCGGATCTGGTGGACGATCCACCAACAGTCAAAGGCAAAGGGACTGCTTTGTGGGACCATCTGCTGTTTAGTAGAAGGAGGAGATGTTTTCAAAGGTAGAAACCAAAGGACTTTATGACCCAAAAAGGAAGCTGTGGTAAAGAATCAGTGTCTTTTCTTTCTATGATAGGTTTAAAAAATTAACTAGCAAATACTCATTGGATAATATTAGTTGTGGTTCACTAGGACTAATTTCATATCTTGACGATGAGAAAATAGAAGTGTTTTAATATTTTTTCTTATTCTCATGATATTGTTGACATTTGATCAGAGTGACAAAAATAGATGAAGCTGAAAATTCCCATAAATGATTGAGCTACGGAGCAGCATGATTAACCCAGGTCTCTCTGATTCATGCACAGAGAATCACCAGGGCCCTCATCCATCACCAGCACCAACCCTACACCACGGCCGCCTTCACTCCGATGTGCAGATGAAGGGCTGGTTGATGCCACATTAACAAAGAGAAGCTAGGTTTTCATAATCCAGAAAACCTTTTTAATTTCTCTCTCTTATTTTATTTAACTGTTTCAAGGTTCACATCAAGTCCATCTCTTGAATAAGTCCTACTTAACTCACTAAATTACATGAACATTTTCTCCCACCTCTGACTCTTCTTGAAATTTTCTGAATCAATCAAAGAATAAAGATTGTCAAATAAGCACACAGTTTTTCATATAAACTTTGATTCTTGATAATCTGTAATGTAATACCTTTTTAGCTAATTAGATTACTAGTGGTTATATGATTATATAAAATGACCCTACAGCAATTTTCAGTTTTTTAGTGAATAGAAGTGTGTTTTTTATTTCTAATAACACTGGAATGGGGAAACTAAAGTTATAATTATTTTCAGATTTACTGATTAAATAGCCAGGCAATCTGAATGAGTCAGCTAAAAACAAGAATGATAAATTTATTAAGTAGCTAATTAAAGGAAAACATGGAAAAAATAGTCTTTTGTACAACAGTGATTATCTTAAAATACAATAAAGTGTGTATTAAATAATTTTAGAAGTTTAAAAAGTTAACTATTAATATTATATTATGGAAAAACAGAAAAAATAAGAAATAGCTCTCAGGAGTAATAGTTGCTATCTCGACTTTTAGAAAAACAAAGGCAGAAGAATCTCAAGAAGTAAAATAAAATGAAAGGGCCAACAGTAGTTTGGAAACATTTTCTTCAATCAGTGTGGATAAAGAAATATTTTTAATAATACATAAAATTGTAGTGGAGTTAGGAGAAAAGCATCAGGATGCCATTTATTAAAATGAATAAGTCATAAAGTATTTGGTATAACTTGTAATAAAAACATTAAGGCACTGATACAAGATGAAACCCAGGGCAGCTGTTCATTACAGGCAACATAATTAACCTATAACCTTGGAAATCAAATATGACAGCACGTGGGAAAAACTTTAAACATATCTAAAGACTTTGAACTGTTCAAAAAATCTCTAAAGAATTTATAAGATGGAATTATTTTCCAGATGTGATGAACCAAGCCACCCCAGCAGAGTTACCAATGATAGTAAACAATTTTAAGTATTCTAAATAGCTAATGTGAGAGGGAAGAAACAGCCTTAACTAAGTTGGTTAATATATATATATATATATATATATATATATATATATATATATATATATGTAAAATTATTTGTATCTCTTTCCCTAGAATATTTGAGGCTGCTTAAAATTAAATAAATATCTGTCAAAATAGTAAAATATGTATATAAGTATAAAGTAAGAAACACCAAAGGAAAGGCATACACAATTCATACAAGAGTCGGCATTATTTCTGTGAATGAATTTTAGACAGGGCTTAGGTGCATACTGACATATTAGGTAAGAAGGAAAATAGAAATATGTACAGAATGCCAGTTATGATAAGGAGAACAAATCAAGTTCTGGTGATACAAAGAGTTTTCTTGGTCCTAAATTTCAAAAGAACTTTCTGATATAGAAGTTTTACATTGTGTTATAAGGAATAATGTTGTTACTTTATATGGGGTGTTTGGATGATCAGTCAGATGCAGGCACAGAATAACAGCATGGAGAGGTATGTGAAAGTGAGAGAGATTTATCACACCCACAGGTCCCAGAGCAGGGGGCACGGCAGTCCACGCTGGGGACCAGGTGGTGGGAGTGCCTGATAGGTAGAGGCTGAGATCGAGGCAAGTGCCTTTATGGGGGTCAGGGTGGAACACAAAAGCAAAAGGTGTGTGTGAATGTCCCTAGGTCACAGTCAGGTGAGGACAAGAAGGGAGCTTGTGGCAAACGCCAGCCTTACCACACCTGTGTGCCTGGTCATCTGGGAGGGCTGCTCATGGTCTGTTTGGAGCGGGTGTTGAGTCAGCAGGAAAATGCAAAATTTAAAATCTTACAATATATACCTGGAGAACATGAACCTGTGTAATAACTGATGCTCTTAAAAACATTTTTACAGCACACTTTTATAGAAAATTCAATAATCGATTTCATAGCTTTGTCCCACATAGCATGCATCAATAAAACTGAGAAATAGGATTCAATGTTATATCTGAGCAATGGAAGAGTTAACGTGATGTAGTTCAGATATACAGTGGCTGATTGTCTAACTCCACCTCTATTTAGCAGGTGGAACATCTAAATGTTGACTGAATTGCACGTTTCTCCTATAGTATCTGTGAATTTAACTTCTCTAATCAGACTCATCAAGCTGCATTCTCTGGTATAGTACTGGCTGGCTCTTTTCTTTATTTCTGTACATTTCAGAAAAGATGATTCGTTGAATAAATAATTTTATTTATCGTGATAATAGAATATTTAAGATAAATTACAGTTATGAAGCCTACATAAAAATGTCATATAGTTTGAAAAATATCACCTTGTATTAAGGTATCTACACTGATATAATAATAATTAAATATTGTGGTGGGCAGACTTCCAAGTGGCCTTTGGAAAGGGAGTGGTGACAGGGGACATGTGACAATGGCACTGGTCTCATCACATACCACACCGTCAGAAGCTGCCAGCCTACAGAGGGATGGGGTGGCCTGTGTTGATGCACCTGAGGCATCAGCTCAAAGGTGGTGTACTGCCAGGATGTGGTGTCATCCTCCAAAATACAGTGTAGGCGATAAGTTGTTGACTGTTTCATACATTGTGTCTCCAATAAATAAAGTTGATGAGTTCAAGCTGGAGTGGCCTCATGTGCTATCACATCCACTTGTGACTGCGTGATTACCATTTTGACAATTTGGGTCTCTTTGGGTTTAGCGGTTTACATAGGTCATACCCAGAATACCACTGAACTTTAAACTACAGCTACCACCTGGGCACTTCAGACTCCTTGTGCCAAAGAGAGGATTCTTCATATAGAAAGATTGATCTGCAATATGGCACTCCACATGACATCACATCAGACGCAATGGACCACTTTATAGAAAGGGCATAAGACCATGGACCCACTGGTCTGGTCACATACCACACCACCCAGGCAAGAAAAACGAGGACTCACCACTACGGCAGAGGTAACTGCTGCTGAGACTCAGAAGGAGGTTGTCCTACCACTTCTCCCTGGAGTCAGGGAGGGATAAGCTTGACACCTGGTGTCCACTTGCCCATTTCTCAGAGCTTCCCTTCCCAATTTGACAATAAACGAACACCTGCAGTAGCCATTGCCTGATAAGGGTCTGGTTACCAGGGACTTGTACCCCTCAGGGATGAGGCCCTGGGTTATGGTCCCAAGTTAACCAACAGAGATGTCAGCCATGAGGGAGGGGAACCTAGGATGGAAAGTGGAGGCAGACATGGGTATCACTGTGGATCGCAGACTGGCTGGCTTGGTGGGGCTAAGTTCATTCCATTCAATATCCTCTGCTGCTACCCCAGGAGGAGAGACCCCCAGAATCCTGGATGAACTGCTCCCAGAACTCACATATACTTGGCACATCTGAAGGGCTGAAGTGGTAGACCCACAGGGATGCTGGGCTGCACCTCCCAGGTCCTGTCTTCAAAACAAACATTTATTCCCCTCGCTGCTGAAAAAAGATTTGGCCAGTAGCACCTCAGGTCTCTCCCCAGCTGAGTGAGCCACCTTGCTTCAGGGCCAGCTCTCTTCTTGGGGCAGCCCTCCAACAAAGCCTGGTCACTGTGGTGGCACAGAGGTTCTGTGCCTTTACCCCAGCTCTGCATCACACCTAAAGGTCATCTCAGATACCAAGTCTGTTTCTTGTCGAGTTGGAGGAGATCTGGTTGGGTTGCATCTCAACTCAACTCCTCCCTCTGCCCAGTTCTGTTTCCCTCCTCTCCAGTCACAGAATTGATCTGACCACGACTCCCCAATCAACTTCCTGCCTTTCCATCCCTGTCTCCTAGGCTGCTTCCCAGTGTATCCAACGTATGCATAAAGGTAATAAGGAATATCTGATACAAATGAAAACATCTCATTCCTGGATGGGAAGCATAATAGTTTTAAATCTTTAATTCTTTTCAAATGAATTTATGGCTATGACATAACCCCTTCAAAAAACCTAAAGGGATGTATTTTCTAAAATATAATTATACAATTCATTTTACAGAGGAAAGAAAACTGAAACAAGACAGAGAGATTAAAATTTGGGGGATGGGAGAAAAAATAAGTTAGATTCCTGACATGCACATACACGCACATATACACATACGCAATTTGCAAAGGGATTAACTATTTAAATGTTACATGCAGAAAATATCCAAAAAATTAAAGTGTATTTATTAAAACTTGGAGTTGCGGAAAGTCAAGTTAAGCATGCAACCAAAGGCTGAAACTATAGAGCAAAAGATTTAGACTTGTCTAGAGAAATTTGTAATTATTATGTGGTAAGATGCTCCAAAAACAAATAGGAAAACAAGCAGTATCTGTGACTTTTAAATGTTAGCATCCTTAAACACACAAAGAACTCCTACAAATGATATGAAAGACAAACCCCTAAAAATAGTTAAGAATGAGAATAAGCAATTCAGAATTCAATAAATAAATATGACCTATATAGTCAGGCTGGAAATTGATTAATCTCAATGTTGGTCAATGGGGTACAAATTAAAATATAAATGAGAAAACATTGCCATTTCTCAAATTGGAAAAGGTTAAAACAATGAAAATGTTCAGAATTGCCCAGTTCAGAGATAAACATAGCACTCATAGGAAGGTATAAACTTTTGGGAGGAGGGGTCGGTGGGTACAAAAGAAATGGAAAGAAGAAATTTTATATCCATCTGTCTCAGGGATGTTTGATATAGCATTGCTGAAACCTTAAAACAAACTAATTACCCAATAATAAAGAAATGGACAGGTAAATCATGGTATCTACATCATGAAATGCTACAGAGCCATTTCAAACAGTTTTGTAGAAAAATATTTAATTTCATGAAAAAAGTTCATATTAATTTCTTAAAATTAGATTTTAAAATAGCATGATATCCGTTTTGTAGAACTGGATGACTTATCAATAGTAAAAATAATCTTTGAGTAGTGTTATGTAATGTTATGGTTGTTGTTTTTCTCCCTTGTGTTTCTCTGCATTTTTCAAAGGTTTAATAGTAAATATAACAATTAGTTGTAATAATCATTAGATATAATACTTATAGAAATAATTAAAAGAAGGTATAATAAATGCAAAGAAGGTTGAGACAATGTTTTTCACTTCTGCCATCTTTAAATAAGAAATTTGAACGCTTAGGCACACAGCACACCCCCATATACGCCATCTCCCTGAAAGTCACATCCAGAGGCAGCTGAGGCTGGTCTGGGAGTTCTCCAGGCTCCTGTAGTCTCCTCCTTGCTCCCCTCACCCCAATAATTCCCACTATGAAATCAGTCTCTCATCTGGTCTTCTGCGTTCCATTGAATTTCTGGGGTGTTCCTGTGTGTGTCCAGCACCTTCCTGGGCATGCCTGTTTTCAAGGGTCTCCCTGTCCCCTCACTCAGCTTCTCCCCATCCCTAGGTCCTCATTACTGCCACCAGGTGACATCCCACGACCAGCCCAGCCTCAGTGATCTCAGGGACTGTACACGCTTGGCAAAATTATACCCAACCGAAAACTCATATCGGGGATACCTCACTGTTTAATTGGTCTGTTCTCTTGAAGCCTGCGTGAACACTGCCCATTCTTCATGACAAAAGCCTCAACTGGAGGACAGGCTCTTTGTCCTGGGGTGAGGAGAAGTGCACTGTCTGAGACTTCACGGGGGTCTGGGTTCTTCCTATTACTTTGGGCCTCTCTCTTGGTTCCTGAGTCACAGATTCAGACCACATCACTTGTTCAGAAAGTGATGAATGAGGGTTAAACGCAGGTGTGTATGCTTACTGTAGGCTCTGCACACAAGATGATGTAAGAACCCCTGGAATGGGTCAAATTATCTTCATTATACAAAGGAGGAAACTGAGGCATGCTCAGAGACTGAAGGATGTCCAAGTTCACTCCGTCAGGGTATAGTGGGCTCAGGGGTTCCATTTCTTGGACCAAGAACCTTCACGAAACAACACAAGTTTCTCTAAGCAGCAAGACTACAATAAACACTCCACTCCCATTTTATTTATTTGCTTGTTTGTTTTTTTTCCCCCAGTTTTTGAGTCACCATCCCTGGCAGGGGTCTGAGCCTTCCACTTAACACCTAAATTGAGTCTTCCACTTAACACCTTAACACGTTGGGTTTCAGAAGACAGCGCTGAAGAATGCGGCTGAGCGCACTCCTGGTTTCCAATGACAGGGTAGCAGGGGAAGCAGGAAGTGGAAACGTGGAAGGTGGACAAGGGGAGTGCAGGACGGTGTGGGCGGCTGTGCAGGGTCCGTCCCCTTCAGAAGAACGGGAAGTGACTGTAAATGTTCCATGTGTGCAGCTTACATGGCGCTCTCCTCTCCAACACCCACCCCAATGTTTTTGTTTGCAATTTCAGTCATCTGCATTCAACTGTCTTGTTTAATGCAGAAGAAAATCTCTTATAAATGCAGCCTGGAGCTACGAGGCCCAGGCAAACACAAGGAGGAGAAGCAGAGAGTCATACGCTACTGGTTAGGTTAAATGAAACTGGATCAGAATCTCAGGGAAATTAGGTTTGTCTGTATTTACATCATTTTAAAACTCAATTTCAAAATCAAAATTTGATTATTACTGTAATCTCAACTCTGAGTTGTCATGATCCTTATGCACAAAGGTGTGTGTGAAAGTAAGGAAGTGTGGATCGATGATGATAATAATCCATTTATAAGCACACACATGCACACACACACACGCACACACACACACCGAGCATCTATCTGTGTCAGACTTTCTTCTAAGTGCTACGTTTATAGAGGGGAGAGAAGAAAGACTAGGTCTTGACTCTAAGAGTATTTTTTCATTTGTTTCCCCCCTTTTTGTTTCATAATATTTCATTGAGGTATACAATGAAAAGGGCAGATCTTAAGGGTACCGTCTTGTGGCTTTTCCAAGTGGCTAAACTCTGTACACCCCCCTCCCCCAACATAACACAAGATCGACTACATTCCCCCATTTCGGAAAGACATCTCTCACTCCTTCCACAGAGTGAGACCACTCTGATTTTTATCTCCACAGGTGTGTATTCGCCTGCCCTTGAACTTTGTAAATAGGAAATAACCCAGTTGGAGCACTTTCATGTCTGGCTACTTCCACTAAACACGATGATTTCCAGATGAATATTTGCCCAATTTGCTGTGCCTTTGCCCAATTCGGTACTTTGCTCTTCTCGCCGTTGAGTAGTATTTCACGGTGTGTGTATACCAACCACACTTTGTTTCTCCTTTCCCTAGCTGATGGATAGATATTTCAGTTGCTTATAGTTTCGGGTTATTATGGATAAGCTGCCGTGAGCATCTCCACTGCTTTGCCTGTCCTTGTGGAGAGCTGGAAATACTTCTTCACCCCCTGCCCCTGACCCATCATCAACCCTCAGACAAAGACTGACTGCTCCCTGACAGAGGGGAGTGTGAAGGTCCAGGGCCCCACCTGGAGCTGGGGCAGAGCTCCCCCTGGGATCCGTCTCACCTGCTCTCCCAGGATTTTTCCAAGATCTCTCTGGCTTTGCTCCTCCCCTTTCCTGTCCGGCTTCCTCCATTCTTATCAGCATCTTACAAATCTTTACCTTGGAGTCACTGCAAGGTGCCTGACCTGAGACACCTGGTATTAAATATACACCACGTGCCCTGCACCTTGCTAAGTGCATTCCATTGATTATTCCATTTAATAACCACCACGACCGATTCCATGATATCCTGTTAACAATTACCTATTGAACTTGAGGCCAAACGGCCAGTGGCTTCACAGCATTGAACTGGAGAACTCCCTAGTTCCTTCCAGACATAAACCCTCCTGAGCCTGAGACTCTGCCCTGAGGCGTTGACCATTGACTCCAGGAGAGAGTGCTACTCATACGCCAATTAGCACGCAAGGTCAACTTTTAGTTTGTTTTCCTAATAAATGCCTGGGACCCTCCCAAATGCACAATATACTCATCATTTTAAACACCATTAAAATCAGATGTTTACATAGAAAAAGATATACTTAGTAGATTTCCTTTTTAAATACACAGTAAAATGACTAAATTTTTAATATTTTTGAGTTAAAATATTTAGATAGTACAATTTTATTTGTAACATGTGAATTACTAATATCTACCTTACAGTGTTGTTATAAGACTAAATAGAACATAAATGGAATCATACAAAAAAAATCAGATGTTTAATTACACAGTAGTACACTTTCCATTAAATTAGATAACAGATAAATTAGATAAATTACAAAAAAACTTTCCTTTCTCTCCATTACAAAAACAGAAACTGGGTTTTAAAAATTTAAGGAAACTTCTAAAATTGGTATGATTTTCTATTAACGAAGTCATCTAAGAAATATTCACCTACCTGTTACCCTAATCAGTGATTCACTTATTATAATTTGCTCCTAAGCGCAGCTGTTTCAGAGCTGAGCTTCACTTATGGAGGACAGTAGTTATCATAAATTCAAGGCAATTGTTTTTTGGGGCAGAGGAGGCAGGAACTGGAGAGACCAGAAAGAAATTCTAAAGTTGGGCTTTTCATTTTTATGACCACTGTTCTTGGATTTTCCTTATGCAAAACAGATCTTAATCTCTCTTAATTAAATTACTTATCAAATACAAATAACTCACAAATTCACATAGCAAAAATGGGATAAAGTCAGCCCTTAATATGAGCTATAATCCTAATGTCCCTCGCTCAAAAGATATTGGAAAGATTCGAAAAAATAAAAATTACATAGTTGGTCTATTGACAGTTTCATATCTTTTAGTATTGTTTTTAATTCATCTTATGGTATTCTCAGACAGGCAATAGAAGATATATTTTCTATGGACAGTGTTACCTATGTGCTTCTCACCTGTGTTGTGGGCAGCTCCAGGCAGGTGGGACAATGGGGCTGGGGACCTGGCCTTGGGCAATCATGGCTGGGAGTCATACACTGGCCTTGGCTTAATGACCTATGATTCCTCCAGAGTCAGTAACAACCTGCTAACATCTACCAACAGCTGCTCTCCAAGGAAGACCCCTGATGAGCCACCCCTCCCTTGGGGGGTGGTCCTCTCCCACACTGAATCTGGAATGGTCTGGTTTTTGCTCTAATAAAATGCTGACATGACTGCCAATTCTGGGCCTGGACCATAAGAAGTCCTAACAGCTTCCATGTTTAAGCTCTGGTGATCCCTGACCTGCCATGTAGGTAACCCAGCTGCCCTGCCGAAGAGACCACGAGGAATGATCCTGAGGAGGGGACCAAAGGGAGAGAGAAGACCTCGGACCATAAGTACATATATAGAGAGATCCAGCATCACAGCTGAGCCCAGCTCCTCATGGACCCCATTAAGGCACAAGTAGGCCATTTGGATATTTCAGTGCAAGATTCACAGGAGGCCCTGCCGCCTTTCCTGACCCCACGCCTCTGTCCACAAGTCCTTGCGGGGGAGGGCTCCTGTCAGAGGGCTTGACTGAATAAAAGACAAATTTAGACGAACACTTTACTTTTTCAAGGTTTTGGTGAGCACCGTGGTTTTAACCCCCATGGGTTCAACCGCCATCAGCCAGAAATGAAAGAAGGGCATATATTTTAAATGATGAACATGACCAAGAAGAAAGAGGACAACGTCTGTGATACCCAGAAGGTGTCGCTCTTTCCCATGTCCCTCTTACTGCCCCGATTTAAGGAGCAGTCATAAACAAACACATTCTCCTTATGGGCTGAAAGTGAAGAAGGCCGTTATTTATGGATGGAAGAAGAACAGTTGGAGGGTGGAATTTGGGTAGGTCAGAAAGGTATCTTGCTCAGTGTGAAGTGAGTCATGGGGGCTGGGCTGGGCAGTGCATGGGTCGTGGGACTTATGGCAGGGCCCTCCCACCCTCGGCAGGTTGGGAAGGGGAGAGAGGCCACCACTGAGTGGGGTCAATCCGCATTAATAGTCCATGGCAAACAAGTTCAAGGGGCTGCCCTGGAGGTGTGGGCCCTGAGAGTAAAGGTAGAGACCTGAGAACAGCTGCAAAAAGCAACCCGAAGATGGGGCCATGGAATCAACATGGGCTGGAACAGGACCACGGGATCCACATGTGCTCAGTGTTCAAAGCAAGGCACAGTGGAGGCATCTAAGGCCAGCATTTGGGGTAGGTAAGGCAACGACCTTTCACTGTTAGATACTAGACACCTACAAAGAACACAGGGAGTCTGAAAGTACTTGCATCTGGGCCAAGAAATAAGACACTGGGTGAAGAGTTTGAGAAGGAAGTGTTCGTTTGCTAGGGCTGCCACAGCAAAGTACCACAAACAAGGTGGCTAAAAATGTTAAATGTTAACATAAATGTTAATGGTAAATGTCAGTGGGGTAGAATTTTATTCTCCTATAGCTCTGGAGGCCAGGAGTCCAAAACCAAGGTATCCATAGGGCCGGGCTGTCTCTGAAGGCTCTGGGGGAGAATCCTTTCCTGCCTTTTGCTAGCTTCTATGGTTGTAAGAAATTCTTGGCTTTCTTTGGCTTGGAGATGCATCACTCCCATCCCTGCTTCCCTCATCACATGACCTTCTTCGCTATGTGTGTCTCTTCTCGTCCTCTTAAAAGGACACCAGTCATTGGATTTAGGGCCCACACTAATTCAGTATGACCTCATCCTAACTTTTTTTTTTAACATCTTTATTGGAGTATAATTGCTTTACAATGGTGTGTTAGTTTCTGCTTTATAACAAAGTGAATCAGCTATACATATACATATATCCCTATATCTCCTACCTCTTGGATCTCCGTCTAACCCTTCCTATCCCACCCCTCTAGGTGGTCACAGAGCACTGAGCTGATCTCCCTGTGCTATGCAACTGCTTCCCACTAGCTATCTATTTTACATTTGGTAGTCCATGCCACTCTCTCACTTCATCCCAGCTTACCCTTCCCCCTCCCTGTGTCCTCAAGTCCATTCTCTACGTCTGCATTTTTATTCCTGTCCTGCCCCTAGATTTTTTTTTTTTTTTAGATTCATATATATGTGTTAGCATATAGTATTTGTTTTTCTCTTTCTGACTTACTTCACTCTGTATGACAGATTCTAGGTCCATCCACCTCACTACAAATAACTCAATTTCATTTCTTTTCATGGCTGAGTAATATTTCATTGTATATATGTGCCACATCTTCTTTATCCATTCATCTGTCGATGGGCACTTAGGCTGCTTCAATGTCCTGGCTATTGTAAATAGAGCTGAAATGAAAATTGTGGTACAAGACTCTTTTTGAATTATGGTTTTCTCAGGGTAAATGCCCAGTAGTAGGATTGCTGGGTCATATGGTAGTTCTCTTTTTAGTTTTTTAAGGAACCTCCATACTGTTCTCCATAGTGGCTGTATCAATTTCTATTCCCACCAACAGTGCAAGAGGGTTCCCTTTCCTCCACACTCTCTCCAGCATTTATTGTTTGTAGACTTTTTGATGATGGCCATTCTGACTGGTGTGAGGTGATACCTCATTGTACTTTTGATTTGCATTTCTCTAATGATTAGTGATGTTGACCATTCTTTCATGTGTTTGTTGGCAATCTGCATATCTTCTTTAGAGAAATGTCTATGTAGGTCTTCTGCCCATTTTTGGATTGGGTTGTTTGGCTTTTTGATATTGAGCTGCATGAGCTGCTTGTAAATTTTGGAGATCAATCCTTTGTCAGTTGCTTCATTTGAAAATATTTTCTCCCATTTTGAGGGTTGTCTTTTCATCTTGCTTATGGTTTCCTTTGCTGTGCAAAAGCTTTTAAGTTTCATTAGGTCCCATTTGTTTATTTTTCTTTTTCTTTTCATTTCTCTAGGAGGTGGGTCAAGAAGGATCTTGCTGTGATGTATGTCATAGAGTGTTCTGCCTAAGTTTTCCTCTACGAGTTTTATAGTGTCTGACCTTACATTTAGATCTTTAATCCATTTTGAGTTTATTGTTGTGTATAGTGTTAGGGAGTGTTCTAATTTCATTCTTTTACATGTAGCTGTCCAGTTTTACCAGCACCACTTATTGAAGAGGTTGTTATTTCTCCATTGTATATTGTTGCCTACTTTATCAAAAATAAGGTGAACATGGGCTTCCCTGGTGGTGCAGTAGTTGAGAATCTGCCTGCCAATGCAGGGGACATGGGTTCGAGCCCTGGTCTGGGAAGATCCCACATGACACAGAGCAACTAGGCTCGTGAGCCACAACTGCTGAGCCTGCGCGCCTGGAGCTTGTGCTCTGCAACAAGAGAGGCCGCGATAGTGAGAGGCCCACGTACCGCGATGAAGAGTGGCCCCTGCTTGCCCCAACACAGCCAAAAATAAATAAATAAATAAATAAAATTAAAAAAATAAAATAAGGTGACCATATGTGCGTGGGTTTATCTCTGGGCTTTCTATCCTGTTCCATTGATCTATATTTCTGTTTTTGTGCCAGTACCATACTTTCTTGATGACTGTAGCTTTGCAGTATAGTCTGAAGCCAGGGAGCCTGATTCCACCAGCTCCATTTTTCTTTCTCAAGATTACTTTGAAAAAAAAAAAAAAGTTTGCTTTGGCTATTTGGGGTCTTTTGTGTTTCCATGCAAATTGTGCAATTTTTTATTCTAGTTCTGTGAAAAATGCCATTGGTAGTTTGATAGAGATTGCATTGAATCTCTAGATTGCTTTGGGTAGTATAGTCATTTTCACAATGTTTATTCTTCCAATCCAAGAACATGATATATCTCTCCATCTGTTTGTAACATCTTTAATTTCTTTCATCAGTGTCTTATAGTCTTCTGCATACAGATCTTTTGTCTCCTTAGGTAGATTTATTCCTAGATATTTTATTCTTTTAGTTGCAATGGTAAATGGGAGTGTTTCCTTAATTTCACTTTCAGATATTTCATCATTAGTGTATACGAATACAAGAGATTTCTGTGCATTAATTTTGTATCCTGCTACTTTACCAAATTCATTGATTAGCTCTAGTAGTTTTCTGGTAGCATCTTTAGGATTCTCTATGTATAGTATCATGTCACCTGCAAACAGTGATAGCTTTACTTCTTCTTTTCTGATTTGGATTCCTTTTATTTCTTTCTCTTCTCTGATTGCTGTGGCTAAAACTTCCAAAACTATGTTGAAAAATAGTGGTGAGAGTGGGCAACCTTGTCTTGTTCCTGATCTTAGTGGAAATGGTTTCAGTTTTTCACCATTGAGAACAATGTTGGCTGTGGGTTTGTCATATATAGCCTTTATTACTTTGAGGTTAGTTCCCTCTATGCCTACTTTCTGGAGGGTTTTTATCACAAATGGGTGTTGAATTTTGTCAAAAGCTTTTTCTGCATCTATTGAGATTATCATATGGTTTTTATCCTTCAATTTGTTAATACGGTGTATCACATTGACTGATTTGCATATATTGAAGAATCCTTGCATTCTTGGGATAAACCCTACTTGATCATGGTGTATAATCCTTTTAATGTGCTGTTGGATTCTGTGTGCCAGTATTTTGTTGAGGATTTTTGCATCTAAGTTCATCAGTGATATTGCCCTGTAGTTTTCTTTCTTTGTGATATCTTTATCTGCTGTTGGTATCATGATGATGGTGGCCTCGTAGAATGAGTTTGGGAATGTTCCTCCCTCTGCTATATTTTGGAAGATTTTGAGAAGGATAGGTGTTAGCTCTTCTCTAAATGTTTGATAGAATTCACCTGTGAAGCCATCTGGTCCTGGACTTTTGTTTGTTGGAAGATTTTTAATCAAAGTTTCAATTTCAGTGCTTGTGATTGGTGTGTTCACATTTTCTAGTTCTTCCAGGTTCTGTCTCAGAAGACTGTGCTTTTCTAAGAATTTGTTTCCTCCAAGTTGTGCATTTGATTGGCATATAGTTGCTTGTAGTAATCTCTCATGATCCCTTGTATTTCTGCAGTGTCAGTTGTCACTTCCCCTTTTAAATTTCTAATTCTATTGGTTTGAGTGTACTCCATTTTTTTCTTGAGGGGTCTCACTAATGGTTTATCAATTTTGTTTATCTTCTCAAAGAAGCAGCTTTTAGTTTTACTGATCTTTGTTATTGTTTCCTTCATTTCTTTTTCATGTATTTCTGATCTGATCTTTATGATTTCTTTCCTCCTGCTAAATTTGGTTTATTTTTGTTGTTGTTGTTCTTCATCTTTCTCTAATTGCTTTAGGTGTAAGGTTAGGTTATTTATTTGAGATGTTGCTTGTTTCTTGAGGTTGGATTGTGTTGCTATAAATGTCCCTCTTAGAACTGCTTTGGCTGCATCCCATAGGTTTTGGGTCATCATGTTTTCTTTTACATTTATTTCTAGGTGTTTTTTGATTTCCTCTTTAATTTCTTCAGTGAACTCCTGGTTATGTAGTAGTGTGTTGTTCAGCCTCCATATGTTTGTATTTTTACAGGTTTTTTCCTGTAATTGATATCTAGTCTCATAACGTTGTGGTTAGAAAAGAAACTTGATACGATTTCAATTTTCCTATATTTACCAATGCTTGATTTGTGACCCAAGATATGATCTATCCTGGAGAATGTTCCATGAGCACTTGAGAAGTAAGTGTATTCTGTTTTTTTTGGATGGAATGTCCTATAAATATCAATTAAGTCCATCTAGTTTAATGTATCATTTAAAGCTTGTGTTTCCTTATTTATTTTCATTTTGGATGACCTGTCTATTGGTGAAAGTGGGGTGTTAAAGTCCCCTACTATGTTGGGTGCATAAATATTTACAGTTGTTATATCTTCTCCTTGGGTTGATCCCTTGATCATTATGTAGTGTCCGTCTTTGTCTCTTGTAATAATCTTTATTTTAAAGTGTATTTTCTCTGATATGAGAATTGCTACTCCAGCTTTCTTTTGATTTCCATTTTTCATGGAATATCTTTTTCCATCCCCTCACTTTCAGTCTGTATGTGTCCCTAGGTGTGAAGTGGGTCTCTTGTAGACAGCATATATATGGGTCTTGTTGTTGTATCCATTCAGCCAGTCTATGTCTTTTTGTAGGAGCATTGAATCCATTTACATTTAAGGTAGTTATCGATATGTATGTTCTTATATTACCATTTTCTTAATTGTTTTGGGTTTGTTACTGTAGGTCTTTTCCTTCTCTTGTGTGTCCTGCCTAGAGAAGATCCTTTAGCATTTGTTGTAAAGCCTGTTTTGTGGTGCTGAATTCTCTTAACTTTTGCTTGTCTGTAAAGTTTTTAATTTCTCTGTCACATCTGAATGAGGTCCTTCCTTGGCAGTGTAATCTTTGTTGTAGGTTTTTCCCTTTCATCACTTTAAATATGTTTTGCCACTCCCTTCTGGTTTGTAGAGTTTCTGCTGAAAGATCAGCTGTTAACCTTATGGGGATTCCCTTTTATATTATTTGTTGCTTCTTCCTGCTGCTTTTAATATTTTTTCCTTTTATTTAATTTTTGATAGTTTGATTAATATGTGTCTGGTGTGTTTCTCCTTGGATTTATCCTGTATGGTACTCTTTGTGCTTTCTGGGCTTGAATGAATATTTCCTTTCCCATATTAGGGAAGTTTTCAACTGTAATCTCTTCAAATATTTTCTCAGTCCCTTTCTTTTTTCTCTTCTTCTCCTGGGACCCCTATAATTCGAATGTTGGTGAGTTTAATATTGTCCCAGAGGTCTCTGAGACTGTCCTCAATTCTTTTCATTCCTTTCTCTTTATTCTGCTCTGCAGTAGTTATTTCCAGTATTTTCTCTTCCAGATCACGTATTCGTTCTTCTGCCTTAGTTATTCTGCTATTGATTCCTTCTAGAAAATTTTAAATTTCATTTATTTTGTTGTTCATCACAGTTTGTTTGTTCTTTAGCTCTTATAGGTCCTTTTTAAATGTTTCTTGTATTTTCTCCATTCTATTTCCAAGATTTGGATCATCTTTACATCATTACTCTGAATTCTTTTTCAGGTAGACTACCTATTTCCTTGTCATTTTTTTGGTCTGGTGGGTTTTTACCTTGCTCCTTCATCTGCTCTGTGTTTGTCTCTCTTCTCATTTTGCTTAACTTACTGTGTTTGGGGTCTCCTTTTCAAAGGCTGCAGGTTCGTAGTTCCTGTTGTTTTTGGTGTCTGCTCTCTGTGGCTAAGGTTGGTTCAGTGGGTTTTGTAGGCTTCCTGGTGGAGTGGACTGGTGCCTGTGTTCTGGTGGATGAGGCTGGATCTTATCTTTCTGTGGGCAGGACCATGTCTGGTGGTGTGTTTTGGGGTGTCTGTGACCTTATTATGATTTTAGGCAGCCTCTCTGCTAATGGGTGGGGTTGTGTTCCTGTCTTGCTATTTGTTTGGCAAAGGGTGTCCGGCACTGTAGCTTGGTGGTCGTTGAGTGGAGCTGAGTCTTAGCGTTGACCTGGAGATCTCTGGCAGAGCTTTTGCCATTTGATATTATGTGGAACCGTGAGGTCTCTGGTGGACCAATGTCCTGATCTCGGCTCTCCCATGTCAGAGGCACAGGCCTGACACCTGGCCAGAGCACCAGGACACTGCCAGCCACACAGTTTAGAAGAAAAAGGAGGAAAAAAAGAAAGAAATAAAGAAAAAACTAAAATAAAGTTATTAAAATAAAAATATAATTATTAAAAAAATATTAAAAAGTAATAAAAAAAGAAAAAAGAAAGAAAGAAAGAACAGAGCAACCAGGCCAAAAAACAGAACCATCAATGATAACAAGCACTAAAAACTATACAAAAAAAAAAAAAAAAAGAAACTGACAGACAAAACCCAGGGCAAATGGTAAAAGTGAAGCTATATAGAGAATATCACACAAAGAAACATACACATACACATTCAACAAAAAGAGAAAAAGTAAATACATACATATATATATATATATATATATATATATATAGTTGCTCCCAAAGTCCACCGCCTCAGTTTTGGGATGATTTGTTGTCTATTCAGGTGTTCCACACATGCAGGATACATCAAGTTGATTTTGGAGATTTAATCCACATCTCCTGAGGCTGCTGGGAGAAATTTCCCTTTCTCTTTATTCAACAGCTCCTGGTGTTCAGCTTTGGATTTGGCCCTACCTCTGCATGTAGGTCGCCTGAAGGCATCTGTTCCCTGCTCAGACAGGACGGGGTTATAGTAGTGGCTCATTAGGGGGTTCTGGCTCACTCAGGCTGGGGGGAAGGAGGGGTATGGAATGCAGGGCGAGCCTGAGGCAACAGAGGCCAGCATGACGTTGCAACAGCTGAGAAGCGCCATGTGTTCTCCTGGGGATGTTTTCCCTTCATCAGGGGACCCTGGCAGTGGCGAGTTGCACAGGCTTCCAGGAGGGGAGGTATGGATAGTGACCTGTGCTTGCACACAGGCTTCTTGGTGGCTTCAGTAACATCCTTAGCGTCTCATGCCCGTCTCTGGTGTCCACGCTGATAGCCGTGGCTCGCGCCCATCTCTGCAGATTGTTTAGGCAGTGCTCTGAATCCCCTCTCCTCGCACACCCCAAAACAATGGTCTCTTGCCTCTTAGGCGGGTCCAGACTTTTTCCCAGTCTACCTCCCATCTAGCTGTGGTGCAGTAACCCCTTTCAGGCTGTGTTTTTGGAGCCAACCCCAGTCCTCTCCTCAGCTCCCAGCCCCCGCCCACACTGGCGGGGGAGCAGACAAGCCTCTCAGGCTGGTGAGTGCTGGTCAGCACCGATCCTCTGTGCGGGAATCTCTCCACTTTGCCCTCCGCACCCCTGTGGTTGGGCTCTCCTCCGTGGCCCCAAAGCTCCCCCCACCCCGCCCACTCCCCATCTCCGCCAGTGAAGGGGCTTCCTAGTGTGTGGAAACTTTTCCTCCTTCACAGCTCCCTCCCAGTGGTGCTGGTCTCATCCCTATTCTTTTGTCTCTGTTTTTTCTTTTGCCCTGCCCTGGTACGTGTGCAGTTTCTTGCCTTTTGGAAAGTCTGAGGTCTTCTGCCAGTGTTCAGTATGTGTTCTGTAGGAGTTGTTCCACATGTAGATGTATTTCTGATGTATTTGTGGGGAGGAAGTTGATCTCCATGTCTTATTTTTCCACCATCTTGAAGGTCTGGTCTCATTCACCTCTTTTTAACTTGATGACATCTGCAAACACCATATTTCCAAATAAGACCACATTCACAAGTGCCTGGGGTTACAACTTTAATATATATTTTGGGGGTGATATATTTTTGTTAGGGGAGTGGTGGCTGTGATACTAAAAGGCTTTTGTTAACCTAGTGGTTCCAAACGGTCACCAGAAGTCACTCTCAGACTAAGAAATAGTTTAATCAAGGTCCTTCAGCAACCATCTGAAGTGAGTTACCTATTTATTCAAGATTTATTTTATACCATAAAATATTTGTTGTTCTCCTAAAGTGAATACCTAATTCTCATTAAAATCTTCTCAGTACTTTTTTTTGGCAGGGGGGTGGGGGGGGATTGTGGATTGCTTTCCCTTGAATTTAGTTATATTTGTACTATATATTTGTAAGTATATATTCACTTGTTATTTTTATTACAAAAATTAGGACATACTGTATTATTAACATTATCCCTTTTGTGTCAAATGCATTGCAGTACTTTTTTCTATCATTATTTGCTTCTTGAATTTGTTCATGGAATGATTTGCAGCACAATAATTGTTGTGGTATATTAATCTAGATAATTGGGATGTTGGAAAAGCCACATGACATTGTTACAGTGCAGTGTCTCACCTTCAAAATGGGACAATGGCATCATGTTGTCATGTAACTGTTGAGATGATCAAGGAAAACAGTACATATCAATCTCTTGACTCTCTTGGTGAGAGAAGAAATCTCCATCTGGACCTCATTGAGCTGCCCACCTGGAATCGTGCTTGGCCTGAACACCTCACTCAGAACCCTCTGGTGTCAATTCCTTTCTTTGGCAGGGAAAGAAAAGAAGAGCTTCAGTTAGAAAGATGTATCTTACATCAGAAATTAACACAGCATTGTAAAAAAAAGTGCATTTACATCAATTTATAGTGTTATGTCACTAGAGGGATCCTGTATCTTATCCCAACTGAATATAGTGGATTATGGAAAAAAAAAAAAAAAAGAAAGAAAAAAGATGTATCTAAGGAGACCTCCTGGGTTTCACAAAAACTCTACTTTCAACCAAAAGACACTGGCATCCAATTCATGGCTTCTTTATTTAAAAAAAACCCCAAAACACAAAAAAACCCATGATGACATTTCTTGGCCACCCAGGAATGTCTCCGAATTTAGTTCCAGTCTGCTAGCAGAGACCGTCTCCCCGCCTTGCCAGCTCCACACGGTGTGAACACACCATGAGTCACTTCTGGACTTTCTCGTGGCCTCTGCCACTTTGCTTTCATTCAGGAGGCTGACCTCCATCCAAGATACTGCCCTAGACCTTTTTGAAATCCCATAAAGCATGGACATCGCACTTATGGGAAACAGAATGCCTAATTACATGCAGTTAAGGAGTAGGAGCTGCTACCCTCAAACCTTCTAACTCCCGGATGACAGGCTTCTGTTGAATGCTGAAAGGATAAGGGATTTAGGGTGGGATTAGCATAGAGACATAAATACTATACACAGCACAAAGGAAAAAAGAAACTGAAAATTTTTGGGAAAAACAAAATACATGGAGATACCATTCATTTCCATTTTAAAGGTTAGATAGACTTACGTTTAAAAACACATCCTCAGTTACGGAAATATTTAGCATATTATCCAACGCTTTGCACAAATTGTGATCTTTTGTTTTAGTGAATGTTCTGAGGCTATTTGAGAAAGCAAGCATTTGTTTGACAATTACATAGATTATGGCAGATTATAGCTTAAAAATGTTATCAGTGCTAAAGTCTCTAAGCAAATTCAAATTCTCACTTTTCATGGTGCCTAAGATTAATTGCTAAACTTAATTCAATATAACTTATATTTTGTTTGATATTGTGATTTGAGATTTTTAATTTTATTTCCAAATTGATTGTAATTGATATATAAAAAGATAGATTTTAAGAAATTGATTTAGCATGGATTCCCCTCACTGAATATTTTCATTGATTCTAACAGTTTTCAGTTTATTCCCTTGCTTTTTTCCCCCAAGTACACCTTTCCATTATGAGCAATTGCAATTTCTAATTGATTTGAGCCTGTACGTTTCTCAGCTTTGCTACTTTTCTTATTATTTTTCTAGTGGTTTTAGCTTATATAATTTGATGCTTTGTTTTTTGGTTTTACATTTTCACTAGTGTAATAAATAAATAAAACAAGAGATGCAGCAACTTGAACAATCCTTGAAAAGGTCCTACACAGTACTTAATACTGGAAAAAACACTTTGGAAGGTAAGGATATAAAAGAATAGCACAATATGATACAATAAGAACTATATGAATAAATAAAACTCTTCATCTCTTTTTTTTTTTATTGTGGGAACTTTTATTTATTTAAATTTTTTATTGAAGTATAGTTGATTCACAATGTCATGTTAGCTTCAGGCGCACAGCAAAGTGTTCAGTTACACATATACATATACATATATATATATAGATAGATACACATATATATATATATATATATATATATATGTATCTATCTATCTATCTATCTATCTATATATATATATTCTTTTTCAGATTCTTTTCCCTGATAGGTTATTACAAAATATTGAATATAGTTCCCTTTGCTATACAGTAGGTCCTTGTTGGTTATTTATTTGATATATAGTAGTGTGTATATGTTAATCACAAACTCCTAATTTATCTCTCCCCCACTTCCCCTTTGGTAACCATAAGTTTGTTTTCTATGTCTGTGGGTCTATTTCTGTTTTGTATATAAGTTCATTTGTATCATTTTTTTAGATTTCACATATAAAGCTATCATATGATATTTGTCTTTCTCTGTCTGACTTACTTCACTTAGTATGATAAGCTCTAAGTCCATTCATGTTGCTACAAATGGCATTATTTCATTCTTTCTTATGGCTGAGTAATGTTCCATTGTACATATATTCCACATATTCTTAACCTAAATGTCCATCAAAAGATGAATGGATAAACAAAACTCTTCATCTCTAAGTTTTATAATGTCTATGTAGAGTGTAGAATGCACTGATTTGAATGAGGGTACTGGGAGGTGAAGGAAATTAAAGCAATTAATTGGAAATTTCCAGTAAAAGAGAAATTGTAGAGTTTTAAACTATATATTTCTTAACATTTTGGATGAAAGCTCATATATATATAAACATTTGTGTATATATATATATATATGGATTTGTATGTGTGCTTATTCATACATACCCACATACACACCATATATATTATGACCTGCAAGAATTAGGCTTTTTGAAATAAAGAGTAGTGGATAAAGAAAAAGTGGTACATATATACAGTGGAATATTACTCAGCCTTTAAAAAGAGTGAAATAATGCCATTTGCAGCAACATGGATGGACCTAGAGATTGTCATACTGAGTGAAGTATGTCAGACAGAGAAAGAGAAATATTGTATGATATCCCTTACATGCAGGATCTAAAAAGAAATGATACAAATGAACTTATTTACTAAACAGAAACAGACTCACAGACTTAGAGAACGAATTTATGGTTACCAGGGGAAAAGGTGAGGGGAAGGGGTAGTTAGGGCATTTGGGATTGACATGCACACACTGCTATATTTAAAATGGATAACCAACAAGGACCTACTGGATAGCATAGGGAACTCTGCTCAATGTTATGAGGCAGACTGGATGGGAGGGGAGTTTGGGAGAGAATGGGTACATGTTTATGTATGGCTGAGTCATTTTGCTATGCACCGGAAACTAACACAACATTGTTAATAGGCTATACTCCAATGTAGAATAAAAATTTAAAAAAAAGAGTAATTTTAAAGAAAATCATATAATTTTCTATTGTCACTTTAACCAATTCAATGCATTTCAAAGTCAGCCAAAACTAAATTTGTTTTGTTTTTACCACTTGTTTCAGACAAGTCAAGTCCATAAGTTTAGACAATGCTCCCGAGAGGGCGCTATGTGTGCTCTTGGAAGTTTAAGACATGGGTCACTTCTGTGGACCCTGAAAGTCCAAACAGTGCAGAGGGCGTTTTTACCTCTGTAAAAGTAAACAGGGAGTCCATGATTTATATAGTAGTTTCCTGTTGCTGCTATAATAAATTCCCACGAACTTAGTGGCTTAAAAGAACCTGAAATTGTCTGATCATTCTGGAGGACAGAAGTCTGAAATCAGCTTCACTGGACCAAAACCAAGGTGTCAGCAGGGCCAAAACCCCTGGAGGCTCTGGCGGAGGATTTGTTCTTTGCCTCTTGCGGCATCTGGTGGCTGTTGCTTTTCCAGGCCTGTGGTCACATGGGTCCAGTCTCTGCCTTGTTGGTCACATCGTGATATGCTCTTCTGTGGGTGTGGAATATCCCTCCATAACGGTGGGATTGCATTTAGGGCCCGCTCAAATAATCCGAGATAACCTCCACATTTCAAGATCCTTTAATCACATCTGCAAAGATATTTTTGTCACATAGGTTAACACAGGTTCCAGGAATTAGGAGATACTTGTATTTTTTTGGCGGGGGGCATTCTAAAGCCTACCACAGTGTAATAGTTTTCCCTTTAGAAAATCAAAGATTATCAAGATTTCTTTTTTAGAACCTAAGGCATACTTATTAGTGTTAGATTAATCTTTGAAACCTGCCCTTGAATTTCTGATCTCCTCTAACAATGGCAGGATCTAAATGCCATTGTCTAGATACAGCTGCTGGGCACAGGCATAAGATGCTTTTATTTGACAGGGTGAGAACTGCCATCAATTTTGCCTGTGCCACAATAGGTCTGAATTGCTTTTAACTCACTATGACTTTTATTATATATATTTTTTCCTCCAAGTGTGAAGTCTTTGGGTGAGATAAATTTAAAGTTCGAATAAGATTCGAGGCTGAGTTGCCCTTATCCAGTAACCAGGGTCCAACCACTTACCCGTTCATGGCCTGCTTCTTCCTTCCCCAACGGGCAGTCACCAACTCAAGAGGATGCTATGATGGTTGATGCAGTGCCCCATCCAGATGTGCCCTCGTGGAGACCAAAATATAAAAACATCTGGAAGAAAAGTGAAAACTACCGGCAATTTTTTGGAATACTTTGTTTCTACGATGCCAACCACCAATTTTTTAGGAACGGAGAGTAGGTTCAGAGGATCACATTGCCTTTCCTCTGAAAGCTTAACTGGTAGGAAGAAGCGACATTGCCTTTTCTCATTATTTTGGATAAAACAATAAAACATCACATATTTTGGATAAAACAATAATGTGTACTTTTCTCACATAGGCATTTCTTTTAAAATTAATGTTATTGAGAAATGTTTTAAAGGTACACAGCCAAAAAAGAGACATTCATTTCTCCTTTGGGAATTACTAGAACTTTTAAATCCCTTTTGTATGATATTCCCAGTAAGGGATGTAGGGATTCTGGCCTGGGAGAATTAAACATGGGCCAGTGAGAATGTGAAATGAAATATTTGCTCCGTAAACTGTAGATAGGGTTTTGAAAGAGTTAATAAATATCTTCCCTGTCTCTACATTTGACATTGATTAAGAGGAAGAGCTAGAAGTCAAAGAGATCAAGAGTAAAATAACTGCCTTTACTATTAAGAAGGCCATTTGCACAGAACAGCTTCCATCTTCCTACTCAGCATCCTTGAATTAAACCCAACCAGTTACTGGTTGAGATGGAAAACTCAGCCTCCCCCTGCCCTTGAAAACTTAAAACAAAGAGGATCAGAGAATAGATATCTACTTCAGAAAAATTTCCAAACAAAAGAGAAAGAGGGCAAACAGGATGGGCCTCTTTTCTTCTCCTGTTTGCCAATCAGATCATTCACATTTTCTCTATTTGGGAAAGGTGAGTGGGTAGAAAAGAGAAGCGAGGAATACAAATTAACCTAAAAGAAGACCTCCATGTGGAAAGGTAATGATTTTTTCTATTAAATTTGACATCATTTCCTTATACATCTGATTTGTTTGGAGAAGCCAAAATTCACATCATAAACGTAGTAAAATTCCTCTAAGTCCCCAAGCCACCACAATGAAGTCTCTTCTTTCTAAGCAGGGGTATCCTGGGACTCTTTAAGGGGCACACACACTGGTAGCAATCAGAACATTAGCCAAAGCATAACTTTGAGGCAGGGGAAGAGTCACAGACATGCCCTGCCTATATATGACTCAGAATAGAAATTATTGCTCATAAACATGACCTTGGGTCATTGAAAAGAGAATATATAAAACAAGAGAGAATTTAATGTAGGAAAACCACTGCATAGATGAGGGAGGAGCTGGGGGGCCAGAAAGAGAGTGGAGAGGATCCAGAGATTAGCATCAGAAGGAAACCACTGCACTCAGGACAGTGGGAGTTTGGGGGGATGGAACTGACCTGAAGCTCAACTCGGTAGGTCTTCCTGGAGATGCTGGGGTTACGCCACAGCCACTGCCACTGGAGGCAGATGGGAAGAAGACAAAGCTGGTTTTTCCCTTTCCTCCACCTTCTGGCGCTCCCCTCTGCACCCAAGTGCCTGGCAGTGCTGGACGCAGCCAGTTCCTGATGGATCAGGATCTGGGGAAATAAACTTGGAGTCATGAGGCCTGCAGCTCAAAGAGAAAGGAACCAACCAGGTGGCCAAGATGCCCAGAAGTCATAAACAAGAAGAATAATTTTCTATCTCATTTTAAATCAGGGAAGCATGTAATACTTTAGAAAGATTTCCATAATCATGGTTGTTTTGCTTAAATGGATCTAAAGTGGAAAGTTTCAATAACTTGGAAAACGGAGAGAAATACAAAAAGCAGAGCAATTTGAAGTTATTTAGTAAAAAATATATTCCCTGTAAAGCTCCAGAGGTTTTGAGAGTGTCATTATATAACAAGGAAAAATAATAAAACATTATCTCAATTTTAGTGGATGTTAAACAAATAATCTGGATTGTTCCAAATATCTTCTATTTGGAATGGAAGAAAATACAAAGTATAATTTTTACAAGCTTCTTAGCATTTAAAGTATGTAAAGAGTGATAAAGATTCTTGTTATGGTCTAGATGTTTGTGTTCCTCACCCGCAAATTCATAGATTGAAACCCCTCAATGTGATGGTGTTAGGAGCTGTGTCCTTTGGGAGGGAATTAGAATAGATGAAGTCATGAGAGTGGGTCCCTTGTGAATGGTATTAGTGTTCTTATAAGAGACAAGAGGGGGATTGTTTCTCCTCTCTGCTCTCTGCCACGTGAGGACACAATGAAAAATCAGCAACCCAAAAGCAAGCCCTCCACAGGCTAGGCCACGCCAGCACCTTGATCTTGGACTTCCCAGTCTCCAGCGCCGTCAGGAATAATTTTTTTACCCATTTTATGATATTTTGTTGCAGCTGCCTAAGTAGACTAAGACGGCCCACTCCTTGACCAACTCTAGTCAGGCTACTCTGAGTTCTTTTACAACTAAGCCTTGTCCTCAAGAGCTCAAATTTATCAAGAATCCTGCTAAGTCAGTTTAACTAGAATGTCCCACCCCTAATATCTGATCACACTCAATATCTGACCAATTCCTTATCTTCCATCATTCCCCGGGAGACATCTGATTATCCTGGCCCACTTTTTGCAAGAATCCTAATGGATTGGTTCAGCTGAAATCCCGCCCCCCCCCCTTACTCCTAATGTTTCATTTTAGTAATTTTCTATCCACTGACCACCGCCCCCCCCCCGGATATAAATTCCTTCTTTTCCTGTTGTATTTGAAGTTGAGACCAATCTCTCTCCCCTCCTGCAAAACACCATTGCAGCAGTCCCTATACCTATCATAATTGCCTTGAATAAAGTCTGCCTTATCATTTTAACAAGTGTCATGAATAATTCTTTTTCGACTAGAGATATCTGGAAAAGTTGTCTTCTGCAATTTATTCTAGGTATCATTATAATAGTTTAAGAACATAATCTAAGTGCTATTATATGTTACAATTCACAAATCATAAATATTCCTCACAAATTTAAAGATTAGATTAAAAAAACAATGAACAATGTTTAAAATACTCAGTAATTATTCCGGTATAAAATAAATTCTGTGGATTTAGCTTTTATTCTCTTAACAAATACTAGGAGTCTATGAAGGGCCAAGTACTTTTCTAGTAGAAAGGGCTACAAAAGTGAATAAAAGACAAAATATCCATGCTGCAAGAAGCTTACTTCAAAATGGAGGAAACACATAACAGAGAATGCAAACATGCAAAAGCAATAATGTTTTCATTATTGGTAGATTTCATGGAGAAAAGTAATACAAAAATAGAGAGAAAAGGTCACGTGGGAGAATTTGGTTTTGGAAAGGGTTGCCAGAGAAGTGTCAGAAAGAATATGAAACTTGAAATAAAGATCTAAAGTTGGGAATGAAGAAGCAAGCTTGTGTGTCCATGAGATGAAAAATACACCACATTAACAGAAATGAAAAAAGGAAGCAGAAAAGATGAGGTTAGAGAGTAGATTGAAGTGAGGATGAGGGGGGGCCAATCAAGTAGAAAACCCATGAAAAGATATGAGTAATAGAGCAACATGATCTAACTTTTTAGCCAGGACTAACTTTTTAGCTCAGACTGTGATGATGGGGGAGGAATAGGAAGACCAGTTAGAAGGGTGCTGCAAGAATCCAGGCAAAAGATGATGGTAACTTGTGTTTCTGGTCACACCAGGAAATCACCAGGATCTCCCTCTAATGGAAAGAAACCACAAAACTGACAAAATATATGTCAACTCTTTTGAGGCACTGGGCAACAGCACAGGATACTGATCCTGGGGAGAGTCTAAACAGAAGCAGACCTGAAGACAGTACTGGTATCCTGCCTGAAATAGTGTAAGGAGCTGGAACCCAAAGAGTGGAGGTATTGGTGAGTTGAGAAGTCAGATATTGGAGTTTGGGCTGGCAATGGTGGAGCAAGGCCCTGAAGCAGAAGAAGCTGTACAAGGAGGGGCCCCAGAGGTAACCATGGGACTCACTTTGAATTCTTGCACAGAGCTGAACTGTGCTTGCACAAGAGCTTTCTTGAGGCCTTTCAGAGAATGCCTGCAGCAGGGTTGAGAGCTGAGCAGTGATACAAAAGATCCTGTAGGACTTGTAGATATTGGAATTCTGATATAAGCACAGTAGAGAAACCTCACTTGAGATTCCAGGAAATTAAGTGTCTTATGAATAAGAATTAGACTTTATAGTAGAGACAACATCTTGGGACAAAATTGAAAAGTGAAACAAACACATCTTAACAAAAGAAAAGAGCCTGACAGTGTCCACTGGTAATCTGAATGACTCCTACAGCAACATTTAGCATCCCTCAAAGGAAGACAACAGGACACCTCATCTCATTTGTAGTAGTCAGTATACAATAAAAATTTACTGGATATACAAAGAAGCAGAAAAATGTGACCCATTAACAAGGGGAAAATGTAATCAAGAGAAATAGACTCCAAGATAAGCAGATATTAGAATTATCAGGCAAGGATTTTGAAGCAGAATTAGAAATATATTCAAGGATTTTAAGGAAATGGTGATCATAACGAGTAAATGATGAGGAATCTCTGTAATAACATCAAAACTATAATAAACTATTAAATAGAAATTCCAGAATTGAAAATTACAATATTTGAAACAAAGAAAATTAATGAATAGATTTAACAGTAGATTAGAGACGGCAGAAGAAAAAACTGGTGAACTTAAAAATATGTCAATGGAATTTATCCAAAAGGTTTGGGACAGAGAGAAGCAAAGAGAATTAAAAAATAACCAGGGTCTCTGTTCTGTTCTGTGGGATGATATCAAACAGTATAACATAGGTTTAAATAAATAAAGTAGTAGGAAAATTGAACAGAAAAAATCTTTTTAGTAAAATAATGACAAAAACTTCAAAACTTGTTGGAAAACATCAACTTAGAGGTCCAAGAAGCCAGGAAAATGTCAGAATACATTTAAAAAGAGAATCACATATGAGTATGCATATCATAGTAAACCTGTCAAAAGTAAAATATAAAAATAAATCTTAAAAGCAGATGGAGGAAATGACCCACTACATAGAGGGTAACAATGATATGAACGACACCTGACTTCTCATGAGAAGCAAAGATGCACAACAACAGCAACAATGACAAAGACGATGAACTAGCACCTTTAAAGTTCTGAGAGGAAAGAAAAAAGTCAACTCCAAAGCAGACCTGCACATATATGATCACATCATTATTTAAAAAGGTGCCAAGTTATTTCAACGGAGACAGGAAAGTCTTTTCAACAACAGGTGTTGGAAAACTGGATATCCATGTGAAAAAAAAAAAAAAGAACCTTGATTGTTCCTTAGCTCCACATAACATTTTACTTGAAATGTATCATGGACTCAAACATAAAAATAATAACTGTAATAGTCTAGATACAAATATAGGAGAATATATATATTTTGGTTTTGGCAAAGATTTCTTGAAAAGGGAACAAAAACACACAACATAAGTAAAATTTAATGACTTAATTGAAATTTACTGAAATTAAAAGTTCTGCTCATAAAAGACACCATTAAGAATATGTGAAAAGTAAATTCAAGCCACAGTTTGAGAGGAAATATTTGTAATATGTGTATCTGATATGCACTTGTATACAACATATATATTAATCAACACTACAAAGTCAGGAATCCAATAAAACAAAAGATTTGAACAAACTCATCAGATAAAGAATATGAAAAGGCAGAGGTTGGCAGGATAGGTAACATAAAAACAAAATATGTTAGAACTATATGCTGCCTGCAAGAGACATATTTTAGATTAAAAGACACAAATGGTTTGAAAGTAGAATAAAACATATACAGGAGGCAAACATAGGCTATATTAATATTAGACAAAATACTTCAAAACAAAATTATTGCTAAGGACAAAGAGGGATATTTCAAATGGTGAAAGGGTCAATTCATTAGGAAGATAAAACAATACATCAATTGTAAATCTATGAACATAAGAATAAGCAAATTACAAAAGCACATAAATCAAAATCTTACAGAATTGAAGGAGAAATAGGCAATGTAACAATAGTTGGAGACTCCATAACCCACTTGAACAATAGATATAATGATTGGTCAGAAGAGCAACAAGGTATTAGAAGACTTGAACAGCACTCTAAACCAATTAGACCAAACTGCCATCTGTAGAACACTTCACCCAAACACAGCAGAATACACATGCTTCTCAAGCACATAGGGAACATTCTCTAGGATAGAACATATACTAGGTCATAAAACAGACCTCAGTACATTCTAAAAATATTGAAATTATACAAACTATGTTCTTTGACTAACATGGAATAAAATTCAAAATGAATAACAGAAAGAAATTTCAGAAATTTACAAAAATGTTTAAATTAAACTACTCATTCCTCAATAAGCAGTGATCCAAAGAAGAAGTCAGAAGGGAAAATAGAAAATACTTTGAGATGAATGAAAATGAAGACAACAACATACCAAAACTTATAGGGCACTGCTAAAGCAGTTTTTAGAAATGTATAGTGTAAACAATTTTTTTAAAAATAGAAGAACAATCTCAAATTAATCAGTTTACCTTCCACATTAAGAATATGGAAAAAAGAAGAGGAGATAATTAATGAAATAGAAAATAGACAATAATAGAGGGGAAAGTAGTTCATTCTTTGAATAGATAAAGAAAATTGATAAACCTTTAGCTAAAATGATCAAGAAGAGCTATGAATGTCATTACCAAAATCAAGAATAAAAATAAGACATTAATTAAGAGGAATATAAGAGAATATTATGAACAGTTGTATGCCAACCAATTAGTTGACTTGGAGCAAAGGACGAATTCGTAGAAAGATGCAAATTAACAAAACTGATTCAAGAAGAAATAGAATATTTGAGCAGACCTATAACAATTAGAGATTGACTTAGTAACTAAAGCCCCACGAAGAAAAACTCAGGCCCAGATGGCATCACGGTAAATCCTATCAAACATACAGTGATTAGTACCAATTCTTCACAAACTCTCTCAAAACTAGAAGAGGAGGGAAAACTTCTCAGTTCGTTTTATGAGGCTAGTATTATGATACCAAAAACAGATAAAAACATCACAAGAAAAGGAAACTCCAGACCAGTATTTTTTATGAGTATAGATTTTTAAAATTCTCGAAAAAATACGTGTACTTTATACACCATGAACAAGTGGGATTTACCCCAGGAAAATGCTATGTTGGTTTAATCAATGAAACAGTTGTTGTAATTCACAGTATTAATACAGTAAAAGACAAAAATCTCATCATATATATTTCCCTAGGCTTAAAATTTGCCCATACTTATTTTGAAAGGATAATTTCTAACTAAATTCACTTTTTTTTTTTTCTGAGTATAAAGCAAGCTTGTTTGGTTTCTTGAACCTATACTACATTGTGTTTCATAAATTTCTTACACAAAATCAAATCTAACCTCCCATCTCTCTTTTACATTTACAGAATACCACTTCTTGTGTGTTTTATCCTGTAAACACATTCTGTGTTTGGATGAGAGGAGTGGGACAATTTTAAAGATACATGTATTCCCTTGATACATGTACTATTTTTTTAAAAATTAGTTAATTAATTAATTAATTTTTGGTTGTGTTGGTTCTTCATTGCTGCACACGGGCTTTCTCTAGTTGCGGCGAGCAGGGGTTACTCTTCTTTGTGGTGCACAGGCTTCTCATTGTGGTGGCTTCTCTTGTTGCGGAGCACAGGCTCTAGGCATGTGGGCTTCAGTAGTTGTGGCACGTGGGCTCAGTAGTTGTGGCTCGCGGGCTCTAGAGTGCAGGCTCAGTAGTTGTGGTTTAGTTGCTCTGCGGCATGTGGGATCTTCCCAGACCAGGGATCAAACCCGTGTCCCCTGCGTTGGCAGGCGGATTCTTAACCACTGCACCACCAGGGAAGTCCTGGGACTATTTTAAATTGTAAAGATTTTAATCACAAACCATAACAAGCCTCTGGGTCAAAAGTTTTCCAACTTGGGGGATTTGTGGAGGCACAGAAAATGTCATTCTTCAGGCTGTTTCTCCTCAGGCTCTTATTCCTCACTTGTCTGCATCTTTACCCAAAGGCAAAACCTTGACTTGATCTATTTCTCACTTGAAAACTTCATTTATAGGATTTTTAGCTTGTTTTTGGATATGTTTATTGATTTTTCGTTATTACCCTGAGATACAGCACATAAGTATATGTTATATATTATAGAAAATAATATTGATGAATAGTTTATTTTTTTAAAGAATGATATTTAAAAGTAGGCATTTAACCCAAAAGAATTCTGATAGAGAAATCACTCTGCTTGAGTACTTATAAGTGTACAGTAAGATCCTGCACATTGCCATCCATCTACTTGCTCAGGAGAAGTCATGCGTTATTAGAGACACATGTAAAAGAATCAACCAGCCGCTATGCTCAGCATGTTTTAAAATCAGAGATGACACCCTTTGTTTGTTTGTTTGTTTTTTGATGAGGCCTAATTTTGATTCATTTAAATAAATTATAAGATAAAGTTTGAACATGTCAAAGTATCAGAGACCAGTAAAGGCTTATTCTCATTTCCCTTTATTATTCAGTCAATATTGAAGTATGACCTCATTCATGTCAGCCCTCTCCTGTGTATGGCGTTCCTTTTTCATATGTCTAAACAGCAGCCCTCCCCTCACTTCACCTAAAAGACAGGTGAACACACAAGGTTCTAGATCTAATGGGCATCTGCTTCAAAGGACCCCACCTAAGCCTGTCCTGAGACAGAAAGATGGGCAAAGATGACATCAAATCATAATTCTATTGTCTCATTACAAAGGGCCCAATGAGAGGTCTCTCTATTTTTCAGCACTAATAGTAAAGAACAAGAAGGTACAATTTTGTACCAAAAATTCCCATAGCAACTTCGCAAGATTTACATGTTCTACTTGTTGTGATAAAGTGAAAATTTTCTTTCCAAGAAATGTGCACATGGATCTTGATGAGACTTGCTTGAGAAAAATAATTGTCATTTTTTTAATATCTATTTTTTCCCAAGAAGGGGGGTGGTGATATTCAATGCATGGTGAGCATCAATAAGCTACAGGACTATAAAAAGGAACTTTACTAAGAATCTTCTGTAATAAAGCCCTAATACATGGCGACAAGCTTTAGCTTAAAAACAATGCAAATTGACTTTTTGTAATTAGACCAACATTTTAAGAGCTCTTGTGGTCATTCCTAGATAAAAGATCTCTGGAGCAAATTCTTTGAAATAGAAGAAGTCCTCTGTGATATGAATAATCTCCTCCTACTTAACAGATTTATTAGCTGCATATTGAATTTTCCTACAAGCAAATCCATCAATGGATAAACAATCCATTGTATAATATATTTTTACAATGGAAAACTATTTGGCAATAAGCAGGAACAAACTACTGATAGAGAAGTTGTCAGTCACCGCAGCCTCCCTCCCCCACAGGGACCAATCTGACAGCTTGGCCTCAATAAATCCCCTGTTGACCTCCACTTGTTTTAGGAAGTGGCCAGACATAGAAAAACCTCTGCCCCTAGGACTAAAATGTCCCAGACTGCCTGTTTGCCCCGCTACAGCCAACCTAGGACTGCTGAATGTTTCCTGAACACAAAAAATGCTCCTTGCTTCCAAATACTCCACTCAGTTTCTTCTGTTTACCCTATAAAACTTACTTTCCCTTTTCACACCTTTGAACCCCTGCTGAAATGAAACCAAAGGTAAATGGGTTCCCTTTTGCAAGTTTATGATTAAGCAGGTTATGCTTTAAACAAACACACACACACAATGAAATACCTCTTCAAACTTTCTAGAATGGTTAAAACTAGAGACAACACCACATTTTGCCAAAGATGTGAAGTAACCTTAAATCTCCTATATTGCTGGCAAGAATTTAAAATAATATGACTCCTTTAGAAAATGTTTTGACAGTTACTTATAAAGTTAAATATATAACTGCCCTATAACCTGACAATCCTATTCCTATTTACCCAAGAAAAATGAAAATAAATTTCCACAATAAGAATTATAGAAAATATTTATTCATGAAGGTCTAAAACAGAAAATAACCCAAATTCTATCAACTAGCAAATAGATAAGTGGGATCGATAACTTTATGTGTCAACTTGGCTAGGCTATGGTGTCCCAAAGTTAGGTCAAACATCAATCTAGATGTTGCTTTCAAATGTGATGAATATTTAAATCAGCATACTTTGAGTAAAGCAGATTACACTCCATAATGTGGGTGAGCCTCATCCCATCAGTTGAGGGCCTTAAGAAAAAATGAGTGAGGTCCTCTAGAAAAGAGGAATTCTGCTTTCAGACAGTCTTTAGACTTGAGCTGCAATATCAACCCTTCCCGAGTTCTCCAGCCTGCAGCCTGCCCCGCAGAATTCAGGCTTGCCAATGCCCACAATCATGTGAGCCAGTTCCTTAAAGATTCTCTGTCTCCTCTCCCTATCTCTCTCTGTCTCTCCACACACACCTCACACCACCATTGATTCTATTTCTCTGGAGACTATGGACTAGTACAATAAGAAAATTGTGGTATATTGATACAATGGAACATGGTACAGCAATAAAAAATTAATGTACCACTAATAATCATAACTATAGTAATTTCTAAAAGCTATAATGAGTGAGAGATCCCAGACACAAAGGAGTAAATACAGTAAAATTTTATTTATATGATGTTAAAAAATAAGAAATAATAATCTATGATGATAGAAAATCAAAATAGTAACTGTCAGAAGGGAGGAGCACGAGGGAAATAAGAGAAATAGTCTAAATCTTGATTGAGTCTGTTACATGCTGGTTACATGGAGGTGTGCATTTGTAAAAGTCATTGGATTATACATGTATTATCTCTATTTCATTATATTTCATTATCTCTATTTCATTCATTTACCTCAATTTAAAAAAAAAAAGATCCTGTGGCTTGGGCTAGAGTGACAGCCATGCGGGTATTACAAGGTCAGATTTTTGACATGTTTTTATTTTAGATTAAGCAACAATTGCTGTCACATATCTTGTGAACTATGACAGTAAGGGAGGAGTTGGGGGTGAATGCACGTGTCTTGGCTTGATGAAAGGAAAGAATGGAGTTACCATTTACAGAGATGGGGAAGAATGAGGAAGAGATAGACTTAGGGGTCATCTAGGAATTAATTTGGATCACATTAATTTCTGAGATGTTCAAATACAAGGAGTGGTGGTGATACTTGTGTATAAGAATATAGAATTTAGGTGAAAGGATAAGGCTGGGACTAATCTGTGAACACATGGTGTTGAAACCATGAGACTTGATGAGTTTGTCAGTGGAATGATTGTGTATAGAAAGAAAAGAGTGAGCTCCTTGGTTAGAGAGAGGAGTAAAGATCCAATAAGGAAACAAAGAAGGAGAGGCGAGAGAGGCAGAAGGAAAACTCACAAGAATGGGCCCTGGCACCGCATGGCCTCATTGTCTCAGTGACAACAGCATTGTCATTTACAAAGCTTTGAATCTTTTCAGTGTACTAACATTGCTAAGAAGGTACTTGATCATAGTGGTGCAAACTGGCTACTAGATTAAAACCAGGCGACAGGTCTACCTACCATTCAAGGATTCCAAGCCTTACATTTTGGATGAAACAGACCCTAAACTGCAGAGGGCCACTACAACTTTCTAAGTTAAGAAATGGTTGCAACTGTCCTAAGCAGCCCCCTAAGTCCACCAGGGAACAGGTAAGGCGTTTCTCAGACCGGGTCTTCTTCCACAAATCACCACCAGTCCTGAGAGCCATGCGGCCCTATTCTTTTGCGGGATATTGAAACCTGCTGTGGGCCACAGCCAATTCTTTGTTATATTGTTTATGCAAATTGTGAACATACAGGTTCATATAATAAACTATCTGGATGCTATTTTAGTCCATTCATGCTGTTACAAGAAAATATCACAAACAGGGTGGCTTAGGAACCACGGGAATTTATTTATCATGGTTCTGGAGGTTGGAAAGCCAAGATCAAGGCACTGGCAGCTTCCACATCTGGTGAGGTCCGCTTCTTGGTTCATGGTCGGTCGTCTTCTCACTGTGTCCTCACAAGGTGGAAGGATGGAGGGAGATCTCTGGGGTCTCTTTTATAAGAGCACTAATCCCATTCATGAGGGCTCTGTCCTTATGATCTAATCACCTCCTGGAGGCCCCACCTCCTAATACCATGACCTTGGGGATTAGGATTTCAATGTATAAATTTGGGGGGGACACAAACATTCAGTCTCTAGCAGATGTTAACTGCTGACTATACATATATTCAAAGCAAAAGGGAATGTAACTATTTTGATATTTATGTTTTCTCTTGAAATATTGATAGGTTAAATATATCCAAAAATGTATTAAACTTGTGCTTGTGTTTACATATTTGAAGTGACCAAATGTCTTTCATCAGGTACATGTGTGTACTAGTAGACAGGGAGAGAGATCTCTGGGGTAGATGAGATAAAGCTATCATTTCACTGTGAGGACAAAGAACAGAAATGTGAGAAAGTGTGATGTGGGCATGTGGTCAAAATAAATGAACTTAGTAAAATTAAATTCTAGTCTTTCTATAAAATATTAAGTATATCAATATGCCATAGTAAGTGAAGTATCTGTTTAATATTCAATTTGCATGCCACTCAAATAACTGGTTTGCTATTAAATTATGTGTTCTCTACCATCTCATGGTTCCTTAATAAAACCAAATAATGCTAAAACTTTTGAAATTAAGAAAGTGGTTTATGATCATTTAATAAATGCTAACATAAGCAATCTCCTGAATCAATGCCATATATGTTATTTATAAGACATTCTGCTTTCTCTTTCAGAATTTAACATGCTGTGGTGATTTAGTTTGTTTATGGTAAGTCCTGCCACCCGTAGGTAAACAGGTCCTGGAAGAGCCAGTCAGATCCTGGCACTCCCTAATTCCAGAGGCCAGGGATATGACTCTAGATGAGGATTTCAGGAGTGAGTGGCAGCATGGCATTGGCTGATGTCTAAATTTCCACCAGACTTTAAGATTTTATATTTCTAATATTTTTGAAGTAATCAAATAGTAGAAGTTCTGCATTTCTGTTAATTTGCTGTTCTGTTGAAGCAGTGACTTTCAAAGAGGGGCGATTTTGCCCACAAGGGGCACGTGACAGTGTCTGGAGATGTTTTGTTTTCCCAACTCAGGGGAAGGTGCTCCTGGCATGACATGGGCAGAGCCCAGGGATGCTGCAAAGTGTCCTAGGTGCACAAGCAGCCGCTGCCCCCAACAGAAACTGATCTGGCCCCAAATATTAGCAGCGTCAAGTTTGAGAAACCTTGATTTAGAACCACTGGCTTAAACTTCTGAAAAGCAGTCATTAGCCATAATCAATGTGGCTCTGTCTCAGGAACAAGGCATAAGCCTTAGGTTAAGGACAAGGGACTGGAGATTTGCTCATGAATATCTAATACATTTTAGGTTGGAAAATCTAAAAGAGAGATGTCTATTTATAGTAAGGTGACATCAGATACTTTAAACATAAGCGCCCAGAGCAGAGACCTTCAAAATGGCGGAAGAGTAAGACACGGTGATCACCTTCCTCCCCACAAATACGTCAGAAATACATCTACATGTGGAACAACCCCTACAGAACACCTACTGAATGCTGGCAGAAGACGTCAGACCTCCCAAAAGGCAAGAAACTCCCCACGTACCTGGGCAGGGCAAAAGAAAAAAGAAAAAACAGAAACAAAAGAATAGGGACAGGATCTGCACCAGTGGGAGGGAGTTGTGAAGGAGGAAAGGTGTCCACACACTAGGAGCCCCTTCGCGGGCGGAGACTGAGGGTGGCAGAGGGGGGAAGCTTCGGAGCCACGGAGGAGAGCGCAGCCACAGGGGTGCGGAGGGCAAAGTGGAGAGATTCCCGCACAGAGGATTGGTGCCGAGCAGTGCTCACCAGCCCGAGAGGCTTGTCTGCTCCCCTGCCGGGGTGGGTGGGGCTGGGAGCTGAGGCTCGGGCTTCGGTCGGATCGCAGGGAGAGGACTGGGGCTGGCGGCGTGAACACAGCCTGAAGGGGCTAGTGCGCCACAGCTAGCCGGGAGGGAGTCCGGGAAAAAGTCTGCAGCTGCCGAAGAGGCAAGAAACCATTGTTTCCTGGTGCGCGAGGAGAGGAGATTCAGAGCGCCGCCTAAAGGAGCTCCAGAGATGGACGCGAGCCGCGGCGATCTGCGCGGACCCCAGAGACGGGCATGAGACGCTAAGGCTTCTGCCGCCGCCACCAAGAAGCCTGTGTGCAAGCACAGGTCACTCTCCACACCGCCCCTCCCGGGAGCCTGTGCAGCCCACCACTGCCAGGGTCCCGTGATCCAGGGACAACTTCCCTGGGAGAACGCATGGCGCGCCTCGGGCTGCTGCAACGTCACGCTGGCCTCTGCCGCTGCAGGCTCGCCCCGCATCCGTACCCCTCCCTCCCCCCAGCCTGAGTGAGCCAGAGCCCCCTAATCAGCTGCTCCTTTAACCCCGTCCAGTGTGAGCAAAGAACAGACGCCCTCAGGCGACCTACATGCAGAGGCGGGGCCAAATCCAAAGCTGAACCCCGGGAGCTGTGCGAACAAAGAAGAGAAAGGGAAATTTCTCCCAGCAGCCTCAGGAACAGTGGATTAAATCTCCACAATCAACGTGATGTACCTGCATCTGTGAAATACCTGAATAGACAACGAGTCATCCCAAATTCAGGAGGTGGATTCGGGGAGCAATGATATATATATTTTTTTCTTTTTTCTCTTTTTGTGAGTGTGTAGTGAATGCTTCTTTGTGTGATTTTATCTGTATAGCTTTGCTTTTACCATTTGTCCTAGGGTTCTGTCTATCTTTATTTTTTTTTTAAGTATAGTTTTTAGTGCTTGTTATCACTGGTGTATTAATTTTTTGGCTTTGTTGCTCTCTTCTTTCTTTCTTTTTATATAATAACGTTAATTTTAAAAAACTTTAATAATTATTTTTAATATTTTTATTTTAATAACTTTCTTTTCTTTTCTTTCTTTCTTTCTTTCTTTCATTCTTTCTTTTTTTCACCCTTTTCTTTTGAGCTGCATGTTTGACAGGGTCTTGGTGCTCTGGCCGGGTGTCAGACCAGTGCCTCTGAGATGGGAGATCCGAGTTCAGGACACTGGTCCACCAGGGACCTCCCAGCTCCACATAATATCAAACTGTGAAAGTTCTCCAAGAGATCTCCACTTCTACTTTAAGACCCACCTCCACTCAACGACCAGCAAGCTACAGTGCTGAACACCCTATGCCAAACAACTAGCAAGACAGGAACAGAAAACCACCCATTAGCACAGAGGCTACCTAAAATCATAATAAGGTCACAGACACCCCAAAACACACCACCGGATGCAGTCCTGCCCACCAGAAAGACAAGATCCGACCTCATCCACCAGAACACAGGCACCAGTCACCTCCACCAGGAAGCCTAAACAACCCACTGAACCAAACTTAGCCACTGGGGGCAGACACCAAAAACAACAGGAACTACGAACCTGCAGCATGTGAAAAGGAGACCCCAAACAAAGTAAGTTAAGCAGAATGAGAAGACAGAGAAACACACAGCAGATGAAGGAGAAGGGTAAAAACCCAAGAAACCAAACAAACGAAGAAGATATAGGCAGTCTACCTGAAAAAGAATTCAGAGCAATGATCGTAAAGATGACCCAAAATCTTGGAAATAGAATGGAAAAAATACAAGAAACATTTAACAAGCACCCCCAAGAGCTAAAGACCAAACAAACAATGATGAACAACACAATAAATGAAATTTAAAATTCTCTAGAAGGAATCAATAGCAGAATAACTGAGGCAGAAGAACAGGTAAGTGACCTGGAAGATAAAACAGTGGAAATAACTACTGCAGAGCAGAATAAAGAAAAAAGAATGAAAAGAAGTGAGGACAGTCTCAGAGACCTCTGGGACAACATTAAATGTGCCAACATTCAAATTATTGAGGTCCTAGAAGAAGAAGAGAAAAAGAAAGGGACTGAGAAAATATTTGAAGAGATTATAGTTGAAAACTTCCCTAATATGGGAAAGGAAATAGTGAATCAAGACCAGGAAGTGCAGAGAGTCCCATCAGGATAAATCCAAGGAGAAACACGCCAAGACACATATTAATCAAACTATAAATATTAAATACAAAGAAAATATATTAAAAGCAGCAAGGGAAAAGCAACAAAAAACATACAAGGGAATTCACATAAGGTTAACAGCTGATCTTTCAGCAGAAACTCTGCAAGCCAGAAGGGAGTGGCATGACATATTAAAAGTGATGAAAGGGAAAAAACTACAACCAAGATTAATCTACCCAGGAAGGATCTCATACAGATTCAAAGGAGAAATTAAAACCTTTACAGACAAGCAAAATTTAAGTGATTTCAGCACCACCAAACCAGCTTTACAACAAATGTTAAAGGGACTTCTCTAGGCAGGAAACACAGAGAAGGAAAAAACCTACAATAAAAAACCCCAAACAATTAAGAAAATGGTAATAGAAACATACATATTGATAATTACCTTAAATGTAAATGGATTAAATGCTCCAACCAAAAGACATAGACTGGCTGAATGGATACAACAACAAGACCTGTACATATGCTGCCTACAAGAGACCCACTTCAGACCTAGGGACACATACAGACTGAAAGTGAGGGGATGGAAAAAGATATTCCATGCAAAAGGAAATCAAAAGAAAGCTGGAGTAGCAATTCTCATATCAGAGAAAATAGACTTTAAAATAAAGACTATCACAAGAGACAAAGAAGGACACTACATAATGATCAAGGGATCAATCGAAGGAGAAGATATAAAATTGTAAATATTTATGCACCCAACATAGGAGCACCTCAATACATAAGGCAAATGCTAACAGCCATGAAAGGGGAAATCGACAGTAACACAGTCATACTAGGGGACTTTAACACCCCCTTTTCACCAATGGACAGATCAACAAAATTGAAAATAAATAAGGAAACACAAGCTTTAAATGACACATTAAACAAGATGGACTTAAATGATATTATAGGACATTCCATCCAACACAACACAATACACTTTCTTCTAAAGTGCTCATGGAACATTCTCCAGGACAGATCATATCTTGGGTCATAAATCAAGCCTTGGTAAATTTAAGAAAATTGAAATCTTATCAAGTATGTTTTCTGACCACAACGTTATGAGACTAAATATCAAGTACAGGAATAAATCGGTAAAAAATACAAAGAAATGGAGGCTAAGCAATACCTTACTTAATAACCAAGAGATCACTGAAGAAATCAAAGAGGAAATCAAAAAATACCTAGAAACAAATGACAATGAAAACATTGTCGATGACCCAAAACCTATGGGATGCAGCCAAAGCAGTTCTAAGAGGGAAGTTTATAGCAATACAATCCTACCTCAAGAATCAAGAAACATCTCAAATAAACAACCTAACCATACACCTAAAGCAATTAGAGAAAGGAGAAAAAACCCCAAATTTACCAGAAGGAAAGAAATCATAAAGATCAGAGCAGAAATAAATGAAAAAGAAATAAAGAAAACAATAGGAAAGAACAATAACACTAAAAGCTGGTTCTTTGAAGATAAGCAAAACAGATAAACCATTAGCCAGACTCATAAGAAAAAAAGGGAGAAGACTCAAATCAATAGAATTAGAAATGAAAGAGAAGAAAAAACTGACCCTGCAGAAATACAGAGGATCATGAGAGATTACTACAAGCAACTATATGCCAATAAAATGGACAATGTGGAAGAAATGGACACATTCTTAGAAAAGCACAACCTTCCGAAACTGAACCAGGAAGAAATAGAAAATATAAGCAGACCAATCACAAGCACTGAAATTATGACTTTGATTAAAAATTTTTCAACAAACAAAAGCCCAGGACCAGATGGCTTCACAGGCAAATTCTATCAAATATTTAGGGAAGAGCTAACACCTATCCTTCTCAAACTCTTCCAAAATATACAGGGGGAGGAACACTCCCAAACTCATTCTACAAGGCCACCATCACTCTGATAACAAAACCAGACAAAGATGTCACAAAGAAAGGAAACTACAGGCCAATATCACTGATGAACATAGATGCAGAAATCCTCAACAAAATACTAGCAAACAGACCCCAACAGCACATTAAAAGAATCATACACCATTATCAAGTGGGGCTTATACAAGGAATGCAAGGATTCTTCAACATCTGCAAATCAATCAATGTGATAAATCATATTAATAAATTGATGGATAAAATCCATATGATCATCCCAATACTTGCAGAAAAAGTTTGACAAAATTCAACACCCATGTATGATAAAAACCCTCCAGAAAGTAGGCATAGTGGGAACTTACCTCAACATGATAAAGGTCATATATGACAAACGCACAGCCAAAATCATCCTCAATGGTGAAAAACTGAAACCATTTCCACTAAGATCAGAAACAAGACAAGGTTGCCCATTCTCACCTCTATTATTCAACATAGTTTTGGAAGTTTTAGTCACAGCATTCAGAGAAGAAAAAGAAATAAAAGGAATCCAAACTGGAAAAGATGAAATAAAGCTGTCACTGCTTGCAGATGACATAATACTATACATAGTGAATCCTAAAGATGCTACCAGAAAACTACTAGAGCTAATCAATGAATTTGGTAAAGTAGCAGGATACAAAATTAATGCTCAGAAATCTTGGAGTCCTATACACTAGTGATGAGAAATCTGAAAGAGAAATTAAGGAAACACTCCCATTTACCATAGCAACAAAAGAATAAAATACCTAGGAATAAACCTACCTAAGGAGACAAAAGATCTGTATGCAGAAAACTACAAGACACTGATGAAAGAAATTAAAGATGATACAAATAGATGGAGAGATATACCATGTCCTTGGATTGGAAGAATAAACATTGTGAAAATGACTCTACTACCCAAAGCAATCTACAGATTCAATGCAATCTCTATCAAACTACCAATGGCATTTTTCACATATCTAGAACAAAAAATTTCACAATTTGTATGGAAACACAAAAGACCCCGAATAGCCAAAGCAATCTTGAGAAAGAAAAACGGAGCTGGAGGAATCAGGCTCCCTGAATTCAGACTATACTACAAAGCTACAGTCATCAAGACAGTATGACACTGGCACAAAAACAGAAATATGGATCAATGGAACAGGATAGAAAGCCCAGAGATAAACCCACACACATATGGTCACCTTATCTTTGATAAAGAAGGCAAGAATATACAATGGAGAAAAGACAGCCTCTTCAATAAGTGGTGCTGGGAAAACTGGACAGCTACATGTAAAAGAATGAAATTAGAACACTCCCTAACACCATACACAAAAATAAACTCAAAATGGATTAGAGACCTAAAAGTAAGGCCAGACACTATCAAACTCTTAGAGGAAAACATAGGCAGAACACTCTTTGACATAAATCACAGCAAGATCCTTTTTGACCCACCTCCTAGAGAAATGGAAATAAAAAGAAAAATAAACAAATGGGACCTAATGAAACTTAAAAGCTTTTGCACAGCAAAGGAAACAATAAACAAGACGAAAAGACAACCCTCAGAAAGGGAGAAAATATTTGCAAATGAAGCAACTGACAAACGATTAATCTCCAAAATATACATGCAGCTCAATATCAAAAAAAAAAACAACCCAATCCAAAAATGGGCAGAAGACCTAAATAGCCATTTCTCTTTAGGAGATATACAGATTGCCAACAAACACATATAGAATGCTCAACATCACTAGTTATTAGAGAAATGGGAATCAAAACTACAATAAGGTATCACCTCACACCTGTGAGAATGGCCATCATCATAAAACCCACAAACAATAATTGCTGGAGAGGGTTTGGAGAATAGGGCACCCTCTTGCACTGTTGGTGGGAATGGAAATTGATACAGCCACTATGGAGAACAGTATGGAGGTTCCTCAAAGAACTAAAAATAAAACTACCATACGACCCAGCAATCCCACTACTGGGCATATACCCTGAGAAAACCATAATTCAAAAAGAGTCATGTACCACAATGTTCATTGCAGCTCTATTTACAATAGCCAGGACATGGAAGCAACTTAAGTGTCCATCGACAGATGAGTGGGTAAAGAAGATGTGGCACATATATACAATGGAATATTACTCAGCCATAAAAAGAAATGAAATTGAATTATTTGTAGTGAGGTGGATGGACCTAGAGTCTGTCATACAGAGTGAAGTAAGTCAGAAAGAGGAAAACAAATACCGTATGTTAACAGATATATATGGAATCAAGAAAAAAAAAAAAGAAGTGGTTATGAAGAACCTAGGGGCAGGACAGGAATAAAAATGCAGACGTAGAGAATGGACTTGAGGACATGGGTAGGGGTAAGGGTAAGCTGGGACGAAGTGAGAGAGTGACATTGACATATATACACTACAAAATGTATAATAGATAGCTCGTGGGAAGCAGCAGCATAGCACAGGGAGGTCAGTTGTGTGTTTTGTGACCACCTAGAGAGGTAGGATAGGGAGGATGGGAGGGAGACGCAAGATCGAGGAGATATGGGGATATATGTATATGTATAGTTGATTCACTTTGTTATAAAGCAGAAACTAACACACCATTGTAAATCAATTATACTCCAATAAAGATGTTAAAAAAATAAAAAAATAAAAAAAACACAAAAAACCAAAAACAGCTTAAGCGCCCAGTGCTCACTGGATAATACAGTGAAAGTTCATTTTGCATTCACATCCTAGTCCAGTATCACGTGATCCTGGTGGAGCAGCTTCCACAGGCTCCTTTATTTCCCCTCCCTCCCCCTGCCCCAGCCTTGACTCTGCCCTCCTGTGCTTCCTTCGAGCACTCTGCATTCAATCCATAGAGGGGCAGGGAAAGACGAAATCCCATAGGAGGTTTCCTGGAAGTGATGAGCGCGCCTGGCTCTCAGCCACAGTTCCACACCTTCTTGCAGGGGAGGGCAGGAAACATCCTCCAGCCCTGCATCCCAAAAGAAGATGCTCCAGGTTCAGGCAGCATCCAGCCGGTCCCTGCCAGACCAACAAGCTTCTTAACCTGATTGTACACTTTTCTGGGATGAATAGAAAGAGAATTCTGATGTTGGGAGGATTTCTACAAAAATCGATGCCCTCGCATCAGACAGATGAGTAAAATTAGTCGTGAAATAGCTGCCTTTCAATAAACAGCAAGTAAAAGGGCCAGGGACCTATCTCAGAACCCTGGCCTCACAGTTTAGATCCTATTTCACAGTCTAGTACATGCAATTCCTGAGTATGTTGTGCACCTTGGAAATGCTATTACATAAACAGGCTGCATTGCTGCTACTAGAAATGAAAGCTAATTTATGTGAGGTCCAGGTACTAACATATTCTGTTGTGGGATTATTTGTTATTTATTTTTATTTAATAATAATAATGACAAACAACAATAAATTACTTTTACTCAAAGAAATAGTCTTGGGTATCTTAGAAACAACTTTTCTGCAAAAGTATTGAAAAGCAAGAGGCTTTGCTCATCCTGGAGGCATGTCTATTATCAAAAAAACACACCTGTTCCTGAAATACTCCTGGAAACCCCATTCAGCTCTGGGAAGAATTACCACTCTATGTGTTTCATGCAGATCCTCCCTGGGAATAGGCTCTAGTTACACTTTCCTGCTTCCAAATATACTAGATCTACTTTCCACAACTGTTGGAAACATGGATTGTTGGATGAGAAAAAAAAAATCTGTATTTTTATATGAGGGCCAGCTGGATTTTTTTCTAGTATACTGTAAGGTATGGAAGCAATAAATCTTAACACCACCCTCCACGTAACAAATAAGATGACAATAAAACCACAAAGCTGCCACCGTAACCACTAGAGCATAATCAACATCTATAGTTAGTACTTGTGTTTTGCTTTTTCAGTGTAGCTCTGCTGCTTATAGTGGTTGTCTTTGGAATTCACATGGCTGAGCTGGTTTTTAAGAGGATGGTATTAGGACACACACACACGTGGTTGTGCAGACAGCAAAGAGACCTAGCAAGGTAGTGAAGGTAAGGCTACAGGAGTGATGGTCTCACTGTGTAGAAGCATATTTCTCACTCAAAATCCAAAACAGTTCCCTCGTGGGTGGGTTGCTCTCCCCCAAGCAGTGATTCTGGGAAACAGGTTCCTCCTATCTTGGAAGGACTCATGACCCTCAAGGTGTCATGTTTGTCTACAGCAAGTCAGCAGATGAAGCAGAGGCCTGGGGAATCTTGGGTGGGGGTCTTGAAGGCTAGAACAGAACGTATTACTGAGAGCTGAGCACTGTACCTCACATCTTTATGCCTATCGGCTTGTACACAGTCACTGTTTCCTCAGTTATATATTCAGACACATGGGCTGATGACCCTTACAGGGTCTCATTCAACCCTGAGGTTCAATGCTAAATCAACCAAGTTCAGTAACTGTCTACCGCAAGGGCAAGCAGGGCGATGGTCCCCGAACACAGAAATAACTATTGTCAATTGCATTAATTATTGCTGAAGATTTCCATTTCCCAATCAAAGGAGGACAAGGACAAGGAGAAGCAGAATGTAAGTGGTGCTGCCGGGAGGCATGGTGAACCCCATATTTGGTTTGACTCAGGTGAACGACTGTCGGAGAGACCTATGAATTTCTGAAAGCATTCTCTTGTGAAGTAAAATTAAAAAGGGCCAGACAAGGCTACGTCTTGCTAGAATGTATTTGTAAACAATTCTCTATTTCTGTGAGACCTGTCTTGGTTTTCTGGGGCTTTTACATACAGACATATTTTCCCAGTAGAGAAAGAATCTGCCTTTGATCTATGATGGGGTCACACTGAATCAGCACTGCCTTCTCACCTGGAACCAGCTAAAGCATGTGCTTAGCTAATGGTAAATAACATGCTCACTTAGTGTATCTTGAAAGGGGAAGGGAGGCTGGTAAAAATATGCACCATCTGTAAAGCTCTCTATAATCATTTATAGACTGCATTAATGAGTCAGGCATTGTGAAGAATTTCCCAACCCCAGGCCAGGTTCTAAGCCACTTTCATCCTGTTTACCAGTTTGTGCTTGTGAATTCTCAGACTAAACAGTGTGTACTCAGCAGCAAAGCCAACAGACACATACAAAACAGAGTTGCTAAATAATATAAATAACAGCTTATAGCCACCAAGTTATAAAACTACGAAACAGAACATTAGGATGATTTCAAAGGCATGATTCATAAAGCGTAACCATATTAAAATATGCCGTAAATTGAAGAAAGCCACTCAAGAACCATGAGTTGCACTGAGTCCTTGTGTGACTGGCTATTTGTTTGCTTGTAAGCAAAGAGAGGCAAGAGATCTGGGTGCGTCAGGCCCAGTGCCCCCCAGAATTGACTAATCTACCCTTATTTAGATGTTACGAGATAGAACAGAACATTGCAGTTTGGTTATAGAACATGTAGTCACAGGGACTAGAATTAATCCACTTGTGTGGGTGAGAAGTCCAATTCACTTTCAAAATGGAAAGGAAAATAAGTTACTGAAGAGAGTTTGAGTTGCTGCCTTCTATCTTTATGGAATTTTCCAAATTTCTGGAAGCACACCCTGCTGGTGGCCATACACAACAAAGCTGGGTCACCTGTTCTGTTGTCACATTTATCTGATTTGAGGTGAAAAGGGCCATTGTGAGATATTTATTTCATAAATTGATTAATCAGTTTATCTTTTTATAGAAATGATTTGTTAAAAAAAATATTTTCAACATAACAAGATAAACCAACACTTCAAATTGATAAATGAAGAGAAACTAGACAAACAAAAGAGGAAGGCAGAATATGGAAGATGGCTACTACTCCCATCACCCCACACAGGAGTATTATCCATCTTTTAATTTTTTTAAAAAAGTGGCCTAACTTTCTAATCTACACAGTGTGGGAGCTGAATCCTCTTTTCAGAAGTCTGCAGGGCTTCTCTGACTCCGTCTTTCTCCTGGTTTCCTGCCCTAAAACTAATGCCTGAATCTGTTGAATCCTCCTTCTCTGTGTAGGGGTCCCCAAGACAACCCACAGGCTTGACGGTTCAGTGGAAGAACTCACAGGACTCAGGAAAGCTAGTAGACTCACAGTTATGGTTTATTACAGTGAAAAGGTGTGGAGTAAGATCAGCACAGGAAGAAGAGACATGGTGTAGCTTCCAGAGAAAGCAGGAGCAAGCTCCCAGGGGTCCTCTCCCAGTGGATGTGCCTAATTCCCTGCCCATGTGAGGTGTTGCCAGCCAGGGAAGCTCAGATGAGCCCTGTGTCTAGGACCCTCATCAGGGAGCAATACTGTAGGCCTGAAGTGCTTATATGTTGAGGGTCTTAGTTCTTTGAATTTTCATAATCCTTGTACCAGGCCTGACTTTAGGTTTGCTGTGGTGTTCTTGCCACTCCATTTAGATTAGAGAGGTCACATTACAGCAAAGCTTCCAGATTGGGTGTGGGGAGTCCCATGAATGCTCGTAAGAGGGCAAAGTTCTAGCCCTGCTCTTCTAAATAGCTTATATGGCTTTATACTTTCTCCACTGCAACGGCCCCCAGACTCACGCACACTCTTCAATGTGGGAACGTCCTCTACTGCTGCCTCTATGGACACAGTTCTCCTACCAAACTGGTCTTCCTCCCTTCAGTTGGAAAGACACTTAACAGGTGGGTGTTTTCAAGTACTGATCTGTGGCCCAGCAATCAGGCCATGGGTCACAATCAGTTGTTTAGTACTTACTGGATTTTAGCCACTGTGGGAGGAGCCTCACTGCTGGAGTTGGACACCAGGGTGGGAACCCACAGCCACTGTGAGAATTCTCAGCAACGTCAGATCCCCATGTGCTGCATTTCGCATGGCGCCTCGACCACCTCCTTTGGGGTTTCTAGAGGCACCAATTATAATTTGGGCTGCAAAAGGAGTCATGAGTGACTTAGGATAATTTCTCTGAGTTTGGGAGATTCTAAAAGGCTTTGAAGTATCTGCAAAAAAGTTGGAGAAGGATCAGCCTACAATGTTGATTTCTGTCTTCTATTGCTGAGGTTTCAGTAATGTGCTGACAAGGAAAATGCTACTCAGAGAATAAAATCAATAAGATGGGAAAATGATGTTTTCTTTTAGGTTCTTCCTGAGCTACTAGGATAGGACAGATATTTCAGAAGAAAAAGAGAACAAAAGTAATATCTTTATTGTTGTTATCACAGAATTACATAATGCATTTGTTTTCCAACCTCTCAGTGTGGTATCACCATTCTTCTCACATAGCTTTACAGTCTCCCAGGGAGACAAAGGCAAATATGATGATGTCTACATAATGGATGAGAAAGCTGAACTGTTTCACTTAAGGGTCCCTGGTCAGCAATGAAAGTGAGAATAAAGGCCATATTTACTCATTTCTAAGTCCCGAGAGCCATTCGTTTAATAATAAAACAGTTTGATAGTCCCAGGAATCAAACATTGCATTAGATGTAGGGGTGAGAGATAAATTTGAGCCAGCAGAGCATAAGATCCAGGCAAGAAAATCAATGTGAAAAGCTACAATGTGATGTATGCTGTAATATCAATGCATGGAGTAATTATTATTTACTTATTCATTACTTCCACAGAAATATGTGGAGCTCCAACACATATTGGCAACATATGTGGGTGAGTATGGGCGATAGAGTACAGAGAATGAAATATGAGATCTCTGCCTCCTTGTACCTCGCACTCTGGTGAAAAAGACATTTTAAAGCACAAATACTTAATTATCATGATCATACAATGCTATAAAGGAGGAGCACAGGACACTGTGTAGGAACACAGGGGAAATCTGTTACTGTTGAAGATGGAACCACAGTATTGGTGTGAACACTGTATTACTTTCTTCTACTTTCTCAATATCAATTTCTGAAAGAGGCTGAAAAAGAACAGGACAGTGAACTGTCCTGAAAACCCAAGGACCTGGGACCTAGTCACCACCTGGGTTATTTTAGACAAAGCATTAGGGACAGGCTGTGAAATTTGTGGGGTCTTTTCCAGCATTAACTTTCCATTTGCTCTTTGAAAGTCTGTTTATTGAACATGCATTTGAAAGGGAACATGTGAATCTATTTGAGTAATCTTTAACCTCATGTCACAAATTGTCTCTAATAAACTCTTGAGTATGAGAGGAAGTGGATGCCCTGAAGCCTACATAAATGAACTCTCCAACGCATAGAGCACCGATCACCTACAGGAGGGTGTGGCCTCAAAGTGGCAATGTGGATTTGTTATATACCTTGAATGCCTGGTAAAATTGCTAATTTTGTAAATGGAGTACTTCTGCCTTTATTTGTGATGTTACCTCAGGGAATGCAGCTGAATAGAGACTTGCGAAAGGTAAGAACTCTGTAAAGAGTGCAATCTCTCATTTACTGACTCATTTTTCCACCATGCTGGAGGAACCACAGCCTACGCATCTCTTACTGATTACACTGTCCTCTGTGGACTTCCTATGTATTCCAAACATTTAGAAGGTAATGTTTAGACCCTCAATGTAATGCAGATATCCTCGAAACATCTGAAGCTCTTTGTAATAGAGGGTCACCCAAAAGACCATGAGCTGCTGAATGATGTTGTCACCCTTCAGAATTGTGCTTAGTTTTCTCCGATCCAGAATATGATCTGTAACAAATTATTTTCTGGATTTGAATGAATATTGAAAGTGTTGGAGTCAATCTTTATCTTTGGTATATATAAAAATCAGATTCCATTGTTTCCATTTTTCTGACAGTGTTTCACATACGTATTTTCTGCATTGGTCTTTAATTCAGCTGCTTCCAGTGAAATGGTTCCATCCACGTAGTGAGTGTGACAAGATCTGTGGTTCTCAAACTTCAGCATAGAGGAACATCACCTGGAGGCTCCTGAAGATAAGCCCATGGAGCCACATCCCTGGGGTTTGTGATTCAGTAGACCTAGGGTGTATTCTAGTATAGAGGTGATGCTGATATTACAGGTCTGGAGACCACACTCGTAGACCCACTGATCTAGACCATCTCCCACCTGCTGTGGACCGTGTTTCCAGTGAGGTCTGGCAGGCACCACTCACTTCACTATCTGCCATGTGAATAGAGAACAGTGCCAAATGGATTACCACCCCTCAGACTTTTGTAGTAACCCAACAAGAAACCCAGGATAGGTGTTGAGGACCACCAAAGCATTAAAACAAACAATAAAAAGAACCAATTCCTGGTCTTGTAGTTAAATTGTAAATCTTGAAGCAAAAAATAGATGTCTTGACTTTTACCTAGATTTGCATTGATATAAGAGAAGCAAAATTAATATTCATTTGTGGGCACTGACACTTTCCTTAAACAAACAAGTCTCTCACTGATACTGCCGACTTTAGATTGACTTATATTACTGTTTTAAATCCAAGATTCAAGATTTATCTAGAATATTTTCTTAAATTTTAAATAAAAAAATACTCAGATTGCTTGACCTGAATGGCATTAATAAATCAACGACGCACCCTATTAAAAAATGTGTGGACTCAGGAGCTAAGAGCTTGCATTGTAGTATAATGAAGTAATGCTAAAAACATAATCGACTCCACCCAATTTCACTCTTCCTTCTCAGCTTCCGCCTTAGCTTAACAGGTGGCTTGCCAGAAGAATAAGAATCAATTACCATAAGATATTCCAAACAAGTCAGGATCTTGGAAAAATAGCTGGCATAGGAAACTACTTCAGCTCGTGTCCCTCTGAGAGATACACGTCCACACAAAAAAGGAACATGCACGTATTATTTTTCTTATGTATTTTGAAACTTTTCTTTTACAACATTGTCGTGAAACTTTCAAGGAACTATATTTTGATTACTAATGATTATTATAATTAATATTCAAATTTGTGTTATTTTTATAAGTTCTGAATTATATGATCCATGAAGACAAATAGAATATTTAACACTCACAAGTTTGACATTTAGTTTTTTAATAGATTCTTTTATAGAGTCAGATCTTGCAGATGTAATTTATATACTCATCATCTCTGGGTTCCAGATTCTATTTTCACAAAATACAGACAGATTATCCCATTCACTGCTTTTGGACTTATTTTTTACTTTTATTTTACAAAAACTTAAAGTGAGGAAGACAACTCCCTAAATATATTGTTCCACTTTTAATTTTCTGAGAAACCCTCCACTTTATTGTCAACCATCAGATGTAACTACTTGATATCTGTGGAGCAAATAGAATAAAAAAGGATGCACTGACTCTTGGGGAAATTTTAATACTAAGTCAAGTAAGTCAGACAGAGAAAGACAAATATCATATGATATCGCTTATATGCAAACTCTTAAAAAGAATGATACAAATGAACTTATTTACAAAACAGAAACATACTCACAGACTTAGAGAATGAACTTATGGTTACCAGGGGGAAGGATGGGAAGGGTGGAGGGATAGTTGGGGAGTTTGGGATTGACATGTACACACTGCTATATTTAAAATGGGTATTCAACAGGGACCTACTATATAGCACAGGGAACTCTGCTCAATATTCTGTAATAACCTAATTGGGAAAAGAATTTGGAAAAGAATAGATACATGTATATGTATAACTGAACCACTTTGCTGTACACCCAAAACTGACACAACATTGTTAATCAACTCTATTCCTATATAAAATAAAAATTAAAAAAAAGGGGGGGTCAGAGAGAGGACAGATCCTCTTGACCAGAGTTTGGTTTCCATTATCTTCCACTAGAAGACAGTATTCAGGCTGGACAGTACAGAAGTGTGAGCAGAAAGGCTCTGTGCCCTTTGAGAGGGGTAACAAGAAAGAAAAAGATCAGAGGCTCTGGGAAAGTATAAGACATCAGGCCCACAAAAGTTACAGATCAGGGCCTGAGAGTATGTGCAGAATATGTGAAGATGTGACAGAAGAGATATTTTTCCATGAGAAAATACTGAATTGTGGGAGAGGAGCCAGGTGAGTGGAGGAGGCAAATATTTTTCCAATTTCAAAATTGGAAAAAGGATGAATTCTTGAGACGAGGGGCCAATCAGTTCAACACTGATCACTGACAACAATGAAGAAGTGATTATTAACAGGCTGATGGGCAGTCATCACAAGATCCGGCTCAATTAGTTTCACAAAAAGCAGCGTGTTTTCTCTTTGTGTTTAGTAAATTCACGTTACAGGGTACTGGTTACACAAAGATTAATGAAGAGCGGTACTTGAATTTCAAGAGCTCATTCTGCTTTGTGTCAGGCACGTCTCGGACTTCAGACTTCCCACTTCAGCCCGGCATGGAGCTGTCCTTTTGATATTCCTGCGCACTTGATGAAATCACAATTCAATAGGTCAGAGCTGCCTTAACAATCTGCTAAAAGACTGCCACTAAATAAATGGTGTCAATCAAAGGGGAAAACCTTAAAACACATAAAACTGTGTCCTGTTCTTTATCATGTGTTAACGTCTATTCAGTGGTTTGGATCAAGGCACAAAACACATGCTTAGGAGATTTGCACGTGACACAAAACTGGGAGGGACAGTTGATATAGCAGATGACAGAACTGAGATGCAAATTATTTAAAACAAGGGAACTAGGACCAAGAAAATAGGAAAAAATTTTACTGTACCATATACAGGTAGGAGTTCTAGCGATTTATGGACAACTGTTCATAAGATTGCCAGCAATCAGAATTCCATACTTTCTCCAGACTAAAGCTCATGATACCTGGATGTGCATTTATGGAAGTACCAGGGTTTTGATTTCAGGGGCAGTGGGGACAGACAACATCTGTGCCAGTCAGGGGCAGTGCTCACATCCAGAGCAGTGTGGCTTCTGTCTTCCCAGCACCCACAGAGAGGACATGCAGTGAAGGGCATGAGCATGGGTGAGAGGCCACACCTGGTACAGGTCACCTCAGCAGAAGGGACTTGAATATAAGTGGAGGCATGGGGAGGTGGTGGTACCCACTGTCCTATAGGTAATGATGAGCACACAGTAATGCACTTCAATAGGAATCAGATCATGGCTTTGTTAGAATCTTTGTGCATCTACAAACACCTCCATCAAGTGGTGAGCCACGTGTCATGAGGTGAATTCAAGCCAAGGCTGTGGGGCAATAGGTAGGACAATTCAGAGTAAACCATGCATGGGAGCAGGGAGACAGGATTGGACCAGCTGAATCCAGGACCTTCCAAGTCTAAGATTCTCTCCTGCCATGGTCTGAGCTCTCCAGGTGCTCAAGGTTCTCTCTAGGGTGTCTGTGTACCAGTGCATACAGATACACACATACACACACATGCACACACACACAATATTCTGCTCAGAAGAGAGCCCAATGTGGAGGAAATGAGAGCGGTCCAGGTCCAGTTGCTCTCCTGTTACTGTGGACCCTTTACCCAATATTTAACTCTTTCCAGAGACCATCTAGCAACACAGCATCTTGTCTGGGGTGTTTTTCACCCACATTTGCTGACGCTGCATTAAGAGCTAGTTGGGTCTAATGAGCTCGCCACCAGGTTTTAATGAGACTTTGTTTTCTTTATAGCTCTTTCTCTCTTTGCTTCTATTTGTTTCCTATGGCAGTACTTTGGATGCTGAAGTAATGCTTGTCCCAAGTCCAGCTTCTGAATTAGGATAACATGAGTTCTGAAAACCTGATGAAAACTTCTACGGACAGTTAATGAGGAACTTTATATTGTAATTGGTGATTTTTTTAATTGCTTCCACAAGAAAGGAACAGCAATTTTTTTTCTGGATAAAATAAAAAATATAACAGCAGGAAAATGTAATAGATGAAAACTTGGAGATTAATTGAAGAGACTTTCTCTTTATAAAGTGAGATAACAGTTATGAAACATTTTGAAAAGTATGAAGTAGTAATGATAACACTGTGTTATTAAATATGGTATAATTTAGTAATTGGTGATAATAAGCACGGCAATCATCCTACATTTTACCTCTGAGGAATAAACTTGCACACTACATCAGAATTCTGTCTGTGTTTAATTTTTCAAAAAGGAAAATGATGAGAGAGAACAAAAAGATGTATACTCATATTGGTGCCCTCATTTACCTAGAATTCCAAGACATGGCTTTGTCCAAAACCAGGTAGTTACCTTGGCTATATCATTCGTTCCTTCATTCATCCATCCATTCATTAATCCACCTATCACTTTTTATGTGACTCCTATGATGTGCATTTCTCATTTGCTTTTCTAGTTTCAATGAGTTTCAGTGATGTGGGTGGCAGTCCACACATCCTGGAGCTGTGGATCTTTAAGCCTCACAGGAGAATCATTCAAAGGTTACAAATAGTGAGACCGTTCCTTCAGATGGGCAATAACGAAATGGCAGCCTCGTCTCCACAAGGATGAGCCACTGAAACCATGGTGAGCATGACGAGTCTTGCGTGAGGAACACCACACATGCATCCTCCTGTTCTTGCTGTAGACATTCCAGCCTCTGTTTACAGAGCTGAGGGCAGAGGGGAAATGGCCCTTGTTGTCCTGGTCAGTGAAACAGGCTATGTTACATTTGACAACATGTTCACTGCTTAGTATGAAAACCATACACTCTTAAAATATCAGGAAGACATCCTAAAGAATTTTCCAATTAGATGGATATTTTGACTCAGGTTTATTGGTACCGGGGAAGCATAACTAAGTCCTGAACCAACAGCAGTTGTGCAGAGTGGGTCTAAGCCAAGGAAATTTGAGAATTTGGAAACATTTAATACTTAGTATTAGGAATGTGCTCTTTATTCAAACCTCATTTGAACCAACATGTAAAACAATAGGAAGAAATAGAGTGGACAGCATTTTAATAGACCCGTTCATGTGAATGGTCTGGAATGGAGATAAAACTGGGATCGCTGGTGATCTGAGCATAGAAATAAGAGATCATATAAAGAAAATAATTGCTCTTGTCAGTGTAATATTAGACTGATTCAGAAGAAGGAAAGTCTAATTCTTATGGTGCAAAGCAGGAGAAAAGATTATACATTCACTTGCACTTCATTAATCTCACAAGTTTTTTACATGCAGGTTTTTTGGAGAAAATTTGACTACACCTTTGCTTAATTCCAAATAGGCAATTTGTTTGGGAATGGCAATTGTAAGCAGTTCAATAGCTGAGGTTCTGCAGAATGTAGAGATTGGAGTAACCTGCTGTCAGTAAAGCCCATAGCATACAAAGTGGAATGGAAACGGGTCAGCATTAGAGAAGATGCATCTTTGCAAGTGCATGTCTATATTGGGTGGGGTTGCACAACAGTCTACACCTTAGATCCCTTGGCTGCTATGGTAAATTAGGCTTCCTCTTCTCTCTATAGGCCATCAGTTTGACTGATTCTGCCCCTCATAGCTTTGCTTCTTCAGTGCCTCTCCATCCTGCTGCATGGAGAAGGTCTCCCTTAATTCAGGTGCTAATTCAAATGTCACTTTTGTGAATTCTTCTTTGACTCTACTGCCTAAACTCAAGCAGAAGCCATTTAGGTATTGAATGACAAGCTTTATCTGGCTTTCTCCTATGGCTGATGTTATAGGGATATTTTGTTTCTCTCCCTGGAGGGACTGAAAAGTTTGGAGACTGGACTACTTTCTACTTCTCTTTGTATCTTCAGAATCTAATTCTAGTGGTCCTTCAAAAAGTGTTTGTGGGTATATGAGCTCCCAGGAAAGATGGAGTCTGTAGATTCGGCAATGTGTCCACTGTCCACCGATAGACATGTGTGCAAGGCTGTTCTTGGCTACTGCAGCTTCCTCCATATTCGGAAATCTCCCCTCCATTCCCTCCTTTGCCAGAGTGCTAGGACTCTGACCCTGGCTGACATCTTGTTGGTGTCTCTTTGTTGCCGTGGTAGAAATGGCCCTTTCTGCCCCTCAATCTTCTGGCCATGCCCCTTTTCCATGGCTCACATAGCTCTTTATCCTAGGCACTGGAGGTGAACCATGCTCTGGGAGAAGAAATAGGACCTTGTTCCTGACAAGGGTGAGGGAGTGCCCCTCGGTTCCAAGTGAGAAGTCAACAAGGGTATTCGATCACAGGGTTGAAAGTTCAGTGGCAAAATTAAAGCTGAATTACATGCATGTTTTTCAAGAACTCAGATGGTGTGTGACCACTGAACAACCACTGCAAACTCCACTTTGGTGTCCCATTCTCCATAAAATCCCCAGAGGTTGAAATGTGTCAGCTGAAGTCTACCAGGGAACCACTCAGAACCAACATTTGTGGGGCAACCACTAGTGGTTAGGTATCATACACGTGAAATTGTCTCTCATTGCATCCTCAAAACAACACTTTGGGACAGATATAGTTAAAGGCATGGATATAGGCCTATGTGTACATACAGGGACAGCACAGGTGTAGGCATACACATAAGGATAGGTATAGATTTAGGTTTAGGTAGAGGTATGGGTGGAAGCTCAACTGAAATGTTCTCAGAGAGTTGAAATACCTGCTTCAATTCACAGCTGTCATAAGTACAGCATCCACAAGAATGCACCTAGGATGGACCCATTAGTTTTATTTTAGTGGCATTGCCCACAAATCAAGAGATCTATTATGATGGGGACCTAGGATGACCAAGAAACTGTCCTTAAGTGAGGGAAAGAGGGAAACATTTTCCCATGCAAATGATCCAAGCCCATTGCATAAGCGTAATTTCCTTCATAAGCATAAAAGGCACACTTCAAAAAGTGGTTACAAGTTAGTCCTCATAAGTAACTGATTTACTTCAAGTGGCTGAAAATTAAATATCAGTCTCTACTTAGGTTTCTGCTTACTGGGATATTTTCTTGATATTACCCAGCTTCATTCCTGGTCATCTTTTGTTATTGTTTTCTTTTAATCTGTTAGCAATTTATGGAAGCTATGGGTTAAACACTCTTTTTCAAGTAGTTTAACATAGTAGAAGTTGAAATAATCTGAGTCATGAATTTTAGATAATTTCTAGAATAAGAGGCTAAGGGAGATGTTATTTCTCTTTGGCTCTTAACTGGACACAAATGCTGATGTTTGACAAACTGTAATTTCTATAGTGAAAACAAATTGGCTGAAAATAATACAGAATTTTGAAGTAAACAGTGTCTGAAGACCTGTGAATAACCTTGTGTTCAGAATGGAAAATTACTAATTTACTGGGCTATATGGGTGGCCAAAACCAAAATCCTCTAATACCCAGTTTAAAGCTTCTAATGGAACATTACATATTGTTTTTAATAATTGGGTAGAGTGTCATAAATTTTAACCATTTACATTTTAACATTTTTCAATTGTTCTTAATAATATGAATTTTTAGTAACTCAGAGCATTCTTTGCAATCATACAGAGCATCCTTACTGAGGAACTGAGGATTAGATATATACAGCCTGCATTTAATTCTAAGACATACCTTGGTATTTTCAAATACAAGCATTATCCTTATCAAGAATTGTAAAATTAGAAGAAAAGTGTGTTAGTTTTCTTTTACTGCATAACAAATTACCAGAAACTCAGTAGTTTAAAAAACCCACCATTTATCAGCTCATAATTACCTAGATCAGAAGTCTGGGCAAAGTATGGCAGGATTCTCTTCTCAGATACTTATGAGACTGAAGACAAGGTGTCAAGTGTACCATGTTCCTTTCTGGAATCTCTGGGGAAGAAGTTACTTCCAAGTTTATTCATATTGTTGGCAGAATTTTGTTCATTGTGGTTGTAGGACTGAGGTTTCTACTTCCTTGTTGGCTGTGAGGTGGGACCCATTCTCAGCTCCTAGAAGCTATCCACATTCTTCACCATGTGGCCCCTTCCATCTTTAAAGCACTAAATGGAAGACCTTTCTCTTATCAAATTCCTGTCATTCCTTGAAACCTCTTCTGTCAGGAAGACCTTAATTCCTCTTAAGCGTTCACCTGATTATGTCCATCCCTACAAAGATAATTTCTTTCTCTTAAAGTCAACTGACTTGGGACCTTAATCACATATTAAGTGAAATCCCTCACAATAATACTTAGATTAGTGTTTTACATAAAAACTGTGTGAAGGTGTGCAAACACCAGGGAATGAAAATATTACAGGTGTCTCAGAATTCCATCTACCACAAGGAAGAAAAAAAAACAACCACATTACACAATCATCATTTCTTTCATTTAGCAGATATTTGCTTATTATCTTCCATGTACTGATCATATACTGACCATAAGGTAGAGTTCTCAAGAGCTTATGAATTCACAATATTGCATGGACAAGGGACATGTAAACAGATAATAAATGAATGGTGTAATAAATGGTATACTCTATTAAGCATACACCATTAAGTGTTAAGTTCTGGTTTAACAAAAACAGAAATGGTATATAAACATGTTTTAAAAGTCAAACTGCAAGGATTTGATGATTAATAAGAAAAGTAGTGGGAAAGAGTTATGGTTTCTGATAGTTAATGGGGAACCAGTATCTAGAAAGAGAATATAGAATAAAGGATAGGTTTTGGGAGAAATAATTAATGCACAATTAGACAGGCTGAGTTTGAAGTAGCAAGAGGACATTCAGGAAGAAGATTTTCTGAACGTAGTCCTAGCCAGAGAGATTTGGGCTGTATAATGTTGGGGCCATTATTCTAAAGTTGAAGGTGCAGCCATGGTAAAGATGAACCAACTTACCTGGAGAAAATGTGTAGAAAAATGACAGAAATATTTAAGGATGAAAATTCAGAGAATACTAGTATTTCTCCTGAGACTTGAATACTTGTGAATGTTTGTTTCATCCTCCAAATTGAAATTTCTTTCGGCTCATGTTATCATATGTCGCTTTTTTCTTCTCCAACTTCTCCCAGGTCATACCATATAGTCAATGTAGTGTGTGGCCTACAGTAGCTGCTCAGTGACTGTTTGTTGATGGGTTAATGATAGATTCGTAAATCAGGGTTCCCCAGATATTTACTTATGCCTAACAACTGTGCCAAATCCTTAAGCCAGCTGAGATAATGTATCTGAAAGCAGTGTAAACTCAAGAAACCTCTAATAATACAAGTTATTACAAATAGTGGAAGCAAATGCAACGAGTCCAGACAAAAGAGTAAAAGGAGGGGTGCTCTGAGGTTCCTTCCCTAGGGTTTTGCTAGTTCATATATCAGTTTCAAATACACGTGAGCCTAGGAAAGATATGCCCAAATGAATGGTGTGGTGCAGGTATTACAGATATGAGTGGTGGAAGTTAGTAAGAATCATTGCTTCATAAAGAAGAGAATCTTTGCCTAGACTTTGATTTGTTCTTCTCAGAAAGACTTCAGGAGTGTTCTGAGACCTGGAGTTTGAGCAGGAATTTTCAAACAAAATTGGAATCCTCATGGGAATTATTCTGTCTGTATGGATTCCCCCAGGATTGGTAACAACCTAAATCCAAATCTAAAAGAAGATTCACCCTAGGGTGATCTCCATATCTCCCAGGCATGTGGCTTGGCTCCTGTAAAATGTTTCCATTTTCTTCACATAGTCACAACCTCAGTATCCAGCTCCATGGAAAGAAATGAATGTGGCAGTTCCTCTGACGACTTCTTCTTCACTGAGGACTAGCTTTTCCTCAAGTACATCTTCAGCAAGAGTGCCATCTACCAAGACTTCATATTTCCATATTTCCAGGGCTCTCATCTTATATCTTTAGAATAGGGCTGCACTGACTTCCTCAACCCTATGTTTATTCTCACAAAACAGATGATTCATCAACTGAATACTTAATATGTAAGTTGATGAATATTTGGTTCCCTGGGTTTCATTTTTAATCTCATCATAATTGATGGATTGCTCAAGCCCTCATAAGTACTTTAAAAGAAAATACACACTATGATCTGGGGAGCATCCCTGAATCTGAAGTTGGGAGAAGAGGGAGGAATTGTAGGCAAAGCGTTAACCATGTTGGGAAAGTTATGATTCATAGTCTATGTCTACTGTGTTGAAGTTGGTGGGGAATACTGTGGATGGTCTATACGTTTGTAAAATAATTTAGGGCAGTGGTTCCTCTTATCTATTTATGTTAAGCTTCTCATGCTTGACTACATTAATGCATATTTTATGTTCTTATGAATACTTTAAATGGGAAAATTCAATCATCCAATTCTCACTCAATAGAATATGAAATATCTGTGAAAAGATCTTGCTTTCACTTTTTTGTATGTCTTTTCTATTCATAAGACAAGGAAAACTCTTTTCCTTTTATTTTGTAGTTGGACCTGTCACCAACTATTTATACTTCCATTCTAATTTCTTCCATATTTCTCTCCTTTTCTCATTTGCTACTACCATCACTTGAGTTCAGGAACCACCTCATGTTTGGTCATCACTGAAATAAGGACAGAATAGACCCACAGGAAAGAGCACTTAATCATAGTGCAAAGTAATGGCAAGGGATGGTTATAAGACCTAACTGTTCCCTTTCTCCATCTCCACCTCCTTTTTTTCCTCCCCTCTTTCCTCCCTTCCTTCCTTCTGCAGACATAAACCGAGCACATATTATTATGCTCCCATCACTGAGTTTACAGAGATAAAGAATAAAATCCTTGTCCTTAAAGGATGTAATTATAAAAGACTGTCACCAATGTCATGGCAGAAGACAGGGGAACTATCTGTCCACTTGGAATGGGTGCTAGGACTCTAGGGCAGGCTTTCTGGAAGAGGATTTACCATCTAGGCTTAAAAGATGAACAGCTGGTGAACAATGAAGGAGGAGGAGTTACTCCAGGTCCTGGAAGTGGTAGAAGCGTAGAAAATTTCAGAAGAGAATAGAACACTTAGTAGAACCTATACCTTTCAGGATGACTTGAGAATTGGATTCGAAAGAAAGAGCTAAAGTAGAGAGCTCAGAGAGTGGCAGGAGTGAGACCATGATGGAACTTCCAGGCCAAGCCAAGTTTAGATTTCTTCTTAAGTCAAATGACAATGAAGAGAAGATTTAAAGCAAAGAGAGGCATGAGTGGATTACTCCTTCCTGGTTTGTTCATCCCTCTAAAATGTAGGTTCTAGTGAGCGGAGACATTGTTTTGCTACTAGAATCAAGGAGAATGCCTGCTGTATAGTAGGTACATGATAAATATATGTTGTATACACGAATGGATATGTATTTTCAGAAGCCTTAAGTGGAAAGAACTATGATACTATAGTCAAGAATTTTTGTGTATTCTGGAAGACAATGCAAATAATCCGATGTGCAGAGTCATAATAAGACACATACAATTATGTAAGAACTAACCTCATAATGAACTTAGATATACACTTAAGAAGTAGGATCTGTAGCATAAAAGTGGTCTTCTTTAGTCAGTAATGGCATCTCCCTATGACCATTTCGGAGAGCTGCGGGAATGAATGCCCATCACTGAGGAACCCACTAGTAAAGCAGAAGGGTCTCCAACTCCACAGAGAAAAAAAAACATAAGGTATGGAAAACGGACAATGATTATGCAAAGTGGCCCAGTGTGGTAGGCTCTGTGGCTTCTTCAAGGGATGTTACATGCAATGGAGAAAGAAGTTATGCTCTCTGACTTCCTCAGATGTCATCACACCAGTCCACTGTAATAGTCCCCTAAGACATCTTTCTGGTTCTCATCTCCACTCTCATATTTCTGGTCCAACCAACCTTCGCTCTATCAGACTAATGCTCCCCAAGCACCCGTTTCAACATGACATTGCCTGGGTCAAATAGTTACAACCCAGACAGCATTCATCTAACAAATATTTATGATTTGGCAGCCGGGGCTGCTGGGTTACAGTTAAGTAAATCTAAATAAGCCATTGCACTGTCCTCCTAATGCTCAGAGCTTGGGGAATGCTGGTGGTAGGGGAGCACCTGGATTAGGGGCTCAGGCTGCTGCTCTGGGCAGGACTGGGCTGTCTTCCACACTGACGTGAACTTGGACAGATGCTCTGTCTTGTGGTGCTTCAGGTTGCTCACCTGACAAGTGCGAATGGTGACTGCCTCTCAGAGGGTAGTTGTGAGATTTTATGCGAGAAGGCACGCAAGGAATGAACTACCACAAGAGTTCAGTAAATATCAAGAGTGATCCTGATGCTGCCATCCAGGTCACATAGGATGACATTTTTTAGGACACTCTTTGGCTTGGCTTTTGATTATCTTGCAAACTTTTTTTCTGACTCTTCTAAGAAACTGCAGGTATCTGTTCCCACCTATCAACATACTTCTGTGCAAGTTTCAACCAGGGGAAGGGAGCTGTGCTTCTCCTTAGAGTAAGTGAGAAGGTCTCAAGATCGCCCATGAATTGGCTTGTTTCTCTGTCACATGACAATAAGTCTGTCTCCCTCAAGTGCTGGTTCCAAGTACTACTCTGAGGTTATCCTACTACTGAGGTTCAACTGGATTTAACTCTATCTCAATTATCTGAGAGTGTGGTGCAGAGAGCAATATAAATAAACAAAACTGGATTCAGGTCTATGATCAGAGCTGACTATTTCCACACATGTTTAAGTCTCACATCACTCTACAGAGCGTAGTTTATCATACCAAACTCTGGGAAGAGATGATCGAGACTCAGGGACATGAAATGGTTAGTCCCCACTCACTCAGTTAGCAAGTGTTAGAGTTACCATTTGCATCCTTACTCCAAAGCCCAAATGTGCTCCCTTGTGCTGTTCTGACTCTCAGAAGAGTGTAAGATCATTTTTTGACTGGCTCTTTGAGTTGATGAAGAGATTGGTTCTTTAAAAATTGGCAAACAGCTTTTCAGAATTTGAGTGATGAGACAAACCTTCTCCAGAGTGGCTGGTTGTCAGTCTAGCAGGATGGTTTTGTCCTGCAGAGCCCTGACATGAAGGGTAACAAGTACCGCTTACAACGTCTTTTCAAGTAGAACCAGTCTGCTAGTGATTAAGTGTCTGGAAGCTATTTCCCAGTTTTTAAGTAGCCAGGATATGCTGCTAATGTAGTCAGAGTCAGCATTACACTCACTGCTCATAAATGACTTATTCAGAAAGAGGCAAGACTGTTGTGAGTTGGCTGTCTTCTATTCTTTGGAGATAAGGTAAAAGTTCCTAGTAACAAAACATGAAGGCAAACATATCCAATTATTTAACACATGTGGCAAGTAAATAATTGGAGAATGCACATTTGCCTTCTTTTCCTCTGCCTTTTATTATTATTTCCTTTGAACTAACACATTCCCCCAGCTGTCAACACATGTTTTTCTGGTGATGGAGTCACTGAGAGGAGCAGACCCGGCACGACTCTCTAACAGTCTCATGCCCAGCGCTTTAGGGCTAAGTGGATGAGATTACACTCCGACACAGCTCATGTGTACCCAAAGTCCTGCCATGCTCTAGTAATTGATCCAGTTCAAGAAATCCCGGTTTGTTATTTGCCACAGCACAAAAGTAAAAGGTGCTTTTTCCAGGCTCACCCATACTGTGGCCAACTAGTGACAGACACCTTGCTTTTCAAAGGATCAGCATCCTGCCATTTGGGGGTTCATGGAAGGTGGCATTGCATGGTGGATACACATATGTACTCTAGAACACAACAGCTGAAGATGAATCCAGGCTCCATCACTAACTGTACTACCTGGAAAGCTACCCAGCATATCTGTGTCTCAGTTTCCCCACAGAATACACCTGTTAGAATGTTTGAATGGATTAATAGAATTAGTTATATAAACCCTGGGAACAGTGTCTGACTCATGTAGAACTCATAGAAGTGTTTGTTATGATGATGATGAAGAAGATGATGATGAAGAAGATGATGATGAAGATGATGATGAAAATGATTGGATTATGCAGAAAACGCTTAACAAAAAGAATAATTGGAGCGGCACTAATTACAATTCTAGCAGAACTAACACAAAGAGGTAAAGATGATTGTAAAGTTACTTTATTATTTTTAGTATTTATTTATTATTTATTTTAATAAGTAAATAGATTGCATGTGTCTAAAGAGTTTTCTAAACTAAACCTAGCAAGAAATATCTTTTCGCTTGTTACCTCATTTTGGAAGAAGAATGTTCTATAAAGTAAACTTACTTATTTAGGTGAAATTATATGCTATGATTCAGTCATACAGAGATAAAATCTTTTTAATTTTAATATCAAAACCCCAAATTTTCCTTAAGTATCTTTCTACTTGGACACTTAAATGGTCAAAATGACATTGTTTTCTGTCCTAAAAGACTCTTCCTGGTTCCCTCAGTCTCTTTGGCATAAGCATCCATTTTTTTAGAGGTGTCCTCTTCATTAAAGAATACATGTTTTATTTTAGCATAGTTTTAAAATTACAGAACAATTGTTAAGGTAATACAGAGAGTTCCCATATACCTGACAACCAGTTTACCCTCTTATTAACATCTTACCTCAGTACCATAATTTGTTACAATTAATAAACCAATACAGATACATTGTTACTAACTAAAGTGCATACACAAAATTCAGACTGCCTTAGTTTTTACTCAGTGTCTTTTCTGTATTCCAGGATCCCATGCTAGATACCACACTGTATTTAATAGACATGTCTCCTCTTTGCTGTGACAGTTTCTCAGGCTTTCCTTGTTTTCGGCGGCCTGACAGTTTGAGTTCTGTTCAGAATGTCCATTAAGTGGGATTCCTCTGATACTTTTCTTGTGATCGGACTAAGATTATGGTATTTGAGGAGGAAGGCTCTGGAGATGAAGTACCATTTTCATCCTATCATAGCAAGAGTTTATACTATCAATCTGATGTATCACTGTTGGTGTTGACCTTGATTCCCTGGCTGAGGGAGTATGTGTCAAGTTTCTCCACTGTCAAGGTCCTCTTCTTCCCCGTTCCATACTATACTCTTTGGAAGGGAGTCACTATGTAAAGTGACACTTACAGAGTGGGATGTTATCATTTAAAAGTGGAGTATTGTCTTAGTCTGTTCTCAGTCTGTCTTAGTCTGCTGCTATAACAACAACAACAAAAAAAGTTAGACTGGGTGGCCTGTAAACAACACATTTACTTCTCATTGTTCTGGAGGCTGGGAAGTGTGAGATCAAGGTTCTGGCAGACCCCGTGCCTGGTGAGGGCCTGCTTCCTTGTCCATAGATGGCCATCTTCCTTGTGTCTTCACAGGGCAGAAGGAGCAAGGGGCTCTCTGGGTCCTCTTTTTTCAGGGTGCTCATGACCTAATCACCTCCCAAAGTCCCCATCTCTTGTTATCAACACACTGAAAGTTAGGTTTTAATATATGAATTTTAGAGAGACATAAACATTCAGCTCAAAGCAAGTATCTACATAAATCATTTGGAGTTCTTCTGCATGGGATATTTGCCTATTCTTCCCCCATTTATATATTCATGTAATCCTTTATTTATTTCAGTATGGGCTCGTGATTATTTATTTTATACTTTGGATTATAATCCAAGGCTACCGTATTTATTTTGCTGCTTCGACTTTGGCCACGGGGAACTTTTTGGCTCCTGCATTACTTAGACATACCCCCATCAACCGTGCATTTTGTTTGTTTGCTTGTTTGTTTGTTTTTGAGAAATTCCTTACTTTCTGGTACTACAGGATGCTCCAAGCTCATTTTTTGTTTTTATATTTCAGGTCACAGTCATAAAATCAACCATCTTTACAAGCAGCCCTGCTTCCTTTATCAGAGAGTGGACTTAGAAACCATCATCTGAAAGCCAGACGTATTGGTTGCCACTGAGATGCTGTTGTCTCTTTATGCTCTCGGCTGACATAGCAAGGAAATATATGTGTGTCTTTTAACTACTGAATATACAAATGTCTATAAGTATTTCTATATGTAGCCATCTGCTTCTAATAATGCTAAATGTGAATTTATGTGGATACTTTAGACTCTAATCCATTACCTCACGGGTCATTCTATTCCCCTCCCCTCGCTTATCTGTAACTTCCTACTTCAATAGTGAGAAAGCTTGCTCCTAGTATTTGCCATCCCTTCCCCTAATTATTCAATTCCAGTACACACGTAGATCAATAGCATATTTGTTAGCCTGTACCCCCAAGAGAAATAAGTTTATCAATTTTTGGACAATACTCTAATTATTTTTTTGCCTTTATTTTTACAGATGCCTCTAATATCTATAGTTGCTTAGGACAAAATCATTCTCCCTCATTCCCTTTGGTAAGGTTGTTTCTTGTATTTGGAATAGTTAGATGTTTTATTACATTATGCCTTCTGTCCAGGGATCCCCAACCTCCGTTGTAAGGAAGTACTACAGTTTATTTATCCATTGGTCTATTGAAGGACATCTTGGCTGCTTTCAGTTTTGGGTGATAATGAATAAAGATAATATAAGCATTTATGTGTAAGCATTTGTGTGGGCATAAGTTTTCAGATAAGTTGGGTAAATACCAATGAATATGATTGCATGTTTGTATGGTAAGACTATGTTTCGATTTGTAAGAAATTGCCATAATGTCTGCCAAAGTAACTGTGCCATTTTTCGTTCCCACTAGCAATGAATGAGAATTCCTGTCAGGGTACACACTCACCAGCAACAGGCACTGACAGTTCCTGGGGGGATTTTGGCCATTCTAATAAGAATCAGGAGTATCTAATAGCTGTTTTAATTTGGAATTCCCTAATGACAAATGATGTTGAAAATCTTTTTATTTGCTTATGTGCCATATGCATATCTTTTTTGGTGAGGTGATCATTTACACATTTTAAAATTGGGTTGTTTGTTTTCTTATAGTTGAGTATTAAGCATACTTTATACATTATGGATAAAGTCTTTTATTGGCTATGTGTTTTGCAAATATTTTTTTCTCATCTGTGGCTTTGATTTTGATTTTATTAAAAATATCTTTTACAGAACACCAGTTTTTAGTTTTAATAAACTCCAACTTGTCAATTTTTCCCTTTCATGGATTGTGCTTTTGGTATTTTATCTAAAAGCTCATCACCAAACCCAAAGTAGTATTGATTTTCTCCTATGTTTTCTTCTAGAACTATTATAATTTTGGATGCGCATTTAGGCCAAAGATATATTTTGAGTTAATTTGGGGGAAAGGTGTAAGATCTGTGTCTAAGTTCATTTTTTAAAATATAGATGTCCAAATATTCTAGCACTCTTTGTTGAAAAGACCATTCTTTCCCCGTTGTATTGCCTTTGATTCTTTTACAAAAATTAGTTCACTATGTTTATGTGAGCTTATTTATAGGCTCTCTATTCGGTCACTTTGGTCTAAATATCTATCCTTTTACCATTATCATGCTATCTTTTTATAGATTTATTTAGTTATAAATAAAGATTTATTCTATAAGTAAAGATTTATTTAAGTCTTATTTAGTAAGATTTAAAATAAGGTAGTCTGAGTTCTCCAACTTTATTCTTCTTTTTCAGTATTGTGTTGGTATTCTAGGTTTTTTACCTTTCCATGTAAACTTGAGAATCAATTTACCGTTGTCTACAAAATACTTGTTGGGGTTTTGAATGGAAAAACTTTGAATCTATAGATAAATTTGAGAACAATAAACATCTTAATAATATTGTCTTCCAATCTGTGAACATAGAATATGAACTAATTTCCTGAGGTTTTCTTAGATTTCTTTCATCAGAGTTTTTGTTTTCCACAAATAGATTTGTACATATTTTGTTAGATTTATACCTAAGTCTTTTATTTTTTGGTGCTATTGAAAATGTTATACATTTTTTAAAAAAATTTAAATTCCACTTGATTTTTGTGAGCATGCAGGAGAGCAATTGAGCTTTTATATTAATCTTGTATCCTATAACCTTGCTACATTCACTTCTAGCTCCAGGACATTTTTTGGGGTCAATTATTTGAGATTTTCTACATTTGAAATTATGTAATCTGCAAATAAAGGAAGTTTTACATCTTTCCTTCCAATCTCTATCACTTTTATTTCCTTGTCATATTTTATTCCATTAGCTATGACTTCCAGTCCAAATGTTGAACAGGGGTAATGGTAGAGGTCATCTTTGTTTTGTTCACAATTTCATGGGAAAAGAATCTAGTTTCTCATTAGGTATGGTGTTGGATACAGATCGTGTGTAGAAATTCTTTATCAAATTGGGAAAGCTCCACTCTATTTCTACTTTGCTGAGAGTTTTTATCATGAATGAGTGTTGGATTTTATTAAATAAATTATTTTTTACAATTGATGTGCATTTTTTCTTTAGTGTTGATATGATGGATTAGATTGATTGATTTAAAAAATGCTGAATCAGCCTTGAACAATTAGAGAACAACTTGGTTATGAGTATAATTTTTTTGTATACAATGTTGGATTTGATTTGCTAAAATATTTTGAGTTTTTTTATATCTATGATGATGAGACGTATTGTCTGTAGTTAAACTTTCCTGTAATGTCTTTATTTGGTTATTATAGAGTAATACTGGCCCAATAGAATGATTTAAGAAATATTCCATCAGCTTCTATTTTCTGGAAGAAATTGTAGAGAAGCAGTATATTTCTTCCTTAAATACATGGTAGAATTTCCCTATGAAACAATTTGGGTATATTTTTTCTTTTGAAGATTTTAAATTATTAATTTATTTAATGATACAGTGTTACTTAAGTTCTATTCAGATTATCTATTTATAGTTTTGATACTCTGTCTTTCAAGTTATTTGTACCTCTGAGGTATCAGCTATTTTTTCTCTTTTATTTACTATTTTGTTTATTTGGGTTCTCTCTCTCTTCTTAATGTGCTTGGTAAAAATTGGTATCAAATTTATTTACATTTTCAAAAAACCAACTATTGTTTTCATTGATCTTTTCTACTATTTTTTGTCTCTATTTTCTCTCTGATCTTTATTATTTCCTTCCTTCTGCTGACTTTGGGCTTTGTTCTTTTTCTAACACTCTTAGATGGTAGTTAGGTTGTTTATTTGAGATTTTTCCTGTTTCTTTAGGTAGGCATGATCTCTATAAACTTCTTTCTTAGAACTGCTTTTGAAGTATCCAATAGACTTTGAAAAGTTGTATTTCCACTTTCATTTGTCTCAAGGTATTTTCTGATTTTTTTATCGACCCATTGTTTTTTTTAGTACAATGTGGTTTGGTCTCCACGTGTTTGTGTTCTTCCTATTTTCCTTTTGGTAATTGATTTCTAGTTTCATACTGCTTTTTTATTAACATGTTTATTGGAGTATAATAGCTTTACATTGCTGTGTTAGTTGCTGCTGTATAACAAAGTGAATAAGCTATATGTATACATATATCCCCATATCCCCTCCCACTTGTGTCTCCCTCCCACCCTCCCTATTCCACCCCTCTAGGTGGCCACAAAGCACCGAGTTGATCTCCCTGTTCTATGGGGCTGCTTCCCACTAGCTATCTATTTTACATTTGGTAGTACATATATGTCATTGACACTCTTTCACTTCTTCCCAGCTTACGCTTCCCCCTCCCCATGTCCTCAAGTCCATTCTCTATGTATGCGTCTTTATTCCTGTCTGGCCCCCAGGTTCTTCAGAAACATTTTTTTTTTTTGATTCGATATATATGTGTTAGCATACGGTATTGTTTTTTCACTTTCTGACTTACTACACTCTGTGTGACAGACTCTAGGTCCATCCACCTCACTACAAATAACTCAATAACTTTTTATGGCTTAGTAATATTCCATTGTATATATGTGCCACATCTTTATCCATTCATCTGTCAATGGACACTTAGGTAGCTTCCATGTCCTGGCTATTATAAATAGTGCTGCAATGAACATTGTGGTAAACGACTCTTTTTGAATTGTTTTCTCAGGGTATATGCATAGTAGTGAGATTGCTGGGTCACATGGTAGTTCTATTTTTAGTTTTTTAAGGAACCTCCATAGTGTTCTCCATAGTGGCTGTATCAATTTATATTCCCACCAACAGTGCAAGAGGGGTCCCTTTTCTCCACACCCTCTCCAATATTTTTTGTTTGTAGATATTTTGATAATAGCCATTCTGACCAGTATGAGGTGATATCTCATTATAGTTTTGATTTGCATTTCTCTAAGGATTAGTGATGTTGAGTATCCTTTCATGTGTTTGTTGGCAATCTGTATATCTTCTTTGGAGAAAAGTCTATTTATGTCTTCTGCCCATTTTTGCATTGGGTTGTTTGTTTTTTTGATATTGAGCTGCATAAGCTGATTTTATATTTTGGAGATTAATCCTTTGTCAGTTGCTTCATTTAAAAATATTTTCTCCCATTCTGAATGTTGTATTTTCGTCTTGTTTATGGTTTCCTTTGCTGTGCAAAAGCTTTTAAGCTTCATTAGGTCCCATTTGTTTATTTTAGTTTTTATTTCCATTTCTCTAGGAGGTGGGTCAAAAAGGATCTTGCTGTGGTTTATGTCACAGAGTGTCCTGCCTATGTTTTCCTCTAAGAGTTTTATAGTGTCTGGCCTTATATTTAGGTCTTTAAAACATTTTGAGTTTATTTTTGTGTATGATGTTAGGGAGTGTTCTAGTTTCATTCTTTTACTTGTAGCTGTCCAATAAGCACCACTTATTGAAGAGGCTGTCTTTTCTCCATTGTATATTCTTGGCACCTTTATCAAAGACAAGGTGACCATATGTGTGTGGGTTTATCTCTGGGCTTTCTATCCTGTTCCGTTGATCTATATTTCTGTTTTTGTGCCAGTGCCATACTGTCTTGATGACTGTAGCTTTGTAGTATAGTCTGAAGTCAGGGAGCCTGATTCCTCCAGCTCCGTTTTTCTTTCTCAAGATTGCTTTGACTGTTTGGGGTCTTTTGTGTTTCCATACAAATTGTGCAATTTTTTGTTCTAGTTCTGTGAAAAATGCCATTGGTAGTTTGATAGAGGTTGCATTGAATCTGTAGATTGCTTTGTGTAGTATAATCATTTTCACAATGTTGATACTTCAATCCAAGAACAGGGTATATCTCTCCATTTGTTTGTGTCATCTTTAATTTCTTTCATCAGTGTCTTAATGTTTTCTGCATGCAGGTCTTTGTCTCCTTAGGTAGGTTTATTCCTAGGTATTTTAGTCTTTTTGTTGCAATGGTAAATGGGAGTGTTTCCTTAATTTCTCTTCCAGATTTTTCATCATTAATGTATTGGAATGCAATAAATTTCTGTGCATTAATTTTGTATCCTGCTACTTTAGCAAATTCATTGATTAGCTCTAGTAGTTTTCTGGTAGCATCTTTAGGATTCTCTATGTATAGTATCATGTCATCTTCAAATAGTGACAGCTTTACTTCTTTTCCAATTTGGTTTCACTTTGTTTCTTTTTCTTCTCTGATTGCTGTGGCTAAAATTTCCAAAACTATGTTGAATAATAGAGGTGAGAGTGGGCAACCTTGTCTTGTTCCTGATCTTAGTGGAAATGGTTTCAGTTTTTCACCATTGAGAACGATGTTGGCTGTGGGTTTGTCATATATGGCCTTTATTATGTTGAGGTAAATTCCCTCTATGCCTACATTCTTGAAAGTTTTTATCATAAATGGGTATTGAATTTTGTCAAAAGTTTTTTCTGCATCTATTGAGATTATCATATGATTTTTATCCTTCCATTTGTTAATATGGTGTATCACATTGTTTGATTTGCATATATTGAAGAATCCTTGCATTCCTGGGATAAACTCCATATGATCATGGGTATGATCCTTTTACTTTGGTGCTGGATTCTGTTTGCTAGTATCTTGTTGAGGATTTTTGCATCAATATTCATCAGTGAAATTGGCGTGTAGTTTTCTTTTTTTTGTGACATCTTTGTCTGGTTTGGGTATCCGGGTGATGGTGGCCGCATAGAATGAGTTTGGGAGTGTTCCTCCCTCTGCTGTATTTTGGAAGAGTTTGTTAAGGATGGTCTTAGCTCTTCCCTAAATGTCTGATAGAACTCGCCTGTGAATCCATGTGGTCCTGGGATTTTGTTTGTTGGAAGATTTTTAATCACAGGTTCAATTTCAGTGCTTGTGATTGGTCTGTTTATATTTTCTGCTTCTACCTGGTTCAGTCTCGGAATGTTGTGCTTTTCCAAGAATTTGTCCATTTCTTCCATGTTGTCCATTTTATTGGCATATAGTTTTTGTAGTAATCTCTCATGATCCTTTGTATTTCTCTAGTGTCATTTGTTACTTCTCCTTTTTCATTCCTAATTCTGTTGATTTGAGTCTACTCCCTTTTTTTCTTGATGAATATGGCTAATGGCTTATCAATTTTCTTTATCCTTCAAAGAACCAGCTTTTAATTGTATTCACATTTGCTATCATTTCCTTCATTTCTTTTTCATTTATTTCTGATCTGATATATATGATTTCTTTCCTTCTGCTAAATTTTGGGGGTTTTTTTGTTCTTCTTTCTCCAATTGCTTTAGGTGTGAGGTTAGGTTCTTTATCTGAGATTTTTCTTGTTTCCTGAAGTAGGACTGTATTGCTTTAAACTTCCCTCTTAGAACTGCTTTTGCTGCATCCCATATGTTTTGGGCCATCGTGTTTTCATTGTCATTTGTTTCTAGGTATTGTTTTATTTCCTCTTTGAATTCTTCAGTGATCTCTTGGTTATTAAGTAGTGCATTGTTTAGCCTCCATGTGTTTGTATTTTTTATTTTTTTCCTGTAGTTGATATCTAGTTTCATAGTTTTGTGGTCAGAAAAGATACTTGATACAATTTCAATTTTCTTAAATTTACCAAGGCTTTCTTTGTGACCCAAGATATGATCTATCCTGGAGAATGTTCCATGAGCACTTGAGAAGAAAGTATATTGTGTTGTTTTCTGATGGAATGTCTTACAAATATCAATTAAGTTCATCTTGTTTAATGTATCATTTTAAGCTTGTTTTTCCTTATTTACTTTCATTTTAGTTGATCTGTACATTGGAGAAAGTGGGGTGTTAACGTCCCCTACTATTATTGTGTTACTGTCAATTTCCCCTTTTATGGCTGTTAGCATTTGCCTTATGTATTGAGGTGCTCCTATGTTGGGTGCATAAATATTTACAGTTGTTATATCTTCTCCTTGGATTAATCCCTTGATCATTATGTAGTGTATTTCTTTGTCTCTTGTAATAGTCTTTATTTTAAAGTCTATTTTGTCTGATATGAGAATTGCTACTCCAGCTTTCTTTTGATTTCCTTTTGCATGGAATATCTTTTTCCATCCCTTCATTTTCAGTCTGTATGTGTCCCTAGATCTGAAGTGGATCTCTTGTAGACAGCATATATACAGGTCTTGTTGTTGTATCCATTCAGCCAGTCTATGTCTTTTGGTTGGAGCATTTAATACATTTACATTTAAGGTAATTATGGATATGTGTATTCCTATTACCATTTTTTAAATTGTTTTCTGTTTGTTATTGTAGGTCTTTTCCTTCTCTTGTGTTTCCTGCCTAAAGAAGTTCCTTTATCATTTGTTGTAACGCTGCTTTTGTGGTGCTGAATTCTCTCAGCTTTTGCTGGTCTGTAAGGTTTTTAATTTCTCCTTTGAATCTGAATGAGATCCTTGCTAGGTAGAGTAATCTTGGTTGTAGTTTTTTTTTCCCTTTCACCACTTTAAATATGTCTTGCCACTCCCTTCTGGCTTGGAGAGTTTCTGCTGAAAGATCAGCTGTTAACTTTGTGAGGATTCCCTTGTATGTTATTTGTTGCTTTTCCCTTGCTGCTTTTAATATTTTTTCTTTGTATTTAATTTTTATAGTTTGATTAATATATGTCTTGGCATGCTTCCCCTTGGATTTATCCTGTATGGGACTCTCTGTGTTTCTTGGACTTGATTTGACTATTTCCTTTCCCATATCAGGGAAGTTTTCAACTCTAATCTCTTCAAATATTTTCTCAGTCCCTTCCTATTTTTCCTCTTCATCTGGGACCCCTACAATTCGAATGTAGGTACGTTTAAGTTTATCCCATAAGTCTCCGAGACTTTCCTCAATTCTTTTCATTATTTTTTCTTTATTCTGCTCTGTGGTATTTATTTTCAGTATTTTATCTTCCAGGTTGCTTATCCGTTCTTCTGCCTCAGTTATTCTCCTATTGATTCCTTCTAGAGAATTTTTAATTTCATTTATTGTGTTGTTCATCATTGTTTGTTTGCTCTTTAGTTCTTCTAGGTCCTTGTTAAACGTTTCTTGTATTTTCTCCATTCTTTTTCCACAATTTTGGATCATCTTTACTATCATTACTGTGAATTCTTTTTCAGGTAGGCTCCCTATTTCCTCTTCTTTTGTTTGGACTGGTGGGATTTTACCTTGCTCCTTCATCTGCTGTGTGTTTCTCTGCCTTCTCATTTTGCTTAACTTACTGTGTTTGGGGTTTCCTTTTCACAGGCTGCTGGTTCGTAGTTGCTGTTGTTTTTGGTGTCTGCCCCCAGTGGGTAAGGTTGATTCAGTGGGTTGTGTAGGCTTCCTGGTGGAGGTGATTGGTGCCTGTGTTTTTGTGGATGAGGCTGGATCTTGTCTTTCTGGTGGGCAGGACTGCATCTGGTGGTGTGTTTTGGGGTGTCTGTGAACTTATTATGATTTTAGTCAGCCTCTGTACTAATGGGTGGGGTTGTGTTCCTGTCTTGCTAGTTGTTTGGCATGGGGTGTCCGGCACTGGATCTTGCTGTCTTTGAGTGGAGCTGGGTCTTAGTATTGAGACGGAAATCTGTGGGAGAGTTCTCACCGATTGATATTACATGTGTTTGCGAGGTCTCTCGTGGTCCAATGTCCTGAACTTGGCTCTACCACCTCACAGTCTCATGCCTGGCACCGGCCAGAACACCAAGACCCTGTCAGCCACACGGTCAGGTATGTGGGGAGTTTCTTGCCTTTTGTGAAGTCTGAGGTCTTCTGCCAGCATTCAATAGATGTTTTGTAGGAGCTGTTCCACATGTAGATGTATTTTTGATGTACTTGTGGGGAGGAAGTTGATCTCCACGTTTTACTCCTCCACCATCTTGAAGGTCCTCTCCATACTGTTGTTGTAGTATAAACTGCTTGATATAATTTCTATCCTCTTAAATTTGTTGAGACTTATTTTGTGGCCTAGCATATGATCTGTCCTGGAAAACGTTCCATGTGCACTTGGAAAGGATTTGTATTCTGCTGTTTTTGGATGGAATGTCTTATAGATATCTATTAAGTCCAACTGGTCTATTATGTCATATAAGATCACACTTGCCTTATTGATTTTCTGTCTGAAGTGGGGTGTTAGTAGTGAATAGTCCACTACTATTATTGTATTATTATCATTTTCTCCCTTTGTGTCTGTTGGTATTTCTTTATATATTTAGGTGCTCCTGTATTAGGTACATATATGTTAACAAATGTAATATCTTCTTCTTGTATTGCTTATATAATGCCTTTCTTTTTCTTTTGTTACAGACTTTGTTTTAGAGTCTATTTTGTTTGATTATGAGTATTGCTACCCCTGCCTTCTTGATGTTTCCATTTGCATGAAATATATTTTTCCACCTCCTCACATTCAGTCAGTTTTTCTCTTTAGCTCTGAAGAGAGTCTCCCTTAAGCAGTTTATAGATAGCTCTTGTTTTTTTTGTTTTTTATCCAATCAGCCAATCTATGTCTTTTGATTGGAACATTTAGTCCATTGACCTTTAAAGTAATTATTGATAGGTATTACTTATTGCCATTTTATTACTTGTTCTCCAGTAGTTTTTTTGGTCCCTCTCTGTTCTTTTTTTCTTTTTGTTTCTTCCCTTTTGATTTCATGGTTTTCTTTAGTAGTATGCTTGTGTTCCTTTCTCTCTAGATTTTGTGTACCTGTTGTAGGTTTTTGATTTGTGATACCACAGGGTTTATATATGTTGACCTATAACTATATCTACTTGTTTTAAACAGGTAGTCCCTTAAGTTCAAACCTATTCCAAAAGATCTACAAATTTTACTCCCCTACCCCACATTTTGTGTTTCCATGTTGTATTTCACATCTTCCTGTTTATCCCTTTACTGATTATTGTAATCATAGTTGATTTTACACATTTTATATTTTAATCATCATGCTAGCTTATTTAAATGGTTGTTACTCAGGCTTTACTATATATTTTCCTTTACTAATGGGAGTTTTTCTTTTCCATAGAGTCTTAATTCTTGTTATAGTCTTTTATTTTCCACTTAGAAAAGACTATCATTTCTTTAATGGTAGGTTTAATATTAATGAATACTTTTAGTTTTTGCTTGTCTGAGTTCTTCATCTCTCCTTCAATTCTAAATGATAATCTTGCTGGGTAGAGTATCTTGTTTGAAGGGTTTTCCCTTTCAGCACTTTAAATATCTTGTGTCACTCCCTTCTAGCCTGAAAACTTTCTGCAGAAAAATCAGCTGATAGCCTTATGGGGGGTTCCCCTTTTATATGACTCTTTGTTTTTCTCTTGTTGCCTTTAAATTTTCTCTTTATTTTAACTTTTGCTATTTTACCTTTGATATGTGTTGGTGTGGGTCTGTTTGGGTTCATCTTGTTTGGGATCCTCTGTGCTTCCTGTACCTGGATATCTGTTTCCTTCTTCAGGTTTGGGAAGTTTTCAGTCATAATTTTATCAAAAACTTTTTTAACCCCCTTCTGTCTCTGTTCTTCTTCTGAGACCCCTAAAATACTAATGTTGATATGATTGATGTTATCCCATAGATCCCTTAAACGGTCCTTATTTTTTAAATTTGTTTTCCTTTTTGCTTTCTGATTGGGTACTTTTCATTATTCTATTTTCACTTATGCCTTCTTCTGTATCATTTAATCTTCTATTAATTCATTCCAGTGTGTTTTTCATTTCAGTTATTTTATTCTTCTGTTCTGACTGGTTCTTTTTTATATTTTCTAGTTCCTTGTTAAAATTCTTACTGTATTCATCTATTATTGTCCCTAAGTCAGTTAGCATTCTTATTATGAATGATTTAAATTCTTTGTCTGATAAATTGTTTGTTTCTCTTTCATTAGTTGCTTTTTCAGGGGTTTTCTATTGGTCTTTCAATTGAAGCAAATTCCTCTGTTTTCTTATTTGGTTTAACTTTCTCTCTCTCTATGAAATTGGGTGAAACATTTATGTATTGTGATCTTGAAGGGGTGTCCTTATGTGGGAGTGTCCCCATACAGTCTGCCTATGTTCAGTGTCTTTGATGGGAGAGCTGGATTTGATGTGAACACAAGTCACATATTTCCTATGGATGTACTAGCAGCTATCATCTTAGTTGTAGATGGGGTGGGGGGTTAGCCCAGAGCCAGGTGTGAGCTGAGGTTTCCCCTCTGCTTAGTGGCTATCTCTGCCCTATTTGGTGCATGGTCATGTCCCATGTTCCTGGAGCAGAAACCCTAAGGGTTGAGTTTGAGCTGGTTCTATTCCCTTTAAGTGTGTGCTCTCACTCCTCCCAGCACCAGCACCCTTGACCCAGAGGGGAGCAGTGCAGGAACATGGAGGGCTTGTGTGGGTTCTTGGTGTGTGATGGGGCAGGGAATGTAGTGATTCAGCTACAGATAGAGGTTGGGGCTATTTCTGATGTTCCATCTGTGTGAGTGCCAGTAATGACTGCTCTGCCTTGATTTGATGTCATTTGGGAGCTGAGCCACCTATGTGTCTCATGGCCAAGATCTTTCCTTGGTCATGGCAACCCATTCTCCAATGCAGAGCTGCAACGTGAAGTAAGTGGGACCAGAGCATTCAAAAGTCTTCAGAATTCATGCAGTCAGATAACTTGAGTGCTTACAGTGTTCCAAACACTGTGCTGGGTGCTAGAGATACAATAGTGAACAAGATCACAGAGTCCCTCATTTTAGTAAGACAGTGCACTTCACCCCAGAATGATGCAAAAATCATTCTTATTTGTGGTAAGCGCTACAAAGGAATCCCATGGAGGTCTGCAATCGAGGAGAATAGCTGGACCTCAATGGTCATGGTCAATGAGGTCCTCTCTGAGTCCTGAAGGTCAAGCAGGAGCCTCTATGCAAGGATGAGGAGTAAGGATGTGTGAAGCCATGAGGAAGGAAAGAGGCCAGTCTGTTCAAGGAACTGGAAGACTGCCAAGGTAGCTGGAGCAGGAAGGGAGGTGGGCAGAGGCAGGTCCAGAGTCCAGCAGGTTCATCGCCACAGACTGTAGGTATAGTAGTTTCCTTAGGTCGAATTTCCCCTCTTAGCCTGTGGCTGTGTTTTGTGTAGGCTCATGTGATGTAGGAGCACGGTGCAGGGTGGGGGCGGATAATGTACATATTGATTGTATTTATACTGCCTCCTGAAGAAGCCCCAGTGGTGTGGTAGGAGCATAGAAATACTATGTCTCCAAGGATATAAACCTCACCTCAGAGCCTGAGCCAGAATCTGTGAGCCCTGGCTCCCTGAAGAAGCAGGGGACACCTGTGACCCTGTGCTCATAGTAGGTCCTGTGACTGGTATTTCTTTTGGGGTGCATTGCCTGTGTCTGTGTTTTGCTGAGCAGGTTGTCAAGTGCATGGCAAAGGCACAACTTCAATGTGCCTCCACTTCAGTTTTACTGAACCAGGAAATTCTGTCGATTGGCTAGTTTGGAAAGGGGTGGTTTGGGTTAGCCTTGGTATTGACATCCTACCTTATCCTCCTGCCTTTCAGAATTGTGGGCAACAAAGTAGCACGCAAAGCACTGATCATTGCAGAAGAAGATTAAAATAGCAGCTGTTCTATAGTAACACTCATTGGAGAAGGGAGTCTGGCCCTGAGGTCTGAGTGTTCCATTCTAAACCTAACTTCTCCAGCCAGGGAGCTAAGTTGACTTCTCATGGGGGGATGTTGGGTGTGGCTGAAAGCCCCGCTCTGCTCATCTGGCCATCTGGGAGAGGAAGCAGAGAAGAAAAAGACTTCCTTGAGGATTGGAATATCCAAGAGAGGCCCTGCAGGCCAAACAAGTCCAAGTCTAACTTCATCACAGTGACCTTCACCCCAAACTCAAGAGTGAGATAACTCTCTCCTCATTGGGAAAGAGTGAGTGCATAGGAGCTGGTCAGAGGGGGCTAGAAATGTTCTCCTGGTCCTGGGGTGTCTCCACAAAAGGAGGTGTGGACAGGTGGTAAGTGTCTCTCTGCTGATGCCAACCTTGCATTTTTCCCGTCTGTCCTGGCTATTCCTCATGCCCCAGGGAAGACCTCATGATACACATGTTCAACATGTCCCTGGTGGTAATCCTCAGCTGCCTTACTCGTGGTCCTTCCCTCATGCCTGTAGTGGAAACAACTTCCTGTTAACGGTTTTGGCCATCTGGCTTCTCCACACACAGACATCAGGGCAGTGAGTATTGTTGGAGAAATTGCACACAACCGTGCTCCTCGGGCCAGCATGTGTTTCTGTGTCTAGTATGTTGCACCCTCAACACTGATCATTGTCTTCTTTAACATGTATCTGTCATCAGTTCCCTCTCTTGTTGCTGTCAATATATCCTAGTCTGTTAGCCCCTGCTGACCTTCAGATGTGTCCTTCCAGCCTGCTACACGGAGAACACAGAGGCATCCAGGACTGAAGCCCCAGAGGTGCTGTCCCCTTCCTGGGACTGATGTTCTCTGGGCTCTTCCCACTGCCTTCTCCCCACTCATACTCAGAGGCTGTCCTACAGAATCCTACCCTCCCCTGTCCATCATTTACTCTTTCTTCAACTAGTCCTTCTCCACTGCTTTCTTCCCCATAGAAACACACCCACACCAACATTGTAAACGACTAACTTACCAAAAAAACCCAAAGCTTCTCTTGGTCTTAGTCCTTTCTCAGACACTATCTGAAACATCTCCTATTTTTTGTGGTTGTGTGTCTAGAAATACAGGCCTACATTAGTTGCCCTGTTTCCTCACTCTTGAATCAACGCACCCTTAGCCTTAGTAGTCTGTCCTATACCCCACATTACTGAACTCTTCTCAACAAGATCTCTGTGAGTAACCAGAAAGCCAGTCAACTGGGCCCATATCATATTTCCTGGTAGCCACAGAAACTTGACACCATGGACCTTGAAACACCCTTCAGACTTCATGTCTGCTTTGTTTGTTTGTGTGTGTTTTTCTCTCTAGGTTCTTGCTGCTTCTGTTGTTTCCTTCTCAATCCTCTTTGAAGATTCCTCTTGTCTACCCAGTTCTCACACCTTGGTGGTCTTTCTCTCCCTACACTCAACTCTCTCCTCATGCCTCTGCCCCTCCCTGGACAATGTGACCTGTATTTCTTGAACTGCCACATCTAGTTTGATCTCCCTTAACACTTTTTAATTGATTTTTAATCATCCGTATTCAGATGCTCTTCCACTCTCCACATTTATGTGCCTAATTGGCTACTAGACATCTCTGACTGTCTATCTTCAGGCTGGGCACTGTTTGAGAAACACTCCTTTGTGGGCAGGTCACTACTTTTCTCCAAGTCTCATACTTGAGAGGAAGGGCTGTACTTGTGGATCTCCAGACCCTAAGGGAGGCTGGGGGCAACACTTTATGGAATCCATTCTTTACAGAGTCCGTTCTGCCCAAGATTGTGGGTGGAGGCCCCTGGAGCTGCTTGGTAAGCCATGATTGCCACCTTTGAGCATCCTTACTATAGTGAACATGCTGCATCTAACAATCTGTCCAAGGTCTTAGGGTTACCCCTTTTATGTAACCCCAAGTGGGTACCTCACCTACTCCAGGTCTCCTGCCTGGCTCCCTGACTTACATGAAAACCTGACCTATTGCAGCAGATAAACCCTCACTGCATTTCAAGCTTAGCTACTGTTATTGACTGAAAAGCCCCACTTCATAATTTTGATGGTAGGAAACAGGATAAGCATGGTCAGCAGAAAGCCCTGATACAGCCTCATGAGCCCAGGAACTCATCCACAGTCTATAGGTGAACATGTGCAGCTGTGTCAGACTTCATGCGGACTCTTCCATGAGTTACCCATTTGCAGTGCCCTGGATCCTGTTTTTTCTTTATTATGATTATTTTTGTTTTCTCCCTTAAAAAAATCTTTTTAATATAGCTCTTTCTTTCATAAAATTTTGCAGAATCTCTCAATTATCTAGTTCATGGACTTGCCCAAGATGTTGTTAATATTCCCCTCAGCTTGACTAAACTTTAGACAGATTCCTTCCTGACTCTTGGCCCCTGACCTCCCTTTTCTTTGAGCATTTGCTTTAGAAAACCATCATTGTAAATTTATTTTCTCCACCTTTGATATGTATGGAACTCTTTTTGAAAGATTCTTGCCAGTTTTACAGCCCAGCGATGTATTTCTCAAGAACCTGGAAGCCATGCCTTTGAAATGTGATCATCGGGGAAGATAGCGCTCTTATCTCCTAGTCTCTGTGGGAGAATAGGAGCCTAGCTTTGACGGGTGACAGTTAGCAAACACAGATGGCCTAATCCAGACAGAAACATTTGCAGATGCAGGAATAACTCAATGTGCTGGACACACCGCACTGATCAATCTCTCTCCTAACAACCTCCAGTACTTTCCACTACCTCACCTCAGCAGATTAAACCCCTACCTCTCTTGGTCTTATCAGACTTGAGGTCAGACTGAGTTCTGTTCTCTCTCTCCTATTGCAAAAGGCTTGCATAAAGTCTTCTCTGCCTGTTTAACCTTGTCCAGTCACTAGACAGACTACTTTAACTGGGTTACATTTGTCCCCTTTTTCAGATATCTCAGGTCAATGATGCAACCACAGATTTATAGGAAAACGTTTGACTAAGAAAATGATGGTGTCCACACATAATCATCTATTAAGTAGGTAGGCTGTATGGAGAGACCAATGACATATAGTGAGACTCAAAAAGAGTTTCAGTTGTGGAGGCTTTCCTTTTTTCTTAGCTGACATAAGAAGACTCAGGATTCACTTACTCTTGTGTCCAGATGCTCATGTTTTAAGTCACTGTAGTTCATACAGACTTCTTTTGCCTCTCGCTTCCATGGAAGAGTTCTTTGTCCTGGAGAAGGTACCTCTTTTTGCCCTGGACAAGGATAAAAAAGTCTCTGGTTTGCTTCCAAAGAAGAGATCTCTCTCTCTGTTTCCTTTGGGAACCCACATACCCTGAAGTCACTTCTGGTGCTCAAGTCCCTCAGTCCTGAATCCCTGGAGAAGACTGGGGACTCTACTGGCTTGTAGACATATTTTACTCCCCCTCTATCTACCTATGTCCTATCTTTTTGCATTCCTTCCAAAGAGCTAATTCAGAGCTTTCCTTGGGTAACTCCTTCTAACTGGTTCCCAAAGGATCTTGTCTCCATAATGCATTTTTCACATAGCTAGATTAGATCTGTGTTTCAGGATATGCTGTGGAGCAAATTCTGCCCTTAAGTGGCCTGCATTTTCAGCAAATATAATTTTCACACTTGGACATTGGAGCTAGCTGCACTAACTCTACTTATCCCATAGCCGATTTAGCTTAAATCACACATGGCAAACTTGCCATGACACAGCATGATAGGCTAGCCTGTAGGAATTTTAAAAAGTGCTCTGAAACTTTTAAAGTATTTTTCTGCATCTGGATTTTCACTTTGAATCATCTGGCTGTACTTTATCAGATTAGGTAATGCCGAAGAAGAAAACCATCCCCACCTCTAAAAGCATACCTCAAGGGCTTTGTTTGTGGTGAAAGAAGCATTTGTTAAATCAAATACATTTGTGATTTTTGACCAGAAACTGCATTAAAGCTTGGTAATTAGAGGAATCTGCGTGAAAAAGTGTGCATCACGCAATCCGATCTCCCTTGTGAATCCAAACAATTGGAGGAGCACCAAGCAACTTGATTAATCAAATAAAATGGATCTATCAGAGCTATTAGTGTATCAGTGATTTACTCATAAAGTAGCACGCTATTAAGGATGACTTTTGGAATCATTTTGAAATTGGAAAGCAAATGCCTACATCTGAGTGGGCAGTATGTTTCCCTAGAAACAGTTCCACTCCTCCCACAGTAATGCATACATTCATATCACTGCATGACTCAGTGCCATCTGGTCTCTCTCTCTCTCTCACTCTCTCTCTCTCTCTTTTTTTTTTTTTTTTTTTTTGCTAGAAGATAAAAGCCTGTTAGATTTTAAGAGAAAAATATATTTCTAAGATATTTTAATTCTGGTTACTGTTTCATTTTGCTTTTCACCTGAGACTTGTCTTTTAGGGCTTCGACCAGCCACATTTTTATGACCTATTTTGTACATTCTGTTCTTTAGGCCTTGATCAAGGGAGGTATTTTAAGAGCAAGGAGATTTTCAATCAAGATGACATTTGAATTTAGTAGTAGTTGTACATATTCTGTGAATGTCTTTCCAACGTAGAACAACATGGTTCTTTACTTTTGCAGGCATAGATCTGAGCACATTGCTCTTTGCACATGCAGACAATGTACAAGGTTCAAAATGTGTCACTGAAAGGTGAGGGGAGGTGGTTGAATTCCCTGTTAGGGAGTGTTGGTGTGGGGCTAACTTCACGGCTCCTTTACTCAAAGCAGGCATCCAGGGCATGGCACGCATCATATCTGTGGCACAAAGAGAATAATTCTGCTTCCCACCCTCAACAACATTTGCATCTGTTGGGATAAACTTGAATTCAACACACAGCAAAAACCACAGCTAATCAAATGGCTTGGAGGGGTCTCTTGTACTTATGTTTCAGTCTTCAGCACCTGGATATTGGCAAGGATGTTGGTCTGTAGGTTCTGAGAGCACAACTTACAGACAGGGTACATAACATAGTCTGGGACCAGAAGAAAACATGCAAAAGAATGTATTTTCAATGATTGTGCTGCAATCGGATGACAAACACGAGTATTAGAAAGATATTTGTTTTATAATTCCATTAGTTGTAATAAGATAGATAAACAACCTGAAGACAAACCCTCACTTTAATAAATTTATTTATTTTGTTTATTTATTATTTTTGGCTGCATTGAGTCTTCGTTGCAGTGTGTGGGCTTCTTACTGTGGTGGCTTCTCTTGTTGCGGAGCATGGGTTCTAGGAGCGCAGGTTTCAGTATTTGTGGCACGCGGGCTCAGTAATTGAGGCTCGTAGCCTCTAGAGCACAGGCTCTGTAGTTGTGGCGTACAGGCTTAGTTGCTCCACGGCATGTGGGAATCCACCTGGACCAGGACTTGAACGCATGTCCCCAATATTGGCAGGTGGATTCTTAATCACTGTGCCACCAGGGAAACCCCTACTTTATTTTAATTTTAAAAACCATTACAAAACCTCTTTAAGTAAATAATAAAATTAATTGTTCATATTCACTACCAAGTAGAATGCAAAGAAATAAGAGTTTTCCAGAAATCCCCATGGACACTGCATTGAAGTATGGATCTTCTTTCCTTGTTTTCTGACCCTTGAAATGTGAAAATTCATTTTGATTAACATTATTAGGATATAAAATCATTTATCTAGAAGTCCCTTAACTTAGTACCAGAACTACTGTTGTCAGTCACCCAAGTGAGCCAATGAGCATTATTTATTGGCTCTATCTTCTGAATCATCCAGCTTCCAAATTGGCAGGTATTCTTGCCTAATTAAGCCCAGTGGTAATTGCCACAATTATTAGGATGCTCTTCCTCCTTTATTTAGACGTGAAATCCTGCGTTATATTTGTCTTTGTTAAATTAAAATACTTATCTTTGCTTGTTCCCAATGCATTGACTTTTATCGCTAAAACAAAGGAAGCTGGGCTTTTTTCTCCCATGTCTACGGACCATTTGGGGCAGCATCTCAAACCCTTCCCTCTTGGTGTATTATGCTGTGTGCCTCACCCGTCTGTTGATACCGGCACTTAAAGCCAGGAATACGTTGCCTGCAGCCTCTGATCATCGGCAAGGTCCCAGCCAACGGCCGAGAGGAAGTTTGAGAAATGTCGAACACCTTATTTCCTGCAGATGCACCACGACATCACTAATGGGTTCTAGAAACTCTGAACTTGAAAAAAAATGTAGAGGAATAGACTTACTTAACTCTGCGTTCCCCAAACATTTTTTGCTAAAAAATACATACAAAATTATTTCCTCTTTTAAATGTCATACTTGTTCACGTCATGGAAAGCTGTGTTAGATTGACATTTTAGAAAATGATGCAATTTCACATCAAATTAAAAAAAAAAATGAAACAATGAGTGGAGCTTAAATAGTCTAACTTTGTATGTTTGCCAGAATTGTTGTGATTAAAAGATCATAAAGTGAAGGACCACTTTGTCAACTTAATAATGAGCTTCAAAGTCCAAAAAACACTGTAATGGTTCTTAAAAACAAAGAATCAAAGTTCAGATCCACATTCTAATTAAAGTAGGGATTCAAAGAAATTTTAGAAATACATACAACCATTTATTTCAACCATTGCATTATTTTTTCTTTATTTTATTTTATTTTATTTTGTGTGTGTTTTTATTTTATTTTATTATTATTTTTTAATTTTTAAAACATTTTTATTGGAGTATAATTGCTTTACAATGGTGTGTTAGTTTCTGCTTTATAACAAAGTGAATCAGTTATACATATACATATGTTCCCATATCTCTTCCCTCTGGCGTCTCCCTCCCTCCCACCCTCCCTATCCCACCCCTCTAGGTGGTCACAAAGCACTGAGCTGATCTCCCTGTGCTATGCGACTGCTTCCCACTAGCTATCTATTTTACGTTTGGTAGTGTATATATGTCCATGCCACTCTCTGACTTTGTCACAGCTTACCCTTCTCCCTCCCTGTCTCCTCAAGTCCATTCTCTAGTAGGTCTGTGTCTTTCTTCCCTTCTTGCCCCTAGGTTCTTCATGACCTTTTTTTTTTTTTTTTTCCTTAGATTCCATATATATCTGTTAGCATATGGTATTTGTTACTCTCTTTCTGACTTACTTCACTCTGTATGACAGACTCTAGGTCCATCCACCTCACTACAAATAACTCAATTTTGTTTCTTTTTATGGCTGAGTAATATTCCATTGTATATATGTGCCACATCTTCTTTATCCATTCATCTGTTGATGGACACTTAGGTTGCTTCCATGTCCTGGCTATTGTAAATAGAGCTGCAATGAACATTTTGGTACATGACTGTTATTGAATTATGGTTTTCTCAGGGTATATGCCCAGTAGTGGGGTTGCTGGGTCGTATGGTAGTTCTATTTTTAGCTTTTTAAGGAACCTCCATACTGTTCTCCATAGTGGCTGTATCAATTTACATTCCCACCAACAGTGTAAGAGGGTTCCCTTTTCTCCACACCCTCTCCAGCATTTTATTGTTTGTAGATTTTTTGATGATGGCCATTCTGACTGGGGTGAGGTGATACCTTATTGTAGTTTTGATTTGCATTTCTCTAATGATTAATGATGTTGAGCATTCTTTCGTGTGTTTGTTGGCAATCTGTTTATCTTCTTTGGAGAAATGTCTATTTAGGTCTTCTGCCCATTTTTGGATTGGGTTGTTTGTTTTTTTGATATTGAGCTGTCAACCATTGCATTATTTAGAAGCCTTTCATGTTTAGTTAATATATTTGGTTTGGATAAGGCCAAAACAGAACAGGCTTAACAGCTATTGAAAACAAATTTATGGTTACCAAAGGGGAGATGGTGGGGAGAGGGATAAATTAGGAGCCTGGGATGAAACATACACACACTACTACATGTAAAACAGATAACCAACAAGGATCTACTGTATAGCACAGGGACTCTACTCAATATTCTGTAATAACCTATACAGGTAATGAATCTGAAAATGAGTGAATATATGTATATGTATAACTGAATCACTTTGCTTTATACATGAAGCTAACACAACATTCAAATCAACTATACTCCAATAAAACTAAAAAAAAAAAAAGACCAACTGGCTCTTTGAGAAAAGAGCTTTATTTCTAAAAACTGTTTAGGTTATGCTCCAGAAATAGCAAAAGAGCCCCAAGAATTCTGGGATCAACTAGAATTCTAGATCATTTCATCATATCAGCCAAGGGTCTTTTAGAAGTTCTTGAACTCTTCCTGATTTATACATTTTTTAAAAATTTCACTAAACACTAGATAATTTAGACCAATTTTTTATAGTAAAATTCAAACTTAACTTCTCTTGCTCAGAGAGCCAATGTCTTTCACATTTACTATTTGTAAAACACACCAACAATTGGAATCTAGTGGTGATCTCATGTCTGTCAAGAATGTCACCTTTGATTTATCCCTTTCACACCTCTGGAGGGGTTGTGGGTAACATTTCTTAATACCTAAATGGATAATAACAAAGTAATTGTAGTTATAAATAATGTGTTTTTTTCATTTTGTAGATGCAGGAAAAATGAGGCATAGAAGAGGAAGTATTATAAGTGGTTGTCTTAATCTGCTCAGGCTGCCATAACAAAATACCACAGACTGGGCAGCTTAAACAACAGAAATTTATTTTCTCACAGTTCTGCAGGCTAGAAGTCCAAGATGAGGATGCCAGCATGGCTGGGTTCTGGTGAGGGCCCAATTCCTGGCTTGTAGATGGCTGCCTTCTCACTGTGTCCTCTCATGGCCCTTCTTCACATGCATGAGCCTGAAGAGAGGTCATGAGACTTGACCTCATGCCCACATCTGACCCCAATCACTTCCCAAAGGTCCCATATCCAAACACCATCTCATTTGGTGTAAGGCCTCAACATATGAATTTTGGGGGGTTTTGTGTTGGTCTCAGACCCTGAGATAGTGATGCTCTTGGCTAGGAATGCCTGGGGCACTGGCCCAGACCTGAACTACTTGTGGGGACCCTACAGACGTTTCCCCAGTGGGAGCCAATTTTGTAGCTGGACCAACCCTTGTGATTCTTATTATAATTACAGGATACTCTTCGGCGAAAACCATCAGGGAACTTTGAGAAACAAGATTTATTACTCATATGTCCTGGAGGGTAAAGGGCACACCCAAAGCCACACAGTGAAGTCATGGGGAAGGAGAGAGAGAGAGATTGCAGGTCTTTGACTCTGTCTTTATTGGGGTCAAGGGTGGGGTGCCTAGGGTTCTGTTGGTTCACTCTTTATGGGCAAATTTAAAACATGAGAGCAGCAAATAGGGCAAGGGAAAGGAGACGTGGGGCCCCTCAAATGGTCAGTTATCTCAGTACCCAGGGCTTTATGGAAGAGGGAGCTTCATGGGTGGAAATAGCTTAATTCCTTATCTGGTCTTTTTGCTAGTAACTATCTAATACAGCTGGCAATATGCTTATTAGGGATGGATATCTTTGAAAAGGATGCCTCAGCAATCAAAAAGCTTAATGTCGGGTCCTTACAATACAAGAGGATACAAACTTTTGGTTCATAATAATGAGCTATGTAACAGATATTACCTTTCAGCCCAGGAAGACAGCATCACATGACCCAGCATCTCACTTTTCCAGGCTCAGCTTCCGAGGCTGGTCCAATGATTGTTCATGTGTTGTGGGTTCCAGACCCTGCAAGTTCTAACCATTGTAAACACCCCAGTGTATTCCTGTTCCTTCTTAAATGGTGGCTTCCAGCACTGAGCAAACTCTAAGTGTGCAGTCACAAAGAAGAAAGTCACTATCATCTTGATTGTGGCAGGAAGGCACTGCAAGTACACTAAAAAGGCTGTGAAGATCATTTTTATTGATAGACATTGTCTTAATTTGCTAGATTAATAAAATATTACATTCAGTGAAAGAATTTATTGCAATGTTATTAAAGTGGTGGGATGGACAAAATATTTTTTAAAGGCTTCAAACTGAACCTTTAAATGAGAGGAAATAGACCTTATTGTCCAAGGAGAAGGGTTTCTGCTGCATCAGGACCTGGCACCTGTTCTCAGTGAGCATCTTGTCACAGGCAGTGTTTCAGGCTTTGGCCACAAAGGCAAGGACATGTGTCCACCTTAGATTTAGGCAGTGTGCATGCACAGAGAAAAGGCCATGTGAGGACACAGCCAGCGAGAAAGTAGCACCAGCAAGTCATGGATGGTGGCCTCGAAGAAACCAAACCTGTTGACACCTTGATCTTGGACTTCCAGCCTCCAGAACTGTGGGAACATAAATGTCTGTGTTTAAGGTGTGATGCTTTGTTAGGGCAGCCTGAGCAGATTACTGTACTGCACCCCTTCTCCATTGAATGTTTTTGATGATACTTGAGTGGTGATATCTTGATCTGTTCTACTTGGATTTGGAGCTGCTTCTTACAGAAGATGCCCCAGATTGTTTAAGCATCAGCGTGATGAGGTCTCTTTCTTGTTCAACCACATACCATACTGGGCTGCTAGTCAGCTACAGGACATTTGCACTGATGTATAAGAGCCCCAAGGGTATCTCTCAAACATCATCCAGTCCTATACTATATGAAGAAAATGCAACACAGTGTCTGCTTCCAAGGATCTTACAGTCACATCTAACAATAGGCAGGGGTGACCTTATTTGAGATGAGTTGGCCTAAGCAATGGCTTCAGGATCTTTGAATGTCTCTCCAGGCCTCTGTTTCTAGCACAAGGACAATACACTATTTGGCCTCTTAGGATGGGTCACTGGAACAGCATCCCCTCATCTGGCTGGCAGGTTGAGCTCTACTCTAAGCTTAGACATCCCTGGTCCCTGTGGTCCTTGTCATAGGTCTGCTGTGACAGGTCTGGAATTAGCCTTCCCATGTGCCTGCACCTGGGAAGGAATAGTGATGATGGTGGTCCCAACCAAGCACTGCAGATCCATTTGAAGAGTGCTGCTTCTGAGGATGTCATCTCTTGGCCGCTGCATGCAGGTGACTTGCATGCAGCCTTTTGGGCTGCCTGGCTGGAGTCCTCCACATTTCAGTTCTTGCTGATGTGACTGGTTCCTCCATCCTCCTGCCATGCGGTGGGCATTGGCCTCACAAATGGTGCTGCTCTTCCACTGATGCTTTGGTTTTCCTAAATTAGGTGAGTCAGGACGCTTGACATTTGTTATCTGGTGACGGACGTGTTCAACTTCTTCTGTAAAACACACACCACACTGTCACAAGATGTCATGGCTCACTTTGCACTACTTGGACCTCAACAAGAATATTCTGCTGAATCGCAGGAAGACCGTCACCCTCTGAAAGACGGCTCCTACGCTCCTGCCCAAGGCTTGTTTCCCGCAGACTCTCACACCTCTTTTCCTGTGGGCCCTTCCCTCCCCTCAGTTGTTCAGATACAAAACATGGTTTAATTTAATGTCTTTTTAATAACCTAAAACTTCCTGAAATGTGTCATCCAAGGATATGGATGACCAAGGATATGGACTTAACCAAGTCTCAGTCTCTCTATTTCTAAAAAGAGGAAAATAAAAATACTGCCTTACACAAGGTGGTGATCAAACAAGAGAGTATGAGAAAAAGCTTTATAATTCACAGGATCCATAAGATGTTTCCCAGGCCTTTTTGCTTTGTGCGTCTCAGTGGTTATTTTTGTCCAGAATTCCTGTTCTAGGAAGGGCCACAGGATCTGATCTGTCCACCTAGACACTGTCACTTGGTCCAGGAGTAGGTCTGTGGAACCACCTAGGTCAGTCGTAATGCCTCAGCCTTCCTCTCCTCCCTCGTCCCTGGCGCATTTTGTTCAGCCAGGTTTGATTCCTAAACAGGCGACACCAAAGAGGAGCTCCCTGGTATGTTTGGATATAGGGGAGAGCGAAGCCCACCAGCTCATTCTATCATGAGTTGGCTGAAGGCTTGTGAACTCTCAGACAAACTCCACATTTGTAAAATGTAAACCCAAAGGAAGAAAAAAAAAAAACAAGACAACTTTCTAATTTCAAGTCTGACCCCACCCTCAAAGCCCAACCACATCTTTGCCCTTCTCAATAGCCCTGGGATTCTGCAGCCAAAGTCCCCTTTGACATAGCTGTTTGAGTTGGATGAGCCCCACTTGCAAAGCAAACCTAGTGAATACAATAATGATTAGTAACAAGCCCACCCTGCCTGATAGAGTGACCAAGTGCCAACTGCATGGATTTACTCTTTCCTAAGAACCAAGACTTTGTAGTCGAGTTAGTTATAGACATCTGTGATAGTATCACTATTTTCTATTCCCACAACTTAAGGATGACATCAACATTATTTCTGGACTTACACTCTTTCTGTATGATTGCATATATTGCAATTCAGGGCCAACGGAGGTAGGAATTCTAAGCACTGTTCCAGAACCCGATAACAGTCACTCCCTAATTGTTGAAGTCAGTGGGAACTTTCTAAGCCTGTGGATTCTGTGTCAACGGAGCCTCGATTTTGTTCATTAAGGGAATCCATTCTTCGCATGGGGCTTTTCTCCTCCCATCCTCTGCTTGAGGCTACCCGCCTGGGGTTCCCCAGAGCATCCACTAAGGAGAAGCTAGAGAGGACATATAAACCACATAGTCACTGTGATAATAAGAAATTAATAGATAATATATTCCAGAAGAATCAAATAGCAGAGCACTTTGAGTTATGAAGAAAAAGGCAGCTTAGCAATTTATCATAAGTCTGTATTGAATTTATGACAAGTGACTAAATTGAGTCTTTGACTTACTCCCTGCAAATTAAACTGTTTTACAAAGCAGCACCTCTTCATGCCAAATACATTATTCTTTGTGACCAAATGTTTATGTTTCCAATAGCAGAACTTGGTGTCACTGTGGATGGGTCTATGGCGCCAACCACTTCGGCACATTCCTGACCATCTCATGAAATTGAAACTTCTGATTGCTCAAACACAACTTGTCATTTCTTCATTAAGTAGATGAAAAATATTTAAATATGTGTTTTGGAATTGAACAGTGTTCTTCCTTTCTGGGAACTCTTTGAGATGAGTCTTCCATTTGGGACTTGGGAATGTGATATTAAAAGTACTGTTTTGGCTCTTGGCCTTTCAGAAGTCAGGGTATAAACAGTAATATAGAGAGGATCAAATTGTTCCTCAAGAAAAAAATATTGGATTTTAAATCAGACTAAGCAGAGCCAAAAGAAATAAATCATGTTGATAGTGAGAAATAAAGGATTCCTGGGATGGAAGTATTGGTCAGGAGGTTGAGGGACTCAAGTTGTGGTTGAGGGCATGGCTCACTGAGATTTCTGCCACGAGGAGATGGGGGACCAACCAGGGTCTCGTGGTAAAGAGGACGTATTGTGGGGTGACTCGTAGCCTAGGGGAGCGGGCAGAACTCTCTCAGCACAACAAAGCCATAACATACGAGTCAACATGTGTTATAACACCTGGGGTTAGAAAGAGGGTTACCTTCTCATGTCTTCTACGAAAAATTATCCTTGAAGAAGAGAGACACACTTTATTTTAGATACTGTATGAAATAAAGAACTGTGTTCTGGAAGGAAAGGCTCCCTCCTGTCTCCCCTCTACCTGAGTTCCTCCTCTCTCCCAGGCCTTGGTCATGGTCTAGGTCAGCAGATTGAGACCAGCATGAATGCCCAGGCTCCACTTGTCACAGAAAATTCTTCCACTGGCAGCAGCTGCCGAGGTGGGCTCCTGTGACATTCCCAATGTGGAAGAGGGGGAGCTCCATTTCTGTTACTTGGAATAAAGAAATGTGGGGAAGACTCAAGGGACTCTGTGGAGGGCTTAGGAAGGAAGGTATCGAAGAGAGGGGTAAAAGAGAAAGCGGAGCAAGGATTCCAGCCACGTGCATCACTCCACAAAGACCAGGGAGCGTTCCCAGAACAACCTAGAAGAGATCTGAGCAATAAGGCCTCCTCTGATCTGAGGGAGGAGCCCAGAAAACCATATGCTCTGAACCCTGCAGGACTCTGGGGGATTTGCTTGCAAAATGGCGTGTGATGTGATATCTGGAAAAGGTGGAGAATTTGTATCTCCTTCTGCCCAGGCAGAAGCTGAGACTTCAAATGTCCAGCTGGAGGAAACCCATCCTCCATGCCCCATCCCAGCCCCCAGGAGACGTCAGGAATGCAGCCTCTGAGACCAGTTATGGGAATCTACTGGGACAGCTGGACCCTTATCAATTGGCCCTTCGCTACCAGCCAGAAACCTCAGAGGAATATGATAACATGGGAAGATCAAGGGGGAGAAGAAAATCCCAACAAAAAAGCAAATTAAAACCCACCAAATAAACACACAAACATGGGCTGATTTAATTTCTCCAGAGACCATCCAAACATGTCCATGAAAAAGTACACAGGTAACACTTTACTTTCTGCACCTACAATTTCACAGGCTAAGGGTCTAGCAGGAAAAACAAAACAAAAAAACCCACAGCGTTTGATCTCTATCCCCTTGGCATAATAATAGGTTTGTAACATTATCCAAATTATTTTCTCAGTATCCTTCCCAGTTGACTGGGGACAATGACGATGCCCCACGCAGTTACAGAAGGCACTGTGTAAGCTGCAAAGTTAATTAACATGTTCATGATACTGCACATTAGAATCTGAGGTTCATTAAACCTACAAATACTTACTGAGCACTTGCTATATACAGCATGCACTTTGCTAAACTTGTAAATGTATTTACTCGATTATTCCTTACAAAAACTTCATGGAGGAGGTTCTATCATTATCTCTGTTTTACAGAAGATGAAACAGGCACAGAGAGGTGGAGTACCTTAAATGAAGTCACACAGTATGTGAAAAAGCTGAGATGTTCAACATCTCAACAAAAATAAAATTATACTCATTTTAGAGATTAAAAATTCTAGAAATAATTTTTGAAGGAGTATAAACAGCTCATATTTCTATTAAATAATTTGTATAAAACTAGTCAATTAACAACATGACTACTATTTTGAAATAGGCAAATGCACCAATGAGACAGGGAAACCTCAGAGGTCCAGGTATATCTCAGCAACTGTATGTGAACAAGATACAATCCAGGTAAATATGAAAAGAATAGACTGCTAAATAACCAGTTGGAGAACAATCTGGAAGAAATAAGTCGATTTAGATGCCTGCTTTACACCACACAGAGAAACAAATTCTACATGGTTTAAAGAGCTAAATACAAGAAAACAAAATTACAAATTAGAAAATGCTGTTCTTAGTTGATAATCTTAGAATAAAGATGGCTTTTCTTGGGAACAAATAAAACAAAGAAGTTATCAAGAAGACAACTAAAATACAGATTAAAAATTTCAAGCAGTAGCCTAGACAAAGTCATTTGCCATGATATCCATAAAGTAAAAGGAGAGCTTGCAAACCAGTAAGGGAAATATCAAAGCCCAGTGGAAAAATAGACGAAAGCCTGAAACAGCAAGTCACAAAGAAATGAAAGGGACTTAACTAGCTCACAGATAAAAAGATGCTCCTTCCCTGATATTTAGGAAGATGCATGAGCAACAAAGAGCTGCCATTACCCATATGATGAACTTTTACAAGTTTGCACGTTGAAAATATCCAGAGATACAAGAAACCGTGAAACTTTTGTATACGGTTGACCTGAGTAGAAGTGATCACAGTCTCTGGGAAGATTATTTGTTATTAACTATCAAATTTTAAACGCACCCATGCTTTTGCTAACAATTCCATTTCAAGGACTGTTTCTCAAGAGTCTCACACATATAATCAATCATCTGTATAATGTATTGCAGCAGGATTTGCAATCATGAATAAAGGGAAGTAATCCAATGCCCACTAAAAGGAAAATGTAGAGTACAGGGGGCTTGCTTTGTCCATCCTCTGAAACATTGAAATGAGGGAAAATCCAGGGAGCCTGATCCTCGGAGAGGGCCTGGGGCCACCGCCAGTCTGACTCTTTGTAAAACTGTTTCCAGAGTCTATTGTATGCCTGTGCCCGTGCAGGTTTGGAATAAGAAATAAATATCATCATGTGAAATGGTTAGCAGTGCTTTCCATGTATGTTGCTATCAGGGAAAACGAGACGGAGACACAACTTCCAACCACGGTTGCTCTTGTTTATCTTGTATTGATCCATCTCATATCGACAGCTGGATCATAAACCCAATAGAGGTGGAACTAAATAATCTTCCTTCTTCTTTTATATCTCCCTGCCCCTAGCGCCTGGACTTACTGTTAGATACTGCATAACCCCAGAACCAACCCAAACTGGCCCCATCTTATTTCTAACAAGATGCAGAGTTGTTTTTCAGAGACCACAAGACATGACTGCAAGTTTTGGAGCTGAAGCATGTGGAGGAGGAAATTTTTAACCTCAACACTGGAACCAAAGTTTCCCGCCACCTCACAGAACCAAAGGATCTCGACTTGACCTGAAGCAAAGGGTCCTTGTCCAGGAAGATCTGGTGCTGAAACCCACCGTTCCATACCTTACCATAAATGGTCAAGTTTCAGGCCCTCCAACTGAAAGCTGCCCCACCAGGGCTTCTGTGTACCAGTCCATCCTCCCTAAGTCATAAAAGTTTGACCAAACCCTGGACTGGGGAGACAGATCTGAGCCTTGCCTCCTGTCTCCTTGCCAGTCAACCTCACAATAAAGCTTTTTCTTTTCTCAAGTCAGTGCCGGTGCCGTAGTATTGGCTTCTATGTGTCGGGCAACAAGCCCTTGCTTGGTAACAATGTACAGTATTTAGAGGTAGTTTTTGATGGATCCCTTTATTCATGGTAACTCTTATTTTGGGGTGCACTTCCTGTTGTGCTGGTAAGTGAGCCCCATTCCCCTCTCTTAGGTCTGAACTTCTGAAAGGACACAGGCATCCTTTCCTCCCAGGGGCTCAGCTGTGTCCTTCAGTTGTCCTCAGAGCCTGGAAGCCCAGCCTTTGCTACTTGGATACAGACTCTGTGAATACCTGCTGCCCAGGGCTGGGCCATGGGGACCATGGTGATGTGAGGTTGGCAGCCGGGCACCAGTCAGGGGTTCTGACCACGGCCTCCATGTAGCCTTAGTCTTTTATTTTCTGAATTCTGAAGCTTTGACATCTTGGGGCCTCGATGATCCCGGAGGAATTTCCCCTCCCAGAGTCATCTCTAGAAGGAGATAGTAAACAACTAGCCTGGAACAGGGCTTTCATATGCAAACCAACCAATCCTGAGTCCATAAGCCCAGCTGTTTCCTCTATCAGACCCTCACACTCCAGACCATGGTCATCTCCCTATCTGGGCATCTTATGGTACCTGATTAAAACAGCTCCTGGGTACCATTACAAAACCTATGGCTTAGATGTGCTTTCTATGCCTCAAGCCCCAGGAACAACCCACCTCCTGCTGGTCCTTTTGAGGCTCTTCGTGGCATTTATTTCCAGCGCTTCCCATCTGCTTCTCCTCCACAGGAGCCTGGTGCCCCGGACAGTCTGTGGAGCTTCCGTCCCTGTGGTCATGGCTGGTTCATCCAGCCACTCCCCAGGCACCCCTGCTACCACCACTCTGTCTGGATGCTGGGCCTGCTCCACAGGACAATCTCAAAAACACCTGTGTGGTCTGTGTGAGGGATCCCAGGGACAGCTGTTAGCCCAGCCGAGGTCATGGGCCAGAGCCAGAGACCAGAAGGCTGGCTAGGGCAGACCCCAGGGCACAGCTGTCCCCCCTCCCAATGCAGATGCTCCCAGATCTCCCGTGACCCTCAGTGCTGCCGGAGCAGGTGACACCTGCAAGAGAAAATGCGTGACAGACATGTAGTGTCCTCCAATAGAGTTGGCTTGAGCGCCAGCTTTTAATTTGACAGGCAAATAGCATTTGGGGACTGTGGGAAAGGTTGACCTGCAGTGTGCAGAGAGGTCCCCTAGGTGGCAGCATAGCACCAATTGGCCAGATGGAGAAAAGCCATCCTTCCAGCCAGGAGTGCCCATCATGGTCATGACAGGAAGGTCAACAGAGCATCCTCAGGTCCTTCAGGCAGGACAGCCACTCAGGCAGTGTCTCCAGAGGGGAAGGGACCCAAAGTTCCAGGGAAAAGAGAAAGCTCTTCCTGAGAAAAATTCCTAGTCAAGGAGTAGGGCCCTGTGGTGGCATTGCAGATGCATGTTGGCCCGGACGAGAGGAATTCAAATAGGCCATCCCGCACTGCCAGAGGCCAGTGATGGAGCGGAGATGTCAGGCAAGGGGTCAGGGCATTCTGACGTGGGAGTCTGGGCTCAGTCGGAGATGATTGAGGCTGAGGTCAGAGGCCAGGCAACCGGCCGGATCAGGGGTTGGTGAGAGGTCAGGAGAGGTCAGGGTGTCACCAAATAGCTCTGCCTGTGTGGAGTGCCTGAATCTTCCTGGAGAAGATGTCCAGACAGGCCCTGGGAAGCCACTGCTCATAAAACACAAGTCAGGAGAAGGTTTTTGAGAACCTTGAGTTTGACTCAAACTGTGATCTTGCTTGAGAAATGCAGCTCAGTCTTTAAAGGGGTCTCACAGTTTATTTGCTCCCAAAAGGAAACATTATTAGTTATGTTAACATATCAACCCCAATGTGTAAAGTGTGTGCCTGACAACATTACTTTTAAGGTCATTACAAAGCACGGACTGGGTTTTAAAGAGAAGTGAGAAAGACCGCATTACTGCCATCCTGTGCCAACTCAATAAGACCTTGGAGACTTTATTTCATTAGTGATGTCACTCAGAGAATAAGACATATCACTGTAATTGGTTGTGCAGGGCCTGTCCCAGAACTCACAGCACTTACCCATAAAATGAAGTCTATATATGCTTCTTAAATTGAGTTCAAACCAACTATAGAAATCAATTACCTTTCAAATACCCTCTGTGACTATTAATCCAAAATCTTATTGCTGAGCTTCACTTGCTGTTGCCAGCTCTGTCTTCAGCCGTTGAACAGAGGAAATTGTTGGGAAGATAGGGAGTGAAGGGAAGGCTGAGGGAGGTGGAAGAGGATGAGAGTTATCCAAGGAAGGAGGGCTGTGCGGTGAAGTCACAAGATCAGCAGACACAGAAGCCATGGTTTGGCAGAAGCTCAAGGGAACTAGACATTATATGCCTGTCACATCTACCAGCTTCACTTTCTGCTTTTGCAAAAAGTATATTCTGTTCAAACTGCTGGAAAATTCTGTCCAAGGGGGACCATGTTTCTCTCCCGTGATTTACGTATAATAATATTCTTCCTTCCTCAAATTATACCGTCCACCCCTGAACTGAAGGGATACCATGCGCAAAGACGTTAGGGAAATTCCACTGCTCAGTCCTAGGAAACCGTGTATAGGATCCACGTATTGTACATTCACAGTTCTTTTCGTGGGTGAGCCTGTGGGTGATGAGTTTTGGAAGAGTGGAAAGAAGATTCAAGACTTAAGTCTATTATATCCCTAACTTTTAAATTATTATTCTTTTGGTCCTGCTGTCAGCTTTTCATTGATTGAAAGACTGTTTTCTATTATAGACTTGGTAATTCTACTGTGACAAAAAGTTTAGGCTGATTTTTTTTCCATCAATATTAGAAAACACAATAGAAACAGTGATGTAAAACTTAGAAAAAGAAAGTTACAATGTAGCTCTTGTAGGTACATATTCAAGGAATCTACTAGATATATTGATTATGTCATACTAAATTTCTATAACGTGTATAATCATAGCATAATTTAGACGTATTCTATAAATACGTTGAAGTTCCAGCATGATTTGTCTACATGTTTCACCCCACCAACATGTCTGGAGTGACATAAAAGAATTAATAATCCTCATCGTCAAGAAACATAAACAGGAGTTAATGCTTGTGGCTAGATTTCACTTGGAATTAATGTTTGTGGGAGGTTTCACTTGGATGAAATGCTCAGGTATCAAAGAATGTGATTTGCCTGCTACTTTGCACCAAAGGAAGACTTTCTCTTTGTTATGCTGGGCAGTAGGAAGTCCTGACTTCTGCTCAGAGGGAGACTAGTCCTCTACTTCTTAAGGCTGTTCACTGTACAAACATCCTTGAAAAGCTGGTCTGGAGCAAATGTAGTCAGTGCCTCTGTTCACAAGACGTGGGAAGTACGAGAGACCCACAGAGAGCTGCCTCCAACTCATGTACCCGCGGTGCCTGTGAGAGGCGTGGGCACATGGGAGTCACGGGCTAACCATTTCTGAATGTGTCTGTAAATGAATTAGAGGCCAGAGATGGCAGATATTCATGACAGTCTGACTGTCTTACCTAGCAGTCTGACAGGTAAGCAGTTTGATGACTCCCCTCCCCTTCTGACGTTTAAGTTGCCTGCTGACAATGCATTTCTGAGGTCTAATGCTGAGGCAGCTGTCTGGACATCTGGCTGGTTCTAGGCACAGGATATTTACAAGTTTGGTGTGCAACACTTGGAGAGTGCCTGTGCACGAATGCCCGAAGTATTTTTAGCCACAGCTTGTGGCATCACCACAGCACCCAGGCAATGCCAGCTGCAGAGGGTTTTGCCACTTTGGTCCTAAATCATACGCTTTAATTATCAGCCCTTGATTGTAAGAAATACTAGTTTAGACCCTCAGGAAAAAGGAAGAGTTGGTGTGTGTGCTTTGGAAGGAGAAGAGATCGTTTCAAGCATGTCCCATCATTGGCATGTTCCTTTCTCTTGCTTTCAGTAGTGAGGGCTGAGATAGAAATTCCTCCCCATGGTGATTTTCACAATAGCGAGGTGCCCCTGAGTGAAGGTCTCCAGAGCTGACAGATTTGTATTGCTGTTGCCTTGGCAACCTGTCATTATGCAGAGAAAGCCTTGGTCTTCCAGGGTCCAGTGTGACCTCCTGGGGCTGGGCCATCCTGTACACAAAGTGGCAAATGCTAAGCAGTTTGTGCCATGTTTTAAATGACAAAGGTCACTTGTCCATGCTTTTATGCTTGGGATGGTACCAATGACCAGGACAGCCTCTCCAGGAGGTGACATTCTTGAATCTTTGAAGAACACTCTTAAAGTGGGTTTTTGAGAAAATTTCCTCTATTTTGCTCTGAAATCCCAACCAGGAACATTTTTATGCAGGAAGTTAGGTGCTAAGATGTAGAAGATTTGGCCATTGGTCTTTACATTTATAAATGTAATGTTCTGAAAGCAAGGACTTCACTGGTCGACTTCTAGCACATACATGCATGAGCAACTGTAGTTTGAACAAAGTAAGAGCAAGAAACCTAGCTAGAAGAGTCTGGACTTTCAAGAGCTGTAATTTCACAGAAAACTTGCAACATGGATTAATATAGAAATAGCACACTTTATGCTTACAGGAAAAAACAGTAAAGTCTTCTGCTACTTCTAAGCAGTTCTAACACCTTTAGCATTGCGGCTAAAATAGCTCAGAATCATGATGTAGACAATTTAGGAAGGCTGTGTGCAAAGAGTTGCATGTTAGAAGGTTACATGGCATACATATGAAGCAATCGTGGAGATACACCAAGTGTCACTTTTTTCATTCACTCAACCCTTCTTGTACTTTTCCTAGATGATGGGCACTGTGGCAAAGTGGTGATGCTGGCAGATAGGATTCTTACGTGAGGGTAAAACCAGTGGAAATAGTCATAAAAGCTAATGGGTGATTACAATACAGGGTGATAAGTAAAACCAAGGGAAAGATCAGACTGCTGTCAGAGCAGATGAAGTGCTGTTAATTAATAACTCACAGTTCAAGGACTGTAATGTTCAAACTGAGATTTGAAGATGCAGGAAAGAGAACAAGGGAGCCAGTCATGAGGAAGGAGATGTGTGTGTGTGTTTTGCAACTCTGATGTGTTCCTAAATTATGACAAATGGTTAAAATATAAGAGCTGCGCTGTTGACATTCTTGGTCTTGATTTCAGGAAATAAACTTTCCCTGGCATTGGAAGTAAAAGACAACAGAAGAAAAAGAAGAAAGATGTATTTTGTACCTATTAAATAAACAGCATTATGAAAAGAACTTCATATGAATCATCACAATGAATTCCTGTGACATATCTCCAGCAATAATAATCAGTACCATCACAATTGTACTGAAGGTCAGAGCTTAAACTACCTTCTAGGGACCCACACCTGGTTAGCTATCATGTCCAGATCCAAACGCATACTTGCCTGATGCCAAAGTTGGGGGATTTCTACTCTTTCATGCAGTTTATCTGAAGCTTTTCCAAGTAAAACTAGACCTTACTTCTAAACAGTATGCATGTTAATGTAATGATAGTGATGAAGTTACATTATAAAAATTCTAACATCTCCCTGGCTTCTAAATGATCGAGTTTATTTCTCCCTCCCTCCCTTTGTGTATAGGATGCTGGGTTGAAGGGCAGTGTCCTAACTGCAGTGAAGCAGGGACTTGCGCTCCTGCATCTTGAGGGTCAGCCATCTTCAGATGTCAAGGGCTTCCAGGGTCATCACAGAAAGGGACTCTTTGCAAAGGCCATGAAAGAGATTTTCACACATCCGCCCTGTCTGCGGAGAGAGCACCTAACATCCATTGCTAGGGCTCAGCCATAGTGACTGGACCACGCCTAACCGAGTGGGGCTAAGCACACAGTCTCTGTGTGTGAGGGGCTGACGTACCAGGATTGTCACACATGCTTTTACACACAGGTCACAGAAATAGAGGCTTTTTTCTTTTTACAATAGCACCATAAAAGTCAACTAAAACAAAGCAAGGCTATTACATATATTCATAAAAACTCAAAGAACTGTTGTCTGAATTCTATAAGCAAAGAAAAATGTCTACAAGCTGGTTAATTGTTTTAAGCTTGGATTCTATTTTGACTGCCAATCAGTCACCTGCCTGAAATGTGAGTTAGAGAATTCAGGCAGCTATTAGGGAAAATAAGGAGGCCACATCATGTGGGTTATTTGGACAGAGTATTACGGCCACACCTTTTATATTACATTTTTACTAAAAAAAAAAAAAAGGTGTGAGGAATGATGTTCCAATGTTCCTAAGAGTGTGTGTTTGCAAAGAGAGCTTGGGTTGAGGCTGGTACTCCTGGCAACACGTCCTTCTCAGCAAGAGCACAGGCAAAGGGTTCCCAGAGGCACGGGCTTAGCTGGTGTGGATGACTCTGTACTCCTGGAAAGGCTCAAGGGCGGGGCCAGGGACATGCACTCTGGTCTCGTATGCATGCTGCACAACTGAGAAGACACTTCCGAATGCTTAGGGGTTGCTTTGAAGTGAAAGATATTAAATCAAATACCCCAGAGGTGAGGGAGGGGAGGGGCCCACTGGGTTGCAAAGGGTTCAGATCTAGTCCGCAACTAGTCTAGTTACAGGGCTAGAGGTTCTTGGAGGATGTCTTCTTCCCTCCAGAGCCCCACGAAGGCCCTGAAGGCATTCCTGGGTGGTCCATGGTCTTCACAGCCCACAAAAACTCCCTGGAGCACTTTCCCAGACCCGGAATTGCACAGCACATTTGCTTCCTCTGCACCTGAGTCTCTCCTGATCACCAGTCCTTAATTTCCCACCAACGTGGATCTGAGCCAATATGAAGATAGAGAGCCATCCCCTGCACCATTCGCCTAGTTTGTTCTTGCTTCCGGACGCTGACCCTTTCCTGCAGTGAGAAAACACACACACTCACACACACAGCACCCCAATTCTTTCTCAAATGTGACTTTCTGAGTTGCACAGTGCCATGACAATATAACGTTGAAATCAAGAGGCCACGTGTCAGAGTTTTGTCCATTTCTATCCATTGATTCTGAAGGAGAGAAGTGCACCTCTGTTGTGCAGAAAGCCAAGTGCACTGTACATATACAGTAACTCAACTTCACTGTGAACCATCACCCTGAATTGAGCTAAACTTTGTCTTTATTTTAAAATAGGTAGTGTTTCAGGGAGATCAGCTCGGTGCTTTGTGACCACCTAGAGGGATGGGATAGGGAGGGTGGGAGGGTGGGAGACGCAAGAGGGAAGAGATATGGGGATATATGTATATGTATAGCTGATTAAAAAAAAAAAAAAGCAATAGTATCTGTGCTGAAAACTTGACAAAAAGAAGACATCACATTGATATATATTTTGCAAAATAAAGTTCTAATAACTTAAAAAAAAATGTAGTGTTTGCCACTGCTCTGCCAGGCAGAATTCCAAGAGTTTCCCCTTCCATGTCTCATTGAATTCTCAAAACAAACCCATGGGACAGATATCATGGCTCTTATTTTATGGATCTGAATATGGGAGCATCTCGATGTGCAAAGATTTTAGCCAAGGACCAAAATACTCATTTGCAAAGGCATGAAACCCAAGGGATTCCTTAAAACTTCCCTGAAAAAAACATTTAATTTCAATCTCTTTTTCTAAGTTGAAGTTTTTGTTCCTTTCTAAAAAACCAAAACAAAAGAATTGTATATACATCCTTTACAGAAACCTTAAATTAATTAATATCATGGCAAAATCTAACATTTTTATAGCATTTACATTTCAGGAACAATTATATGAATATTATTTCAATTGAGATTATGCAAAGCCCTTTCAATTCATTTACAAGTCAGAAGTTTGAACTAAATATTGCAAATCTGGGTGGCCTGCTCAATTCTAGCTAGATGTAACTTAATATCAATTTAATAACTGTGTGTCCTTTGTGCATCAATATGAAAATAACAGTTAACGTATTTTTATTGAGGTGCATCATATGTGGATGGCGAGGGCACTGGTTATGGTTTCACCTTGTACCCACCAGCCCCTCAGGAAGAAGGACGCCGCACACACCACGCGCTGAGAGCCTCTCACCCACCAGCTCTCCATCACCCCATCTTGTCTCTCCTTTGGCTTCAGACACAGTGAATCGTAGTATGGTCTGTACTCTTTCTTGTCTGACTTCTTTCATTTAAATTTTATGTGTGTAATCCATTTGGGTTGTTATATGAATCACTATCTTGTTAATTTTCACTATTCTAAGTATTTCATTCTATGAATATCCAACAATTTATCTGTTTTACTCTTGGTTGACACTTGCATTCTTTATAGTGTGGAACTATCAAGAATAACGCTGCTATGATATTTTTGCACACACTTTTGCTGTGCATGCATATGCATTTCTGGTGAGTATCCTGGGGCAGGTTTGCTGCGTCATACAGTGTGTGTGCGCAATGTTAGCAGATGACTGGCTGCTAGGGTGATGACTTGGGGGCTGGGCCGGTTTGTACCCTTTCAGCGGTGAGGAGAGGTCCAGCTGCTCCACAGCCACACCACCAGTGGTGTTGCCAAGTGTGTATATGTCTGTGTGTGTGGGGGGGGCGTGTACGTGTGTGTACACATATGCGTGCATGTGTATGTGTGTGGGGGTTTATTATACGTTGTTATAGCACATATAGTAAATATTCTGGTATTATATACAATACATACAGCATATACACATATACCCTATATATTACTTTATATGTGTGTGTCTATATATGTGTATTTATTTTAGATGTGATCATATCCTGGTTATGTTTTTAAAAAAGACTCCATCTTTCAGAGATACACTGTGAAATACCTGCTTCAAATTAATACAGGGATGGGCAAGTGCATGGATGTCCCCCATGGTGTCATAGTTGTTGAAGCTAGATGATGGTATATTGAAGTTTATGATACTAGTCTGCCTACTTTAGTGTATGTCTGAAATACTCCATAATAACATATAAACACATATAAACTAACATATCAGGTGTTATGTATCTAATACCTAATACTACAAACTATTGTGTAATGTATATTACACGTGTGTGTATATAATATACATTATATAGTGGTATTGTATATATATTATATAGACTATATATATATATGTATTTATGTGTATATATATATATATATATATATATATATGTATAAATCATTATATATACACATATATATATAAGCACGCTGACCTGCCTTCCGCTCTGAAGTCATCCATCACCACCCGGGAAATGGCCTCCTCTGCTTTCCATGGATCTCTGTGAATGCCCTTCTGATTAGGGTCACAGCTGTGTATTGGAACGATTTGGGCTTGGAGATGGGCATTGCTTGTTTCTGGCATAGGAGCAGAGTGAGATCAGAGCACATCTACATGACTGGTGCTGGAGTCAAGTGCCTCACTCCAGGAACAATTAGGGCCTGGTTAGAGAAGACTCACCCCATGTCCCTGGTTTCCTTTTACTGCTGGGCTGGCCCTTGATTGCAGTCAATGCTTCCCAGATGTTCCTGCTTGCAAGAGTACCTCTCCCTGCTCAGCATCATGCCCCACCCCTGCTCAGAGGAAAGGATGGCTCTCAGTGCAGAGCTGTTCTCCCACCTGGCAAGCGGGAGCGTGTCCTGAGGGGACCCAACTGCATGTGAAGGTAAATCAGGGATTTTATCCTCAGATCCATACAGGAAGTACTGGTGTGGAGTCCCATGGTTCCTGTGCCCCAAGGAGAGACAGACAATCAAGGAGGAAAATGCTGTGAGCTACTGGGTCCCTCGTGGGCAGGAGGAGACATGAGTGTCTGGGACTGAGAGGGGCAGTGATTCCCCAGATGATGCTCTATTAGCACTTTAGTAGCAGAGGCAGGAAGAGCCCTACAGCCATAAGCAGCAGGTGAGTAACGGGGCTTCTGCCTCAGGAAGGACATCGCCTTTGCTTACAAAGTAAGTTAAACTCTAGACACAGTTGTAAATATAGGACACAAACTGCATCTTCTAACAGATTTTACTACTTAAAAATTTCTATTTTATGACATCTGTGAAGCGCCTGCTATATTCCCAGCATCATGTGTGACACCACGTGTGTGTGTGTCTGTAATATGTGTAGCATAGTATGGTCTGTGTAAAACAGTGATGCTACCTTTGGATTCCGCCCTCGGTTTACCTAAGAAAGTTAACTTCTCTTTGCCTCAAGTTTCTTCATGTGTGAAGTAGGAAAAGTAATGGCACCAACTGGTATGAGTTTTCATTTTTAATGTATAAATTTTGTTTATTTATTTATTTACTTATTTTTGGCTGCGTGGGGTCTTCATTGCTGCATGCGGGCTTTCTCTAGTTGCAACAAAGGGGGGCTACTCTTCCTTGTGGTATGCGGGCTTCTCATTGCAGTGGCTTCTCCTGTTGTGGAGCATGGGCTCTAGGTGCATGGGCTTCAGTAGTCGCAGCATGTGGGCTCAGTAACTGTGTCTCGGGGACTCTAGAGCGCAGACTCAGTAGTTGTGGCGCACGGGCTTAGTTGCTCCGCCACATGTGGGATCTTCCCGGACCAGGGATCGAACCCACGTCCCCTTCATTGGCAGGTGGACTCTTAACCACTGTGCCACCAGGGAAGTCCCTGAGTTGTTTTAATGATTAAAAAAAATAATAATGCATTTGAAGCCAAATACCTAGTGAATTATAATTATCATCATTGACCTATTTTTCATTATATTGTTATTTTGGAACAGTGGTTCTCATCTGGGAGCAATTTGCTCTTCAGGGGACATTTGGCAATCACTGGAGATGTTTTTCATAATTGGTGAAGGTGCTTCTGGCATCTCTTGGGCGGGGACAGGAAAGCTGCCATGTCCTACTATGCAGGGGAAACTCCTCCCCCCACCCCTCCCCCCAAGAGCCAGTTATTCAGCTCAGAATGTTAGTAGTACCGAGGGCAAGAAACCTGCTCCAGAGAGAGAAAGGAGTGATGAGAAAAACACAAAGCTGAGAAACCTGCAGTCTTGGAGAGTTTGGTTTCTAGAATATTCTTTCATCTCTCCCATAAGTAGAAGTGTATCCTCTTTTCTTGATCTCTGAGATCTGGAGTTCTGATTTTCTACTTATCCATCAGTGAAGTTCACGAAGCTCGACTGTTAGGGAAGCGTCTGTCTTTCCTCATGGTCCAACAGAGAACACGGGCATCAAGGGACAGGAAGGGATACAAAATAGTTTCTGGAAACCTCTCCACCATGTCAGTAAATGCCTCCTCCCTGGGCCCATCCTAATAACTAGAACCACTTAATCTTCCCAATTTATGCCTCTGAGCTGTGAGCAGCACAGAGTAGGTTTGGAACCTATATTTCTCAGGCAATACACTAAAGTTGTACACAGAGAAGCATGAGAAAAACACATAGCTCTCCATTTAAAAAATAGCCTGTGAAATCCATAGATACATCATAAGTGTCATCTTCACAACTGTAGTTGATTTTGACACTCAAGGTTAATGGTTGGGAATATCTCAGATGACAGAATTGGCCATTGGTCTTCTGGGCTATTGCCACAGGCAAAGCCTATTGTTGAAGTATTTCTATATCCCCAGTGGTCTAGTTCCAAGAATAGCTAGATGTTTTAAGCAGCAACATCCATAAAACTGTGCTGGAAAGAATTACTCCTGGTAATACCGTAGCAAATAGCGAGTTGCTTCAGAAATGGAAGCTCACACACCATCACTACCCACTGGCACCCGAGGAGTTCTCATTTGGAGCAGAAGCAGGGCATGGGTCACAGCAGAAACCCTGGCGCCTGGGCTGCTTGCTTAAGGCAGAATGTTACATCATGTTAAAACACGACTCCACCAGTCTGTAAAACTGGCACCTCAGCACCAGCTGCCATGACATCACAGACGGAGGGGAGCAAAGCAGGGCACCAGAAGCCTTGCTGAAGTTCCAGGCCCACTCGAGGTGACGTTTGCAACTTGCAACTTAGCCCTGTTTGTCCCTCCGTGTTCCACATGTCCATCATCACCTAAGCATCAGCCACCAGCACACAGCAGGAGGTGCCCCATCCATGGAGTCTTCTTCTCCAGGGCTTGTCCCGTGTGGTCCTCTCTACTCCTGGCACCCTGCCCAGGCTGGAATTCACCTCTGGAGCTCCCTTACAAGGGGTGGTAAAGCAGCTGTTTCAATGTTGAGAGCTGCACCCCATCTGTAAGGCTGCTAGCAGGAATGTTTAAACGCGGGAGGCATGGTGGCCTTGAATAGTATGAATCTTTGGTTCAAGCCAGGACTTCAGAAAGATAAAAATGCAATGGCCCTTCTTGGCAGCTTTGGAAATTAGCTTCCAGAGAATTTGAGAACTCTCTCATTTCTTCTTTTCTATTGTACAGTATCTCAAGAAGGATTCATATGCTAAACACATTTAATTATAACAAGAGAAATGTAGGTGGAAAAAACATGCAGTTTTGTTTGTTGTTGCATATTCATGTACATATCTATAGCATTTGACTATAAATGACGCCTTATTGGCTCACAGAGATTTCTCATTCTGTGGAGGGCAATCTGCCTTCCTGCAGTTTGAATCAGCATAAGCTTTCTGCCTAAGGATATCTTCATGGGTCTTTAACATTGGATTTACTCCACCCCCGTGTCTCTTCTCGATTGTGGGGGACGACAGACCCAGGCCAGGAAGTGTACAGTTGACAGCAGCCGCCATGCATGTTCCTCGCTTGCAAGCTGGCTTAAAAATACATATGAAGATGCAAGAGGGAAGAGATATGGGGACATGTGTATATGTATAACTGATTCACTTTGTTATAAAGCAGAAACTGACACACCACTGTAAAGCAATTATACTCTAATAAAGATGTTAAAAAACAAACAAACAAACAGTAAATGCAAGGATTTATTTCTGAACTCTCAGTTCCTTTCCATTGATCCGTATGTCTAGCCTTATGCTGGTACTCCACTACATTAATTACCATAGCATTTAATAAGTTTTAAAATTGGGAAGTATAAGTCTTCCAACTTTGTTCTTTTCTGAGATTGTTTTGGCTATTCAGTATACTTTGCATTTACATATGAATTTTAGGATGAGCTCTTAAAATTTGGCAAAAATGCCAGCTGAGATTTTGATAAGAATTTTCTTGAATTTCTAGATCAATTCAGCAGGTGGGAAAGGGTAGGGGATAGTCAGGAAGAGAGTATTACCATCCTCTCAATATTAAGTATTCTGATCCATGATCATGGGATATCTTTCCATTTATTTAGGTCTTAACTGATTTCTTTCAACAATTTTTATAGTGTTTGAAGTACGAGTTTTGTACATTTTTGCAAAATTTATTCCTAGTGATTTATTCTTTTGATACTATTGTAGATGGAACTGTTTTCTTAATATTATTTTGGATTGTTTACTGTCATTACTTTTAAATGTATTGATATTTGGCTTTATAATCCAGTATATGATCATTTTTGTAAATACTCCCTATGTGAAAAAACATGCGTTCTGATATTACTGGATACAGTGTTGTCTATATGTCCATTAAATCAAGTTTGTTAAAAAAAAAAAAAATACATATGAAATTCAACAGTCACCAGTTGATCTCAGTTGATTTCTTTGCTCGGGTTGTCATGGTTTGCAACACTAAATAACAACCCTGTCTCACTAAACAGAACGTAGGTTCTAGCATCACCCCAAAGGCAGCCTAACCGTTACCTGAGTCCCTGAGTTGTGATGACCGCGTCACCCCTATCTCAGCATATTTATGGGAAAAGGATGATTAGTGACAACATTCATCCTAAGAAACACAGTTATGGATTCGGAGATCTTAACCACATACTATTGATCATGACGGACAGAATCGTTGCAGCCCCAGAACACAGGGATTTTTTTGATAATTTCCATTAGCACTGCAGATAAAATGCTCGGCACATATATTGCCACTACTAGGCCGTCATGGTCAAGTGTTCCTACTCCTACTCCTTGGATGCAAGTGCTCTCAGTTGACCCAGAGACCAGCTGCCACATTCGCTCAGTACACACACTGCTCCCTAAGCTCCAGGACTCTCTTCTCCTGCTTTTTCCATAAAGGTGCCTGGAGACTTGTACTGGTGGTCCCTGGAGTGGTGAAGCTGACATCATGTCCCTGCACAGGTGTGAGTTAAGGGGTGGATGGTTTCAATCATCTGTCCTGTGGGGATGACTCAGATTTGTGACTTCTCTCTGGAGCCTTCATTTCCTCTTTTTCCACCTGGACGTCTCAGCCCCTGGCAATGAGGAACACTGGGGACAGATCTTGGCTCTCCATCCTCCTTCACCTTCTGTCTTGTCTCTCACTCTGCTAACCTCCTCCCCAGCACTGCAGAGACCTGGTCCTCATCATGTTGCACATCCAGCAGCGATTTTGGAGGCCTCTGCCCTGACCACATAGTCCGGAGGTCAAGACCACCAACTCCCGCCTCCTTCTGCCATTCAGTGTCTGCTTCTACTGTCCCACGATGGGATGCTATTTGCTGAACTACCTTCATTCTCCACCCAGGTGACTTTTCTCTCTTCTCCTCCAGTTGAGAAACGCCTTGCCACTCGGAGCCCTTTCTGCCTCCCTGTAAATCTGTTCTCTTTTCCTCTCCACACAGACTAGATGCTCAGGCCCACAGGTAAGGGATGATTCTCTCTGAACCCAGCCATAGGGATCCTTTTAATCCCTGTACCCTGCCTGTCACTCTGTTGCTCTGAAGGCTCCAGAGGTCTCTCTTTGCTTGCTGTGGCCCCCCAAGCCTAAAGAGAGGACGACCCACACTCCAGGAACAGCACACAGGTCTCTGCTTCTGCATCAAGCTAGGCTCCTCCTCACAGCAGGGCCTTTTCACCCCCCCCCCCGCCCCCCGCCCCTGTCTGGAAGGCTCTGCCCTGTACCCTTGCTTGTCTGGCTGGTTCCAGCACATCAATTGCACCTAAGCTCCACTGGCTACTCCCTAGGAGATGGCACCTATAATCATTTCACATAAAAAATCTTCCGAGCCACCTGCAGTGCTGTTCAACATTTGTGGTATTGCTGTGTTTACGTACCCATTTCCATGCTAGTGAATGTGAGTTCACTGAGAGCAGACACCTCCCCCATCAGTCTTGTTCATAGTGCATCCTGGTGCCTGGTCCATGGTGCTCCTGATGAAAAAGCCTGAATAAATGCCAGACTTCTGGGTCTGTTGGTATAGCTGGGGGTCCCTGCTCAGCCAGGAGCTGAATGGGCACGCAGTGATGGGCACCTAGAGTCACGTGCCCTGGGAGTCGATGCAGAGTTCCTGGACTGTCTTGGTTTCTGTGACGGGGCATACAGTTTTTAGAGATAAATAAAAGCCATTCCATTGTTAACATTTCAGGTGTTATGTTGATTAGATTTGTACCATATAGAACAGTAATCCAGTTACCAGGTAGAGAAAAGACTAAGAATGTTTTCATGTTTCTCAAGATATCTAACTTGTGTGCTTGTGTGTGTAAGTTAATTCCTTTGTTTGTTCCTTCTGTTAACCAAGTATTTTGTCCATAAAACAAAATGTGCTTAGCCACAAAACTAGTCTCTTCCGTGGTATCAGAGGTGGCGGCTGTATGTTGGGGACAGGGGAGTCTGTCACCACTAGAGTTGGGTCTGTTGAGGTCTGAACATAAACAGAGAGGCAGAAAGAGAATGTGGAGCCCCACTTTTTCTAACTGCACAGAAATCATCCTATTCATGTAAAAGCATGAAAGCCACTCTTACTTCAATAATTCTTGTTGGCTTTATAGAGAAAAAATGCAAAATTAGTCAGCCATTATTATCAAAGCTAAGCTGACTTTTCTGATGATGGATGCATCTGCTTATCTAATAACTTGGAGGTTTCTCAGAGATCCTGGCACGGTTTTATCAGAATGAATCACGGACGACATGGTCAATTTATGTTGTTATCCTGTTTCCAACAGTTTTGAATACATTACTGGACGCTTCAGGGGGAGGCTGGGCATCTTGGTTTCAGAGCTCAGGATGCTATCACTCTGTAGGGAATGCTCCCGTGTCTCAGCTGGGCAGTGATTTAAACCCAGATCGGGCTAGTTAACGGGCCTTGAGATTTTACCATATTTAGAGCATCTATAGATGCTATTCTGATTCCTGGGTTGCTTAAGCAATCCATTAATTCTGTTTCTGAGGCATTTGGGTTAATATATGATTGTGCCATAAATAGCTACAGCAGTGATATATTTTATACTCTAAGCAACCCAGGAAGGGGGAGCACCTTCTTTTTTACCCTCTCCGATCTCTCAAACTACAGTTTTTTTAAAGTTGAAGGGAGAATTCTTGGCCCTACCTGGCGGATTTATCTCCCCACTGGCTGACAATTTCATAGCTGTCCATCATTTTTAAGAAGTTCAAGGAAATCGGGTGTCCTCTCCTTCAGAGAGTGTGTATGTTGGCTGACAGATCTGGAATTTAGTGATGATGTATAATTGTTCATTCACAGCCCACATTCTGTAATATATTCAAATCATGTGTTCATTTTTAAGTCCTGTTTCTGGAGCTTGTGAGACTTTCCTACGTAAGGATACAACCAGTAAGTTTCTTCTTAGTTCGTCTCAACTTGCTCTGCAATTTCTTATCAGTTACAATCAGTGTCATTTCCAAACCTTGAGATTCTAAATAGGCACCATAGCTTCCAAGATATTTTTAGGATAATTTGGGATTTTACATGTATAAATAAAATATCCTTCCTTTATGCATTTCTCCAACTGAACGGAATAATTTCTTCTTTTATTTTATTTTATCTTTTAAAAAAATGTTTAACATCTTTATTGGAGTATAATTGCTTTACAAAGGTGTGTTGGTTTCTGCTTTATAACAAAGTGAATCAGTTATACATATACATATGTCCCCATATCCCTTCCCTCTTGTGTCTCCCTCCCTCCCACCTTCCCTATCCCACCCCTCTAGGTGGACACAAAACACCGAGCTGATCTCCCTGTGGTATGTGGCTGCTTCCCACTAGCTATCTATTTTACATTTGGCAGTATATATATGTCCATGCCACTCTCTCACTTCGTCCCAGCTTACCCTTCCCCCTCCCATATCCTCAAATCCATTCTCTAGTAGGTCTGTGTCTTTCTGCCCATCTTGCCCCTAGGTTCTTCATGACCAATTTTTTTTTTTTTTTTTTAGATTCCATATATATTTCTTAGCATACAGCATTTGTTTTTCTCTTTCTGACTTACTTCACTCTGTATGACAGACTCTAGGTCCATCCACCTCGCTACAATTAACTCAATTGCCTTTCTTTTTATGGCTGAGGAATATTCCATTGTATATATGTGCCACATCTTCTTTATCCATTCATCTGTTGATGGACACTTAAGTTGCTTCTGTGTCCTGGCTATTGTAAATAGAGCTGCAATGAACATTTTGGTACATGAATCTGTTTGAATTATGGCTTTCTCAGGGTATATGCCCAGTAGTGGGGTTGCTGGGTCGTATGGTAGTTCTATTTTCAGTTTTTTAAGGAACCTCCATACTGTTCTCCATAGTGGCTGTATCAATTTACATTCCCACCAACAGTGCAAGAGGGTTCTCTTTTCTCCACACCCTCTCCAGCATTTATTGTTTGTAGATTTTCTGATGATGGCCATTCTGACCGGTGTGAGATGATATCTCATTGTAGTTTTGATTTGCATTTCTCTAATGATTAATAATGTTGAACATTCTTTCATGTGTTTGTTGGCAATCTCTATATCTTCTTTGGAGAAATGTCTATTAGGTCTTCTGCCCATTTTTGAAATGGGTTGTGTTTTTTTTTGTTATTGAGCTGCATGAGCTACTTGTAAATTTTGGAGATTAGTCCTTTGTCAGTTGCTTCATTTGCAAATATTTTCTCCCATTCTGAGGGTTGTCTTTTCGTCTTGTTTATGGTTTCCTTTGCTGTGCAAAAGCTTTTAAGTTTCATTAGGTCCCATTTGTTTATTTTTCTTTTTATTTCCATTTCTCTAGAAGGTGGGTCAAAAAGGATCTTGCTGTGATTTATGTCATAGAGTGTTCTGCCTATGTTTTTCTCTAAGAGTTTGATAGTGTCTGGCCTTAAATTTAGGTCTTTAATCCATTCTGAGTTTACTTTTATGTATGGTGTTAGGGAGTGTTCTAATTTCATTCTTTTACATGTAGCTGTCCAGTTTTCCGAGCACCACTTATTGAAGAGGCTGTCTTTTCTCCACTGTATATTCTTGCCTCATTTATCAAAGATAAGGTGACCATATGTGCGTGGGCTTATCTCTGGGCTTTCTATCCTGTTCCATGATCCATATTTCTGTTTTTGTGCCAGTACCATACTGTCTTGATGACTGTAGCTTTGTAGTATAGTCTGAAGTCAGGAGGCCTGATTCCTCCAGCTCCATTTTTCTTTCTCAAGATTGCTTTGGCTATTCGGGGTCTTCTGTGTTTCCATACAAATTGTGAAATTTTTTGTTCTAGTTCTGTGAAAAATGCCAGTGGTAGTTTGATAGGGATTGCATTGAATCTGTAGATTGTTTTGGGTAGTATAATCATTTTCACAATGTTGATTCTTCCAATCCAAGAACAGGGTATATCTCTCCATCTATTTGTATCATCTTTAATTTCTTTCATCAGTGTCTTATAATTTTCTGCATACAGGTCTTTTGTCTCCTTAGGTAGGTTTACTCCTAGATATTTTATTTTTTTGTTGCAATGGTAAATGGGAGTGTTTTCTTAATTTCACTTTCAGATTTTTCATCATTAGTGTATACGAATGCAAGAGATCTCTGCACATTAATTTTGTATCCTGCTACTTTACCAAATTCATTGATTAGCTCTAGTAGTTTTCTGGACTCACCTTTAGGATTCTCTATGTATAGTATCATGTCATCTGCAAACAGTGACAGCTTTACTTCTTCTTTTCTGATTTGGATTCCTTTTATTTCTTTCTCTTCTCTGATTGCTGTGGCTAAAACTTCCAAAACTATTTTGAATAATAGTGGTGAGAATGGACAACTTTGTCTTGTTCCTGATCTTAGTGGAAATGGTTTCAGTTTTTCACCGTTGAGAAGGATGTTGGCAGTGGGTTTGTCATATATAGCCTTTATTATGTTGAGGAAAGTTCCCTGTATGCCTGCTTTCTGGAGGGATTTTATCATAAATCGGTGTTGAATTTTGTCAAAAGCTTTTCCTGCATCTATTGAGACGATCATATCGTTCTTCTCCTTCAGTTTGTTAATATGGTGTATCACATTGATTGATTTGCCTATATTGAAGAATACTTGCATCCCTGGGAAAAATTCCACTTGACCATGTTGTATGATCCTTTTAATGTGCTGTTGGCTTCTGTTTGCTAGTATTTTGTTGAGGATTTTTGCATCTATATTCATCAGTGATATTGGCCTGTAGTTTTCTTTCTTTGTGACATCTTTGTCTGGTTTTGGTATCAGGGTGATGGTGGCCTCATAGAATGAGTTTGGGAGTGTTCCTCCCTCTGCAATATTTTGGAAGAGTTTGAGAGGATAGGTGTTAGCTCTTCTCTAAATGTTTGATAGAATTCACCTGTGAAGCCATCTGGTCCTGGACTTTTGTTTGTTGGAAGATTTTTAATCAAAGTTTCAATTTCAGTGCTTGTGATTGGTGTGTTCACATTTTCTAGTTCTTCCTGGTTTAGCCTCGGAAGGTTGTGCATTTCTAAGAATCTGTCCATTTCTTCCAGGTTGTCCATTTTATTGGCAGAGAGTTGCTTGTAGTAATCGCTCATGATCGTTTGTATTTCTGCAGTGTCAGTTTTTACTTCTCCTTTCTCATTTCTAATTCTATTGATTTGAGTCTTCTCCCTTTTCTTCTTGATAAGTCTGGCTAATGGTTTATGAATTTTGTTTATCTTCTCAAAGAACCAGCTTTTAGTTTTATTGATCTCTGCTATTGTTTCCTTCATTGTTTTTCCCATTTATTTCTGATCTGATCGTTATGATTTCTTTCCTTCTGCTAACTTTGGGGTTTTTTATTCTTCTTTCTCTAATTGCTTTAGGTGTAAGGTTAGGTTGTTTATTTGAGATGTTTCTTGATTCTTGAGGTAGGATTGTATTCCTATAAACTTCCCTCTTAGAACTGCTTTTGCTGCATCTCTTAGGTTTTGGGTCGTTGTGGGTTCATTGTCATTTGTTTCTAGGTATTTTTTGATTTCCTCTTTGATTTCCTCAGTGATCTCTTGGTTATTAAGTAGTGTGTTGTTTAGCCTCCATGTGTTTGTAATTTTTACAGATTTATTCCTGTAATTGATATCTAGTCTCATAGTGTTGTGGTTGGAAAAGATACTTGATACAATTTCAATTTTCTTAAATTTACCAAGGCTTGATTTGAGACCCAAGATATGATCTATCCTGGAGAATGTTCCATGAGCACTTGAGAAGAATGTGTATTCTGTTGTTTTGTGGTGGAATGTCCTATAAATATCAATCAAGTCCATCTTGTTTAATGTATCATTTAAAGCTTGTGTTTCCTTGTTGATTTTCATTTTGGATGATCTGTCCATTGGTGAAAGCGGGGTGTTAAAGTCCCCTACTATGATTGTTTTACTGTTGATTTCTCCTTTTATGGCTGTTAGTATTTGCCTTATGTATTGAGGTGATCCTATGTTGGGTGCATAAATATTTACAATTGTTACATCTTCTTCTTTGATTGATCCCTTGATCATTATGTAGTGCCCTTCTTTGTCTCTTGTAATAGTCTTTGTTTTAAACTCTATTTTGTCTGATATGAGAATTGTTACTGCAGCTTTCTTTTGATTTCCATGTGTGTGGAATATCTATTTCCATCCCCTCACTTTCAGTCTGTATGTGTCCCTAGGTCTGAAGTGGGTCTCTTGTAGATAGCATATATACGGGTCTTCTTTTTGTATCCATTCAGCCAGTCTGTGTCTTTTGGTGGGAGCATTTAGTCCATTTACATTTCAGGTAATTATCTATATGTATGTTCCTATTCCCATTTTCTTAAATGTTTTGGGTTTGTTACTGTAGGTGTTTTCCTTCTCTTGTGTTTCTTGCCTAGAGAAGTTCCTTTAGCATTTGTTGTAAAGCTGGTTTGGTGGTGCTGAACTCTCTCAGCTTTTGCTTCTCTGTAAAGGTTTTAATTTCTCCACCAAATCTGAATGAGATCCTTGCTGGGTAGAGTAATCTTGGTTGTAGGTTTTTCTCCTTCATCACTTTAAATATGTCCTGCCGCTCCCTTCTGGCTTGCAGAGTTTCTGCTGAAAGATCAGCTGTTAACCTTATGGGGATTCTCTTGTGTGTTATTTGTTGTTTTTCCCTTGCTGCTTTTAATATGTTTTCTTTGTATTTAATTTTTGACAGTTTGATTAATATGTGTCTTGGCATGTTTCTCCTTGAATTTATCCTGTATGGGACTCTCTGTGCTTCCAGGGCTTGATTAACTATTTCCTTTCCCATATTAGGGAAGTTTTCAACTATAATCTCTTCAAATATTTTCTCAGTCCCTTTCTTTTTCTCTTCTTCTTCTGGGACCCCTATAATTCAAATGTTGGTGCTTTTAATGTTGTCCCAGAGGACTCTGAGACTGTCCTCAATTCTTTTCATCCTTTTTTCTTTATTCTCCTCTGCAGTAGTTATTCCCACTATTTTATCTTCCAAGTCACTTATCCGTTCTTCTTCCTCAGTTATTCTGCTATTGATCCCTTCTAGAGAATTTTTAATTTCATTTATTGTGTTGTTCATCACTGTTTGTTTGCTCTTTAGTTCTTCTAGGTCCTTGTTAAACATTTTTTGTATTTTCTCTATTCTATTTCCAAGATTTTGGATCATCTTTACCATCATTACTCTGAATTCTTTTTCAGGTAGACTGCCTATTTCCTTTTCATTTGTTTGGTCTGGTGGGTTTTTACCTTGCTCCTTCATCTGCTGTGTGTTCCTCTGTCTTCTCATTTTGCTTAACTTACTGTGTTTGGGGTCTCCTTTTCACAGGCTGCAGGTTCGTAGTTCCCATTGTTTTCGGTGCCTGTCCCCAGTGGCTATGGTTGGTTCAGTGGGTTGTGTAGGCTTTCTGGTCGAGGGGACTAGTGCCTGTGTTCTGGTGGATGAGGCTGGATCTTGTCTTTCTGGTGGGCAGGTCCATGTCTGGTGGTGTGCTTTGGGGTGTCTGTGGCCTTATTACGATTTTAGGCAGCCTCTGTGCTAATGGGTGGGGTTGTGTTCCTGTCCTGCTAGTTGTTTGGCATAGGCTGTGCAGCACTGTAGCTTGCTGGTCTTTGAGTGGAGCCTGGTCTTGGCGTTGAGATGGAGATCTCTGGGAGATTTTTGCCATTTGATATTACGTGGAGCTGGGAGGTCTCTTGTGGACCAGTGTCCTGAAATTGGCTCTCCCACCTCAGAGGCAGAGCCCTGATGCCTGGCTGGAGCACCAAGAGCCTGTCAGTCACAAGGCTCAGAATAAAAGAGAGAAAAAAAAGAAAGAAAGAAGAAGATAAAATAAAATAACATAAAGTAAAATAAAATAAGATAAAGTTATTAAAATAAATAATAGAAAATAATTATTAAGAAAAAAATTCTTTATTTTGTAGTAAAAAATGTTTTAAAGTAAAAACAAACAAACAAACAAACAAACAAATGGAAGACAGAACCCTAGGACAAATGGTAAAAGCAGAGCTATACAGACAAAATCACACACCGAAGCATACACATACACACTCACAAAAAGAGAAAAGGGAAAAAATATATATCTTTGCTCCCAAAGTCCACCTCCTCAATTTGGGATGATTCATTGTCTATTCAGATATTCCACAGATGCAGCGTACATAAAGTTGATTGTGGAGATTCAATCTGCTGCTCCTGAGGCTGCTGGGAGATATTTCCATTTCTCTTCTTTGTTCACACAGCTCCTGGGGTTCAGCTTTGGAGTGGCCTCGCCTCTGCGTGTAGGTCACCTGAGGGCGTCTGTTCCCCACCCTGACAGGACGGGGTTAAAGTATCAACTGATTAGGGGGCTCTGGCTCATTCAGGCCGGGGGGAGGGAGGGGTACAGAGGAGGCGGGGCGAACCTGTAGCGACAGAGGCCGGCGAGACATTGCACCAGCCTGAGGCACGCCGTGTGTTCTCCCGGGGAAGTTGTCCCTGGATCACGGGACCCTGGCAGTGGCGGGCTGCACAGGCTCCCGGGAGGGGCAGTGTGGAGAGTGACCTGTGCTCGCACACAGGCTTCTTGGTGGCGGCAGCAGCAGCCTTAGCGTCTCATGCCCGTCTCTGGGATCCGCGCTGAAAGCCGTGGCTCGCGCCCGTCTCTGGAGCTCCTTTAAGCAGCGCTCTGAATCCCCTCTCCTTGCGCACCAGGAAACAAAGAGGGAAGAGAAAGTCTCTTGCCTGTTCGTCAGTTCCAGACTTTTTCCCAGACTCCCTCACAGCTAGCTGTGGCGCACCAGCCCCTTCAGGCTGTGTTCATGCCACCAACCCCAGTCCTCTCCCTGGGATCTGACCTCCGAAGCCCGAGCCTCAGCTCCCAGCCCCCGCCCGCCCCGGCAGGTGAGCAGACAAGCCTCTTGGGCTGGTGAGTGCTGGTCGGCACCGATCCTCTGTGCGGGAATCTCTCTGCTTTGCCCTCCGCACCCCTGTGGCTGCGCTCTCCTCCATGGCTCCGAAGCTCCCCCCTCTGCCCCCCGCAGTCTCTGCCCATGAAGCGGCTTCCTAGTGTGTGGAAACCTTTCCTCCTTCACAGGTCCCTCCCACTGGTGCAGATCCCATCCCTATTCTTTTGTCTCTGTTTTTTCCTTTTTCTTTTGCCCTACCCAGGTACGTGGGGAGTTTCTTGCCTTTTGGGAGGTCTGAGGTCTTCTGCCAGCGTTCAGTAGATGTTCTGTAGGAGCAGTTACACGTGTAGATGTATTTCTGATGTATTTGTGGGGAGGAAGGTGATCTCCACGTCTTACTCTTCTGCCATCTTGAAGCTCCTCATCTTCTTTTAAAGGTGGGTTGCTAGCAGGAAAATCTAACATTTACAAATTTCCTACCACTGTCTTTCATCACCACCTCTACCCCAGAAACCACTAATCTGCTTTCTATCACTATAAATTAGTTTGTTTTCCCTAGAATTTTACGTAAGTGGAATAATATGTTGTGTATTCTTTTTTTGTCTTGCTTCTTTCACTCAGCTTGATTATTTTGAGACCCGTAAATGTCGTTGCATGTATCAATATTTCATTCCTTCTTTCTGCTGGGTAGTATCACATGATACAGCTGTACAACAGTTTATCCTAAATTGGTTGATGGACAATTGGGTTTTTTCCACTTCTTGTCTGTTACAAATAAAGAAGACATGAACATCTGTGTACAAGTGTTTGTATGGATGTATACTTTTTTTACATTGGGGTAAATGCCTATGGCTAGATCATAAAGTAGATGTAGGCTTAACTTTTTAAGAAAGACATTCTTTTTCAAAGTGGTCGTAGCATTTTATATTTCAATCAGCTGTACCTGGCAACCACATCTTGTTTCTGATCTTAATGGGGAAGCACTGATTTTTTTGCCTCAGGTATGTTATTACCTGTACTGTGGCTTTTTCACACACACCCATCTTTTGGTTGAGGATGCAGCCTTCTATACCTAGTTTGCTGAAAGGTTTTATGAATATCAGATGTTGAGTTTTGTGAAATGCCTTTTCTGCTTTTATTCAGATGTTCATGTGCATTCTCACTTTTGGTTTATTCATATGATAAATCACATTGATTGATTTTTTAAACATCCTTATTGGAGTATAATTGCTTCACAATGGTGTGTTAGTTTCTGCTTTATAACAAAGTGAATCAGCTGTACATATACATATATCCCCATATTTCTTCCCTCTTGCATCTCCCTCCCACCCTCCCTATCCCACCCCTCTAGGTGGTCACAAAGCACTGAGCTGAGCTCCCTGTGCTATGCGGCTGCTTCCCACTAGCTATCTATTTTACATTTGGTAGTGTATATATGTCCATGCCACTCTCTCACTTCGTCCCAGCTTACCCTTCACCCTCCCCGTGTCCTCAAGTCCATTCTCTACATCTGCATCTTTATTCCTGTCCTACCCCTAGGTTCTTCAGAACCTTTTAATCTCCACAGTCAGCTTGATGTACGCTGCATCTGTGGAATACCTGAATAGACAATGAATCACCCCAAATTGGGGAGGTGGACTTTGGGAGCAAGATATATTATTTTTTCCCCATTTCCTCTTTTTGTGAGTGTGTATGTGTATGCTTCTGTGTGAGATTTTGTCTGTACAGCTTTGCTTTCACCATTTGTCCTAGGGTTCTGTCCATCCGTTTTTGTTTTTTTTTTTTTTTTACTTAAAAATTTTTTTCTTAATAATTATTTTTTAATTTAATAACTTTATTTTATTTTATCTTACTTTATTTTATTTATTTTATCCTCCTTCTTTCTTTCTTTCTATTTTTTCTCCCTTTTATTCTGAGCCATGTGGATGAAAGGCTCTTGGTGCTCCAGCCAGGCATCAGGGTTGTGCCTCTGAGGTGGGAGAGCCAACTTCAGGACACTGGTCCACAAGAGACCTCCCAGCCCCACATAATACCAAATGGCGAAAATCTCCCAGAGATCTCCATCTCAACACCAAGACCCAGCTTCACTCAATGACCAGCAAGTTACAGTGCTGCACAGCCTATGCCAAACAACTAGCAGGACAGGAACACAGCCCCATCCATTAGCAGAGAGGCTGCCTAAAATCATAATAAGGCCACAGACACCCCAAAACACACCACCAGATGTGTACCTGCCCACCAGAAAGACAAGATCCAGCCTCATCCACCAGAACATAGGCACTAGTCCCCTCCACCAGGAAGCCTACACAACCCACTGAACCAACCTTAACCACTGGGGACAGATACCAAAAAGAACAGGAACTACGAACCTGCAGCCTGTGAAAAGGAGACACCAAACACAGTCAGATAAGCAAAATGAGAAGACAGAGAAACGCACAGCAGATGAAGGAGCAAGGTAAAAACACACTAGACCTAACAAATGAAGAGGAAATAGGCAGTCTACATGAAAAAGAATTCAGAATAATGATAGTAAAGATGATCCAAAATCTTGGAAATAGAATAGACAAAATGCAAGAAACATTTAACAAGGACGTAGAAGAACTAAAGAGGAACCAAGCAACAATGAACAACACAATAAATGAAATTAAAAATTCTCTAGAAGGGATCAATAGCAGAATAACAGAGGCAGAAGAACAGATAAGTGACCTGGAAGATAAAATAGTGGAAATAACTACTGCAGAGCAGAATAACAAAAAAATAATGAAAAGAACTGAGAACAGTCTCAGAGATCTCTGGGACAACATTAAACGCATCAACATTCGAATTATAGGGGTCCCAGAAGAACAGAAAAAGAAAGGGACTGAGAAAATATTTGAAGAGATTATAGTTGAAAACCTCCCTATTATGGGAAAGGAAATAGTTAATCAAGTCCTGGAAGCACAGAGAGTCCCATACAGGATAAATCCAAGAAGAAACATGCCAAGACACATATTAATCAAACTATCAAAAATTAAATATAAAGAAAACATATTAAAAGCAGCAAGGGAAAAACAACAAATAACACACAAGAGAATCCCCATAAGGTTAACAGCTGATCTTTCAGCAGAAACTCTGCAAGCCAGAAGGGAGCGGCAGGACATATTTAAAGTGATGAAGGAGAAAAACCTACAACCAAGATTACTCTACCAAGCAAGGATCTCATTCAGATTTGGTGGAGAAATTAAAACCTTTACAGAGAAGCAAAAGCTGAGAGAGTTCAGCACCACCAAACCAGCTTTACAACAAATGCTAAAGGAACTTCTCTAGGCAAGAAACACAAGAGAAGGAAAACACCTACAGTAACGAACCCAAAACATTTAAGAAAATGGGAATAGGAACATACATATAGATAATTACCTGAAATGTAAATGGACTAAATGCTCCCACCAAAAGACACAGACTGGCTGAATGGATACAAAAAGAAGACCCGTATATATGCTGTCTACAAGAGACCCACTTCAGACCTTGGGACACATACAGACTGAAAGTGAGGGGATGGAAAAAGATATTCCATGCAAATGGAAATCAAAAGAAAGCTGGAGTAACAATTCTCATATCAGACAAAATAAAGTTTAAAACAAAGACTATTACAAGATACAAAGAAGGACACTATATAATGATCAAGGGATTGATCCAAGAAAAAGTATAACAATTGTAGATATTTATGCACCCAACATAGGAGCACCTCAATACATAAGGCAAATACTAACAGCCATAAATGGGGAAATCGACAGTAACACAATCATAGTAGGGGACTTTAACACCCCACTTTCACCAATGGAGAGATCATCCAAAATGAAAATCAACAAGGAAACACAAGCTTTAAATGACACAGTAAACAAGATGGACTTAATTGATATTTATAGGACATTCCACCCCAAAACAACAGAATACACATTTTTCTCAAGTGCTCATGGAACATTCTCCAGGGTAGATCATATCCTGGTTCACAAATCAAGCCTTGGTAAATTTAAGAAAATTGAAATAGTGTCAAGTATCTTTTCCGACCACAAGGCTATGAGACTAGATATCAATTACAGGATAAGATCTGTAAAAAATACAAACACATGGAGGCTAAACAATACACTACTTAATAACCAAGTGATCACTGAAGAAATCAAAGAGGAAATCAAAAAATACCTAGAAACAAATGACAATGGAGACACGATGACCCAAAACCTATGGGATGCAGCAAAAGCAGTTCTAAGAGGGAAGTTTATAGCAATACAATCCTACCTTAAGAAACAGGAAATATCTCGAATAAACAACGTAACCTTGCACCTAAAGCAATTAGAGAAAGAAGAACAAAAAAACCCCAAAGTTAGCAGAAAGAAAGAAATCATAAAGATCAGATCAGAAATAAATGAAAAAGAAATGAAGGAAACAATAACAAAGATCAATAAAACTAAAAGCTTTTTCTTTGAGAAGATAAACAAAATTGATAAACCATTAGCCAGACTTATCATGAAAAAAAGGGAGAAGACTCAAATCAATAGAATTAGAAATGAAAAAGGAGAAGTAACAACTGACACTGCCGAAATACAAACAATCATGAGAGATTACTACAAGCAACTATATGCCAATAAAATGGAAAACCTGGAAGAAATGGACAAATTCTTAGAAATGCACAACCTTCTGAGACTGAACCAGTAAGAAATAGAAAATATGAACAGACCAATCACAAGCACTGAAATTGAAACTTTGATTAAAACTCTTCCAACAAACAAAAGCCCAGGACCAGATGGCTTCACAGGTGAATTCTATGAAACATTTAGAGAAGCGCTAACACCTATCCTTCTCAAACTCTTCCAAAATATTGCAGAGGGAGGAATACTCCCCAACTCATTCTATGAAATCTTCAAGTATAGCTATTCCTTTTTGCAGCTCCATTTGGTTTTGCTTTGTGTGTTTTGAAGGTCTTGTTGCCTGAATACAAGCTTCGGATTCTACATTTACTTAAATAATTGACCCCTTTATCATTATGAAATGGCCTTTTTTATAATCCCTGCTAATATTCTTTGCATGGAAATATATTCTGTCTAAAATTAATACAGAGTTTTAACTTTTTTGGATTAGTGTTAAAATGATATATCTCTTCTTATCCTTTTAATTTTAATCTATTTGTATCCTTATAAGCAAAGTATGTTTCTTGTAGTCAGTGTCTATTTAGGTCTAGCTTTTTGAAATTATGACAACCACTGCATTCCAATGAGGTTATTCAGGCCATTATGTCAACTGTGATTATTGATATAACTAAGTATATATCTATTATCTTACCATCTGTATTTCATTTGTTCCATCTGTTCTTTGTCCCCCCTTTCTTATTTTTCTGCCTACCCTTGGATTAACTCAGTATTTTTATGATTCCATTTTATCTTTGTTCTTGTCTTATTTTCTATAATTTTTGCTTAATTATTTTAGTGTACGGTTTATAATATAAAAGTTCATCCCAGTCTACTTTCAAGTGATGTTATACAACTTCTGATATAATATAAGAAACTTACAATAGCGTAGTTCCGTCTCATTGGATTTTTATGTTGTTTTTTGCCATACATTAAAATTTAATATTTCTATAAATTCCACACTGCATTGTTATATTTCTATGTTACTTGTTAAATTCTCTTTAAAAGGAGATTTAATAATCATAATAATCTCATATATTTACCTATGCAGTTACAATTCCTGGTTCTCTACATTCTCTTGTTATAGATCCAACTTCCATCTGGTCATTTTGCTTCCCTCTGAAAAACTTCCCTTAGTATTTCTGGTAGTGCCATTCTATTTGTGATCATTTCTTTCAGCTTTTTAAGTCTGAAAAAGTCTTTATTTCACTTTTACATTTTTTTTGTCTCGAAAAAAATCTCTTTTATTTTTATGCATGCATGTATACATACATGTACACATATAGTTGATTATTTTTTTTATTGGAGTATGACTGCTTTACAATGGTATGTTAGTTTCCACTTTATAACAAAGTGAATCAGCTATACATATACATATATCCCCATATCTCTTCCCTCTTGAGTCTCCCTCCTTCCTACCCTCCCTATACCACCCCTCTAGGTGGTCACAAGCACCGAGCTGATTTCCCTGTGCTATGCGGCTGCTTCCCACTAGCTATTGGTTTCATATTTGGTAGTGTATATATGTCCATGCCACTCTCTCACTTTGTCCCAGCTTACCTTTCCCCCTCCCTGTGTCCTCAAGTCCATTCTCTAGTACGTGTTCATCTTTATTCCTGTCCTGCCCCTAGGTTCTTCATGACCACTTTTTTTTTTTTTTAGACTCCATATATATGTGTTAGCATATGGTATTTGTTTTTCTCTTTCTGACTTACTTCATTCTGTATGAAAGACTCTGGTCCACCCACCTCATTATAAATAACTTAATTTCGTTTCTTTTTATGGCTGAGTATTATTCCATTGTATATATGTGCCACATCTTCTTTATCCATTCATCTGTCGATGGACACTTAGGTTGCTTCCATGTCCTGGCTACTGTAAATAGAGCTGCAATGAATATTGTGGTACATGACTCTTTTTGAATTATGGTTTTCTCAGGGTATATGCTGAATAGTGGGATTGCTGGGTCATATGGTAGTTCTATTTTTAGTTTTTTAAGGAACCTCCTTACTGTTCTCCATAGTGGCTGTATCAATTTACATTCCCACCAACAGTGCAAGAGGGTTCCCTTTTCTCCACACCCTCTCCAGCATTTATTGTTTGTAGATTTTTTCATGATGGCCATTCTGACTGGTGTGAGGTGATATCTCATTGTAGTTTTGATTTGCATTTCACCAATGATTAGTGATGTTGAGCATCCTTTCATGTGTTTGTTGGCAATCTGTATAGCTTCTTTGGAGAAATGTCTATTGAGGTTTTTGACCCATGTTTGGATTGGGTTATTTGTTGTTTTGATATTGAGCTGCATGAGCTGCTTGTAGATTTTGGAGATTAATCCTTCATCAGTTGCTTCATTTGCTAATACTTTCACCCATTCTGAGGGTTGTCTTTTCGTCCTGTTTATGGTTTTCTTTGCTGTGCAAAAGCTTTTAAGTTTCATTAGGTCCCATTTGTTTATTTTTCTTTTTATTTCCATTTCTCTAGGAGGGCCTAAAAGGATCTTGCTATGATGTATGTCATAGAGTATTCTGCCTATGTTTTCCTCTGAGAGTTTGACAGTGTCTGGCCTTACATTTAGATCTTTAATCTATTCTGAGTTTATTTTGTGTATGGTGTTAGGGAGTGTTCTAATTTCATTCTTTTACATGTAGCTGTCCGTGGTCCCCAGCACCACTTATTGAAGAGGATGTCTTTTCTCCACTGTATACTCTTGCCTCCTTTACCAAAAATAAGGTGACTGTAGGTGCATGGGTTTATCTCTGGGCTTCCTATCCAGTTCCATTGATCTATATTTCTGTTTTTTGCCAGTACTATACTGTCTTCATTACTGTAGCTTTGTAGTATAGTCTGAAGTCTGGGAGCCAGATTCCTCCAACTCCATTTTTCTTTCTCAAGATTGTTTTGGCTGTTTGGGGTCTTTCGTGTTTCCATACAAATTGTGAAAAATTTTTTCTAGTTCTGTGGAAAATGCCAGTGGTAATTTCATAGGGATTGCATTGAATCTGTAGATTGCTTTGGGTGGTATAATCATTTTCACAATGTTGATTCTTCCAGTCCAAGAACATGGTATATCTTTCCACCTGTTTGTATCATCTTTAATTTATTTCATCAGTGTCTTCTAGTTTTCTGCATACAGGTTTTTTGTCTCCTTAGGTAGGTTTATTCCTAGGTATTTTATTCTTTTTGTTGCAGTGGTAAATGGGATGTTTCCTTAATTTCACTTTCAGATTTTTCATCATTAGTGTATAGGAATGCAAGAGATTTCTGTGCATTAATTTTGTATCCTGCTACTTTACCAAATTCATTGATTAGTTCTAATAGTTTTCTGGTAGTATCTTTAGGATTCTCTATGTATAGTATCATGTCATCTGCAAACAGTGACAGCTTTACTTCTTCTTTTCCAATTTGGATTCCTTTTATTTCTTTTTCTTCTCTGATTGCTGTGGCTAACACTTCCAAAACAATGTTGAATAATAGTGCTGAGAGTGGGAAACCTTGTCTTGTTGCTGACCTTAGTGGAAATGGTTTCAGTTTTTCACCATTGAGGATGATGATGGCTGTGGGTTTTTCATATATGGCCTCTATTATATTGAGGTAAGCTCCCTCTATGCCTACTTTCTGGAGGGTTTTTATCATAAATGGGTGTTGAATTTTGTCAAAGCTTTTTCTGCACGTATTGAGATGATCATGTGGTTTTTATTCTTCAAATTGTTAATATGGTGTATCACATTGATTGATTTGCGTGTGTTGAAGAATCCTTGCATTCCTGGGATAAACTCCACTTCATCATGTTGTATGATCTGTTTAATGTGCTGTTGGATGTTTTTGCTAGTATTTCGTTGAGGAGTTTTGCATCTATATTCATCAGTGATATTGGACTGTAGTTTTCTTTCTTTGTGACATCTTTGTCTGGTTTTGGTATCAGGGTGATGGTGGCCTCGTAGAATGAGTTTGGGAGTGTTCCTCCCTCTGCAATACTTTGGAAGAGTTTGAGAAGGATAGGTGTTAGCTCTTCTCTAAATGTTTGATAGAATTCACCTGTGAAGCCATCTGGTCCTGGGCTTTTGTTTGTTGGAAGAGTTTTAATCACAGTTTCAATTTCAGTTTTTGTCATTGGTCTGTTTATATTTTCTATTCCTTCCTGGTTCAGTCTCAGAAGGTTGTGCATTTCTAAGAATTTGTCCATTTCTTCCAGGTTGTCCATTTTATTGGCATATTGTTGCTTGTAGTAATCTCTCTTGATCCTTTGTATTTCTGCAGTGTCACTTGTAACTTCTCCTGTTTCATTTCTAATTCTTTTGATTTGAGTCTTCTCCCTTTTTTCCTTGATGAGTCTGGGTAATGGTTTATCAATTTTATTTATCTTCTCAGAGAACCAGCTTTTAGTTTTATTGATCTTTGCTATTGTTTCCTTCATTTATTTTCATTTATTTCTGATCTGATCTTTATGATTTCTTTCCTTCTTCTAATTTTTGGGGATTTTTGTTCTTTTTTCTCTAATTGCTTTAGTTATAATTTTAGGTTGTTTATTTGAGATGTTTCTTGTTTCTTAAGGTAGGATTGTATTGCTATAAACTTCCCTCTTAGAACTGTTTTTGCTGCATCCCATATGTTTTGGGTCATTGTGTGTTCATTGTCATTTGTTTCTAGGTTTTTTTAAATTTCCTCTTTGATTTCTTCAGTGATCTCTTGGTTATTAAGTAATGTTGTTTAGCCTCCATGTGTTTGTATTTTTTACATATTTTTTTCTGTAATTGATATCTAGTCTCATAGTGTTGTGGTCAGAAAAGATACTTGATACAATTTCAATTTTATTAAATTTACCAAGGTTTGATTTGTGACCCAAGATATGATCTATCCTGGAGAATGTTCTGTGAGCACTTGAGAAGAAAGTGTATTCTGTTCTTTTTAAATGGAATGTCCTAAAAATATGAATTAAGTCCATCTTGTTTAATGTATCATTTAAAGCTTGTGTTTCCTTGTTTATTTTCATTTGGAATGATCTGTCCATTGGTGAAAGTGAGGCGTTGAATTCCCCTACTATGATTATGTTACTGTCAATTTCCCCTTTTATGGATGTTAGCATTTGCCTTATGTACTGAGGTGCTCCTATATTGGGTGCATAGATATTTACAACTGTTATATCTCCTTTTTGGATTGATCCATTGATCATTATGTAGTTTCCTTCTTTGTCTCTTGTAATAGACTTTATTTTAAAGTCTATTTTGTCTGATATGAGAATTGCTACTCTAGGTTTCTTTTGATTTCCATTTGCATTGAATATCTTTTTCTATCCCCTCACTTTCAGTCTGTATGTGTCCCTAGGTCTGAAGTGGGTCTCTTGTAGACAGCATTTATACAGGTCTTGTTGTTGTATCCATTCAACCAGTCTATGTCTTTTGGTTAGAGCATTTAATCCATTTATATTTAAGGTATTTATCGATATGTATGTTCCTATTACCATTTTCTTAATTTTTTGTGGTTTGTTATAGTAGGTCTTTTCCTTCTCTTGTGTCTCCTGCTTAAAGAAGTTCCTTTCCCCTTTGTTGTAAAGCTGGTTTGGTGATGTTGAATTCTCTTAATTTTTGCTCATCTGTAAAATTTTAATTTTTCCTTCTTATCTGAATGAGATACTTACTGGGTAGAGTAATCTTGGTTGTAGTTTTTTTCGCTTTCATTACTTTAAATATTTCCTGCCACCACCTTCTGGATTGCAGATTATCTGCTGAAAGATCAACTGTTAACCTTATGGGGATTCCCTTGTATGTTATTTGTTGTTTTTCCCTTGTTGCTTTTAATATATATTTTTTGTATTTAATTTTTGGTACTTTGATTAATATGTGTCTTGGCGTATTTCTCCTTGGATTTATGCTGTACGGGACTCTCTTTGCTTCCAGGACTTGATTCACTATTTCCTTTCCCATATTAGGGAAGTTTTCAACTATAATCTCTTCAAATATTTTCTCACTCCCTCTCTTTTTCTCTTCTTCTTCTGGGACCCCAATAATTTGAATGTTGGTTCATTTAAAGTTGTCCAAGAGGTCTTTGAGACTGTCCTCAATTCTTTTCATTCTTTTTTCTTTATTGTGCTCTGCAGTAGTTATTTCCACTATTTTATTTTCCAGGTCACTTATGCCTTCTTCTGACTCAGTTATTCTGCTATTGATGCCTTCTAGAGAATTTTTAACTTCATTTTTTGTGTTGTTCATCATTTTTTGTTTGCTCTTTAGTTATTCTAGGTCCTTGTGAAATGTTTCTTGTATTTTGTCCATTCTATTTCCAAGATTTTAGATCATCTTTATTATCATTATTCTGAATTCTTTTTCAAGTAGACTGACTATTTCCTCCTCATTTGTTTGGTCTGATGGGTTTTTACCTTGCTCCTTCATCTGCTGTGCATTTCTCTGTCTTCTCTTTTTGCTTAACTTACTGTGTTTGGGGTCTCCTTTTCACAGGCTGCAGGTTCGTAGTTCCCATTGTTTTCAGTGCCTGCCCCCAGTGGCTAAGGTTGGTTCAGTGGGTTTTGTAGGCTTCCTGGTGGAGGGGACTAATACCTGTCCTCTGGTCGATGAGGCTGGATCTTGTCTTTCTGATGCACAGGTCTGCATCTGGTGGTGTGCTTTGGGGTGTCTGTGACCTTATTATGGTTTTAGGCAGCCTCTTTGTTAATGGGTGGGGTCGTATTCCTGTGTTGCTAGTTTTTTGTCATAGGGTGTCCAGCACTGCAACTTTCTGGTCGTTGAGTAGAGCTGGGTCTTGGAGTTGAGATGTTGATCTCTGGGAGATTTTCACTTTTTGATATTACGTGGAGCTGTGAGGTCTCTGGTGGATGGACCAGTGTACTGAACTCAGCTCTCCCACCTCAGAGGCACAGGCCTGATATCTGGCTGCAGCACCAAGACCCTGTCATCCACACAGCTCAGAATAAAAGGGAGAAAAATAAAAGAAAGAAAGAAAGAAAGAAAGAAAGAAAGAAAGAAAGAAAGAAAGAAAGAAAGAAAGAAAGAAAAGACAGTTATTAAAATAAAAAATAATTATTAAAAATCAAAAAGTAATTAAAAAAAGAAGGAAAGAAAGAAAGAAGAGAGCCACCCAACCAAAAAAGAAATGAACCAATGGTAACAAGTGCTAAAAACTATACTAAAAAAAACCCCAAAAAACGGACAGACAGAACCCTAGGACAAATGGTAAAAGCAAAGCTATACAGACAACATCACACACAGAAGCATACACATACACACTCACAAAAAGAGAAAATGGAAAAAATATATATATCGTTGCTCCCAATTTCCACTGCCTCAGTTTGGGATGATTCGTTTTCTATTCAGGTATTCCACAGATGCAGGATACATCAAGTTCATTGTGGAGATTTAATCCACTGCTCCTGAGGCTGGTGGGAGAGATTTCCCTTCCTCTTCTTTGTTTGAACAGCTCCTGTGTTCAGCTTTGGAGTGGCCTCGCCTCTGCGTGTAGGTCACCTAAGGGCATCTGTTCTCTGCCCTGACAGGACGGGGTTAAAGTATCAGCTGATTAGGGGGCTCTGGCTCACTCAGGCTGTGGGGAGGGAGGGGTACGGTATGTGGGGCAAACCTCCAGCGACAGAGGCCAGAGTGACGTTGCACCAGCCTGAGGTGTGCCATGTGTTCTCCCAGGGAAGTTGTCCCTGGATCATGGGACCCTGGCAGTGGCGGGCTGCACAGGCTCCCAGGAGGGGAGGTTTCGATAGTGACCTGTGCTTGCACAAAGGCTTCTTGATGGATGCAACGGCAGCCTTAGTGTTTCATGCCCTTCTCTGGTGTCCACGCTGATAGCCACAGCTCGTGCACTTCATGGAATTCATATAGGCGTGCTCTGAATCCCCCCTCCTCGTGCACCCTGAAACAATGGTCTCTTGCCTCTTAGGCAGGTCCAGACATTTCCCCGGACTCCCTCCCAGCTAGCTGTGGCACACTAACCCCCTTCAGGCTGTGTTCATGGAGCCAACCACAGTCCTCTCCCTGGGGTCTGACCTCCGAAGCCCGAGCCTCAGCTGCCAGCCCCTGCCTGCCCCAGTGGGTGAGCAGACAAGCTTCTCGGGATGGTGAGTGCTGGTCAGCACCAATCCTCTGTGCGGGAATCTCTCCGCTTTGCCCTCCGCACCCCTGTGGCTGCACTCTCCTCCGTGGCTCCGAAGCTTCCCCCCTCTGCCACCTTCAGTCACCGCCTGCGAACAGGCTTCCTAGTGTGTGTAAACCTTTCCTCCTTCACAGCTCCCTCCAAGAGGTGCAGGTCCAGTCCCTATTATTTTGTCTCTGTTTTTTCTGTTTTCTTTTGCCCTACCCATGTACTTGGGGAGTTTCTTGCCTTTTGGGAGGTCTGAGGTCTTCTGCCAGCGTTCAGTAGGTGTTCTGTAGGGGTTGTTCCACATGTAGATGTATTTCTGATGTATTTGTGGGGAGGAAGGTGATCTCCACGTCTTACTCTTCTGCCATCTTGAAGCTCCTCCCCCCACTTTTACTTTTGAATGATCATTTCTCTGGGTATAAAATCATAGGCTGACCATTTTTTTGTTCAGTACCTTGGAGAAGTTGTACTCTGTCTTCTTTCCTGTGTTGTTTCTAATAAGAAATCTGCAGTTATCATAATTAAGATTTTATCTTTATCATTAGTTTTGAGTAGTTTGATTATAAGGTTTCTTGGTATGGTTTTCTTTATATATTTTGTGTCTCATGGTGTTTCTTGAATTTGTGGGTTTGTAGTTTTTACCAAATTAGGAAAAAATTTTATCATTATATCTTCTTTCTTCCTTCCTTCCTTCCTTTCTTTCTCTCTCTCTCTCTTTCTTTCTTTCTTTCTTTCTTTCTTTCTTTCTTTCTTTCTTTCTTTCTTTCTTTCTTTCTTTCTTTCTCCTTCCCTCCTCCTTCTTTGTTTTCTCCCCATTCCTTCCTTCCTTCCTTCTTTCCTTCCTTCCTCTTTCCATCTTCTTTCAAGAACTTTAATTACTTGTATATTATTCTGCTTACATTTGTCCTAGAGCTCACAGATAAATTCTTTTTAATTCTGTTTTCCCTGTTTCATTTACAAGTTACAGTGTTATGTTTTTAAGTTCATTTGTGTTTTCCTCTGTAATGTCTTATCTGTCATTTTTCTTATCCAGTGTATTTTAAAATCTACCACTTAATATTTTTCATCTCTAGAAAATTGATTTGGGTGTTTTTTAAATATTCCATGTCTTTACTTAGCACTTTGAACATGTGAGATACAGCTATAATAATTGTTTCAAGATATTATCTGCTTAAATATACCACCTGTGCTAGCACTGGGTCAATTTCAATTGATTGATTTTTCTCCTTATAGGGTATGTTTTCTCATTTTTTTGAAAGCTTGGTAAATTTTATATGATACAAGGTACTGTGATTATATCTTATGTATTGGGTAATTTTGTTTTCTTATAAATATCTTGAACTTGGCCCTGAGATGCCATTAATTTACATGTAAATATTTTGATACTCTCCTGTCTTGCTTAGAAGATTTGTTATGCAGGACTGGAAAAGTCGGTCTAAGATGGGTTAATGTAAGACTTGTCAGTCTAAGACAGTGGTTTTCAACAAGGGATGATTTTGTCTTCAAGGGACATTTGGCAACGTCTGTGTGGTCTATGGTATTGGCATCTAATCAGCTAACATCAGGGGTGCTCTTAAACATCCTACCATGCACAGGACAAAAATTCCATAACAAATAATTATTCAGACCAAAATACCAACAGTGTAAGACTGAAAAACCTTGGTCTGGGCCTTAGACAAAACTCAAACAAGACCCTTCTGTGTACTTTGCCCAGTAGCCCATAAATCGTGAGTTTTCCTGTCTGGCTGGTGGGAACAGGCACTGTTCTTAACCCCATGGGAGTTGCTGACACTGTTTCCCCCATGCTTTCCTGTGGTTCTTGCCCTGGCCTTGAATACTTTCCCCACACACATGTGTTTCCATTGGTACTCAGCCCACTTCTCCTCTGCAACCCTCTGCAGGTCTCTGGGGGTCTCTGTCTGTCAGCGCTAACTCCTCTCTGGTGCTCTCTGCAGGGAATTCTACCTGCCTGTGCCCACCTGAACTGCCAGCTTCTCAACCCAGACAGGCTGCAGGTCTCTGATTGCTTCCCCCACCCCTGGCCTGGGCCTGGAAACTCAAGGCAGGAAACTGGGGCAATTGTAGGGCTCACATATTTGGGTTTTCATCTCTCAGGGATCATTGCTTGATTGTCCAGCCTTGACAATGTGGGTTTCATATATTTTGTCTTTTTTTTTTTTTTTTGGTTGCTTCAGGTGAGAGAGTAAATACAGTCCCTTTCTTGACAGGAAGTAGAAGTTGCTCTCATATATTTATCTATTATAGCAATCTTATAAAGGAGGCATATATATGTGTATATATATGTATATATTCTATTCCTCATGAAACAATATTATTAGTTTGCTCATATATATGACTTATAAGGAAAATATTACTTTATTACTTTAGTGATCTACCAATTCGACACTACAGGAATTAGACAGAATTCAAAGAGTGATGTCAATATAGTATAATACTCTCAAAGTTTCACTTAAAATGCTTTCATTAGATTAATAAATATGTTTCCTTAAGATCTTAGTTGCTCATCTGGGTTGAATTTAAATTTTACTAAATAAAAGGCAATGAATGAGAAAATTTGATCTTTAAAATTCCAAAGCAAAATTACTAAGAAAAGATAAAGTTTGATTTTTAAAAAAATTAATGTAGTACATACCAGGAAGTGACTGAAAATAATAAATTTCCTTGGTATTAGGACACTTCTTGGGTCCTTGGGGCTCGTTGCCTTGTGCCAGCACTTTGGTTTTTAGTTGCTTAGAGAATGACTCATAAGGGATTAATTTTACATTTATGTTCATGGAACCATAAAGTGCCATTGACACCGACATAAGTTGGAGGAATCTGTCCCTCTGGTCTTGCCTATGACCCACCCCTAAATTGTCCTTGTGAAACATATTGCTTAGCAGTTGTCCTTTGATCCTTTTAATCTTTTAATTGTCTTTTTGATGTGTGTGTGTGTATGTGTGTGTGTTGGTCTCACCCTAGAAAACCTGCAGGGAAGGACCAAGATGTCAAACTCTTCCTGAAATTTCATGGGGACTTGGAGCCAGAGAGAAAAGCTTAGAGAGGAAACAGTGTGATGGCGGTCAATCACACAACCAGGTCCTCAGTGGAAACAGATTTTAAATCTTGCCTTGTTTACATCCTTTCCTCAAGACTAGTCACAGCTTCTTAATTGATTTACACAGAAAAGTCAGTCAAATACTAAAAGCCCCACAAATCATCACATCATTTTTTTTTCTTTACTTTGTGTTATGCTTTAAAGAGACTCAAGCAGGGGCATAATTTTTCCTTTCATGCAAATTCACATATGTTTACCTATATTTTATATCAAAGTCAGGTCTATATTATTACAAAAGCATTTACCCAACTGATAATTGTTTACATGTAATAGAAAACAGAAAAAGATATGATTTTAAGAATCTGAAAATTGGAAATGTGACGAGATATCACATTTACGATCCTTGCCTAAACCTTGCTTTCCTTGCTGCCCAGCTGTACCAGGCAAAGGCCGGACATCTCAGTCCCTCACTCCATGTTCCCTGTCTTCTCTGGAAGGTTAAAAGGCTCAGTTTCAGCGTTATCTGTGCTTTGGCACTTTCTGGTTGTTCACTGAGCTGAAGAAATTAGTATGACTCTAATAAAACCATAATGTTAATTAGTTCTAATTGTTGAACTGCTCCTGCCTTGATATATTACAAAGACTTGGACAAGATATACTGTAGGAGGTTGGAGAATTTGGTGCTTACTTGTGTGCATTAAAAAAACCCGAAAATCTGAGTGAATCTTCACGTGGAGATAGTAAGGAGAAAGCATTATCATCCAACCTGGTAAGATTTCAAATGTTTTGAAGCCAGCTTGCTTCAGATGCTTCCTTTACCTCATGGAAAGCCTTCCTTCTCCCTCACACGGTACCTAGATGGAGAGGTGAACACTGATGTTGCCACTTTTTTGGGGGGGGGTAGTAATATGGATGGTTTTCTGGACCTAAGGACAACTGCCCAGCAAAGAGGAGCTAATTGCAGGATCAGAGACTCCTGACTCTCTTCCTCTCCCAGCCACTGTGAACCTTCCCCTGGTTGGACCTGACATCCAGGCCCATGGCTCAAAGAAAGGCCTGCATTTTTGTGTGGGCGGTTTCATGGAGACAGCCACACAGCATGAAATCTGTGGGGCCTGAGCCCCCGTGCTGTCCCCCAGGAGACTGTAGGTCTGTTGGCATGAAGGAGAAGGAGCCCAGAGCAACCAACTGGTGGGGCTGGCTGGTCCCATCAGGGAGGGCGTGTCCAAGTGAAGATGGAAACAAATAAGCCCAGAGCTCCTCTCCATGACAAATCCTTAAACACAATCTCCTATTGAGAGGAAAATGCCGAATAATAATTCTGAAACTCCCCGCAGAGCAGTGACACAGGGTCTTAAGCCTCTTAAGCCTCTGTAACTGACAACACGGGATTGTGACTTCATGCTATGTTTGGGACTTTATAATGTTAAGTAACAACAAGATATTGAAAATGACAAGCAGACAGTGCCTGGTCCCCACCAGATACTAATTGCTGTGGTAGGAAGACGTGTCAGGGCCATAAAAACTGTCATCTGTTGGCCTGAATTCCTGTTGCAACCAAGCCGGTTACATTCCTCGTCCACACATGTTTTGAATCAAACAAGGGATATAAGTGAAATATCTAGCTCTGACTCTCTCTCAATTTGGCAGAGTGACAGGGACAGCAGTCCAGTACCAGCTCCCTTCATACCGGTAGATGTTCTGGAGAAGAAGAAGGTTGCAATTGGTCCAGCTCTACTTCGCTGGAAAATAGGGGAAGAGAGTGGTGACCTTACAAAGATGTGGCGCTGGCTCATTTGTTCCACACCTGGTCCATGCCTGACTCCTTTCTCTGGTCCAGGACTGTAGCCCCACAGGAATCCCTGCAAATACTCTTTTCTCTTCCCCTGCAGGAAAGCACATGAGGATCTCCTGACTCAACCTCTCTTCCACTGTGGAGTCTCTTGGACAATTTTACCCCCACTGGAATGAGAGCATCTGCTCAGGGACTGGTTTTCTCTCTCATTTCCTCTGGGCGATGGCCTGTTCTTCCACACCCTGAAGTAGGAATGAGCAGTCTTCTCAGCATCGATTCAACTTTGAGATGAAGCTGTCATGGCACATCCTGGATCACATGGTTGTTTTGTCTCTCACCATAGAAAATTATTTCAGAGCAACCCCTGTCTGATCTGAATATTTTTTTCTTCTTTTGCCACAATCTTTTTGGCCTTCAGTTTTTATGTTTGTGGATACAGGTGTCAGGAAGAGGAAGCTTGAGGGTCCCGGGCTTCCCCTGTAGTCTGGAAACTATTGACATTGATCAGAAATAACTCGCTTAAGAGCCCAGGAAGCAAGCAGTCTGGACAGCATATTCTCCTCATGCCAGGCCTCCAAGCAGAATGAAGTGCACATTCAAGTGAAGTCTGATGGAGGAACAGTTCTGCTCCCAGAGTGCCGTCTGTGGTGTGGACCCCAGGAAAACTTCACCTGGGTATAGGTGAGATTCTCCAGCTAGGGGAAACAATTACTTCTACCAGAAAGTGCGTTCAGTGTAGTGTCTCATCACATTCTGAATGAACCTCTACAAGGATGTTTTTGTGATTTTTAGTATTTATTTAATACGTATGACCTGTGCTTCCACCTCCTGATTTTGGCTATTTGCTCTTATATGAAGGAAGTGTGTGTGCTTTTTTTTTTTCATAATGCATTGCCTTGGGAATTTTCTGATTCTAACTTGGCACCCCTCAATTTCAGCCCCACAGCCCAGCTCTATGTCAGGGGGACACTCTATGTCTTAATATGACATATATATCAAACATTCTTTGTGGTTCCAGGACTCAAGAAATTCTCATGTTGTGATTTCCAAGTTTGACGTTATTATTGGAAAGAGTCAAATGTTTGGAACATAAAGAAGCCTGTTCCTTGACCCATGGGGGGCACATGCTATAGTATTCTTAGAAACATGAACATGTGACAGGTTATTTGACCACTTGGTTTTCTTCCCCTCTCTACATGGAGCTACCTCCTGATGTCCCCAGGGGTGATCCCCCTGCCCAGGACAACCCTGGCCTTCCACTGGTGACCAGATGCCTCTCAAGAAGCATGAGAGGCCCATCTTCCACTCCTTTGTCTCTGCCACCAGACCAGAGGTCAGCAAAGGTTTTCTGTAAAGGGCTAATTAATATGTTCAGCTTCGTGGGCAATATGGTTTCTGCTGTAGCTGTTCAACTATGCATGTAGTTTAGTGCAAAGCAGCTGTGGCCAATAACCCATGAATGAATGGGTGTGGCTGTGTTCCAGTAAAACTTTATTTACAAACTCTGAAATTTAAATTTCAGATTATTTTCATGTGTCACCAAATAGCATTCTTCTTTTATTATGTTTTAAACATTTTAAAATGTAAAATCTATTCTTAGTGTGTGGACCAGGCAAAAACAAGCCTTTTTTTCAACTCCTGTAAGAGACTAACATGAAAAGAAAATAGTAGTGTGTGTTGGACCCAACTTCTTAAGCTCTTCTTTCCTGGGTTGGGTTCTCAGGCTCCAGTGAGAGTTCTGTTCACATGCAGAGTCAGAGACACTGAGACACCATCAAGCGGTGACTGTAATTTCAATTAATGGAGCTAAATGAGGCTCCCATGAGTATATTTAGCCAGAAGAGTGATCTAAACGTTGCTATTGAGAATTACCTAGGTCAGATGTGTACACAGTTTTGAAAGCCTTGTTAAACTGCAGATAGGTTTATCAATAAAACTTTTTAATTTTTGCTGTTTTTGATGATGAAGTTGTTTTAAATTAGGTCAAATTACTTTTTTAAATTAATTAATTAACTTATTTATTTTTGACTGTGTTGGGTCTTCATTGCTGTGCGCGGGCTTTCCCTAGTTGTGGCGAGTGGGGGCTACTCTTTGTCGTGGTGCATGGGCTTCTCATTGTAGTGGCTTCTCTTGTTGCAGAGCATGGGCTCTAGGCACTCAGGCTTCAGTAATTGTGGCACCGGGCTCAGTAGTTGTGGCTCACGGGCTTTAGAGCGTAGGCTCAGCAGTTGTGGCACATGGGATTAGTTGCTCCGCGGCATGTGGGAATCTTCCCAGACCAGGGTTTAAACCCACATTCTCTTCACTGGCAGGTGGATTCTTAACCATTGTGCCAGGGAAGTCCTAGGTCAAATTATGTTAAGACATATCATTGAAGCAGTACCTTAAATTTTAAAATCCTGCAGTGTATGTGAGAATATCTTTCATTTGGGGTCTGTTGTCTTACTTTCCTACCTTTTATATACGATACATCTCACATCTTCTAGTTTGTTGTTTCTAATCTTGTCCTTGGCAGGTCCTTCCTTGTTTGGTGATTTTCCATTGCTTTTACTTGAGAATGCATATTCATAAGATAATTCACTATTTTGAAAACATTCCAGTGTAAGGAAGGAGAGGAAAGATTTCTTCCTTTAGTTTTATACCAAGTTTTACTTTAAGTCCCTATAGCATTTGTAGCCATCCACTCCCCACCCCTGAAATTTTGAATTCCTCAGAAATGTTCAGGAATTACCAAGCTTTTCAAAAATTTTGCTTGACATAGACAGTTGAAAGAAGTACACTTTATGCAGATTCTTGATCAACTTGGTTGGAAGTTTTTATTGAATCTTTTTTTTTTTTTGGTTTATCACTGTTATTTCAAGAGGACACAATTATTATTTTATGGAAATGTTTGGGATAGGATATACTTAAATCAAAAGTTTTGATCTTTTCCTGTTTTCCTAAAACATTTTTAGAAAACTATAAGAACAGGATAAGATTCAGAAAAGAATGTTTAAGACACATTTTAATACCTGCGATACTCAAGGTGATGCCGCAGAGAAGTCGGACGTTTCTTGCTCGCAGCTGCTGTGATCCTTGTTTCCCTGAGATCTTGGTTTTAGGTAGTCTGTGTAGCAACAGCAGGCCTTCCTGGACACAGCTGTCCTGGTGCCAGGGGTCCCCAGCGAGTCTTCTTTCTCAGGCTACAGGCGAGAGTCTGTTTGCTTAGTTGGTCAGAACACACTGCGGAGGAGCCAGCGGCTGGGGATTCATGGCTGTGCTGGCCGTTTTTCTTTTTTGCTTTGTTCCTTCATCATCGATCTCACCCCTGAAAACATCCAGCTCTCTCACAAACACATGCCTTTGGTCACAAGGGGGACTGGGTGGGAGACTGTGGCTGGACCAGTTCAGATCCATCATACCCCCTGGGAAACGACTCAAGCCACATGGCTCAGTGGCCTTGAGCCACCCAAGTCATCCATGTGGACAAAGGCAGCAGGTCAAAATTACTAACACAGTGTAGCTGCCAGAATGTTTCATGTCTAAGTCTAACATGTTTATTCCTTTCCATTGCTCTTGCATTGTTTTCTGCATCATTTTAAGCATCATTAAGAAATGGGCAAAATCCATTTATTATTTTAAATTGCACAATACTGAAGCTATCAGTCAGCATTCTGGAGAAGTTAAAATACCATTATTCCAAAAAGGAATCATTCCAATCCATAATGTTTATACACATTTCTTCAACCCATATCCATGAGTGCTCACTTGTAAATAGCTATAGTTTATTATTGTCTATCTTCCCCTCCCCTAGTGAAGAGACTGCATCTTGGGAATGTATTATAACCAGATACAGTCCTGTGAATCAAGCAAGACCACATGGTCTTGCCATGTATCTAAAGCACCAGCCTCACGAGTCTTCCACAATCTTCCTTCTATGGTTTACCTTCTCACTACTTAAAAATTGCAAAATCGGAGCCTATATCTTCCCATGCCCACTAGGTCTAAATCCTCACTGGGATCAGGCTTGATTCTAGAACAATCCTCTTGCTCTGCACAGGCCCAGCTACTTTATCTTTCCATAGGAAATAGCAATTCCTAAGTTTATGGAGATTTGCTCTGATTTATGGAAGCACAAACCCCAGACATGAATTAGCAGTTGATGCGTGCAAATGCAAAAATAGTGACATATGTGTCATAATATAAGACAAGGGGGGGCTTCCAAGGTCTGGATGGAGATTAACTTTATCGTGCTGTTGTGAATTGAGACTCCCTGGAAGGGCAGAGTGTTTCTCCTTTGCTGCCTGGGGTTGGATTCTAGCTATGCCAGGTGGAAAGATTTAGGCCTGTACTGTAGAATTACAAGGGACTACATTTACAGAGACAGGAAATTGAGGAGCCTGGAAGAGCAGATCCCATGTAAGGATCATGAATGGCCTGGAAGGAGATATAGGATTGGAGCAGAACTGAGTACATAGAAGAATAATAACCAAGGTTTGGAGGTATGATCCCGGAGGTACAGGCCAAGTTTGTGAAGCAGTGTGGAATACTGACCTACATGAATTCATCCTCTCAGCAATTGTCAGATTTTTGGATAAACATAGCCTCTAGCACTTAGAAATCAGTGAGGCAGTATGTCTCTACTCCCTGGCCTTGCCACTGGGTGAGGATACAAGAAAAGACAGTCTTAGTATCAGGTTTGCAAGTCATGCCCTCATTTTTTGGCACGCATACACAAATCATCTGTTCTAATAGCTGAGTGAACATTCCAATCCCTATCTTCAGGAGCTCCGGCCAACACCTTGTGTGAAAACGTTGCTGGGAGGTGACCCCAGGGGTTCCATGGAGGCAGGACTAGCCATGCTTGGAGTTGCAGTGAAGGGCAGAGTCCCGATGAGGTGGAGGGACGCGGGGCCAGCCTGGCTTCAGGCAATGGCATGAAGTTATGAGCTTGCCAAACTTGCATATGAAAAACGTCATCAGGGTGCAGCGATTGAACAGGGATGAGGGCCTAAGTGAGTCCTGCCAGGTCCAGAAAGAGGCGCTTAACAGAAACCCAACAGAAGTATGGGCTAATCATATAAGATGCTCAGAGACTCTGACCAGGGTGCCGGAGAACAAGCCGGTACTTTTCTACTCCTGAGTAATGGGGTGGTGGCCTGAAACCAGATCAAAGAGTGGAGGCAACAGGAGCCAGAATGTACAGACAGAGGGAAGGGGTGAGGACACTTTTTTTAACCCCTGGCATCCAGGACTCAGGGCGCATGAATTATGAGGCCAGGACAGAGCAGTGCACTCAAACTGGTACACAAGCAGGGAGCTGCAGGGATTCTGTCTTTCTCACTCAACTTCTGCAAGATCTGAAGCTTGTTTTAAGATTACAACACATGGTACAAATAAGAATACTTGTTTCAAACGAAAAAGTAAATAACAACAAATTATTATTTAAAGTGAAACACACTCACGAATGAATGAGTGAACTGCTACAGATCTACTATTTTATTTTCCTGTAATTTGGGGGTGTATAGTACTTTTGATCATCTTTTTCAATGACTGTGATTTTCCGTAGAAAAACTAGAAAGGTAATTGAGCCTTTGTCTCACGTTACTTGCTTAAAATTTATTTTTACGGCTGAACATAAAACATGCAGCTTCACATGGGGTAGGTCCTGCCATTTATAGCACTGAAGTGGGCGTGTGCTCTACGAACACAAGGATACTGATAAACTGTTTCAGGAGATTTCCATCAAAAAGGAAAAAAAATTATGAATGTATTTCTAAATATCATTGCTGTTTTACTGAGGATGTGTCTGATGGGGGGAACAACCATTGCGATGAGGAAATCTGCTTACAGTTTTACACATCTGGGGATTGGAAGACGTTCCCATGAACGACCTTCTAAGGCTGTCAGTTTTGAAACTCTTTTCTCCTCCGTTACCACAGGCTCTGGTGCCAACACCTGTGGGAGATTTTCCTGATACATACAGGTTAAATGTATCTTTAAAGAAACTCCATAGACTAGATCCCTAAATTGTCCATGGTCAATCAATATCCCCAGCCACTAGGGGACTGTGGAAAGGGGTAATTGGGGTGGAATTGACCCCAATTTCAGTTAATTCTTACCTTGGCAAATTTCATTAAAACATGATTACACCAACGCATTTCTGGAGCCCATCCTCGGGTCCACGGGCCAGATGGGCTAGGTGCAGATGCTGAAGCTTCATTAACTTCATCCGTAACCATCAAGGTGACTTGCAAATAGTCTCAATAAGGATTTATTCGACAAATTAACATGCATAAAATAACTCAGGTAGCAGGGACTTTAAAGGGAGACAACACTGCTTCAGGCAAAAGACTTCACCACGGTCCACCCTTTGCTCTGCTCCCACCTAGAACAGCTGGGTGACAGGTCAGGGAGGCTGCTGTCCCAAGCTGTTCCTCCTGGGGAAATGCAGTGGGGATGGGGGCTAGTTGCTGGAGAGGATGACACCTCAGGAGAGAGCGGACCCGGGTGCCGACTCCGAGAGGGCAGACCCCTCCCCGCATTGTACCTGCAGGTGACGGAGTGAAAAGTGCCAGAAGGGGGAGGTAGACAGCTCCTTCTAGACCAGCTGTTGTCCTGAAGAGTGGGGCACCTGGGTGTTTATTTATAATAATAAAAAAGTTATGTTGAGAAATACGGATAGGATTACGATATATCACTCAAAGTAGAGACACGGAAGGAATCTTCAGTCAAGAAGAACATGATTTTGACCAACAGCCCAAAATAAGCAGGCACACGTATGCATCGTGGAGACGGAGCCAAGGGGCGGTGGCCAGAATGAGCTGAACGGCTTAAATGTAGATTAAAATGCACGCACGCACAGTACCACGTACTTTGTCAACTTTGATTTCTATTTACGTTTTGCAGGAGAAGTGGGAAACCTCCTGGCTGGCCACACGGGTCCAGGTGTGTGACAGGAGGTTGCTCCATGAGTGGGATCTGAACCACTTTCTGATTCTGTTCAGATCATAGACCCTCTCCAGTTCTAGTTCGTTAATGCCTAGAGACAATATTCCATATATTTCACCTTTTGTGTTGTGGTGGCTGAAAAATTCCAGCCACGAAGCTGCAGTTAGAAGATGAAATTTCTCCCAGCTGACACCAGGTGCAAACACACGATCTGCACTAGTTCCTCAGAGACTAACTGTGTAAGCTCCCACCACCAGCAGACAATGAACTTAGCACCAGGAGGCACTGACATGAGACCCAGTTCACTAACCAAACAGCACTCAGCATGTGCAGTAGGCCTGGCGCAAGTGAATTAATCTGCGGTCAGCAGTTGCATTTCCCAAATAAACTAATAAACACCTTCTTCACCAGCTTGATACTGCATCTCCAGCTCTACAGCAATAGACCTAGGACAGCCATACTCATTTGGGATGAACTAACCCTTTTCTGACAAGGAAACTAAGAGGAATTATTTATAACAGATCTATTAGTCTCATGGGGATGCACAGTATACTTCAAAATGCACTAAATCACATTTCTTCCAACCTACAAACCACCTTCCCCAGACAGTGCAATATCCTAGTGAAACTCTTCTTCACAGGGAAACTGGGGATAAAGAGACAACTTCTGGAAAGATGATAGTAGCAATAAACCTACTATAGAGTAGACAGTATTGAGTCAGTGGAAAAATAGCTTGTTGTTATTTCCCTGGAGTAACTTAACAGAGATAATTATATATATATATATGTGATATATGTGTATGTGTGTGTGTGTGTGTGTGTGTGTGTGTGTATGTGTATATGAGCTATCAGTCTGACAATGGTAAATATCACCTCTGGAAATATTATCATAATCATAATATGATTAATGTAATAATATTTTTAAAGGGGTTGGGAATTTTAGAAAATTCACATGAGAGCAGTGAAAACAATCAAATGGTTAGAAAATATGTCTAATGAGCAAAGGTCAACTGAATTATGATGGCTGAGCTAACAGGGAAAATATCAAACTGAGTGGGCCTGGTGAATAAACATTGACTAGCAAGGAAAATAAATGAATGAAAGATTATAATAAAAAAGAAGCAGTGCATATTAAAACTAGAAAACACCTCAGAAACCACATTTGGAGGCCCACCTGATCTGCCAATGAGAATCCATGAGGCTAAGGCCCAGAAATCTTTTTTTAAAATCTCCAATTTTTAAAATTTATTGATCACCAAAGTGGAAGCCCATGAATCGTTCCATCTCCTTCTATTATAAACAGAGCAGGGAGGTAGTTAGAAGGAGAAAAAAGGCATTTTAATTTCATGCTTGATTAGAAATTAGGGAGCTCTATTACATAGATTCTGTAAACGAGTTTCCAAACATCTCAAAGACTGCCTTTCCTGTCTTTTGCGTGATGAGGACCAGGGCGCCATTTTCAGTCTTTGGGATGGACACAAATCAGAGAAGCTGTGCAATTCCATCTAGTCCTGGTCACGGAAGGTTAGCCAGGCCTAAATGTTTTATTGCAATCAGGAAAACTCCGTATTTTTATTTCCCTCTGGATTTGGATATGTGCTTTTATTATTCTCTTTAGATAGTTCTCAACTCAGCAAGAAGAGCCTCCCTTACACAGGACAGATTCAATTTGGCAAAATCTGCACTGTTTTCCTTATCAAAAAGAGCACTTGGGAAGAACCTACTTTTGCATAATGGAGTGCTTGGCACTGAGATCCCGCATACAATCGCCGGACTGGTCAGCGTGTTTGTTGTTCTTCAAGGGGCGCGTGCTGAATTTTGAAATTTCATTCCGAACAGTTTATGCACTCATCATTCTTGTCTTAATACACATTGGTTTCAAATGCTAACATTTTAAAGTTGCTCTAAGCTCAGCTCTGTGGGTTTAAAATGTGGAAAGCCATGGGAAACACTTGGAAGCCATCCTCCTCACTCAAGTTAATAATAATGGGATGATAAACATGTACAGATTACTCTGTATTCCCAGGGAAATAAGACAACACAAAAGAAGCAGAGTAAATTGGCTCCGCTTTGCGGTTTGATGGTTCTATTAAAGAGAACATGATTATGTCCTCATATTTGTTAGCAAATCACTTTTTTTTTAAACATCTTTATTGGAGTATAATTGCTTTACAAAGGTGTGTTAATTTCTTCTGTATAACTAAGTGAATCAGCTGTACATATACATATATCCCCATATCTCCTCCCCCTTGCATCTCCCTCCCACCCTCCCTATCCCACCCCTCTAGGTGGTCACAAAGCACTGAGCTGATCTCCCTGTGCTATGTGGCTGCTTCCCACTAGCTATCTGTTTTACATTTGGTAGTGTATATATATCCATGCCATTCTCTCACTTTGTCCCAGCTTACCCTTCCCCCTCACTTTTTACCTACTGACTGTTCTTGCTTTTTGGCCTGTCTAGCTGTTAGTCCCAAATCTGCTTCAGACCTATCTCTGCCACTTGATGCTAAGAAGTCACTCACCTTGCTAGTTCTTGGTTTTCTCACCTTAAAACGAGAATAGGAATACCTATCGCATAGGGTGGTTGTAGGAATGAGATAAATCACATGTGAAACTCAACACATGTTAATGTCTTAGTTTTTCAAAGCACGAGGTATTTGAATTCATTAGAGGACTGCACATATAAGGCAGTGATAGGGCCAGCCTTCCTTCACGTGGTGTGGAAATAAATGCACCGTTGCATATTAGTGCTCCGGGCATGCTCTTGCTATCTCCCTCGCCCCTTTTTCTTCATCTGATATTTAAATTCTGGAAAAGAATCAACATGTGATGGCAAATGCAGTGGAAAAAGATTGTTTGAAACTGTGAGAGAGCAAATTCTTTTGCTATAATGACCAAATCTTCTTTTTTTCTTTTCTTTAACATCTTTATTGGAGTATAATTGCTTTACAATGGTGTGTTAGTTTCTGGTTTATAACAAAGGAAATCAGCTATACATATACATATATCCCCATTTCTCCTCCTTCTTGTGTCTCCCTACCACCCCCTCTATATCCCACCCCTCTAGGTGGAATGACCAAATCTTCTAAGAGTCACCAGGAAGCGATGGGAGACACAACATTCCTTGAATTCCATAGCTCTTTCATTGCTGCTTGAACCATTTAGACAGGAAGACTTGAGAGAACCAGAAGAAATAGAGATCATCTGAGGTTCACCTGCCAGGATCAGAGTCCATGGGGCTTGGTGTTTCGGGGTGGATCCCATCCCACTAAGCTCCTTCTTCTTTAGAACCTTCTGGCTGGTTCTTCTATGACCTACCTGCCAACTGTTCTTCTTCCATTAGATTTTTCTCCACTGAAGGAAATGCCAGTTTACCAGTTTTCTAAATTATCCTTGCAGGTCCCTGGATAAGCAGCCTGCTTGGGCTTCTTAAGCACTTGATTCCAGTAAGTATTAGAGAAAGAGACAGGGTCAAAAATGAAACAAAACAAAACTGGCTAGAATAGATAGGAGACCTCTCCTAAGCTACATAAACTGGGTTGTCGATTAAGGTGTTTTTTTGGAATATAAGGAGGGCCAGGACTCAACTGCCTGCCTCTTCCATAAACACAGTTGAAAAAGGGAACTTCTTTTCTTGAAGAATCAAACTGTAGCCTTCACCCTCTGCATTGTTTACTTCCTTTAGCTGAATCCAAGCTCCTCCCAGCCCCCTCCTCAGGACTCCTGCCTTTATCCTGCTGTCCCTTCTCTTCCCTCTGGTCACAGGCAGCTTGATGAGACCAAGGTGAAGAGCAGCTTATTTATATCACAAGTAAAATTCTAAAGAAGTATCTCTGTCACAACCCCATATTTCATATAGCAAAATACCTTTGTACTATCCAGAAAACATCTTACAGATCAAATAATTAAATGCACCATTAAATGTAAAAATATGCAGGAAAATATACATTTTAGTCAATAAAAAATATCCTTGGCAGATAATTTGAGTAATATTTAGATGATTTCAGCTTATGCTTAGCAGTAAAGATACAGGTCCTTTGTGTGGATTGTTTTTTAACTTACAGCCAAAACCCAATCTTTTCTACAAATGCATATACCCTCCCAACTCAATGCCAAACCATAATTTCATGAGTTTTTTTGACCCTTGTGTTTTCAGCATTGATCTTTCCAGTGTGTATTTTAATTTAGTGTATTTACAAAGAATAAAAAACAAGATGAAACAAAAAATGTAGCGTAAATTTAGATGTCATTTTTTTTTTTTACATGTCATTTTATTAGTCTTTAACGGAATTTTTCAAACTTTAAGGAAAATTGGGACCCTGCCATTCAAGTGGAGTATCAGGTATGTGAAGAAAAGGTAGAGCTGTAATGTTCAGAGACACTTGAATTGGAGTGGGGGTAAGCAGACTGTTTGCTGGCTCTAGGGGATCCCTGAAACCTCAAGGTTCCCAGGAGCACAGATTGAAAACCTCTGGCTGAAAACATAGGGGCTGTGAGGTGGTTACACTCAGCCTCCCCTCTGAGCTACACTAGTGAGAATTCAGCAGGCAACACCCGGAGTCATGCTGCTTCATTTGCACTTGGGATCCCAACGGGAAATGGCCCTGCTCAACTTAGTGATCGGGAGGTAGCCCCCCTCGATACTACAGCCTGACCGACATGGGAATCCTGCCCTGGCTATTTCTCTGAATTTCATGTGTGATGCCCATATTGCTGGAACCTAAGGACAGTTTTCATTGCCTATCCTAATGGACTTCTCTACAGAGTATAACATTTGGCTTTTGGGACACTCCTCTTTGCTAGCTCTCCTTGGAAGTCACTCTTTTGTCTCATTAAAGACTTCCTCCTCTTCTGATCCCTCTCTTTAGACAGTGGTGATACTGAGGGATCCATCCTTGGGCCACTGCAGGCCACTGCAGTCTCCTAAGCAAAGTCTCTCCCTGGGGCAGCCCATGCCTTCCTGAGATTGCATTTCATGTGTATCCAGCACACACGTGTGCATCTTTCATGCCCTGGGATCTCCCCCGTGAACATCGGGCACAGGCTTGGAAGGACCTGCTGGGTGCTTCACTTACAGGTTGTAAGAGGTCTGCTGGCAGCGACACTCACCCTACTCCTGGCTCTGCTGCGGCAGAACTGCCTTTATAACACCACTCCTCACCTCTCTTGTCCTCTTCTCTCACGCCTGATGGGTGAGTTTGGGCAGAAGTAATAGACAGCGTGGGGCTTCAGCTCTTCTGGGTCCTCCTTCAGGGCTGATGTGTCTGCACAGCTTCTGAATTCTCACCTTTTCTAGGCCATGCAGAGCAGAGGGGTATACTGATAGGCCCAATGAACTGTCCTCCTAAGCGCCATCTTCCTGTAGAGATCTTTTCAATAATAAATCTCACACTTGCCTCTCCAATTAACTGACCCTCGGTTTATCTCTGAATTGAACCCTCAAGCAGAGGTATATTATTTATTGGGACCCTAAACCTCCAACAATAACTCAAACTCCAAATAATAAAGACCAAGCAGGTCCACCTTCTCCCAGAGCTGATCCTTCTCTCTGCCACTCACCTACATCAGAAACCCGGGGTCATTCTCAACCATCTTCCTCTACGTTTAATTGGGCTCGACCTTTGGCTGTTCTTTCTCTAAACTTTCTCTCTTCCTGTCCTATGTTAGAGCCTACTCTACTGGGCTCATTGCAGTAATCTCCACTCCATGTCCTGAATCCCCCATCCCCTCCCATCCCTGATCCTCCAACGGCAGCTAAAGACAGCTCTAAGATGCAGGGGGACCACATCCCTACCCCCATCAAATGCTTCCGTGGCTTCCCATTTGTTTTAGTTGCAGATCACAGAAGACAACTCAGAATAGCTTATGCCAACAAAGGAAACTACTGTCTCATTAGTCTGCAAGGTCCAGGGGTTTCTCACTTGACTGGATGTGCATATACTGTAATCCCACTTTGACCTCTCTCTCCTGCTACAGACAGAAGCTCAAAGCCCCAGAGGCTGAAGACGGCCTTCTCACAAGCTCCATCTGACTCTCTGTCTTCCACCCCACCTCCCCTCACCTCACGTCTTTCCACGGTAGTGAATATTTACCAAACATAAGTGTGCTCTTGTGTTTGTCCATACACGTCTGCTCAGCTGCCCCTTCTGTCTAAAATATGACTTTTATTTTCTTCCTCTGGCCAAGATTACTTACCCCCAAAACTCAATTCCTTTTATCCAGTTACCCCTCCTTCGTGGGAAACTGGACACACTACTCTCTCACCTTCTAACACCCAGCTCTTGGCATATCAGACACCGTCTGCTGAAACTCCCCGTATAGGAAGCCAGCCTCCAAGAGGAAGTCCCTAAGCCATCAGATCGTGGGCTCTGTCTTCTTGGTGTCTGGGAAATGGTACGTGCATCTTCAGTGCGAGTTCAGTGCACTGATGGTGGGCAGGCTGTTCAGGTTAAAGAGAGAGAAAGGCAAGGTCAAGGCATCACAAAATAGCCATTCCTAGTTAAATGGGAGCAACATTTTTAAAAGTCTGTTAATTGAAAGGAGGAAATCAATAAATACTTATGGGTTGTATTGAGAATGTTTTGAGGAATTGAAAATGCATACATGGAAAACTCTCATAGGACAATAAAAAACTATAAATCAAAGAAACAAAGCAGTGCTTCCCAGATAACATGGAGAAACACGATGCGGGCCCAGAGAGGATTTGGATCTGGAAGACTGGACCTCTAGAGAACTCTGAGAGTCCACACTGGTCTACGGAACTGCACACATCAGAACTCAATGCCCAGGTTCGTGTTGATGCTGACAAGGGCAGCGCCATCTTGGCTGAGGGTGCCTGTGATAAAGGACATTTAGTTCTCACTGTACGCTGGGCTTGGTTATTGTCAAGAACTTCAGTTTTTTCATACGTTACTGAGTTAGAAAACAAAACAAAGCAAAACAAAACCTGCTCAGAAATTGATATCTAAGGACAGTTGAATGGGTCCTGCCAAATGTCAATGGCCTGGTGTTCAGAAAGTTGGCACAGTTTCAACAAATGACTGGTTCTACCAGTGTCTTTCCTTTTAGAGTTTCCAGACCTTATAGTGTCATCTCATTCTTTCTTCTCCTTTGACTTTTTCATACCCATTTACTTAAGGATACAAATCTTGGATGGTATTTTGGAACATATTTTTCCTAATCCTAGCCAAGTGTCTTTCTTTGTTTGACTAGGGAGAAAAAAGAATTTATGTTAAAGTCACTACCTCTTTGTTGTGTGTAAGTCCCCATTGATATTAATTAATTAGGAGACCTAATATTAATTCCTCTTCAATACTCTTCTTTATCTGGAATTAAAAATGACCTATTATCTCCCTTTTACTGTATACTCTTTTGTAAAAGGATTCATAATCAGAAAATTGCCCTTGTCATGCCTAAGTTCATTGTTGTATTTGAATGATTTTGATTTTTAGCCTCAAATTCAGGTAACCTATATATTTGCTTCCTGTATTTTTCCTGTTCTCAGCATTTTTCTCCACTGCATGGGAATGTCCCCAAAGTCACTGAAGGCCATGCTCATAGAGTCTTGAAGGCTACATTTGGGCCATTACAGCTGGCGTGACCTGAGGAGGTACCCCTGTGCCCTATTAGAAAGGCACATGCATACAGCAAATACAAGCCCAGAATGTCCCTGTAGATGCGGGAGGGAGGAACCAGCCAGGGAGCTGGACTTTCCAAAGCATGAGGGAGGGGGAGGCTGCAGCTGTAACATATCTGAGTGGCCCCTGACACATGGGCTTATTAAATTAAAATTATTGGCACAGAAACATGGACAAATGTCATGCATTGAATATGAATCAAGGATTCATATCCTGACTCATTCATGAATCAAGTCTTGCCTTTTTTGAGGTGACAGTTATATGATCCCCTTGAACTCTGGCTCTTTTGTTATATTAACAGGATGCCCTTTAGCTTGCACGCTTGAGATTTATCCAGCTCGCTGCTCTTGCCTCCTGACAGTGCACTCCTTGGCTTGCATTTCCATTTGTTTAAAAAACCTTTGCCAGATTGCAATCGCCTCACCCTCATCAGGGTAGTGTATATTTCATATGGGTTTTTAAAAGTTACCTCTACAGCTCTGTCAAAAATGTGTCCATACAACCAAAGCCCCCAAGAAGCTACTGCGAATCCAGTGAGTAATACCATCCACTAAAGTACCTGGAGGCAGTATTTCAGGTAAGTCCTTACCATGTACCATTTCTTGATTACAGGTAAGGCCAGGGCACCCTACAGCTGGCAACAGGCAGACATTTCTCCTCTGTCAGACTCGGAGCCTCTTTAAACACCTCCCTTCCACCTACAGTGACCTCTGCGGCTCCTGTTCAGAAGGTATCCACACGGTGTCCAGTGAACAGTAGTGCTGGAGTCTGGATTCAAGAGCTGAGGAGTGAGATGGAGTGTCCCGAGCTCCCTCCTGGTTGTCACAGCCATGCCTACGTTGTCCCATGACCCAAATGTCCCTCCAGCACTGCATCTGCCCAGGGTCCACCTCTTGGTATCTTCTCTAAGCTCTGCTCCAGGGAAAACTGTTTGTTTCTCTGCTTTCCTTCAGCTTCGCACATTTGTCTCTTGTCTCATGTTTTCCCACATCGTGTTGTAGATGTTTCTCCCTGTGGCTATCTCTCTTCACCCCCTCAGTGAGGGAAGGATTCCTGCCCCAGGGTTATGGGGACAGCCAAACACTCTACCCCCAACACTGGACAGACGAGATTAGTGTCAGCTTATTAGTCACTTATACTCACAACCCCCAGGGTGGAAGATATCGCATGTCACAGGCTACCCAGGGCCTCACGGAGGTTGTACTCAGAAGAGAGGAAATCGTCAGGGTCGGTGGGGGGCCGGCTTTGTAGTAACGAGAGGGTGAGGTGACCTCTGGTTCCTGAGGGAAGATGTGATTGACTTGTTTCGTAATTTCACAGGCTGGCAGGGCCTGACACCCACCCTGAAGGGAGATGCAGACACAGTGTCTGATCCCTTGGTCGGGGGAAGGGGGAGGTGGTGACTAAGGCACTGTGTCCGGGGAGCAGAGTGGGGAGGGGGCTTGTGGTGAGGACATCCACGGCCCTCCCAGTTTCATCAGATGTCAAGGCAGTCCCTCATACTAAGACTTAGTTTTAGGTGTGACACCACAGTGCCTGTGAACTAGGGGTGCTCTCTGGGGCCACATGTGCCACCTAAGTGTGCTGTGAACACCCCGGCTAAGAGATCGGTGAGGACCTAAATTTCTGCATCACGTGCTTTGTCCTCCCTTGTGCCCCTCAAAATTATAGCCTGGAAGGTTATGAAGATCTCATTTTTGGCATGTTGAGGGATCTAAGATTAGTGAGAACTCCCTCTGGTGTGTGGCAGGCCAAGAATTTTACAGAGGGGGATGGACATCTGGATGTCAACAGCTGGCTTTGTTCTTTTCCCATATTCATTTTCTGGACATTCCAGAATTTTTAAAGTAGTCAGAAAAAATAAAATTTCAGTTAGTTCTAATTCTTCGTTAAAGATGTCTTAGAGTATTTCCCAGCAGAGCTGAGTGTTGGAGAATCATCCCAGACAGGGCATCACCTGGGCAGCTTCACCAGGTGCTCCCAAGGGTCAAATGTCTCATGTCTACTTGGATTCTAGCTCTGGGTTTGCAACCTTTATCTCTGAGACCTCAGACAAATTACATAACTTGCCTCAGTTTTTCTACACGTAAAGTGGGAATGATAATAATAGTACCCGCCTCGTTGGGTGGTGCTGAGAATAAAATATGAAAACAAGCAGAGCACATAACATAGGGACTGCCACGTCAGCGCCCACAGGTGCTGTTGTTCTGATGTATGCAGTGTAGTGAACAGCGAGCCCCCAAAATTCACACTCCCTGGAACCTCAGAACATGACCTTATTTGGAAATAGGGTCTTTGCAGATGTAACTAGGGTAAGGATTGAGGTGAGATCATACTGGATCAAAGCGGGATTAATCCAATGACAGTGGCCTTATGAGAGACAGATTTGGACACAGGGAAAGAAGAGAGTGACCTGTGAAAATGGAAGTAGAGATTGGAGTGATGCGGCCACAAGCCAAGGAGTGCTAAGCGTTGCCAGCAACACCAGCAGCTGGAAGAGGCAAGGAGGGACCCTCCCCTAAAGCCTTTGGGGAGAGTGTGGCCCTGCCCACACCTTGATTTTGGACTTCTGGCCTCCAAAACTGTGAAGGAACACAGTTCTGTTGTTTAAGCCACGCAGATTATGGCAATTTGTTACAGCAGCCCTAGGAAACTAAGAACAGTGTTATATCATTTAAAGTGCTTAGGGAATAAAACAAAGACTAAACCCTTCTTGGGACCCTATTCTTGAGAACCAGTCCGTTGGGATAATTATTCACCTGACAAAGGTTCTTAAGTGCCTACTACATGGCAGGCACTACTGTGGAAACAGTGAGTGAAATTATAGGAACCCCCAGCCTCTAGAACTTGTGGGATTGATTCCCAGTTTTTAGCTAGTTTGCACTGCTCTCTGCAAGCTCACCTGGAGCTCCCTGGGCCCGAGGGCTGGCCCTGCAGGTGTGTGCTGCAGGAAGGGTGTCCTCAGAGAGCTGTGTGGGCCCAGAAGGACAGAGAAGAAGCCCAGGCCAGACGCCCATTCCTGTTGCTGCCCTGACCTCAGCTTCTCCCCTGTGACGTGGAGCTGTTGGCACCTGCCTCCCTGCAGGTCTCAGGACAGAAGAAGGGACCTGTGTAAGTGCACAGGACGATACCAAGGCTGCTGTGGCCCCAGCCGAAGGCTGGCATCCCGCCCTGCTGGTCACCTCCTGCTCCACAAGACGTCTCCACCCCAGAGAGTGGAGCAGCCTAAGCAAATAACCTCGGGACTCTCCCAACTGTAAACCATCCGGACATTCTAAGGCCCTGCCTTATTCTCCACATTCCAGATTAAAATATGTCATGTACTTTTATCTCTTCCAAAATCACAGGATGTCTTTTCCGCTAAACTACCAGAAGTCTTCACCCTTCAAATATAATAAAAAAAACAATTTTAGTGAAGACTTTATTCTGAAAAATATCTGATTTGACTTTGTGGACATCTCATAGACACAGACGTGGCATCTTCCTTTTTTTTCCTGAGAATCACAATGTTTATTGATAGATACAAGTATATAAAATCAGGGCATGAACGTGACTTGATAGATTAAGTAGACAATTTCATTGCGAGAATGAGAGGGACTAATTCAGATTGTCATCATCTGTTTATACCCGCAAAACCACCTCAAGGACATTAATGATCTCTCAAAATTGATCAGTGTTGTGCAGGTAAACCATGTTTCTTTTTTTTAGAGATCAATTATTTTAAGTTTTTTAGTTTTTTTGTTGATTTATAGTTGCTATACAATATTATATGTTACAGGTGTACAACATAGTTATTCACAATTTTAAAAGTTATACTCCATTTATAGGTATTATAAAATATTGGCTATATTCCCCATGTTGTGCAATATATCCTGGTAGCTTAATTTATACATAATAGTTTGTACCCCTTAATCCCCTACCCCTATCTCTTTTTTTTTAACATCTTTATTGGAGTATAATTGCTTTACATTGCTGTATTAGTTTCTGCTGTATTACAAAGTGAATCAGCTATATGTACACATATATACCCATATCCCCTCCCTCTTGCATCTCCCTCCCACCCTCCCTATCCCACCCCTCTGGGTGGTCACAAAACACCGAGCTGACAAAGCACACCGAGCTGTGCTATGGGTCTGCTTCCCACTAGCTATCTATTTTACATTTGGTAGTGGATATATGCCCATGTCACTCTCTCATTTCGTCCCAGCTTACCCTTCCCCCTCCCCATGTCCTCAAGTCCATTCTCTATATCTTAGTTTTTATTCCTGTCCTGCCCCTAGGTTCTTGAGAACCATTTTTTTTTTCTCTTTTAAGATTCCATATATATGTGTTAGCATATGGTATTTGTTTTTCCCTTTCTGACTTACTTCACTCTGTACGACAGACTCTAGGTCCATCCACCTCACTACAAATAACTCAATTTCGTTTTGTTTTATGGCTGAGTAATATTCCATTGTATATATGTGCCACATCTTTTTTATCCATTCATATGTTGATGGACACTTAAGTTGCTTCCATGTTCTGGCTATTGTAAATATAGCTGCAGTGAACATTGTGGTACATGACTCCTTTTGAATTATAGTTTTCTCTGGGTATATGCCCAGTAGTGGGATCGCTGGGTCATATGGTAACTCTCTTTTTAGTATTTTAAGGAACCTCCATACTGTTCTCCATAGTGTCTACACCAATTTACATTCCCACCAACAGTGCAAGAGGGTTCCCTTTTCTCCACACCCACTCCAGCATTTATTGTTTGTAGAGTTTTTGATGATGCCCGTCCTGACTGGTGTGAGGTGATACGTCATTGCCTTACCCCTAACTAGCCCCTTCCTCTTTCCCTCTCTCCACTGGTAAACCACTAGTTTGTTCTCTATATCTGTGAGTCAGTTTCTTTTTTGTCATAGTCACTAGTTTGTTTTACTTTTTTAGGTTCCACATATAAATGATATCATACAGTATTTGTCTTTCTCTGTCTGACTTATTTCACTTAGCATAATATGCTCCAAGTCCATCTGTGTTGCTGCAAATGGCAAATCTTATTCTTTTTTATGGCTGAGTGGTATTCCATGGCAGAGAGATACCATATCTTCTTTATCCTTTTATCTGTTGATGGACACTAAGGTTGCTTCCGTATCTTGGTAATTGTAAATAATGTTACTATGAACATTGGGGTGCATGTGTCATTTTAAATTAATGTTTTCAGGTTTTTTTTCAGATATATGCCCAGAAGTGGAATTGTTGAGTCATATGGTAGTTTTATTTATAGTTTTTTAGAGATTCTCCATACTGTTTTTCATAGTGGTTGTACAAATTTACATTTACATATGAGGGTTCCCTTTTCTACACATCCTTGTCAACATTTGTTATATGTGTTCTTTTTGATGAGGCCATTCTAACAGGTGTGAAGTGATATCTCATTGTGGTTTTGATTTGCATCTCCCTGATGATTTGTGATACTGAGCTTCTCACGTGCCTGTTGGCCATCTGGCCTCTTTGAAAAAATGTCTATTTAGTTATTTTGCCAATTTTTAAATCAGGTTGTTTGTTTTATGATATTAAGTTGTGTGAGTTGTTGATATATTTTTGGATATTAACCCTTAATTGGTCACATCATTTAAAAATATTTTCTCCCATTCTGTAGGTTGTCTTTTCATTTTGTTGATGCTTTCCTTTGCAGTGCAAAAGCTTTTAAGTTTAATTAGATCTCATTTGTTTGTTTTTTGTTTTTGCTTCCCGTGCCTTAGGAGACATCCAAAAAAATATTACTAAGATTTATGACAAACAGTGTATTGCCTATGTTTTATAGTTTCTGGTCTTACATTTAGGTTTTTAATCCATTTTGAGTTTATTTTTGTATATGGTGTAAGAAAATGTTCTAATTTCATTCTTTTACATGTAACTGTCCGGTTTTCCCAGCACCACTTATTGAAGAGACTGTCTTTTCTCCACTGTATATTCTTGCTTCCTCTGTTGTCGATTAATTGACCACAGGTGTATGGGTTTATTTCTGTGCTCTCTATTTTGTTCCACTGATCTATGTGTGTGTTTTTGTGCCAGTACCATACGAGTTTGATTACCGTAGCTTTGTAGTATAGTCTGAAGTCAGGCAGTGTGATTCCTCCATCTCTGTTCTTCTTTCTCAAGATTGTTTTGGTTATTTGGGGTCTTTTGTGTTTCCATACAGATTTTAAAATTATTTATTCCAGTTCAGTGAAAAATATCATTGGTATTTTGTTAGGGACTGCATTAAATCTGTAGATTGCCTTGGGTAATATGGTCATTTTAATAATATTGATTCTTCCACTCCAAGAACATGATATATCTTTCCATCTGTTTGTGTCATCTTCAATTTCTTTCATCAGTGTCTTACAGATTTCCAAGTACAGGTCTTTCATCTCCTTACGTAGGTTTATTCCTAGGTTCTTTATTCTTTTTGATGCAATGGTAAATGGGATTGTTTCCTTAACTTCTCTTTCTGATAGTTTGTTGTTAGTGTATAGAAATGCAACAGATTTCTGTATATTAATTTTGTATCCTGCAACTTTACTGAATTCATTCATGAGATCTAGTAGTTTTCTGGTAGCATCTTTAGTATTTTCTAAGTATAGTATCATGTCATCTGCAAACAGTGACATTTTTACTTCTTCCTTTCCAATTTGGATTCCTTTTCTTTCTTTTTCTTGTCTGATTGCTATGGCTAAGACTTCCAACACTATGTTGAATAAAAGTGACAAGAGTCAGCATCCTTGTCTTGTTCCTGATCTTAGAGAAAATGCTTTCAGCTTTTCACCATTGAGTATGAGGTTAGCTGTGGGTTTGTATTATATGGTCTTTACTATGTTGAGGTAGGTTCCCTCTATACCCACCCTGTGGACAGTTTGTATCATAAATGGATGCTGAATTTTGTCAAAAAACCTTTTCTGCATCTATTAAGATGATCATATGGTTTTTATTCTTCAATTTGTTAATGTGGTGTATCACATCAATTGATTTGCCTATACTGAAGAATCCTTGCATCTCTGGGATAAACCCCACTTGATCATGGTGTCTGATCCTTGTAAACCATGTTTCTTTTACAGGCACCCATGCACTTGCCCAGGTTTAAGACTATTAAGGTCTAGCACATAAAGCCCATCACTAGAGGTAGAAACACTGGTAATAGACTATTACAGGAACAACCACTACTTAACAGTTAAGGATTTTTCTATAATAACCAAATGGACAGTCAAATATTGCAACAACTGGACTATTCCTGAGCAAAGTACATTTCCCCAGTATTCACTGTTGCTATTCAGTTTTCTATCTTAAAGCAGCCCATAATAACTGCAGCCAAGAATGTCCTTGCAGTGGACCACCTCTGCTTGAGAACCTGGGATGTAAGTATTGCGTGGTGCTAACACACTTCTAAACATTAAACATAGTCCTAAAATATCTGATAATAGACTATGACTAAGACATTACATTAGAAAAAAAGTATATAGAAATCCATAATGCCACCCAGAAAAGAGGCCTGGACCTGAGAGGTGGGATTTAACCTTGGCAGCCCCAGTCAAGGTTACAGCGATGATCCTCCGCTGCCCTCTGGTGGCCGTGTCTGGAACATCAGGATGAGGCTCCTTTATTAGAGCCCAAGGGCTTCTGTGGGGTTGGCTTTGATGTCCTCTGCATCCAGTGTGGGTGGATCTTAACGTTTCCAAGTTAGGGTGACCAACTGACCTAGCTTGGTGGGGAATGGATGGGAGATTTCCAGGAACACAGGGCTTCCCGTTTTTAAAATTCTGCAAGTCCTGCAGCAGCGGGAACCTGTCATTGCCAGGACCACATGGGGATGAAACTGAGGAGTAGGGTTCCTTCTACATGGTGACCACTCTCCAGTTTGGTTCCATCTGCAATTTAATGACTTGCTTGGCTTACCAGTGAGGTTATGACTAACTGGCAAACGGGAGCCTAATAAGACAGAGAAGCACCTGGAAATGAGCATCAGTGGGTGCCCTGTGGAGTCACCGCTGCGTGTGGGCCTGTTGAGTGGGCTCAGTCTCCGCATAGTCTGTCGGCATCGAAGGCGTCCCCTGGGGCAATGCCATCCCTGGGGTGCTGCCCACGGCCTGGACCCAGCTCCTCGGCATGATGCAGCCCCTGACGATGTGTGTCTGCTCTGCTTCTGGAACACCCCACAGGCCCCCTCTGCGGGCAAAGTCCAGCCCGTCCTCCCTCCAAGCCTGGCCATCTCTCCCTCCAGAGGGCTTGCTTCCTCAGCCAGAGCTCTCCCTCCATCTGAATTCCTTCTTGCTGTCGGGCTGGGGTGATGACTTGCTGATGGACACGGGTCCATCCTGGTTACACATCTCATGAGGACAAGACCTGTCATGCCATGCCACCTAGCAGTGACCACCTCCCAGCCCCGTCATCCCCCAGAGCAGAGAGCAGGCCTCTTGTGGTCACCTCAAGGGCACTGACCCTCCCTGGGTGTTGCAGAAGCACCCGCCACCCCTTCTTGGATCCGAGAGGAGGGGCAGCTGGTCGTGGCAGGGACCAGCCTCCAGGTCAGGGACTCCATCTGGGAGAATTCGAGAGCCAGAGCTTTACCTGAAACTTGAGGAAGCTCCGCAAAGAATGCCTCTGTTGTTTTCCTCAACTCCTGCAGAATGGCTACCAACACCGCTGGGTGGTTAGAAAGACACATACACACAAGGGAATCTAAGGAACCTGCTCTGTGCCATTCAGGGTGATCAGTGCCCATTGCTACCCAGGCCTGAACAGACCACCTACCTTCAGGGTGGAGAGACTGAATCCACCACCACCTGTCCTGCTGTTGGGCTGGAGTCCTCCCCACATCTGTCCTGCTGTTGTGCTGGGGCTCTGCCGGCACCTGCAGCCCTCTGGCCTCGCCCACCACGCGATGTGCTGCTGTGGGAAGAGACGGGGTCAGTCTGTAACCTTCCTTTCAATCCTTGTAAAAACACAGTTCCCTTAAGGAGAATATTGAAAAACGAGGTAGGCCCAGCTACCTTTACGGGAATTCGGATTCTCTGCCAGTCGGAGTGTTTGTGGCACACACCTCTTGCTTATTTCTTCCCACTTGCTACCTGTCACCTCTTGTTTGGAATCAAGTGAGGAGCTCATGGATGAGACTAAAATGTGAATCTCTGTTAGGGGTCAGTTTCCGGGAAGGGGGGACCCTGACACCCCTCCTAGGGAGAAATAGGAGTTGGTGGAAAGAAGGAAATCCCTGGATGCCATGGAAGGTGGAGGGGCCTCAGTGCTAATGGGGGCAGCTCACCTTTCCATCCATCAGCCCAGCTGGGTGTGCAGAGTCTTCAAGGAGGGAAGGAAACAGAAGCCTGAGGGTTTCCTGGCCCAGCACCCTTATGAGGATGAACTGAGAGAAAGTTCTGGGTGGGGGAAGGGTTGATTGGACACTCTTTGCAGAGAGAAAAGTGAGAGGCATGCAGCCAGGGGCTTTGTTAGACACTGGCCCTGACCCCCCAGAGAGGACAGAAACCTCTCCAGCCAAGAGTTCTCATCTCAGCGCTATAACAACCCTGGAGAAGATATGCTGGGCAGATTCATAGCGTCAGTAATCTATGCAGGGCTGCAGAAAGGGGGTTTCCTAGTCATTTCTTCTCAAGTAAAGCAAGAATTGCAAAGCTCCTTTTCCAAATAGAAACTTCTTTTATAAAAAAGAGAAAAGAGCAAGCAAACATTTACAATTGGGAAGTTAAAGATGAAAAAAAAATTACCCTTGCCCGCAAGTGAGTTGCTGCCCTTGGGGAAACAGGTCAAGGCTGTGGGCAGTTGCCAGGGAGACCGGCCTCAAGAATTAGCCTCTCTGGCTCCTAACAGCAGGGTGTTCCTGCCTTCAACCCCACAGCCTACTCACCCACAGAATTCCTAAAAGAAAGCAAGAAAAAAAGAGCAAAAAGTTCTGAGTCAGTTGATACAAACAGCAAACATGGCAAACTTTGATTAAGGGCTAAGGACAGGGGTCGGGGGTACCTTTTACAAATATCACTGACTCCTGGCAACAGCCACTCCTGTCCCCAGTCTTCCCAACCAAGTCCTGGACCAAAGTACAGGCAAAGTATCACAGCTGCTTTTCACGGCAACATACATAATTACAAGGAAACAGTTACAAAGGACAAATTTGACTATGCACAAATGAGTCAGTAGTTGCTTACACTTGTAAGTAGACACCCCTAGTGTAAAACCCTCGTGTGATGTGCTGGGGGACCGAGAGGGTCCCTGAAAATGCATATGGCAGATAACCGAGGTTTATTTTTTGTTTCAGGTGGGTGAAGTTTTAAAAACTTTAAGCAAAACATCACAAAGTAAAAATTAATAAATAAATACACAAGACCAATAATGTAGTCAATGAAAAGATCAAATAAACCATAACTTTTGAAAATGAAAGAAAAGCATTTTTATTATTTGTATTTTTATTTGTAAATGTCTGTCGGGCTGCAACTGCAGTCCTGAAAGCCTTGTAGTTGCCCAGCTGGCAGACGTAAGAAAGAGCCTGGAGACAGTGACAGAGACATCCATGGTTTATTCGACAGGGGATCTTACCCGTCTGATGCAAAAGTCCTGGAGTGAGACCCCACCAAGTACAGCAAACCGCAGGCAGGACATGACAGTGACCTTCACTCCTTGAGGGGGAAGGAGGCTACCATTTATAAGGAAAATTGACGTCAGGATGGCTCATCAGTTACCCAGAAAACCAGCGGCTGAGGCAGGGGGCCAGCCCCGAGGTTGTTACTGATTAAGCCCTATGGTTAAGAGGATTGGATAGTCAGGTGAGTAGGTGTAGAAGAAGCAGGGACTGGTCTAGCAGGGGATGGACAGAGTGCAAGAGAACAGCCATCCTGAGTGGCCTGACCGTACGATGCCTTTCATATCCTTCCCAGTTTCCTTAAACATCTCACGCCAAGCCTGACAATATTATCTGAAGATGGGGAATTGTGATTACGGAATAGTAAGTATGTCCTGTGTCATGGAGAGCGGGGGATACCTTCACCGTGAGCAAGCTCCGTGGGTTTTGGTGTGCACTTAGCCCAACACCACGCCTCTGGCCTCCCCACCGTGATCCTCCCTGAGCGGCACTTTCTTGCATGGGAAGGGCTCCAGCTCCGGGTTTAGCAGCCCCAGGCGTTATTAATTCCTGCCCCAGGGAGTGCTGCGGGGAGTGGATGGTACCTGGGTCCAGCCCCGGAATGTTAGCTGCATTAACTTTGGGGCTGACTTTGGTAAAAGGTGCCCTCAGTGCCAAACTTGTTCACCACTGTCACTTGTCCCCATCATAATTCCTTGAGGTTCTGCCCTTGAAGAGGCTGAGTCACAGAGGCTGCAGTGACGCTTCCCAGGTCACCTAGAGGCTGGTAGCGGAGCTGGCCTTGGTCACCACCTGTGCTCCCTCTCCCCAAACCTCAGCTGCCCACACTGTTATCACAGAGCCTCTGTGATTTGGATGAGATAGTTAACCTCCCCAGCATCATATCCACCACCTTTGAAAAGAGGTTAGTACTTCTTCTGCACAGAGACACTTCCGGGCAAAACTAGTTAACTGCCAGTGATAGGGAAGGTCTCCATGCTGCTTTTGCTTGGCCCACCTGGATACGAACTTGGAAGCACCCCCTTCTTTTCCCTGAACCCTTCGTGACTCCTTCCTGGTATCTCCAGGACTTCTCACTGCATCAGCAAGCATCTTGATTTTACACCCTCATGCTTGGGGGCCAGGCTCTGAGTAACCTTGAGAAGTTGACTGGAGGCTGTGGGCTGAGGAGGGGACAGAGGATGCTGTAGTCCCAGAGTTGGGTTGGAATGGAGACAGGATGCCTGATAACGTGGGAACTCCAGGCAACCTACCAGTAGCTCAGGGAAATCTCAGGGTGGTGTGACATGCCTGCCCTTCTGAAACCATGGTCTCCCTGCCCCTAGAACACTAAGTTCTACCTGTGTCCCCCTCCCTTATGCTGGCCACACTGAGTGAATGCTTTTCACAGGGAAAAGTCTTTTTTGAGCAGATAATTCATGGCAGGTCCTAGGGTTGCACCCTGAGGGTGCAGATCCAAATGCAAGGTGCTGTTGCCACTGGGGAATTTGCAGTCTCTGGGGAGACAGTCCAGTAGCAGGTCATTGTGATAGAATGAAGCATGTCAGTGATTGGCTCAGGTACTGGGGATTGGGGCCAGGGCTCTGAGCTAGTAAATATACATCACTGGCTTGGCACTGTCATCGGAGCACATCCATCTTCCCCAGAACTTGAGGAGGAAAGAATTGTGAGATATGGGATTTTGGCCAATTATCTTCCTGTTCCAATATGACAGATAATAGAGGTTGGGAAAAAAATAAAGAATTAATGTAACTTGGTGAAAGCTTTCTATCCCTTCTTGAGAATTATCACGGTCAAAGCTCAGGGGAACCTTCTGTTCTGACAGGAGGTGGCATTATTGGTAGAGAGACCCTCACCCCCCAAATCTGTGTTGTACCCTGAGTTTGAAGCAGGCACACACCCTGGATGAACCAGGCTAAATAGAGGAGACCATTCATCACCATCCCAGTGGACAGGCACTTTGATAAACTACTCAGATGACAGAGGGACAGCTTTAAACTTTGGTCTTCTCTGGGATCTACATTTATCCCTCTTGAAACTGGGTGACCCTCTGTCTCCTTCCACCAAGAGAGTGTGGAAGAATTTCCGAGATGAGATCTTTAAAAGGCCATGGCTCCTCTGAGGAATGTCTCAGGGCACTCAGAGAAGGCAGGTCCCAAGGACAGGCCACAGAGGCTGAAAGTGCCGATGAGCCCAGCATCTGAGTCTGGCTAGCCGTGTAGGGGCGGGAACCTGCAGAGGACTCCAGGCATTCCCATCTTCCCATCTGAGGCCCCAGTCATGGGGGATCAGAGATAAGCCAGTCCTCCGTGCTGTGTCCAAATTCTTGGCCCATAGAATCCACGAGCTTAATAACATGGGTTTTGCTTAATGCCACCAAGTGCGGGGATGTTTGTTATGCAGTCATAGAAACCAGAAGTCTTCATAAGGCAAAGGATACTGTGCGATGCAGCCAGTGACCAGATGCTACAGAGTGTGGCTGAGACTTAACACCTTCAAGCCCGAGTCTAGGCTGAAGGTGCCCTAAGCTGGTAATCCTTTCGGATTCTGGCAGACGTGTAAAGAACACGAGGGTACAAAGGAGACGGTATGACATAAAAAAACCTCATGAATGATATTCTCTTTCCAATTTCCCCTAAACAAGGCCACCCTGACAGGACAGGAGAAAGGGTAAGTGACACCACTGGGGAGACTCCGGAGCACATAGGGGTGCCCAGTGCTGATTCTAGGAGGGAGAACACGCACACTCTAGGGGGACCCACACCAGCTTCCGTCTCTCGGGGCATCTGGACGACAGAGCTGTGGGGAGCTTTAGCGATGGCAACGTGCCGTAGGGAGGACCACGCAGGTTGACATCTGGATGAGAAAGCTGGTGTGCATCGTCCCATCCTTAGGGTAAGGAGCGGAGAATGAAAACCAGGGTTGCATATTTATTTATTCTCATTAAACAAATGTTTACGTAATGTTAATCTCTGCCTTCCAGTTGTCACGGCTTTGTCGTAAGAGTCCTATTAGCAGAAGTCTCCTCTATCCACAGCCCCCGCCTGTGTGCATCAGACATGTCTCCCTTTGCACACCAGGGACGCAGGCTTAGCTAATGCTTTGCTGAAATGCTTCCTCTAGCACGTGCAGTGCCCGAAACATGGCTTTGCTTTCCAGTGGAAGTAAGCCTGTAATTGCAAGGCTTGCAGTACTAACTGTCTCACTGTGACACGGAGGTGATCGCTTCAGCTCCATCACCCGTCTGACTGTGTGGATTAGATACAGAGCCAAGAAAGTCACACCCAACTCCAGGGCAGACTTACTCAAGGTGGGTGCCCGTTTGGGACTGAATTCTGCTATGGAAGCGAGACTTGCTGGATTCTGAATGAGACCCCCCCCTTACTCCTGTTGACTTAATGATTCAGAGGCAAATAGGGCCTTTGTCACCCTTGTGTGCAAGGTGTGACACAAATGTTCCCCTTCACTGTTAGTCTGAAAGGACCTGTTCCTCCTCAGTTGCATCCGTTCCCATTTGAAATCAGTTTCAGGGCCCTTCTCTGGGTTGAGTAACTGGGCTCAGGATGCAGTAACATCCTCTGGCTCTTCTTCTACAGCCTGTGCGCTGGGGGCTAGGAGACCCCTTAATACTCCAGGGAGCCCTGAGCCAAATCTCAAACTCATCTAATATTACATTAGGCAGCGGGGATTTTTTGTTTTTAATATTTTGTTTATTTATTTAATTTGGTTGCACTGGGTCAGTCTTCCCATTCGTTTTTTTTTGTTTGTTTGTTTTTTGTTTTTTTTTTAATTAATTTATTTATTTTTATGGCTGTGTTGGGTCTTCGTTTCTGTGCAAGGGCTTTCTCTAGTTGTGGCAAGCAGGGGCCACTCTTCAACCCGGTGCACGGGCTTCTCACTGTCGTGGCCTCTCTTGTTGCGGAGCACAGGCTCCAGACGTGCAGGCTCAGTAATTGTGGCTCACGGGCCCAGCTGCTCCGCGGCATGTGGGATCTTCCCAGACCAGGGCTCGAACCCACATCCCCTGCATTGGCAGGCAGATTCTCAAGCACTGTGCCACCAGGGAAGCCCCTGCACCGGGTCTTATTTGTGGCAGGAGGGGTCCTTAGTTGTGGCATGAAAACTCTTAGTTGTGGCATGCATGTGGGATCTAGTTCCCTGACCAGGGATCGAACCCAGACCCCCTGCATTGGGAGCTCGCAGTTTAACCACTGCACCACCAGGGAAGTCCCGGGGATTTTTAATAGTCATATATTTTTTGTCTTTTTTCTTTATGTTAGTTTCTGCTTTGCAACAAAGTGAATCAGCTTTGCATATACATATATCCCCATATCTCCTTCCCCTTGTGTCTCCCTCCGACCGTCCCTATCCCACCCCTGTAGGTGGTAACAAAGCACCGAGCTGATCTCCCTGTGTTATGCGGCTGCTTCCCGCTAGCTATTTTACATTTGGTAGTGTATATATGTCCATGCCACACTCTCACTTCGTCCTAGCTTACCCTTCCCCCTCCCCGTGTCCTCAAGTCCATTCTGTATGTCTGCATCTTTATTCCTGTCCTACCCCTAGGCTCTTCAAAACCATTTTTTGTTGTTGTTTTTAGATTCCATACATATGTGTTAGCATACAGTATTTGTTTTTCTCTTTCTGACTTGCTTCACTCTGTATGACACACTCTAGGTCCATCCACCTCACTATAAGTAACTCAATTTTGTTCCTTTTTATGGCTAGGTATTATTCCATTATATATATGTGCCACATCTTCTGTATCAATTCATCTGTCAATGGAAACTTAGGTTGCTTCCATGTCCTGGCTACTGTAAATAGAGCTGCAATGAATATTGGGGTACATGACACTTTTTGAATTATGGTTTTCTCAGGGTATATGCCCAGTAGTGGGATTGCTGGGTCGTACGGCAGTTCTATTCTTAGTTTTTAAGGAACCTCCATACTGTTCTCCATAGTGGCTGTAACAATTTACGTTCTCACCAACAGTGCAAGAGGGTTCCCTTTTCTCCACGCCCTCTCCAGTATTTGTTTGTAGATTTTATGATGATGGCCATTCTGACTGGTGTGAGGTGATACCTCATTGTAGTTTTGATTTGCATTTCTCTAATGATTAGTGATGTTGAGCATCCTTTCATGTGTTTGTTGGCAATCTGTATATCTTCTTTGGAGAAATGTATATTTAGGTCTTCTGCCCATTTTTGGATTGGGTTGTTTGTTTTTTTGATATTGAGCTGCATGAGCTGCTTATACATTTTGGAGATTAATCCTTTATCAGTTGCTTCACTTGCAAATATTTTCTCCCATTCTGAGGGTTGTCTTTTAGTCTTGTTTTTGGTTTCCTTTGCTGTGCAATAGCTTTTAAGTTTCATTAGGTCCCATTTGTTTATTTTTCTTTTTATTTCCATTTCTCTAGAAGGTGGGTCAAAAAGGATCTTGCTGTGGTTTATGTCATAGAGTGTTCTGCCTATATTTTCCTCTAAGAGTTTGATAGTGTCTGGCCTTACATTTAGGTTTTTAATCCATTTTGAGTTTATTTTTGTGTATGGTGTTAGAGAGTGTTCTAATTTCATTCTTTACTTGTAGATGTCCAGTTTTCCCAGGACCACTTATTGAAGAGACTGCCTTTTCTCCATTGTATATTCTTGCCTCCTTTATCAAAAATAAGGTGACCATATATGTATGGGTCTATCTCTGGGCTTTCTATCCTGTTCCATTGATCTATATTTCTATTTTTTGCCAGTACCATACTGTCTTGATTACTGTAGCTTTGTCTGAAGTCTGGGAGCCTGATTCCGCCAGCTCCATTTTTCTTTCTCAAGATTGTTTTGGCTATTTGGGGTCTTTTGTGTTGCCAAACAAATTGTGAAGTTTTTTGTTCTAGTTCTCTGAAAAATGCCATTGGTAGTTAGTTAGGGATTGCACTGAACCTGCAGATTGCTTTGGGTAGTATAGTCATTTTCACAATGTTGATTCTGCCAATCCAAGAACATGGAATATCTCTCCATCTGTTTGTATCATCTTTAATTTCTTTCATCAGTGTCTTATAATTTTCTGCATACAGGTCTTTTGTCTCCTTAGGTAGGTTTATTCCTAGGTATGTTATTCTCTTTGTTGCAATGGTAAATGGGAGTGTTTCCTTAATTTCTCTTTCAGATTTTTCATCACTAGGGTATAGGAATGCAAGAGAATTCTGTGCATTAATTTTGTATCCTGCTACTTTATCAAATTCATTGATTAGCTCTAGTAGTTTTCTGGTAGCATCTTTAGGATTCTCTATGTATAGTATCATGTCATCTGCAAACAGTGACAGCTTTACTTCTTCTTTTCCGATTTGGATTCTTTTTTTTCTTTCTCTCCTCTGATTGTTGTGGCTATAACTTCCAAAGGTATGTTGAAAAATAGTGGTGAGAGTGGGCAACTTTGTCTTGTTCCTGATCTTAGAGGAAATGGTTTCAGTTTTTGACTATTGAGAATGATGTTGGCTGTGGGTTTTGTCATATGTGGCCTTTATTATGTTGAGGTAAATTCCCTCTATGCCTACTTTCTGGAGGGTTTTTATCAAAAATGTGTGTTGAATTTTGTCGAAAGCTTTTTCTATACCTATTGAGATGATCATATGGTTTTTATCCTTCAATTCTTTATATGGTTTATCACATTGATTGGTTTGCATGTATTGAAGAATCCTTACATTCCTGGGATAAACCCCACTTGATCATGGTGCATGATCCTTTTAATGTGCTGTTGGATTCTGTTTGCCAGTATTTTGTTGAGGATTTTTACATCTATGTTCATCAGTGATATTGGCCTGTAGTTTTTTTTTTTCTTCGTGATATCTTTGTCTGGTTTTGGTATCAGGGTGATGGTGGCCTCATAGAATGAGTTTGAGAGTGTTCCTCCCTCCCCTGTATTTTGGAAGAGTTTGAGAAGGATAGGTGTTAGCTCTTCTCTAAATGTTTGACAGCACTCACCTGTGAAGCCACCTGGTCCTGGGCTTTTGTTTGTTGGAAGATTTTTAATCAGTCTCAATTTCAGTGCTTGTGATTGGTCTGTTCATAGTTTCTATTTCTTCCTGGTTCAGTCATGGAAGTTTGTGCTCTCCTAAGAATTTGTCCATTTCTTCCAGGTTGTCCATTTTATTGGCATATAATTGCTTGTAGTAATCGCTCATGATCCTTTGTATTTCTCCAGTGTCAGTTGTTACTTCTCCTTTTTCATTTCTAATTCTATTGATTTGAGTCTTTTCCCTTTTTTCCTTGATGAGTCTGGCTAATGGTTTATGAATTTTGTTTATCTACTCAAAGAACCAGCTTTTAGTTTTATTGATCTCTGCTACTGTTTCCTTCATTTATTTTTCATTTATTTCTGATCTGATCTTTATGATTTCTTTCCTTCTGCTAACTTCAGGTACTTTTTGTTCTCCCTTCTCTAATTGCTTTAGGTGTAAGGTTAGGTTGTTTATTTGAGATGTTTCCTGTTTCTTGAGGTAGGCTTGTATTGCTATAAACTTCCCTCTTAGAATTGCTTTCGCTGCATCCCATAGGTTTTGGGCCATCGTGTTTTCATTGTCATTTGTTTCTAGGTATTTTTTCATTTCCTCTTTGATTTCTTCAGTGATCTCTTGGTTATTTAGTAGTGTATTGTTTAACCACCATGTGTCTGTATTTTTTACAGATTTTTCCTGTAATTGATATCTAGTCTCACAGATTTGTGTTTGGAAAAGATACTTGATAAAATTTCAATTTTCTTAAATTTACCAAGGCTTGATTTGTGACCCAAGATATGATCTATCCTGCACAATGTTCCATGAGCACTTGAGAAAAATGTGTATTCTGTTGGTTTTGGGTGGAATGTCCTATAAATATCAATTAAGTCCATCTTGTTTAATGTATCACTTAAAGCTGTGTTTCCTTATTTATTTTCCTTTTGGATGATCTGTCCATTAATGAAAGTGGGGTGTTAAAGTCCCCTATTATGATTGTTTTACTGTCGATTTCCTCTTTTATGGCTGTTAGTATTTGCCTTATGTATTGAGGTGTTCCTATGTTGGGTGCATAAATATTTACAATTTTATATCTTCTCCTTGGATTGATCCCTTGATCATTATGTAGTGTCCTTCTTTGTCTCTTGTAATAGTCTTTATTTTAAAGTCTATTTTGTCTGATATGATATGAGAATTGCTACTCCAGCTTTCTTTTGATTTCCATTTGCATGGAATATCTTTTTCCATCCCCTCACTTTCAGTCTGTATGTGTCCCCAGTTCTGAAATGGGTCTCTTGTAGACAGCATATATATAGTTCTTGTTTTTGTATCCATTCAACCAGTCTATATCTTCTGGTGGGAGCATTGAATCCATTTACATTTAAGGTAGTTATCGATATGTATGTTCCTGTATTACCATTTTCTTAATTGTTTTAGATTTGTTATTGTAGGTCTTTTCCCGCTCTTGTGTATCCTGCCTAGAGAAGTTCCTTTAGCATTTGTTGTAAAGCTGGTTTTGTGGTGCTGAATACTCTTAGCTTTTGCTTGTCTGTAAAGGTTTTTATTTCTCCGTCAAATCTGAATGAGATCCTTGCTTGGTAGAGTAATCTTGGTTGTAGGTTTTTCCCTTTCATCACTTTAAATATGTCTTGCCACTCCCTCCTGGCTTGCAGAGTTTCTGCTGAAAGATCAGCTGTTAACCTTTTGGGGATTCCATTGCATGTTATTTGTTGCTTTTCCCTTGCTGATTTAAATATTTTTTCTTTGTATTTAATTTTTGATAGTGTGATTAATATGTGTCCTGGCATGTTTCTCCTTGGATTTTTCTTGTATGGGACTCTCTGTGCTTCCTGGGCTTTATTGACAATTTCCTTTCCCATATTAGGGAAGTTTTCAACTCTAATCTCTTCAAATATTTTCTCAGTCCCTTTCTTTTTCTCTTCTTCTTCTGGGACCCCTATAATTTGAATGTTGGTGCATTTAATGTTGTCCCAGAGGTCTCTGAGACTGTCCTCAATTCTTTTCATTCTTTTTTCTTTATTCTGCTCTGCAGTAGTTATTTCCACTATTGTGTCTGCCCCCAGTGGCTAAGGTTGGTTCAGTGGGTTGTGTAGGCTTCCTGGTCGAGGGGACTAGTGCCTGTGTTCTGGTGGATGAGGCTGGATATTGTCTTTCTGGTGGGCAGGACCATGTCTGGTGGTGTGTTTTGGGGTGTCTGTGACCTTATTATGATTTTAGGCAGCCTCTCTGCTAATGAGTGGGGTTGTGTTCCTGTCTTGCTAGTTGTTTGGCATAGGGTGTCCAGCACTATAGCTTCCTGGTTGTTGAGTGGAGCTGGGTCTTTGTGTTGAGATGGAGATCTCTGGGAGAGCTTTCACTGTTTGATGTTACATGGAGCCAGGAGGTCTCTGGTGGACCTATTTACTGAACTCAACTCTCCTGCCTCAGAGGCACAGGCCTGACACCCAGCTGGAGCACAAAGACCCTGTCAGCCACAGAGCTCAGAAGAAAAGGGAGAAAAAAAGAAAGAACAAAAGAAAAATAAATAAATGAAATTTAAAAAGTTATTAAAATAAAAAAAGTAAAAATAGAAAAAGTGAAAAAAGAAAGAAAGAAAGAAAGAAAGCAGAGAGCAACCAAACCAAAAACAAATCCACCAATGATAACAATCACAAAAGTATACAAAAATAAAATAAAATAAAATTAACGGAAAGACAGAACCCTAGGACAAGTTGTAAAAGCAAAGCTATGCAGACACAATCACACAAAGAAGCATACACACACACTCTCAAAAAAAGAGAAAAAGGAAAAAAACAAACAAACAAAAAATATATATATAAAAGAAAGAGAGTAACTGAATGAATAAACAAGTCTACCATCGATAATAAACTCTAAACACTAAACTAAGATAAACATAAAACTAGAAACCAGTCAGTCGCATACAGCAAACCCTAAATCTACAGTTCCTCTCAAAGTCCACTGCCTCAATTTTGGGGTGATTCGTTGTCTATTCAGGTATTCCACAGATGCAGGGTATATCACGTTGATGGTGGAGATTTAATCTGCTGCTCCTGAGGCTGCTGGGAGAGATTTCCCTTTCTCTTCTTTGTTCGCACAGCTCCCGGGGTTCAGCTTTGGATTTGGCCCTGCCTCCGTGTGTAGGTCGCCTGAGGACATCTGTTCTTTGCTCACACAGGACGGGGTTAAAGGAGCAGCTGCTTTGGGGGCTCTGGCTCACTCAGGCTGGGGGGAGGGAGGGGTACGGAGTGTGGGGCAAGCCTGCGGCCGCAGAGGCCGGTGTGACATTGCACCAGCCTGAGGCGTGCCGTGCGTTCTCCCGGGGAAGTTGTCCCTGGATCGCGGGATCCTGGCAGGGGCGGGCTGCATGGGCTCCCGGGAGGGCCGGTGTGGAGAGTGACCTATGCTCGCACACAGGCTTCTTTGTGGCGGCAGCAGCAGCCTTAGCGTCTCATGCCCGTCTCTGGGGTCCCCGCTGATAACTGCGGCTCGCGCCCATCTCTGGAGCTCGTTTAGGTGGCACTCTTCGTCCCCTCTCCTCATGCACCAGGAAACAAAGAGGCAAGAAAAAGTCTCTTGCCTGTTCGTCAGTTCCAGACTTTTTCCCAGACTCCCTCCCGGCCAGCTGTGGTGCACTAGCCCCTTCAGGCTGTGTTCACGCCACCAACCACAGTCCTCTCCCTGCAATCCAACCAAAGCTCGAGCCTCAGCTCCCAGCTCCCGCCCGCCCTGGCGGGTGAGCAGACAAGCCTCTCGGGCTGGTGAGTGCTGGTCGGCACCAATCATCTGTGCGGGAATCTCTCCGTTTTGCCCTCCGCACCCCTGTTCCTGCACTCTCCTCCGTGGCTCTGAAGCTTCCCCCCTCCACCACCCGCAGTCTCCGCCCACAAAGGGCCTTCCTAGTGTGTGGAAACCTTTCCTCCTTCACAGCTCCCTCCCACTGGTGCAGGTCCCGTCCTTATTCTTTTGTCTCTGTTTTTCCTTTTTTCTTTTGCCCTGCCCAGGTACGTGGGGAGTTTCTTGCCTTTTGGGAGGTCTGAGGTCTTCTGCCAGCGTTCAGTAGGTGTTCTGTAGGGGTTGTTCCACATGTAGATGTATTTCTGATGTATATGTGGGGAGGAAGGTGATCTCCACGTCTTACTCCTCCGCCATCTTGAAGGTCTCCTCTTTAATAGTTATATTTATGCAGAATTACTGAAGACATTTACTTCCATATTTGTCTTCTTTTTTTTTCTTTTTAAAGAAATCACTTTATATTTTTGAAACTAGTTCATTCAAATCTCAGAATGTAAGCTGAATCTCAGAATCTAAATCTTTTGAAATTTGTTTTGTAGTTACATATTTGAGAAGTTTTCCCTTTAAAATAGTACCTGTTTATTAAGGAAGATATGGAAAATACAGTAATGTGAAAAAGAAATGCATATACCAATTGTCTGTTTACTCAGATATGAGCACATGGATATTTTTGTGCAGATCCTTTGTTTTTTCCCACATTTGAAAATATTTCATTCAATTTCTGAATTGTCTTTTTCTTAATCCTTCAGTTCTTAAGACATGTTTTCCCCCTGAAGATACTCATGAACTCATGAACTACAATTTATATTGTAGCAAATATTGAAAAATTTTCCTGCATGATGCTACACAATTCTTATGGAACCTCTTGTAGAAAATTTCATACACTAATTTTCTATTTTTCAAATTCTTCATTAAGGTTTACTTTATGGCTTCTTTCCTTTCTTTTTAAAATGATAGGCACTGTGCTTGGTGCTCTTAAGGACATAGTTCTTGTTTCAAGAAGGTAACTATCTAGTGGGAAAATTGGGAAAGTCAGTACAGAGGAGCAAATATTTATAGGAGGAATATTCCAGAACAGGGAACAGAAAATTAAAGTATGTTTATTTTAGAACACTCTACACTCTGAGAAATATATTCAGTAAACTGCTCTCTCTGAAAGAATAGAGACACAACATAAGATCTTGGAAACAATCATGTCTTAAGGAGGAATGCTGATGGCTCTGTACCCAGTCACTCTATTTCTCCCCCTTCCTTCATGTATCTGAAGATGGCCGATGCACCCTGAGGCTTGTCTCCAGATTTGAGAGTAGTAAACATACATGATATTTGGTGGCTATGACCCTACATTTTTTTCAGGGGTCCTTGGACAGATGTGATGAGAGGCATGGATGACCCCGACACCACCGCTGGTAGGGAAGACATTGAGCTGAAGCCCAGTCAAAATCTGCGCACCATCCCAGACGGACTGGGGGAAGTACCACCCATGACCAAGGCTGCCCCTTTGGAGCCTCCTGGGAAAATCTAATTGAGGTAGAGTTAGTGTATCATATTATTTAAGTTTCAGGTTTACAACATAGTGAGTCACAATTTTTAAATGTTATAACCCATTTATAGTTATTATAAAATATTGGCTATATTCCCAGTGTTGTACAATATATCTTTGTAGCTTATTTATTTTGTGCATAGCTTTGGGCCTCTTAATCCCCTACCCCTATATTGCCCCTCCCCACTTCCCTCTCCCCACTGGTAGCCACAAATTGTTCTCTATATCTGTGAGTCTATTTCTTTTTTGTAATAGTTACTAGTTTGTTTTATTTTTTAGATTCCACATGTAAGTGATACCATACAATACATGCCTTTCTCTTTCTGACCTATTTCACCAAGCATAACACCCCCTGGGTCCATCTAAGTTGTTTCAAATGGCAGAATTTCATCCTTTTTTAATGGCTGAGTAGTATTCCATTCTTCCATTCTGTATATATATATATATATCACATCTTCTTTATCCATTCATCTGTTGATGAACATTTCAGTTGCTTCCATACCTTGACAATTGTAAATCATGCCGCTATGAATATTGGGGTGCCTGTATCTTTTTGAATTAGTGTTTTGGGTTTTTTTGGATGTACACTCAGGAGTGGAATTGCTGGGTCATATGGTAGTTTTATTTTTATCAATTGGGAAATTATGACAATAACTTGTTCTACTTATTTCATAGAACTTTAAGAAATTCTCACATGTAAGTTTTGTGAACTTGCTTTGAAAACTAGAAATTGCCATTTAAATATGGTGTTAGTAACTTTTTACTGCATAATAAATTGCCCCAAAACTTAGTCACTTAAAGCAACAAAGATTTATTGTCTCTGTGTTTATGCAGGTCAGAAATTTGGGGATCAGCTAGCTGGGCAACCCTGACTCAGGGTCTCTCACTAAGATGCAGTCAGATGTCAGCAGGCGTTGGGAGCCACTTCCAAGAGGGTGCCCACATCGCTGTTCCCAAGAGGCTTTAACATCTCTTGGGTGTTGACGGGAGGCCTCAGTTCTTCACCACCCTTAAGGCTCCCTGATGGTCTTCATGAAAGATTTTGTAGGGACACAAAGAAGACTTTCAGGTGCTGGTGCAGTTGGATGCATAACCACCCTATGGTATAAATACTAAAGTTACCACTACCTCACAGACAAGGAAACTGGGGTGCAGATATGTCGAGCAAGGTGTGTGTGGTTAACTGCCACTGAAGGGAAAGCTGGTGTGGGATCCAGGCAGCTCACATCTAGAACAAGACGTTAACCCTGTAGCCACTCAACCACTACCTTACTTTCATAAAGAATTTTGTAAAGTTTCCATTTTCTTCCCTTTTCCTTTGAGCATCCTTATTCTTTTTAAATTCTTGGTGTTTTTCCAAAGTAATCCAAATAGGTTTCTCCTTGGACATATTAGAGAATTGCCTCTGTTCATAAGCTCTTCACTTGACACTTACTGTTGAGGACTAATTATGCCAGTTTAATGGTATAATGACACTAAAAAGAAGTCAGAGACAGAGACACTTCTTTTGGGGATCCAGATTTAGCTGGAAAACCAATTGTGTGCTTGTTAAATGTAATAAAAGGATACAAAGTAACATCTAAGAGAAGTTTGGTGTGTGGGACCGGGTGCCAGTCTTGGACTTGTATTGAACACTCATTCAACTGGCATTTCCTGTGAGTCTCATTGCAGTGGACACTAGAGGGAGAGGGTGGACCATACAGCACAGCCCCCGGCTGGTGAGCTCACAGTCCAGTGGAACAGAGCCCGCCACTCAGAGTGAAGCCCATGTGTGTCAGCACCAGCGCTCCTGGGAGCGTGTGAAAAACGCACCATCTCGGATCTCAGCCCAGACCTGAGGAATCAAAACCTCCAGGTGACTCATTTGCACACTGAGGTTCGGGAAGCACTGAGCCTGGGGAGCACTTCCTGGGTGACTGCAGGAAGCACTTCTTCCTGGACTTGGTTTACTAACTGTAAAGTGGGAGTAGAATTAGACTCTTATTCCTGCATCCTGAGGCAGTGGGGGATAATGCAATAGCCACTCTATATGCATAAGAACCAAAGGGGCTTGAAAGCAGGCAATGGCTCAAGTCTTTTGGGAAGAAAAATGAATGACACCTCCATGACTGCTGGGTGTTCTCTTCACTCTCACAAAGCACAGTGCATGCTGGGGATGCACCTCTGGGGATCATGAAGGTACGTGACACCACCTGACTCTGTTTCTATATTGAGATGGCAATAAAAACCTGCTGGTTCTAATCCCTGGGCTCAAATCAGAACATGGGCCTGTCTCTAGGCTAAAACATTACTGTTATCTGACTTGTAAAAAAGGATGAAGTATGCCTCTTCAGAACCAGCAGCAAGCTGAGTTTAGGCTAATTAGAAGATGGTTGCTCTGTACTAAGCTGCAGCATCCAACCCAGGCAAAGCGCTGAGAAAGCAGATTTAGGAGATAAAATTGCTGCCTTGGGATGCAGGTCAAACTTAATCTTTGTCCACCTGCGTGCAGAGTGATGGGGCAGGACTCTGGAATCAGGCACATAATATTACGGTTAAAAATCATTCATGTTTTCAATAAATATTTCTTAAGTATCTTCATAGTATGTTGGTGAGCAAAACCAGGCAGTTTCCAGTCCTACCAGAGTTTATGTTTTGGCTGGGGAGACAGAGATAAACATAAACGCACACACAAAATGTCAAATCACAACTGTAACTGTTGCAAAGGATAAGTGCATGGCATGGTGGTAGGAAATACTAAGAATGTTTTATTAATTCAGAGAATTCCAGGGAGGCTTCTCTGAGAAAAAGTTTAACTTATCTGTGCTCTTAAAGATGAATAGGAGTGAATTTGGCACAGAAAGCATGGCTGAGATCTCCAGAAAAAGGAAAAAAGGCATGTGCAAAGGCCCTGTGGCCAGAGACACTTCATGGTCACTAGATACAGAGGCAGAAAGGTCAGCATTCAGCTTGGGAAAGCCAGTGAACCCTTCTCCCTTTGTCAGGCTCCATGTGGTTGGTGTTGGCAAGCCCAGCGTCTAGTCTACATGAAGGCTCTGAAGTCTTGCCCACATGAGCTTGCTCCCAGGTGGAAATGGTACAAGTGAAGCAGGTCTCAGCCCAGTTGTGCCGGACATGCATCCATTTACTATCGAGAAGGTATAACATCTCCATACATCTGTCTTCAGTGGAAGCACAACACACTCGGAACAGGGACCCCCATCCTCCTTCCTCAGGCAGTCTTACCAGTGCCTTGCAGGAGGGGGCCGCACAAAAGCGTCCTAAGTGCAGAGTGCAGGGCCCTTCATGAAGCCGAGGGACATGGGACCAACAGGGTTTCAGAGCTCAAAGGCAAAGCCAAAGACACTGAGTGCCGTTTTCTGGGTTCTCATGCCCTGTGCAGCAAAGGTGCTGGGTTCAAGAAATCTAGGCTTGTTGTGATGCTAATTTCAGACAACTTGATAGTAATAATAAGGTTTTAAGTTGTGGAGAGAAGGAGGGCAGTGAAAGCTGAGGGTTTGGTGGAAGCTGCCTAGTCCCAAGACCTGTGTCCCCGACCTGCATCCTCCAGGAACTCTCTCTGCTGCTTCCCCAGGGGAGACCTTGGGGGTCAGCTTTTCACCTGTTCATTTTTTAGGCTTTGTTCTTCCCGAGTTTCCCGGGCTCACCCCTTCCCTGGCCGGGGTTCCTGGAAGCATCTTCCTAGACCACAGACAGCAGCTACCTGGGGCCACTTGCTCAGCACCTGGGAATGCACAGTGAGGGAACAACTAAATACGTGTGGATGTAACCCTGTATGTTCCTGTCCAAAGAGGATGATAAGACATTTTTCAATAAAAAGTAATGAAGTAGGGAGAGTGGAAGAGAATAACTCACTCAGAGATGATTTTGAAAAAGCAAGGAGAAAATCACTGTAAGTAAAAACTCTCCAGAAATCTTGCTTAAAAAATTGTTAAACTGGCTTATGAAACGCTTTCCTGCCATCCCCAGAGATCTGGGTAAGACCCTGACAAAGTCCCTGCAGGCTACTCCCACTTACCACTGAAGCTGTGTGACTTGATGCATTTTAGGACCTTGGTGTCCCAGCTCAGCAGTGCTCCCTGGTGGCATGTAGATCAGAAGTGACATTTAACGCCCCTTAAATGTTTACATGCAGATGACAAGATTTTCCCAGAAATCCTACATTTTCCCCCTTGTGATTTAGGTAGACCTTTTAATATACTTTGATGATAATCTTTATCAGTGGATTGTACTAACAGCAGTGAGCTCAAAAGAGGCACGGTTAAAAACCAAATCCACCTCTTGGATGGACCTAGAGATGAACATACTAAGTGAAGTAAGACAGAGAAAGACAAATATCATATGATATCACTTATATGTGGAATCTAAAAAAAAAAAAAAGATGCAAATGAACTTATTTACAAAACAGAAATAGACTCACAGACATAGAAGACAAACTTATAGTTACCAAAGTGGAAAGAAGGGAGGGATAAATTAGGAGGTTGGGTTTAACATATATACAGTACTATATATAAAATAGATAGTCAACAAAGACCTACTGTATAGCACAAGGAACTCTACTCAATATTTTTTAATGAAGTATAAGGGAAAAGAATCTGAGAAGGAATATATACATATATATTATCTATATCTATATATTTATAACTGTATATCTATATCTCTATATCTACCTATCTGAATCACTGCTGTACACTTGAAGCTAACACGACACTGAAAATCAACTATACTTCAATAAAATAGAAAGCAAAACAAACACACAAAAACACTCAAATGTTTCCCCTCCTCTTTCAGTCCCCGGTCTAGTTATCTGACAAGATAATAAAAACGGCACAGTTATTGAGGCCTTAATATATGTTTGAGACTTTACTGGAATTCCTTTTTCCATTTTTATTATAGTTGTCTTTGTGTTTGGAGTATACATTTTAAATAAATAGGGAAACAGCCTATTTCTTCATCTGGGCAAGATTCTAAACTTCCCAGGATTGTTTTCAGTATGAAATGAAATCCCGATGGAAGGCAGTTATCACGGTGCCTGGAATACACTGCAGTGACTGCTCAGAAAGTGGTTGCTATGATTCATTTAGAATGTTCTGGCTTTCCTATTCCTCATCAGAACCCCTGGTTCAGCAGTACTTTCTCTGTGGCAGGAGAAGGAGAGAAGTAGAAGACTCTTTCCTGTGGGTTAGGGCCTCAGTCATGACCCTCCTCATCACCATCCTAGGGCTGGGCTCCTATTGCCACAGCTATTTCAGCTGGTACCCGATCATGCCTGGAACACGTCTGCAGAGATCAACTGGCTGAGTCACGGGTGGTCCAACCGCCAGCCCTAAGCCAGGGCAGAATCATGAGATTCTTCCTTGGAAGATCTGATGGGTATTCATTCATTCATTCATTCATTCATTCATTTATTTATTTATTTATTTATTTATTTATGGCTGTGTTGGGTCTTCGTTTCTGTGCGAGGGCTTTCTCTAGTTGTGGTGAGCGGGGGCCACTCTTCATCACGGTGCGGGGGTCTCTCACTATCGCGGCCTCTCTTGTTGCGGAGCACAGGCTCCAGACGCGCAGGCTCAGTAGTTGTGGCTCATGGGCCTAGTTGCTCCGCGGCATGTGGGATCTTCCCAGACCAGGGCTCGAACCTGTGTCCCCTGCATTGGCAGGCAGATTCTCAACCACTGTGACACCAGGGAAGCCCTGATGCGTATTCTTGATGCAGCTTGAGTGAGAGCCTCCTCGGGCCATTAGATGTTGACTTAACTTGACATAAGAAATTAAAGGGGAAGCCGGCCACACTGGGGAAGTGTAGGAGGCGTGCAGAACTGACCGAGCTGCGTGGAGGCTGCCGCTGTCTCTCCAGCCTCCCTTCCTGTTCTCTGCCTGCACGCTGACTCCACCATGGACGAACGTCTGACCTCTTGTGCTGCAACAGTAGCAGGAGGCACTGGGGTTTGCTTCTCCAGTGAGGGCTGCACCTCCGAGCCAGGGAGAGAAAGCCCTTAGGGTGTGGGGTGGACACCCTGCCGCCCCACGTGACAAGAGTCCAGGAGAACATCAGCCCCCTTCCTCCTGGAAAAGCGTGTGGCTGCTTCGCTCAGTCATCCACTTGGTTCCTGAAAGCCTCAAATTCTCACCCTCAAGTAAATGGGGTCACGAACACACTTTGTTATCTTCATAAGGAGATGGAACATGGCTTTGGCAAAGTCAATATGATGCCTGCCACCTCCTCCCCAAGATGACAGGGGCTTTCTCGCCCACATCTTTCCAACACAAGCAGTCATGCAGATTCTTTCAGAACAAAGGAATTTGCTCATTTAGTACATATATTATATGGTTTCCTATTACATGCCCAGACCCAGGTACAGACCGGGAACTAGAGAGGCCACTAAGGGTAAACGAGCTGATCTCATCGGGGTTGTATTCTGGGGGGTGTTGGGGGGGGAAGATAATCCCTAATCGCCTAATCATTATTGCTAAGTTATGATTCTAGAGGTAGATCCACGTTCTTCAGAAAGGACCACAGCTCCACGTGGGGACATGACAAGAATCTAGCCTAGGGTGAACTTGGCTGACACCTCGAGGTCAAGGAGAAGGAAGCAGAGAAAGGAAGAGTAGACGCACATTCCGTCCCCTCTGTCTTTGATGGGGGACATGGGATTTAAGAGGTGCTGAGGAGACAGAGGGCATGTTGCATTCAGGAGAGAGCTCAAAGACCAGCGTGGCAGGATGCAGGAAACAAGGGATCCCAGGGCAGCCAGTGGTGGGAAAGCTGGTGGGGACCCACGTGCTGGGCTGTGGAAGGGGCCCCCTTTCAGCCTTCACACTTGGGGCGGTGGAGACCACACACGCGTTTCATGGTCTTGGCAGCTTGGCCCAGGCTGGTGATGGCAGCAAAGGAGGCATAGAAAAGAGATGAGAGAGATTTAGGAGGTGAAACCCAGTCCTTGGTGATAAACAGAGGGAGGCGTGGGCAGCAGAGAGGGCACCTGGGGTCTGAGCTGTGGCTTTGGAGACCTGGGGAAAGCAAGAATTTGGTCCTATACATGTTGGGTCTGAGGTGCCTTTAGAACGTCCATGGGTTTCATTTAGGCAGTTGAGGATATCCGTGAGTATTTTAAGTGAGGTCAAGCCTGGATTTACATATATATATATATTAATATACATATATCAGAGGCACACGTGTACACACATGCAGGCGTTTCATTGTATGAATGGTGGTTTAAAATGCAAGATTGCCAAGGAGAAGAGAATAGAGAGAGAACAGGAGATAAGAGAAGATGAGGAAAGGAGAGGGGAGAGGGGGAGGAGGAGAGAGAGTGCACGAGCATCCAGCAGGGGACCCCGGCTGCCCCACGTCAAGGATGAGCCAGCAGACCAGCGACAGTGAAACGTCCCAGGGTCCAGCTCAGGCCTTCAGCACATGCCTGCATCGCTTCACCCCTGCTCTCCAAATCTCCTGCAGGATTCTCTGGTGGCCAGACACACAGGGAAGGGAATTCTGGAAACGTAGGTCCAGCTTGGCTGAACTGATGCAAAACCACCACAGGTCAGCATCATCAACCTGCACCCACACCCGCCTCTCTGAAGTTGACCTAATTTCCAAATAAAGACAAAGACAACATCATACAAGTGGAAACACGGGGCTCCCTTCCCCAGAGGGATACAACATTTGTGTCGCTCTGGCTGCCTGCGGTGATGCGCATTCCCCCGTGACGTCCTTAAATCCTGAGACGTGGCAAGTCCTTTGCTAGATGCTTAGAGGATGGTGAGAGGGAGAAGTGAATGAGTCGACCTGGGTGCGGGACAAAACTCCCAAGGACACCCAAGCCCAGGTCCCTGAAACGTGGGTATGATGGGGCATGTGACAAAAGGGTGGTAAGGGGCAGAGAGAATTAAGGTGGCTAATCAGCTGGCTTCCTGGTGGGGGCATCCAGGTGAGCAGGTGTTACTAGAGGGTCATCGTAAGTGGGAGAGGGAGGCAGAGGGGTGCAGAGGGAGAAGGACTCAACCCACCATTGCTGGCTGTGCACACAAGCGAGGAGCGGAATACCTTCAGAAGCCAGAAAAGGGGAGAACAGGAATTCTCTCCTAGAACCTCCAGAAGGATCCAGCCCTGGCAGGACCTGAGGCCAGCACACTGAGGTCAGGGTCAGACTCTGGACCTCCAGAACTGTAGGATAATGCACTCATTTTATCTTAAGCTGCTCAGTTTGTGACAAATTGTTACAGCAGTCGTAGAAAATTAATCCAGCTACAGAAAAGTTTTCACATCAAAATAAAGAAACAACCTCATAACTTACAGTCTTCACTTCTGCAACTTCATTTGCTGCATAAAGAGTTCCCTGGTCAGAAGTGATGTCACACAGAACACTGTGACAAAAAGGAGGAAGACTGCCTTCTCCGCTGCTAGAAACAGAAGTGGCTGCAGCTGCCAGGTGGAGATTGACTTTGCAAGAAGTCAACTTAAACTCTATCCTTTCTTGCTGTCATTGGGCTGTGTATATATAACTGTGACTGTATGTGTGCGTGTGTATGTATGTGTGAGAGTGTGCTGCATGTTTGTGCATGTGTAGAACAAACGTGTTTATATGTGAGTGTGAGAATGGGGCTTATATGTGCACATGCATGCATGTGTGAGAGAATGTGCGTGGCATGCGTGCATATGTATACGTGCATGCATATGCATGCATGTGTGCATGTGTACACCTGTGTGCATGGACACGTGTGCATGTTCATATATGCTGGAGCTAGGAGGCAACACAGGTAGCAGAAGGGGCAGAGTTTGAAATCAGGGCGGTCAGGGTGCCCACAGATCTGAGTTTGAATTCAAGCTCTGTCCCTCCCCACTGCCTGCCCTGGTCTCCAGCGTCAGGTTCCTGTGTGAGTGGTGATGATGCTGCGACTACTGCAGGGGCTTGTGGGAATTTCCCACCAGGCAGCCTCTGCAGAGCTCCAGGTCCACCCCAGACATCAGCACCTGGCTAAATTGTACTTCACTCAACCTTGATGAGCTATGAATGCTGCAGTTCTAACTTTACATCTGTATCGTCTCCTTGGGCTGTCCTATCAAAATACCTCAGACTAGGCGGCTTAGAAGAACAGAAAAGTATTCTCTCTGGCAGTTTTGGAGGCTAGAAGTTTGAGGTCAAGGTGTGGGCAGGGTTGGTTCCTTCTGAACCTATTCCAGGCTAGTCCCTGGCTTCTAGGGGGTTGCTGGCAATCTTTGGTGTTCCATGGCTTGTAGAAGCATCCCTCCAACCCTTCGCTTTTATATGATATTCTCTCCACGTGTATGTTGATGTGTGTGTGTTTGTGTGTGTGAGTGCATTCAAATATCCCCTTTTTGTAAGGACATCATTCATGTTAGATTCAGGGTCTACCCTAAACCAATATGGCCTAATCTTAACTAATTACATCTGTAATGTTCGTATCTCCTAATTATGTCAAGTTCTGAGGTGATGGGGGTTAGTACTTCAACATATGAATTTGGTGCTGGGGGACACAATTCAACCCGTAACATTATAGATTAGTTATCACATTCAACTTAGCATAAGACATTGAAAAAATTATCTTTATATCAAAGACAGAAAATGTGAGCTTGGACTTACTGAATTTACCATGTGAAGATGATCTATGATCAATTGATCTATATATCTATCTATTGATATATATCTATCAATTATCTATTGTCTATTTGTCAATCAATCTATCTATCTAGCTATCTCTCCATCATCTATCTACCTGCTCACCTATCATCTATCTGAGAACACACTTTATCATTCACTAAGCAATCCTTTTTAAGAGGAGCCTATATAAAACATCTATTTATAATTATATGATTGCAGTTACAAGGCATATCAGTAATTGGTGTAGCCCAAGTAACTTTAAAACAGAGAAACGAATTCAACCTGTGTGTGAGTAGTGAGGTGTATTTATACTTTTAATTTGTATGACCAGCAGAGGGCACTCCAAGCTAAACTTTGAAATGTATTTTTGTTGGGTTTTAAATGTATTCAGTTGAGAACAAGTGCAAATCAATTAACTCCATCTATGTGTATTAGGTGTATGTATGGTTTCTTACAAAAGAAAAGTAAGAAAGTTTTCCTCTGTTAACATATAAACAAATTAAACGCTCAGTATGACACTCTGTTTGAAATAATTTCATATTTAACAACTCTTTCTAAACAGACGTTGCCTGGATTTTTAGGGAGAAACACAGTGTAACGTTTCTCATAGATTCTAGCTGAACTTTTTGAAACAGGTTTACTTCCATTCAAAGAACGGACATTTTAGGGCACTGGCATTAATTCCAAATAACCGATTTAATTCATTTATGATTTCATTTGCAGTACTCATAAGTAAATGTCAGAAGAGAGCATATATGTTTCTTCATGTTATTTTTATGAAGTGGACCTATGTGTTCTCAACTAAGTAAATGAGAATAAAGGTTTAGGTAGAAAACTGCTCCTTTAAATATTTTTTTGTTTGTTTATATATGTCAGCTGCAGTTTCTTAAAGTACTCAAAAGGAAAATATATTATCTCAGAGGCTGCCTGTTTAGAAGTTTGTATTGTATTCACAGTGTTCTTGACAAGGAGATCTCCATGGATATTACTATCTAAAAGCATTACTTGGGAATGGATAAGGGGATTTTATTTGCTGGTTATTCTCTCATTTAGGTCAACTACTGAATATGAATTGACCAGTTGACAGCTATCTAGAAAACAGATAAACTTATCTAATACAGTTTTGAATAGATTCATGAATTTAAACTACCTGCCTCCTAGAAGTAGCTAAACTGGTCCAGGAGAGAACGCCTTTCTAAATTTGGTAAATCATTCATAAACTGAATTTTACTTGAAAAGTCTGATACCTTCATATTAATACTAAAATTCATTCCTTTCTTCAAACTATTGAATACAAATCAAACTGTATTTCTGAATAGTATTCTATGGGGTGAGAGGAATAGGAACTTTTTTTTTTTAGGGAGCAAAGCTAAACTTGGTATAAAATATTTTATCATCAAACTTAGAAGTATCTTTAGCACAGTTCAGATAGAAGCCTGGGCTTGCAACTTCAGAATTATTAAAAAATAAATGTTCGGGGCTTCCCTGGTGGCACAGTGGTTGAGAATCTGCCTGCCAATGCAGGGGACACGGGTTCAAGCCCTGGTCTGGGAGGATCCCACATGCCACGGAGCAACTAGGCCCGTGAGCCACAACTACTGAGCCTGCGCGTCTGGAGACTGTGCTCCGCAACAAGAGAGCCTGCGATAGTGAGAGGCCCGCGCACCGCGATGAAGAGTGGCCCCCTCTCGCCGCAACTAGAGAAAGCCCTCGCACAGAAACGAAGACCCAACACAGCCAAAAATAAATAAATAAATAAATAAATTTTTAAAAAAATAAATAAATAAATAAATGTTCAATTTTATCTTTTCAGTAAGTAACTGATATTACAGAAAAAGGATATGAACCAGAAAGTGGTTAAATTGTGACAAAATATCTGAGTGGAAAATACTCATCTGTTTTGGACATCTAGTTCAGACAACTGATTTTTTAATGTTTTAATTTTTTTCCTATTTTTATTGAGATATAGTTGATTTACATTATTATATATGTTTTAGGTGTACAACATAGTGATTCACAATTTTTAAAGGTTATACTCCATTTACAGTTTTTATAAAATATTGGCTACATTCCAGGTGCTGTGCAATATATCCCTGTAGCTTATTTATTTTATACATAGTAGTTTGTGCCTCTTAATCCCTGACCCCTATCTTTCCCCTCCCCACTTCCCTCTCCCCATGGGTAACTGCTAGTTTGTTCTCCATATCTGTCTGTTTCTCTTTGATATATTCACTAGATTGTTTTATTTTTTACATTACAAGTATAAGTGATATCATATAGTATTTGTTTATCTCTGACTTATTTCACCAAGTATAATACCCTTCAAGTACATCCATGCTGTTGCATATGGCAAAATTTCATTCTTTTTTATCACTGAATAGTATTCCATTGTATATATACAACTACCTTTTAGTTCTAGAGATGCTGAAATCAGGATGGTGAACTAGTTATAATCTTTACCCATTGCATCTCCCCTCTGGGTCTTCTCTCTCTCACCTTTAAGGTAAAGCACACAGGGGCCAAGCCAGTCATGGTGCCCATTTTTCCCACTGCCTTGTTGATGGAAAAGACCTAGACTGCCTTGTTTCATTCTGAGACAACACCTCCAGCTCTTAGTTGATTGGAATAGACATCAGCCAAGGGGAAGCAGCCCACAGGCTGGCCCATGTCCACGATCTGGCCTGGCAAAGGAAGGCAAAGTGGGCTAATAGGTATACCTATTTTGAAACACTGACCTAAGAAATATTCAGAAAAGGCAGAGGATAAAAATATGTGTTGGGTGAATCTTGAGATAGCGCTGGGCCAAGAGGAGTTACTAGAAGCCCAAGTTGTGACAATGCATGAGATAGTAGAAGGCACAAGTCTTTAAAATGGGTACAAAACATCCCGATCTCAAGGGGTTGTTATTGCGAATAAATTACTCCATGTAAAGACTTGCCACCCGTGCCTGGCACGTGGCATGTCTATACACGTGTTTCCTGATGTCTGCAGTGTCAGCAGATTTCTGCTACCTTTTCTACCTCTGAGGAATGTGGGATCTTCTGAATCTGGTCCTTGATGCTCGTGATGGAAGGACACAGGGGCCACCCTCTTTGTCCACACCTATCTTGTCACCATTTCTCCTTCATTGCACTTGACCTGGTGGATGTCAGGGCTTTCCGGGGGCTGCTTCCTCCTGGGATCCCGGCAGCACCTGAGGGGTAATTCTTTTCTGTTCTGAGATCCTCAAAATTACCGGGGGTTCTCCATCACTCAGCATCTCCCAAGGTTTGCGTGCTGGCTGTGGTGAGTCAGGCCCAGGAGTCCCTAGGTCACTTTCCTAGATCTTTCTGTTTCTTCCCTCCAATTTCTCAGCTTCCTGGAGACGGGACTTGCTCTGTCTTCACACCCTCGGCTCTTGCCCGTACCCGAGTTTAACCTCTAGGCTCCATGCACTAGCCATCGGGACTCTGGCTGTTGACAAGTCAAGCCAAGGATAACTTGAAATTATTGCTCAAGAGAGAATCCATCTCTCAATCTTTCGAGAATAATCTGTGTATCTACCTATACCTTTTTAGGAAATTTTATATGTTCACTTTAAGCGTTTTTTATTTAATCAGAAATTGATGTTAAATTTCACTGAATACTACATTAACATCAATTGTGATCATTTATTTATACATAGATAACCTATGGTTGACCAGTTAAGAAATATGATATTATTAAGCTTTCCTTATATCCATGAACTTAATTATTATTATTTAAAGTATTTTTAATTCCTTGTGTTGATATTTTATGTATGATTTTTACACTAATATTTGAAGTGAGGTTGTTTTGTTGGTTGATGACATTGTGCACGTGTGTGTGTGTGCCTTTGATAGGTTTGTGTACACTATCATGTTGACTTCTTAAAACAAAAAACAAAAAACTCTTGTTTTGTATGAGAAAATATTCAGGTATTTTCTAAGAATATTTTCTCCAAGGGAAAGAGAGTCAACCCTGATCTGGGTCAGTGGAAGTTTTATTCAGGTGTGTTGACGCAGAACAATTTCTCCTGAACTTGCCATCTCCCTTGCAGACTCCAGGTGGACACTGATGCCTCCCATGGCAAGAGAATACACCGGGGTGGATGGAAGACCATGAGCTGAAACACCTCTAAGGATGGCCTGAGCACCTGGGAGTTGGGAAGGTGAGCATGATGTGTCAGAGGTACCAGAGGAAACACAAGTGCCCCAAGGAAGCTGGGCTTTGGCAGCAAATTGGGAGGACATGTTCTGGAAGCAGTCCCAGAAATCAGAGATGACACAGACAGGTGACATCTTATGCCACGACGCCAGGTGTACAGGTCATGGTGCATCAGCTGGACTCCCATGGTCCCTGGTGAACTGGAGCGCCGGGCTGTGTACTCAGGCTGTACAGTTTAGAGCCACCTCTGCCTGGATTCATCTTTCTTCTGAGGGACTCATGTTCTAGATAAGCAAGGCTGTGGCGGTATCCACTGGCTTCCAGAACTGTACTTATGGACTGGAAATTTGGCAGTCTCTGTGCGGATACAGGCATTTTCTTCTTTTCCCTCCTCTAACCAGAGTGTGTGGGTTTTTTGTTTTTTTTTAACATCTTTATTGGAGTATAATTGCTTTACAATGGTGTATTAGTTTCTGCTGTATAACAAAGTGAATCAGTTATACATATACATATATCCCCATATCTCCTCCCTCTTGCGTCTCCCTCCCTCCCACCCTCCCTAGAGTGTCTGGTTTTTGGAATTTTTCTATATTATCTGGGTTTTAAGTCAGAGATAGAGGAAAAATAAGATTTTTCAAAGAAAAAAATCCTAGATCATGATTTAAACTCTTATTGTTTCAAATTATCCGCCTTCTAAATCTACTCCTCAGGCCTTCAGTGGCGGGTATCACTAAAAGAGAAACAAATATATTTAGAATGTGTCACTTAAAATGTCATCATTAACAAGTAATAAAAATCATTTTAGTTTATAATTTTTTTAACAAATTATTTGTACTGTTTTTTGTTTGTTTGTTTGTTTTAAAATTTATCTATTATTTATTTATTATTTATTTTTGGCTGTGTTGGATCTTCGTTTCTGTGCGAGGGCTTTCTCTAGTTGCGGCAAGCGGGGGCCACTCTTCATCGCGATGTGCGGGCCTCTCACTATCGCGGCCTCTCTTGTTGCGGAGCACAGGCTCCAGACGCGCAGGCTCAGTAGTTGTGGCTCACGGGCCTAGTCACTCCGCGGCATGTGGGATCCTCCCAGACCAGGGCTGGAACCCATGTCCCCTGCATTGGCAGGCAGACTCTCAACCACTGTGCCACCAGGGAAGCCCAGTTTATAATTTTTGTCTAACTCTCAGATCATATAGAATCCTGAGTGTATTGCTTTATTAGAGGGATTTAATTTAAAAAAAAATATCTTGACTAAGGAACACTTTTAGAGTATTATAACCATTCATCTATATTGATTTAAATTGCAAAAAGAGAAAATATCAAAATTCTATTTATCAATCCAAAGTACCAATAATCGAATTTCACAATGGAAGTATTAGCATGAATATGGTCTGTTTTCTCCATATAGAATTACTCCTTAAGCAGTAATCTGGGCATAATTTCCCTTGGCAGAGACCTTGGGGATTTATGTGTGAAGATTACTTGCCTTCTTATTCTCATATTTAATGACAATCCTACCACTGGTTTGAGCTGAGATTTAGGGAAAGAACATTTGTCTTTACCCCCAAGTTCTACAGGATATTAAATAAGTTTGGTCTAAACTGTTTCCCTCTTCCTGGCTCTTAGGTCACACACACAGACTCATTTCACATGCTCAGGTAGAAGGCAGACTGCAGGTACATTTTCTTCATGGGGAAGAGATCGAAGTATTTAACAATTTATGAAATCATGCAAATTTCTCTCTCTCCTTACCCACTATAAAGTGGCTCACATTGCTCATCTGCCCACCACCCAAGCCTGCTTTTGAAGTTGATGAATCATGTGGTCACATTACCTGTCAAATCAGTTTATGAAGTTACCCAGTGTAATGAGATGTGACCCCCTGGAGTTCATCAGTTATTAGAAAGGTTTATTGTGGCAGACACTGTAGAATGTGCGGTTTTCCCCTTAGACATCTCTAATTAGGACTGAGAGGGTCAGGCTTCATGGCCGCATGGAAAGACTAGAGCTAATGTCATGATAAAATAGGAAAAGAGAAAGTAAAAATAGACAAATTTGTTTTTAATTTTTAAAATTAAAGCATAGTTGCTTTACAGTGTTTCAGGTGTACAGCAAAGTGATTCAGTTGTACATAATACATATATATATATATATATATATATATATATATATATATCTTTTTCAGATTCTTTTCCATTATAGGTTATTACAAGATATTGAATATAGTTCCCTGTGCTATACATTAGGGCCTTGTTGTTTATCTATTTTATATATAGTAGTGTATATCTGTTAATCCCAAATTCCCAATTTATCCCTCTCCCCCTCCTTTCCCTTTTGGTAACTATAAGTTTGTTTCCTATGTCTGTGAGTCTAAGTTTTGTAAATAAGTTCATTCGTACCTTTTTTTAGATTCCACATATAAGTGTTATCATATGATATTTGTCTTTCTCTGCCTGGCTTACTTAGCTTGATAATCTCTAGGTCCATCTATGTTGCTGCAAAAGGCATTATTTCATTCTTTTTTATGGCTGAGTAACATTCCATTGCATATATATACCCCATCTTCATTATCCATTCATCTGTCATTGGACACTTAGGATGCTTCCATATCTTGGCTATTGTAAACAGTGCTGCTATGAACATTGGGGTGAATGTATCTTTTCAAATTATAGTTTTCATCTTTTCCAGATGTATGTCCTGGAGTGGAATTGATGGATCATATGGTAAAAAATTAATTATATATAGTATGATGGCATGTATATATGTGTAGATACACACACATACACACACACTATTTCCATCTCTCTCTGATAGTTATGGTGTAGATAAGTATGTCACACTAATCAGCCCTCTTTAGCTGTACCCCAGGCAAAGTGGACGATCCCACCTGGGCAGAAATTCACATCTTCCTCACTGACACACTGCCCCCTGCAATGTGCTTCATCTCATCTTGAGACATTCTCAACCTTCCAGGAGACGAATTCCAAGCAGTTAAGCTGCAGGTGGAAGTAGAAACCCCATATGAAATGTTGATGCAAATGGAGTGCAGGCACCTGGAGCATCACAATGGTCATGAGATCCTTGATCTTTCCTGGCTTGGGAGTCTCTGAACCAGCGAGAATATTTAAGGAGGCAGGAAGCTGTTTCCCTGTGTCCTCCCAGGTGCCCTCATCCTTTGTAAAACCCAGAGCCACTTTAGCCAGTGACAGAAACTCTCAGAATAACCTAGATGTTTCTAGAAAATCTGTGCTTCATAAATGATAACAAAATGAAAGATGTTGTTTAAAGTGGGGGAAAAGCCTGAGGCTGTCCTTCAGCACAACCCAGGGAAGCCCTCTTCAAGCCTGCGTGTAGCCCCCTCCCCACTCAAAATTAGCACCCCCCATGATGTTTTAGTTTGTCTCTGTGCCTGGAATATGCCCCCGTGGAGGGAGGCTCTGGTTATGTAAGATGCCCCCCTCATGGAACAATGGTGATGAAGAGTGAGAATGGCAGGGTTTGCGTCCAAATATTAGAGGTAAGGTTTGGGCTTCATCTCCGGTTAGCTGTGTGATCTGGATCAAGTTATTCATCTGGGTCTCATTTTCTTCCTTTGCAAAATAAAGATTATGAAAAATAAAAAAAATGAAATACTTAAGCATGAATCTAACAAAATACATAAAGTGTCTGATGCTGATAATTACATAACACTGATGAATGAAGTAAAAATCTAAATAAATGCAGAAACATACAGTGTTCATGAACTGGAAAACTCAACTTATTAAAGACATCAATTTTTCCTAAATTTATCTACAGGTGAAATGCAATGCCTATCAAAGTCCCAGCAAGGATTTTTGTAGAGATAGATAAGCTTATTCTAAAATTTGTTTGAAAGGCAAAAGATCTAGAACAGCTAAATAATTTTGAAAAAAATGAAGAGGATTCATTCTACGCAATGCTAAGTTTTATTCTACAGCTCTAGTAATAAAGATGATGTATGGTGTTGATGGAGAGATCAACATAGCTCAGTGGAACTGAATAGAAAACCTTGAAATAACCCATGCAAACATGCACACCTGGTTTTTGCAGAGAGGCAAAAGCAATTTAATAGAGGAAGGACAGTCTTCAACAAATAGCACTGGAACAATTGGGCATCTGTAGGCAAAAATAAATGAATAAAATAACAAAATATAAAGAAACTTTGACCTAAACTTCACACCTTATGCAAAATTAATTCAAAACAGATCACAGATTTAGATGTAAAGTGTAAAACTATAAAATGTTTAGAAGAAAATTGGAGAAAATCTTTGAGACCCAAGGCTTGATGAAGAATTCTTAGATGTGATACTAAAAGCATGATCCATAAAAGAAAAATTGATAAATTGGATTTTATCTCAATTACACACCTTTGCTCTGCACAAGAGAATGAAATGACAGGTTCCAGGCTTGGAGAAAATGCTTGCAAACCACACATTTGACAAAGGACTTATATTTTGAATATATTAGGCACTTGCAAACTCAGCAATAAAAAAATAAAAAAAAAACAGAAAATTGGCAGCAGATTTGAACAACCATTTCACTAATGGGGAGATATAGATGGAACTTTATGCATGGAAACATGGTCAACCTCATTAGCTACTAAGGAAACGCAAATGAAAACTACAATGACACCACCACATATCAACCAGAATAGCTAAAATCACCCAAATAGTGGTGAGGAAGCAGAGACACCAGGTCACTCAGACATTGCTTATGGGATTGGAAAATGGTACAGCCACTCTAGGAAACAGCTTGGCAGTTGTTTTATAAAAAGTAAATCTATTCTTACTGTAGGATCCAGCAATTGCATTTTGGGGTGTCTGTTCTAAGGAAACGAAAAGTAGGTTCACAGAGAAATGTGTACATGAATGTTCATAGCAGCTTTATTCATAATAGCCAAAACCTGGGAACAACCCAATTGTTTTTCCAATGGGTGAAGGTTAAACAAGTGCGGTATGTCCATACTGTGGAATACTCCCCAGAAATAAGAAGGCACAGGCGTTGATACACATAAAAACCTAGATGAATATCCAGGGGATTATGCTGAGTGAAAAAGTCAATCTCAAAAGGTTACATACTGCACGATTCTCCTTATATGACCTTGTTGAAATGACAAAAATATAGAGATTGGGAACACATGGATTTTTTCCAGGAGAAGGAATGGAGCTATAAAGGGGTACCATGGAACAGTTCTGTATACTGGTAGTGGGGGTTGATATACAATGAGTCAATTTACATAAAACCACACACACACACACACACACACACACACACAAAAACACATTTACCCAACACATGCAGTCACGCAAGTGAGTGCATATAAAAACTGGTCTGTAGGGGGCTTCCCTGGTGGCACAGTGGTTGAGAATCTGTCTGCCAATGCAGGGGACACGGGTTCGAGCCCTGGTCTGGGAAGATCCCACATGCCGCGGAGCAACTGGGCCCGTGAGCCACAATTACTGAGTCTGCACGTCTGGAGCCTGTGCTCCGCAACAAGAGAGGCCATGATAGTGAGAGGCCCGGGCACCGCGATGAAGAGTGGCCCCCGCTTGCCACAACTAGAGAAAGCCCTCGCACAGAAACAAAGACCCAACACAGCCATAAATAAATAAATTAATTAATTAATTAAAAAAAAAAAAAGAAAACACACATACACACAAAAATAGTCTGTAGTCTAGATAACTATATTGTATTTCCTGGTTATAATATTATACAACATTTATAAGATAACACCATTGGGGAAAACTGGGATGGAAATTTCAAGGAAATCTATGTACTATTTTTGAAGCTTCCTGTGAGTCTATAAATTATTGTGGAATAAAAGTTTTGAAATAAGTATAGCACAAAGAGCATTAAGAAGCAACTTTAGAATTTTTATTCTAGTATTAGAATAAAAATTATCTACTTCAGATCCTTCTTCATGAATCCACTGAATTCATACCCAGGAAAGCAAGAATCAAAGTAAGAACTCAGTCCTCTACTAAACACGGAGATGTCTGGAATCCTGTAGCAAAAATGCACATGGGTTGCTAGATGTAGAGGAAATGGTCCAGCACGAAGAGGACCCTGGGAGGGTGCACTGCTGAGGCAGCCTCACCACACTTGCCATCCGGATGTCTCTGAAGTAGGAGGTGTGTTCTGAGAGGGAGGTCAGTGTTGGCTGGTTTGGAATGACTAGGACTGTGGGAGCCTCCCTGCCCCCTGCCTTTGTGAAGAGGCAGAGTGGGAGGCTACACACAGATGTACTGACTTGGACTTTTGGAAACCATGCAGCAGGGAGGAGCAGATCCTGAAAGTGGGCAGCAGTGGCAGATCTTTGTCACTTGAAAGGGAGGAAAGGCTAGACCACTGACCCCAGGTGACACTCAGAATCTTGCAGGGAGTAGAAGAGTCTTCCTCCAGCATCTACAAAGACCTGCTCTTATTTGAACATTCAACTTACCAACATCAAGAGTTCACTTCATTATAAGATTAAAAAATTAAAAAAAGGAGAAATGAAAGAACTTAACATCAAGCAGAGAAGGAGGGAATGCACAGAAAAAAAGGAAAGATATGGAAGAAGAAAATCTTTTGCCAAGAGATGTAAAAATATCATTGCTTATGATTTGCCCAAGAAACAAAAGGTCTTAATGAATATCTGGCTTCTATCTGATGAATGCTCAAAGCAAAGACACAAGGGATCAGAAAAGAAATAATGAAGGAAAGGACAATTCAGAAATTGATCTTTCAAAAACCAGGGGAAAAAAAGGAAGCAATAAGTGAAAAAAACTTCAAAAAGAAAGCATGCCTTGGAGGCATCCCAGAGGAAAACAGACGCTGATAGAATTAAGTTAGAGCATGGAAAATCGTTCTGAGAAAAGCAAATGAAAAAAAATGGGAGAAAAGGTTTTTAAAAGGCTAGAGAGGAAATGACGTACAAGAAAGTCAGAGTAAATGTAACATACATGCAACTGGTATTCTTGATTACGAAACCCAGAAGGAAAACAAGAAACTTCCAAGATATGAGTTAAGAATACTTTCCTTAAATAAAATAAGATATGTACTTATGAATTTCAAGGACTATACAATCTTGATTAATTAGCATGGATAGAGAGTCTATGCAAATTTGTAGACTAAAAAGATAAAGATAAAAAAAAGTTTAGATAATAAGAAAATAATCAAATCACCAGTACCACCAATAAGGGGTGGTAAGTCTGATTTCATGCTTCTTCACAGTAGCTTTCAGTTGAAAGACACAGTGTATGATACCAAGTAATCCCTCAGGAAAAATTATGTGATTTAAGAATGATACATGTAGCCAAGTGGCTATTCCAGTACAAAGAGAACAGATACCCATTTTTAACATATAACAACTCAAGGGATATATTTTGCACAAACCCTTTTAAATGAAAGGCAACTAATTTCCACCTGCCAATAAATGAATGGAAAAATTGGATCAAAAAAGTAAATTAATTTAAACATAAGACTTAAGGGAAAACATAATGGAAATTATGGTTACAGAAAAAAATGATTATTATTAAATATGACAAGAGAGAAGTATGAATATACTTAAATAAGGTCAGGAAATGTAGTGTGGGAGAGAGTTCTTGTAATCATAATTAAAAGATTTGAGTTATCTAATATTTGAGTGGAATCAATCATGGATTAATTATAAGTAAAATTCATGTCACTCTTTCCAAAGGGTGCTTCTAAACATAGCAAAAATTTAGACATGGTTCAATAATGTATATATTTTCATATTTTAACGTAAATATTTCCTGGAACTATTATGCATGCTATATTCCTTCTTTCAGACACTAAGTTTATGAGAGAAGTTAATGGTAGCTTATGTGATTATTATCTAAGGACTATTTGAGAATCTTTAAAAAGGATTTGGATCTGACATTTTCTATTTCACATTTTACTGCCCTCACCTACTACCAATCCTCCCCAAATTTTGCTATGCTATTTTATCTTTGTGGCTACTTCCAATCAATGGGCGGTACATACTTTGTTTTCTGGAATGGAATTTGGGCTCTGCAAAGTATACTGACATGAATCATGGAATCCACCACTGACTGGTGGGAGGGACAGATGTAGCCTTGATGTTGTCTATGTGCCCACGCAGGGCAAGAGAAATTCTTAGATCATTTGAGGGAGGACAGTAGCTCCACTCAGCTAAAGAATGGAGAGCATGTGCTAGAGTTCAAGCTCTTGACTCCAAGACTAACACTACCCCAATGTTTTGATGTTGCAGAATATCCTATTATTGTTGAGTTACTTTAGTGCCATTGAAAATCATATGGTTGACTTTGTAATCATCACCACCATCATCACCATCATCACCATCATCATCATCTTTGTCATCATCATCATCACCATTATCCTCATCATCTCTGTCATCACCACTATCATTACCATCACCATTATCATCATCATCACCACCATCCTCACCACCATCATCATCTCTGTCATCACCATCGTCACCATTATTATCATCACCATCAGTCAACCTTCTCAGAATTATATCTTCCAATGTCTCTTCTTCATTAAAAAATCCCACTTCAATATCTTCAGTGACTCTTGCCATAAATGTATTATTTCCCCCAAAATTTCCTTATAAAAATATTCACTCAGGAAAACAAGAAAAGAATGGAAAGGAATTTTCTAATCAACTGAGATGTGTGAAATTCCGTATGATGCATATATCCTGTTTTCATAGTTGTGCCCACAAGGAAGATGCTTCAGCAAATTTGGGCAAACCTAGAAATGGAGGCACTTTGAGACAGGTAAAATGCTACTCAGTTATTTGCTATTTTGACACAAAGTTATGGGGGAAAAGATTCCCTGATACTTGAAATTTAAATATCATCTATTAAATCTTATTAGTTCACATGATTTCTTATATTTAAAAATCATTTTCTACTTTTTTCTACATTTTTTCACGTCTATGTCCTACTGACTGTCTTATAAAAAAGTGACCTTTCATCAAGTTATATTATCTTACTTTGCTTTGTCTTCATAGCTGACATTATCATATACATGTAGTTTATCATTGCTTGTATTTCCAGTAAAGAGAAACACTATAATGACAAGGAATCTGCTTTACTCACATTATACCTACAACAATGCACATATTAGGCATCATTTACAATCTCAGTTTTGGGGAGTATTGGTTTCTGTATTTAAATATTCATTCTTAAAAAATAACAACAACAAAACGCTATTACCTCAATAACTGCTTTCTACATTCAAGCTTGCCTCTGGGGTAAAATCAAAGCAAAAAGAGACAGAGACCCCAACACACACACCAAATGTTAAACAACTGATAGTCTCTGCTTATCAACCAGCGATGATTCCTGAAGTTCATTTGCTGACGTAATTTCTAGCTAACACATTTATGACAATGAAACAGCTTCAGATACAAAACAACATAGCTAATGTGGAATTATATTTGAACTAGTTCATCTGAAAATATTTTTATTCAGTAGTCAGACACATAATCCATTGCTCCACAAGCCCAGCTGGTAGAAAATAAAACTTGAGTTTCTTTGTCATTAATGTGACCTTTGTCTTTCACTCTGTTCTTTCCTGGTTAGTGAGAAAATTACCCAGAGAGATTGACAGCTTTCAGATTATAATTTTCACAGGAATGTTGAAAATGAAAACTGGCAGAACAGACTATTTGAGAAGAACAAACAAATACACTACTCTTCCTATGAGTAGTTTTCTTCACCACCGGCATTTTGTAACAAAAGAGGAACATTTAAATATTAACTGAACAAGCTATAGAGGCACTCACTATAGTTGACCTCAAGCAACAATTGGCTCAAATACTCTTTTGTTGCAGGATCTTTCTGGAGGTAGCAACCATGACAGTAAGATGGAAAACTTTGCAAGAGACCTTGATGAAAGTTGGTGGAGAACAGCTAGAAGATTGGTCTGTTATTTTAATCTTTAACGTGATATAAATATTTCAACTTTTACACTCACAGCAAACAAAGATCAGTTCTCTAAATAAACTTCTTAAAATCCTTTGTTTTCTAGATTGTTCAAACTGGACCTCAAGAAAACCAAACAACATATAATGATGGATGGGGAATTATAAGCAGTTAAGATAAGAACACGAAATTTCAAGTGTATAGGCTATGAGATAATTCCATATTCCCTTTAATAAAATCCAAGATTTAAAATTTTTATTTTATCTTGCAGTTTTATGTTTTAGTCTGTCTGAAGCAACAGATGAGGTTTCATAAATATTATCCTGGGAATAAAAATGGATAATACTGACACCTTCTGCAGGGAGACACATTTTTCCCATGATCTGTTTGGAATGCTGAGCTGACGTCTGCAGTGGGAAGAATGTGCAGGTGTGCCACTCTTTAGAAAGACTACATGCTCCTGTGTTCAGTAACAGGTTTTTATCCTTTTAAAACTAGGAACAAATCACAGTAAAGGAAGAAACAAAGACAAGGCTTGGGTCACAATGGTGGCTTCATGGAGAGGGTGATAAACTCAAAGGCATGTCAGAGCCCCTCATTTATCAGGTATTATGTCATTTAAATTAAAGTTATGGCTAATTCATTAGATGTCCTCTGAGTCCCCTGGTAGAATGTCATAGTAAACCCACACAAGATTTCTGCCATAAAGTCATTAAAAAGATGCATGGGCCCCTGAGTTCTCTGCTAACTTTCCATGTCGAAGCCCAGTGACTTACAACGTTCATTCTTATGGGTAGCCAGGGTATTTGTCAGCTATTATGACTGGACTTCCAGAGGTACTCAATTTACGGTATCTAGAATGGAGTGAAAACGAATGAACATCTGTACATTTGCTCAGATACTATGTCAGGAGATACGAAATTAGCTGTCATAACAAGTCCATAAAGCCTTAACACACTATTTGTCTTGCTCAGTTTATAAAGTACATAAACTCTGGTAAGCTGATCTAAGCTGGCTCTCTTTGGAGGACAGACTGATCTAGTGGTAATGAGAGTCTCATATGGATTTGACCCTGCTGAGGAATTTTTCTTCACTGGTATGTTCTCTCTTATTTGCATGCTGAGCAACAATTCCATCACTTAGCTTTTCTCTTGGTTCTTGTATCTTGTATTAAAATTTTATTTTAAGAAAGATTTAGAAATATCCTTCTTTTTTTTTTAACAATACGAAACTTGGTAATAATAATTTGCAGTTCACATTCAGGGATGTTTTAGTGGGAAAATGTGAGGGTAAGTAAAACTTGTTCTCCAAAGTACCTTGGAGAACAAAGTAGTTTATAAAGAAAGAGATGTTGGCAGATCAAGAATTAAAAAGGCCACTTCTTTCATGGGACCATTATAATTTAGGAAACACTTGAGCTGTGAGCCAAGACCTCACTGTGGATTCCTGTTGATTCCAGAATTTTCAGGTCAGAGCTCATGGATGTGAGGACTTTTAACTATAAGGTTTAAAACTCTAAGACTGTAAGTTTTATATGGAAAGATTTAGACCTGTGGCTTCAAAGAGTATCTCCATTTTACAGATGTAGAAAATAGCACCCCTATTCTCACACTACTGAAAATACTTTATAAACTGCATGCAGAATAGTGTTTGTCCGTGTGCATAAGTCATCATTTCCTAAAATACTGCTTATGCAACAGAAAACAAGAGATTGTGCATGAACGATGATGGGGCACAGGGTTCAGATCTTTAGCTCTTCCAATTTTAATTTACTTATTTTAAGTAGATTCCAACAGTGAAAAAGTACTCTTTGGGTAATAAATCTACAAACAAACACCCAACAATCACTAAATAATAAATAAATGGTTGATGAACAGATTCCTTTTTTCACTGGGTTTCCTAATTTACTTTAGTTTTATTTTAGTGGGATTGAATTTTAAAATAACGTTATCCTGTAAATATAGAAACAATTTAAAACAAAGGAAGGTTGGAGACAAGTTAAAACAGCCTTAAACTTACTACATGGTTCATCAATTGAACACTTTGTGAGATGATTTCCTAGATGTTTTTCCTACACAAATTTTTAATATATCTTGAGATCATATTACATGTAATTTTCTTTCATTATGTTTCCCTTGAAACTATAATCTCGTGATTTTACTTGTATTCTTTTAATTGTATGGGACCAACATAATAGTTGTCATCTACTCTAATTGTCAACTAAGACTACAAACTCTGCCCTATTGTAATTGATGCTTCTGTAAACATCATTGTGCTTACAATTCTGCTTAACTGTTGCTCTTCTAAGAGCAAAAAACAGATGAAACTAATATGGCTTCAAAGGACCTGGACAATTTTGAATGCTTTTGATACACATTAATTAATTGCTTTCCTCATGCATGTTGTCACCTTCTCCAGGTAATGCTGTTGTTTTAAACCTTTCTTAACTTTAATAGGAATTCAGCGACTTTTCATTGGTTTTCATTTAATAGGAATTCAGAGACTTTTCATTGGTTTCATTGATTGGAGACCAGAATCTAACACAGCTAGGACCAGCCATTATTTAGAGAATTCAGTTTTAAAGCAAAATATTTAAGCAAAATTTTCTCACTCTCCCAACCTCAAAGAAAAAAAAAAATAACTGTACCCCGAACTACAGATTGTTTCTAATGGCCTCAGTGGATATGTCAGAATTCTCAAAAATGTGATTTACATCATTTTTTTAAAACAATAAATATTGTATGTGTCTTAGCTTGGGCAGCTAGAGCAAAATACCATAAACTGGGTGACTTAAACAAGACATTTATATTCTCCCAGTTCTGGAGGCTGAGAAGTCCAAGATCAAGACGTTAATGGATATGGTGCTTGGTAAGGGCTCCCTTCCTGGCTTGCAGATGGCCACTGTCTTGCTATGCCTTACATGATTTCACCTTGAGCTTGCCTGGAGAAAGAGAGCTCTGTCTTTCTCCTTATGGGGACACTAACCCCATCATGGGATACCCCACCCTCATGACCTCATCTGAACATAATTACCTCCCAATGGCCCCACCTCCTAATACCATCACAGTGGGGTAGGGGCTAGAACATACAAATTTTGAGGGGACACATTCAATCCACAACAGTATGTAAGTACCCCTCATTCTTGGAAGCTTGCAATGGTGGTTAAAAAATAAAATAAGATATAAAAAAATATTACTTATGCAAAATGACTTAGTATCTGTTCCATCTATAGGTTATAGATTCATAAACATAAAACAATAAAAATTAGGAATACAAACAAAATCAAGCAAAAACACATCTTCAAGAAGTACAACTAAAACTATGTGAGAGAAAAGTTGCAGTTAACAAATATTGCTAATACAGTAAAGAAAGGGTTTCATTATTAATGTTAAAGTCAAATTTAAACCAACAGCATTCAGTGTGACACAGTGATCATTCTTAGTTAATTATATATTCTGTTAAAAAGTTAGAGGATTGGAAATCTTTGCATACTATGCAAAATAAATTTTTGAAATCATAAATTAAAATTTGTATACATCAAGGTGATGATAGAAATTCTGTGATTATGAGAGACATTAACACAGTTCTATCAGTTCTTGATAGAAAATATATACAAAAGTTTAAAAGTCTGTGTAATGAATAATTAAGAAAATAATAAAAATAAAGTTAAGAACAGTGTAAGGGAGGAAATAAAAATAAAAACCTACTCTGGAGGCAGACTGAGAGTTCAAATTTAACTCTGATGAAACCTTCAGTAAGTTGCTTCAAAATACTAAGCTTCAGTTTTCACATCTATAAACTGGGTTTTGTTAGAATTGATAAAGGTTACATTATAGGTTAATGGGAGACATATACCACTGCAACAAAAAGAATAAAATACCTAGGAATAAACCTACCTAAGGAGACAAAAGACCTGTATGCAGAAAACTATAAGACACTGATGAAAGAAATTAAAGATGATACAAACAGATGGAGAGATATACGATGTTCTTGGATTGGAAGAATCAACATTGTGAAAATTACTATACTACCTGAAGCAAACTACAGAGTCAATGTAATCCCTATCAAACTACCAGTGGCATTTTTCACAGAACTAGAACAAAAAATTTCATAATTTGTATGGAAACACAAAGACCCCGAATAGCCAAAGCAATCTTGAGAAAGAAAAACAGAGCTGGAAAAATCAGGCTCCCTGACTTCAGACTATACTACAAAGCTACAGTAATCAAGACAGTATGGTACTGACACAAAAACAGAAATATAGATCAATGGAACAGGATAGAAAGCCCAGAGATAAACCCACACACATATGGTCACCTTATCTTTGATAAAGGAGGCAAGAATATACAATGGAGAAAAGACAGCCTCTTCAATAAGCGGTGCTGGGAAAACTGGACAGCTACATGTAAAAGAATGAAATTAGAACACTCCCTAACACCATACACAAAAATAAACTCAAAAAAGATTAAAGATGTAAATGTAAGGCCAGACACTATAAAACTCTTAGAGGAAAACATAGGCAGAACACTCTATGACATAAATCACAGCAAAAATCCTTTTTGACCCATCTCCTAGAGAAATGGAAATAAAACCAAAAATAAACAGATGGGACCTAATGAAACTTAAAAGCTTTTGCACAGCAAAGGAAACCATAAACAAGACTAAAAGACAACCTTCAGAATGGGAGAAAAATATTTGCAAATTAATCAACTGACAAAGGATTAATCTCCAAAATTTACAAGCAGCTCATGCAGCTCAATAGCATAAAAACAAACAACCCAATCCAAAATGAGCAGAAGACCTAAATAGACATTTCTCCAAAGAAGATATACAGATTGCCAACAAACACATGAAAGGATGCTCAACATCACTAATCATTAGAGAAATGCAAATCAAAACTACAATGAGGTATCACCTCACACCATTCAGAATGGCCATCATCAAAAAATCTAGAAACAATAAATGCTGGAGAGGGTGTGGAGAAAAGGGAACCCTCTTGCACTGTTGGTGGGAATGTAAATTGATACATCCACTATGGAGAAGAGTATGGAGGTTCCTTAATAAACTAAAGTAGAACTACCATACGACCCAGCAATCCCACTACTGGACATATACCCTGAGAAAACCATAATTCAAAAAGAGTCATGTACCACAATGTTCATTGCAGCTCCATCTACAATAGCCAGGACATGGAAACAACCTAAGTGTCCATCGACAGATGAATCGATAAAGAAGATATGGCACATATATACGCATATGGAATATTCCTCAGCCAAAAAAGAAACAAAATGGAGTTATTTGTAGTGAGGTGGATGGACCTAGAGTCTGTCATACAGAGTGAAGTAAGTCAGAAAGAGAAAAACAAATACCATATGCTAACACATATATATGGAATCTAAAAAAAAAAAAAAAAGGTTATGAAGAACCTAGGGGCAGGACAGGAATAAAGACACAAACCTACTAGAGAATGGACTTGAGGACACGGGGAGGGGGAAGGGTAAGCTGGGACGAAGTGAGAGAGTAGCATGGACATATATACACTACCAAATGTAAAATAGCTAGCTAGTGGGAAGCAGCCACATAGCACAGGGAGATCAGCTCGGTGCTTTGTGTCCACCTAGAGGGGTGGGATATGGAGGGTGGGAGTGAGATGCAGGAGGGAAGAGATATGGGGATATATGTATATGTATAGCTGATTCACTTTGTTATACAGCAGAAACTAACACACCTTTGTAAAGCAATTATAGCCTAATAAAGATGTTAAAAAAAATAGGTTAATGGGAGAAAATATAATTATTCAGTAAATGTTGTGTTGTCTGAATAGACAAACCTAAAAAATACAGTGGAATTCCTACCTTATCTCCTTCACCAATATTACATCCAAATATGTAAAACATACTTATTTTAAAAATAATCTGAAACCATAGGAATACTAGAAGAACACAGTAGATTTTTAAAATATTGTCTCAGAATAAGAAAAACTTTTCTAAATGTGAGAAAAAACTCAGAAGCCATCAAAGATAAGAAGTGATAAATTTTACTATATTAAATATAAGTAGTTTAAAAACACGATAAACAAAGTCAAAAGCCAAGTGACAAATGGGGGAAAATATTCATAACTAATGTCAAAAGGGATAAAATAAAAGAAAATTCCATAAATCAGTAGTATGAAGACTAACACAGTGAAAAACATATCAAAGAATGTAAAGAGTTTTAGGAAAAGAAAAATGAATATTTAAAAATATGTGAAACATAGTCAAATTATTCATTAAAGATAAATGGACAATGAAATTAAAATATCTCTTCTCACATGATCAGATCAGCAAAGATTAAAAAGTTTGAAAACATTTTCTTGGTGAATGTGGAGAAACATCCACCCGTGCACATTTATTTGAAGTATCAGTTGATATAATTTGTAGAAGGTAATTTGTCCACATGTCCCCTAATTTATTTATTTTAAAATGTTTTATTGAAATATAGTGGATTTACAATGTTGTGTTAGCTTCAATTGTACAGTAAAATGATTCAGTTTTATATATATGTAAATATATATATTGTTTTTAACATTCTCTTCCATTATAAGTTATTACAAGATATTATATATAGTTCCCTGTGCTATACAGTAGGTCCTTGTTGGTTATCTATTTTATATATAGTAGTGTGTATATTTTAATCACAAACTCCTAATTTATCCCTCCCCACCCTTTGGTAACCATAAGTTTGTTTTCTATGTCTGTGAGTCTATTTCTGTTTTGTAAATAAGGTCATTTGTATCCTTCTTTTAGATTTCACATATAAGTGATATCATATGATATTTCTTTCTCTGTCTGACTTACTTCATTTAGTATGATAATCTCAAAGTCCATCCACGTTGCTGCAAACGACATTATTTCATTATTTTTATGACTGAGTAATATTCCATTGTTTATATATTGATATATATCATATCTTCTTTATCCTTTCATTGGGCGATGGACATTTAGGTTGTTTCCGTGTCTTGGCTATTGTGAATAGTGCTGCTGTGAGCATGGGGGTGCATGTATCTAAACACTTGGGCCCTTTTACCCAGCAGTTCCACTTCTAGGAGTCTGCTTTAAAGATATTTTCCGACTTAAGACTGGCAATGGCAGATATACATCTGTAGAGGAAAGTGCTCGGTGGTTCCATGATGTGTGGGCAGGAGATTGCATCTTAACTGCCTACTCTCCAGAGCCACTGGATGTTTTGAAAAGTGTTCATATATTACCTATTCAAAAGAAAACACTAACATGAAAAAGACAAGAAGCAAATATTCCACCCTGCTTTTCCAACAACATCTGGTTATGAACTCCCACATAGAAACCACTTGAAGTTTGCAGAGGAAAGGGTAGAAAAAGAACCAGAGATTTAGGGATTGTAGGTTGTGGAAGAGGCAGAACCACAAATGGGGCTTAGGGTGAGTGAATAAGAGATGCTTTCCTGTGTGGTTTCCCACTAAGAAGAAACCTCTTAGGGAATTCTAGCATGAGTGAGAGGGAAGGGTGGAGCCCTTGGGTTAGAACTCAAAGGGACTAATTAGCTAAACGGTTGGCTGAATGGCCTTTATTCAGTTTTGCAGGCAAACCCAGATGACGAGGGAAATGCAATGGCCTGTCACTCTGAGTGACCATGAAGACCGGTTGATAATCACGGTTTAATCACACAAAACAGTCGTGTGGCACCTTTTCATCTGCTGTTATTTCATCTTGTTTAAATAGAGATAATGATTGATACACATTCATGGTTGGAGCTTAGGTGACTTTAAATCATCCACCTGTGCATCTAAAATTGGTGCACCAGCCTTCAATGATTTCTTGCAATTTGAGATATTTTGCATGAATCATTTGTTGAAGAAAATGAAAAACTACCAAAAAAGTGAACACATACATTTACTACTTTAGTAATTAAAGGGTCTTTAAAAACTTGGTGTTATTCTAGTTTTGCTCCACGGCTGTCCCAATTTACACACTTCTTAGCGTGGGACTGAGGAAAAGTAGCTCAACGTCGTGAGGGCAACAGGGTTTGTTCTGTGTATCACAACTTTATGTGACCACCCCGCGCCCAGCCTGGGTGAAATAACCAGTTTACAGTTATCATCATTCTCTCAATAAGCTAACAACCACAAAAGCACCACTGCCATCATTTCCAAGGGATGCAGAAATAGCAGAGGAGCAAAGTGATTTCTGGGACGTGGTGGGTGGTTGGAGGCCCTCAGTGTCTCCACGGCCTGTCTGTTCTCCCTCACTGCCTCTTCCATTTGGCAAATCCTGATTCTGAGCATTAGTAAAGTGAAGTTGGGAAGTCTTCTTTTCGCTGGCCACATCACTCACCTTGACGGCGCTGTGCTGTGGCCAGACCCTGAGGGCAGGGCTCCTCTGATAGAAAGTCTTATATTAACTCTCAAGCCGCAGCAACCAGCGTGAAGGGACTGCTTCCTGTTGACGTGTCCCTACTGTGTTGACCTCGCCGCATGGGGCAGAGCAAGAAAGCTGAGGCCTGTTGTGTTTCCGTAGCACAAAGTCTCTGGAATGTTCTACGCTCCCGCCACACCTCCCCCACAGGGATGTGCCGTGGTATTTTGATACCCCATGAATAAACGTAAACACAACTGCTTCAGAATCCTTAAACAGGTCATGTGGGGAGAAGAGGCTGAAAGGCAGCAAAGTTTAGCTTTTGGTGGAAAATCTACAAGTTTTGTAAATATCTGATACCATTATTGCAAACATTTCTCACATCTCTCTAGCTTATCAAAGGCTTCCATTTGGCATTCAAGGTCTTTATAGGTCAGGGAAGAGCTTCTTCTTGCCTGAGATCCCTCTGCAAGCACTGGTTCCCAGGGGATTCAGATAAAGGGGAAAGCACTACAGTAGTCAGGATGATGGTGGGTCAAGTCAGAAGATCACCTCAAACCGGGTAAAGCACAGAAACAAGTGCACTTATCATGCAGATAGAGGATCTGGGATGCAGACACCTAAAGGCACAAATAAACGAGTCATCGGCTAACGTTCTTGCTCCCTTCTTCTCCTGGGTCTGTTTGCCTCCGATTGGCTTACACACAAGTGGGATCTTCACACTTGGAGGCAAAGGAGAATCCCGTTGCTCCAGGCTCACCTTCTGTCATCTTGGCCAGCCCCAATGGAAAGGCACTCCTCTTCCCCGAATAAAATTGCTGGGTTTCAGAGCCATTGACCTAGCGTTGTCACATGGTCCCTCTGACCAGTCACTGTGATCGGGACACGAGGGGATGTCCTTGGCTAAGTCCCAGCCTTGTTCCTCCCTCTTGAGATGTTGGCTGGATTTACCTTCTCCAAACCACAGACTGAGATGCGAGAGAGTGTGATTCACAAAAGAGCATTAGGTGAAAAAACAAAAGAAAACAAAACTCCACAAATCCCCTACAGGGAGGTGCTAACACCCCACCTGTCCTGTTCAGTCCGCAGCTGACCTTCCTTAGGTCCAGGTCTTTTCCTTACAGGCAGAAGCTCTTTGTTCAGACACTGGCCACACAGTGGTGCTTTTGTGGTTGTTAGCTTATTGAGAGAATGATGGTAACAGTAAACTGGTTATTTCACCCAGGCTGGGCGCGGGGTGGTCACATAAAGTTGTGATAAACAGAACAAACACTGTTGTCCTCACGATGTTGAGCTACTTTTCTCAATCTCACCCTGAAAAGTGTGTAAATTGGGACAGCCGTGCAGCAAGACTAGAATAACCGTGGGTTTTTAAAAGACCCTTTTAATTACTAAAGTAGTAAATGTGTATGTTCACTTTTTGGGTGGTTTTTCATTTTTTTTCAGTGAGTGATTCATGCAAAATATCTCAAATTGTGAGAAATCACTGAAGGTTGGTGCACCAGTTTTAGATGCACAGGTAGATGATTTAAAGTCACCTAAGCTCCAATCATGGATGTGCATCAATCATTATCTCTATTTAAACAAGATGGAATAACAGCAGATGAAAAGGTGCCACATGATTGTTCTGTGTGATTAAACCGTGATTATCAACCGGCCTTCACGGTCATCCACAGTGGCAGGCCATTGCATTTCCCCAACACAAAATGGCCAGTGATGTTGAGACAATCCCTAGCCTGGAAAGGAGGGGAGAAAACCAACCTGATAAGTCTGAGCATTAAAGTTACGGGGCTGGGGAGACCCACACAAACCACTTAAGCACACTCATTATTATGGTTGTTGCTACCTCTGGCCACTGCAGACCTGATAATTTAGTCGGCATTATGCAGTTTGAAGTGTTTCATGTTCTGCATGGTGGCAGGCTGCAATTCAAATACCAGTGGCCATGAAAAATATGCACATACGTTTAGTAGGAAAATCTCCAAAGAGACAACAGAGAAGATGGGCATATGTCCTCGCTGTGTGATGGAGGGTTTCCGTGAATTAATCATCCAGACGTAGTTTATCACCATTTTTCCTTTTGCCAGAAACATTCCCCCTTCATTTGCTGGAGAAGCTTATTAAACAGGGACATCCTAGAAAGATAATAAGGCCAAGGCCTCTGATGCTTAAATGAAACAGGGTTTACAGGCCCTGTTCTGACACAGACAACTTTCCTATTGACGGGGTTTCTGATAGCTGGGGTAATTGCTTATTTTATCTAGTTAAGGGAATTGTGCTTCTTTCTACCAGCTACTTTATTACATCAATTACTGCAAACCATCCTCTTGTATAATTTATGGGGAAGAATACAATTTCATTGAGATCATCTTTAAAATGTAAGAAGACACCCTTTGTTCATATGTTTCCAAATATTAAAATTTATATTGCATGTTCTAGGGAACTAGGGATGGTTCCTTTTCTTTGAGAATTTAAACATCTGGCTAGACATGTCACCTGTGTGATTTGTTTGTTTAATTCAAGGGTTGGAGTGGGGGGTTGTTTTGCCTCCCAGATAAGGTATTTCTGAGTGAAATATCTAATCTTTAAAGTACAGTTAACATAAATGGCGATTTTTAGAAATGAATTCCTGATGCCTTTAAAGCTGAGGGTGAGTGTGTCTGTCAGAATTCTGGCCGCAGTTATGCCACTTGGTTGCTGTTTTGCTTTAGAAGTACTGAAATGTGCTTCCATGGTTAGCAGTATAAGTGTAAACCAGAGCAATTGCTTCTGACACTTAAAAAGGATTTTATTGACAGTTGGAAACACGTTGGGGATTTGAAAAGAGTACTTTTCCATCTGTAATACTTGGTGTGATCAAAGATCACTCAGCAGCCCCAGATTAGTGGAAATGAGGCTGCAGTGAGAGTTTGCCACTCCACATGGGATGAGGGCTTGGTTTTGATTCACACTAATCCCCATCACAATCTAAGTGGAATTTACTGTAATGTGGATAGACTTCTCAGGGCTCCTCCAACCTATTTTTAAAGAGTCCTAAAGTAGATAATAATATAGCAATATTTAAAATTTCCTTTCATAGTTTAATCTCAAGTTTCCACTCTCCAGTCATACATCAGTCTAATGTTTCTAAATATTATATTTAACGCTCTGCATTTCCTATATGCATTACACATGTGTGTGCTATAGATGGTGATATTTTAGATAATAGGGGACCAATCTGCTTTGATTCTCCCTGAGCACTAGCTAGGAAGGTGATGTAGGAAATCACTGAACAATGATAGATACTGGTCTCAGATACCTGGTATAATTTATAATTCCTTCATTCCTTCCTTCCTTCTGACTATAAAATATATATACGTGTAAATATATATTTACTTATAAAATGCCAAGTATGTGCCTTCTACCTGCTCTGACACCCTAGATTTTCTAAACCTTAATTTCTGCTTCTGTTAAAGGAGGAAAATAATCCATCTCACTCACAGTGTTTAAGCAAAAACCACATAGTACATGATAGGCAAAAGCACGAAGTAAATGTGCTTGTTATCAGAAGTAAAGTACAAAACACAAAAAGAAAGGGACCATGTTGGGCTACTTCCATGAACACTGGGAGTGGAGGTTACCCAGAGCCAAGGGAAAAGCAGACAGAAGAGACACATGAGCCACCCAACTAGACCAAATGCCTGGCCGAAGGACAGGACCTGGCACTGGACGGGGACTTCCCAGGAGAGAAGCATTTTGAGGAAGGTGGGCAGGAAACAGCACAGCTTTAAAGGAAGCCTGGCCTCCAACCCCTTCAATTCACTTCTATTTTGCAAATCAACATCAAATCTAATACCCCCCAACCCAATCTTCACACACCTCTGTGGCCTGACACCTACCCTCCAACCCTGACTGTAGACGGAAAATTTAGCACCAACTTTAGCTACAAACTCTAATCCCAAGGGCACCCTGTGTCTTCCCCCAAAGATACCTGTACCAAGCATCCTCATTATCCCAAACCTACAGGTATGCCTTGGTTTGGTTAGGAAATACATCCAAACTAAATATGTGTATTTATGCATTTATTTCTCATATATATATTATGTTATATATATATATATATATATATTTAGATTTATCTCTATATATATTTACTTATTTTGTTAAATATATTTATTTTATTATATATAGATAGATATCAATCTTTCTCTCTCTGTATATATATTTACATGCGTGTTTTATTTATTTATTTATTTTTGTTGTAAAGAAGACTTCCTTAACATGTTTCTGAAAACCCATGGGGGAAAAGAGTAGGGAAAAGTGATTTAAAAATAAGCAAAAATCCTACATCTTTCTGGTCTCTTTTTTTAGTGTAAATGATCCTAAAACTAAGTGTTTCAAGATAAGTAGCTTGCCATAAGGTTTCTGTCTTTAAAAACCAAGTTTTGTTAAAGTTTCTGAACTATTTTGCAATGTAAAGCAAACATAAAAAAATACAGCTAAACACTTTTGCTTTAAAGAAAAATATGAAAGAATAATGTTTTGAAAAGGCTGAAAATTCCACACTCACATCATTTTTCTAGAATTCCCTTAGAGAAGGAGGGTGCTACCTAGTCTAATAAACCTCCACCTCTTCCTACCTCTGGCTTCACGATGAGAGGCAGCTTCCCCTGGCCAGATAAATGGTTTCAGAGGGCCAGGACAACACCTACGGGGAGATTTTCCAAACGGAGCCCTTATCATACCAGGTTTCCTACTATACTTCTTTCAAATGAACTTTCCCAGTGGAGCTGGTGCTTCTAAAGGGTAGGAAATACTGCTTTCCCTCCTGGTCATCTTTCTTTAACTCTCTGACCAAAATGACCAGCAAGATACCAGCAAGATTCTTTCAAGTTTGGAATTATAATTACAAAACATCACGTCAAGGAATATTTTCTCATGGTCTAAATACACGCACACACAGACACACACTCATGTGCACACATGCACACACATATACCTGAAGCTTCACATTAGTGTATTTCTGTCACCAAACACTCGTAAAGGTGTTTTTCAGAAGGATGAAAAAGAGATCCACACCAGCCCAGTTAAAGCCCTTTTCTTCTGGGTAATGTATTTGAGAAGTTTCGATTCCAGTAAGGGAATAAAATGATTTTATTTGAGGTGATAAGGGAAGTATGATCAATATTATCTTCTAACTATTCTAACATTTTGGAAGTAAGCTTTTGTTTCTTTTTTATTACTTAAAAATTTAGTCAGCTATTTTTTGGTCTATTTTAATCTTGTTATGGTCCTGTCAGAGAAAATTGATTACTGTAGACAGAAGAGAAGAACAAGGAAGGAAGGAGGCAAGGAGAAAAGGAAGAAAGGGTAGGCGGGAGGGGGAGAGGAAGGATATTTTTTCCTGGAGGGAGAGGTTGACAGTCTATGCACAGGGAGCTTAAACAAATATGGATTTGGTTTGAGATGCAACTTGGTTGAGTGCTATTGTTATTGCAATGGTGAGCTAGTGTCCCCAGAAAACCTTGCCTAGGATCAACTAACTAGGTAGTTAATAGAGAGCAGCAGGAAGGCAGTGCTGCTTGGGGGTTCCAACATGAGACAGGAAGTTAGAAGATTGACTTCAAATTCCAGCACTGATATTATTTATTTTATATGGAGAAGCACAACGACGTTTCTGCGCTAGTTTCCTTGAATGTAAAATAAGAATGATGTTAACTTGTAAAACAAATAAACAAGAAAATAGAGACTAAAGAGTACATGATGCCAAGTTCCTCCATCCCATTTATTGTTCAATATGAAATTGTACAACTGTGGGTCACCTAATTCTAAATCTCTAAGCAATTGTTTGTAAGACGAGATTTCCATCATCACCCAAAACATACTACCACATTCCCTCTTTCATGGATTTTAAATCAGGACCTGAACTGCTGCCACCCTCAGCAAACCTGATGCCTCTGGCTGTTTGTTGTTAAGGCAAATCATGGCAAACATGCAAGAATCTTCAGGAGTAGCGATGCCCTCATCTCTGGTTAGCTGACACTCTTTAACAAAATGGTTTTCAGATAAATCACAGTAGAAGATGGTAACTTCTAAATGTTGTGACTTGTTTCAGAACTCATAGAAGTGAGAACATTCATCTTCCCAAAACCTTGACAAGATACAGACCTGCTTCCCTTCAAAAGGTCAAGTACATAAAAGAGGCAAATGTTTTAAACTTTAGGAAGTCATGCATGGGATGTATATTCCATGTGTATAATAATGGTTTCAGATGGAAATTTAATTTTTGCTGAGGACATCTTGGAAGCACTAATTCTAGCATCTGTTCTCTCCCATGCCCTCAGTCTAACATCAGTCCCCCTTGTTCAACAAATCAGATCTCCAAGAGACTGCCAGCCACAGCACGGTTTTTGGAAAACACAACATAGCTCACGATTCATTAGATATTTGATGACATTAAGGAGAAGGAAACACAGTTCTCAGATGCTGCTATCAGAACCACGGGACCTGGACACACTCAGCCTCCTGGGAAGTCTGTCTCTTTCAGAAGATGAGGAGCTGTGAGATACACAGAGTGGATGTGATAGTCAATTCACATAGGATAAGATCCTTTAGCTCTCCCTGGGGCCCTAACAACAGGCTTTGATGGTGTTGCATGATGTCCATAGCTATTTGGTAAACCAAATGTGATATAAAGAAGAAAAAGTGGAAGAAGAGAACTCATCTGGGTGTAAGAATAGAGAACCAGCTGCAATTAGGGACTTGTGATTTTACATCACTCTGGGCACATTCCAAGATGACAACTTAAGGCTGTTATAGGTGGCACTACTCATTGGTGAAGACAGGCTCAAGCTAACAGAGATAAACTTTCATGAAATGCTGTGTAGATATTTGGTGGACTCATTCCTTTCCAGTGAGCCTTTCTGCAGCTCTTAGATGTTTCCAAGAGTACATGGACAGTTCTGGACTAGGGCAAAATGTCCAGCAGGTCATGGGGCCCAGGAATTTTCTCCATAGAAGAAACAATTTTTTTAAAGTAATGTCATGGTTTTGGAGGTTGACTTAGAAGAGAATGTCCAGTAGTTAAATGGCAAGAGAAAATGAAGAATGTTTTATTTCTTCAGGTGATAATGCTCCATATTAATGCTATGATATAACTGATATTATCATGGTATAAAAACATACGGAACACACACAAAAAAATATGGCACTTCTAAGGGCTGACACCATATGTGACTACTGCTTTTGGGTGTGAAGAGAAATTCCTAAGTGTATTTTGCTGTAGTTCTCTTTCACAGAGTGAACAATTGGGGTTTTCATAATAGTTTTATCACACCAGTGCTGGAATCACACAAAGCTGTTCTCACGTAAGTCTTTCAAATTCAGTTTCTCTTTTCAAAAAAAGACCTGAAACTGACATTCTGAAATGGCAGTGAGAGAAAGCTGATGGACCCTGTCACCAGCAAAACATCCATTTAACTGCTGATAATTATGAAAAAAATATTAAAGTATCTGGAAATTGTTTTAAGGAAATACAGCAAAATGGAGAAACACTTAAGAATATCTGCATCTCAATAATAACAGTGAGAGTCTGTGGCATTTGAGCCATGACTCTCTCTCATCTTCCTTTCCAGCTTGGTGTAGTGGAAGCTACACTCCCAGTGTTTACGACTAAGAAAACCAGGCTAACTTTCCCCACTGGAACCCCAGTCTAGAGCTACAGTTTCTTTCTGAAAGGGTGGAACCACTCTCATATCTCATTTTGTACAGCTTCATGACATAGAAGCTGTATTTCAGGAAGGTACAGCCGATTGGACTGGAGAGTCTTTCCTCTAACCAGACTCAACCTGTAGGACAGAAACTCCAACTTAGATGTAGAATGTCAAGAATGCTGTGCTGTAACCCCTTACCCCAGGTTCAGTGCTAGAATAGGAAAACCAAGAGACTGGGGCTACCATTCATGCCCAGTCCTCAACTTGTATAGTGGGAAGTTCACTCCGGAAGAGGTGGACAATTGTCTCTGTCCTCAGCCCCACTGCAGTGATGCAATGATTCTGTGGAGGGGGTGAGAAGGCCATAAGAAAAAAAAAAAAAAAAGAGCTTTATAAGCACTCCTCAAGTGGAATGACTTCATTTTCATTTGGAACAGACTGTGCAGAAGTTCATGCTTAAGGTTTTATTGAAAAGGATGGTGATCTTGGTGGTGAACTAGTAAGACATCAGTAGCAACAGGAAAAACAGTCAACCAGCTGGAAGTTTAACGGAGGGAACAACGGAAGAGGTGGCCAAGAAAAACCCTCTGAGGATCTGAGAAAGCATCAAGCACCCTGCCTTTCAGTGGGCCTCAGATTTAAGTGCTTTGGGTTGTGGAACAATTTATGTTACAGGGCATTGTTGAAACAGCTAGAAAATTGCTAGCAATTAATGGAGGCTAAGAGTTTAGTGTGATACCAATAGAGGCAGATGAGCCAGAAGCTTAATTAGGAGATCAGGGAAAGAGCCACTCAAGAGAGCTCAGTTAAAACCACAGTTATCCTTGGTTTTAAGAAAGACTCACATATTTCCAAAGATGCATACTCTGAGGAGCAGCATCAGAAGCTAAAGTCTGTGGGAGGAAGATATTACTGAATCAGTCCAGCCATCCTCCACACAAATAAACAGGAAGAAAACAAACCACAGCAACAACAGCAAGCTCCAGGGAAGAATCTGTATCCACAGTTGCTACAATAGGTTATATAATATATCTAGTTTTCAATAACAAAAAAAATCACAAGCCATGCAAAGAAACAGTAAAATGTAATCTATACATACAGGAAAAAAAAAAAAAAAGGTCTACAATGGATACTGACTTTGAGAGGGCCCAGATGTTGGACTTAGGAGACAAAGACTTCAATGAAGCTATCATAAATATGTTCAAAGAAATAAAGGAAAAACAATTTAAAATAATTTAAGAACGTGATGTTGATATGTCTCATTAAATAGAGTGGTACAAAATAAAATCACCATGAAATACCACTTCGCACTCACTCTGATGGATATGATGAAAAAGACAGATGATAACATATGTTGGTGAGGCTACAGAGAAATATTAACACTCGCAATTTGATTGTGGGAATACAAAATAGTGAAGCCACTTAGCAAAACAGTTTGGCAGGTCCTCAAAATCTTAATCATACCCAGGAATTCTACTTCTAGATATCTATTCAAGAGCGATGACAACATATGGACACAAGAAACTTGTACTTAAATGTACATAGCAGTACAGTTGAAGTATCCAAAAAGTGGAAATAATCCAAGTGTCTATCATCTGGTGAGTGGATAAACAGAAGTGGCACATGCATACAATGGAATTTCATTTGACAGTGAAAAGAATGAGGTCCTGATACATGGTACATTATGAATGAAACTTAACAATATAATGTTAAGTGAAAGAAGTCATATTCTGGTGATGGTTACCAATTTTGTGAATATACTAAAAACCATTGAATTATACACTTTAAAGGAGTAACTTGTATAGTATGTGAATTATATCTCAATATAGCTATTTGAAAAATACCTGGGATTTTGTAAGATGTTGAGAGATGTGCTTTATGAATCAGGCCAGTGCACAGCTGCAGTGCCAAAAACACAGGCTGTGACCTGGAATTGAGCACTTTATAGATGTGGGTTCATATTTGTGCTGTATGATTTCAGTCTCCTCTACCTTTTCTAGGAAATTGGTTCCTCTTATATCTTCCAGTTGTTCTGAAGTCTATCTCACTGGAACCTTCCTGACATGAAATGTGTCAGAATTGTTCTGGTTCACTTACATTTGTCTACTCATGGTGCTCAAGCTTGGTCTGTTAACAAACTTGCCAAAAGTGGGATTTACCAGCTCTTGACAGCTCCTTTGGGCTGTAAATCATCTCAGCATGAATATAGTGTTCCTTGACCACTTGGTGCTCTGTCCAGTTTATGGATGAATTCAGTGAATCCAATATGCTCTGCTGTCCAAAGAGAAGTTTTTCCCCACCTGGAGATTCTAGTACCTGGCTCTGTGGTTTTATAATAGTGCTTTGTCAACAGTTTGTTCTACTCCCACCTCTTCCACAGGCCACAGCAGAGCTTTGCTCTTTGAATTCGCCAGAAGTGGTGCTCCAAATCACTTTCACATCTCATCTCTGGTAGTTTCTGGTTAAACCCCTTGACTATACAATCTGTGAATCACTGTGTGTATCCTGATTCAAAGATACCTTTCAGGGAGAGTGGTCTGGGGCACGAGGTAGTGGATCTTCAACACCCCACATTCCAAGAACTCCAGAACAAATATCATTGGATGTACAGGCACATTGTTGGAGATAAAATGTGTGCTGAGTCTTTGCTGAGCATTGTGATGTAAGTAAGAGTCATTGTATCCGTTATTCTTGATTAGCTTGGAAATATTGAATAGTAGAGACTTAAATTGTTAAATTTTTGAGTTCAGTCTAATAATTTTTCTGGAGTTATGTTATTGTAAGGAGTTATTTTTCTACTTTTTAATTTAAATCCTGAACTGACATAGACATATATTTTCTGATTTTCTCAGAAATTCTACTGTTCACTTTCTCATTAAAATGATTCCATTTGCAATGGCTGCTGACCACCTGGACTTCATTTCTCTCAAAATTATTGTTTAACATAATTTGTGTAGTAAAAAGCACTATTATTATACAAGTAATTATATAATTATATAATTCATTATTTATTTTATTTTACAAATAACTCATTTAACCTTAATATGTTCCTAAAATCTTTCATCAAACCAGTTTCTGCTACACACAGTCTTCAGGACTTCTAGGAATTCACTGCAGTGACATATTCTTAAACAGATTTCCCTGTTGCAGACAGAGTTGTAATAACCACTGATGAAATCCTGAAGAATGTTGATGTATTGAAATGTGTTTTGAGAACCACATTTTTTATTTCAAATTTTATTGAAGAGCTTTTCAAACTCTGTGTTAACTCTAAAATTGGTGACAACTTGATGGATGTTGTGCCATTATAAAAGTTTCTTTATGGAGTTATTAGAAATCCCTCCTCTCAGTATGTCTTGAGCTTTTGTGGTTCTCAGTCTTATGCAAAGAGTGATCTGGGGGTGCAGGCAACTTCATGATCAGTCCTGGACTCAGCAAAGATTGAATATGAATCAATAGCCATTAAAATGAAATTTACTCCTGTTACAATTAGAAGGAGCTCAGGTAGTCTAGACCTCCTGCCACTATGAATTTACATCTGGCAGGTTTTAGGGGCACCGGAGATACTTTGGGGGAGGACCATAAACATCTTCCATGTTGAATATTGAGTAACAAGTTTCTGTTCACCTTTTCAGCTTCAAGCTTCAATAGAGGAGTGGAGCACTATCACAACTGCCAAAAATCCCTCTGGGATTAGAAATATCCTCTAGGGAGCTCAGTATATCTCCTAAGTCTAGGAGCTTAGGAAAGGTGTATAGGGGGAAAAAACCCAAAACAGTGAAGAAGTGTGTTATAAGTTACACATCTTCCACCACCCGGGCCTTCCTGTGGTTCCTCAAACATGCCCACCAGGGTCCTATCTTGCTACCTTTGGATTTAGGGAGCCTTCTTTGTACACAGAATATTCTTTCTCACTTAAATTTTCATGTACATTTCTGCTGAATACCACATTTTTAGAGTCTCCACCTCCATTCTTGAGCAAATTAATGTAAAAACTTATTGACTTAAACTGTCTTGTTAAAACCTACTATCTGATGGCTCTACTGCACAGAGAAAGACTGGCCATCTGAGCTGTAGTTATGTACACTGCAGAATGACTGATTGATTTGGTCTTTCTCCAGCAAGGATGTGTGGGCATTTTCCCGAGGAGCCCCCTACCAGCTGGGGTATGCTGCATCCAATCCCTTTTGAACACATTTACAGAATGTGTCTGCTCATCAGACTGAATGCAATATCCCAAGAGTTTTCATATTGTGCATCAGAATAGCAGGTTAGCCATCTAGTGACACATCTCCTCCCCCACCACCAAACACACCTGGGATTTTCCTTGAATGAAGAATTATGAAAGTTCAGACCTCCATTTGCTGAAGTGTCCCCAGGCCAAGGTATTGGCATTAGATGCCTCCAACATCAGAGGTTTCTATCAGGGTCCTGGTCAAGAGCAAAGGAAGGTCTGTATCTGGGGAGAAGGAAGTTCAATTGCTAGTCAAACACAAAACTTCCCATAGAGACAAGCAGATTGCTTATATTGGATATAGTCATCAGCCATTCATTTATTAAAACAATTTTTTTGAAATATAGTTGATTTACAATGTCGTGTTAGCTTCATATGTACAGCAAAGTGAAAAAAAAAATATACATATATATATGATCCTTTTCCATTATAGGTTATTACAAGATATTGAGTATAGGTCCCTTTGCTATACAGTAGGTTCTTGTTGTTTATCTATTTTATATATGGTAGTGTACATATTTTAATCACAAGCTCCTAATTTATCTCTCCCCCCTTTCCCCTTTGGTACCCATAAGTTTGTTTTCTATGTCTGTGAGTCTATTTCTGTTTTGTAAATAAATTCCTTTGTATGAAAAGCTAAATTAGAATTGCCATATGATCCAGCAATCCCACTCCTGGGCATATATCTGGAGAAAACTGTAATTCAAAAAGATAAATCCACCCCAATATTCATAGTAGCACTATTTACTATAGCTATGACATGGAAACAACATAAATGTCCATCAACAGAGGAATGGATAAAGAAGATGTGGTACATACGTACTATAGAATACTACTCAGCCCTAAAAAAGAATGAAATAATGCCATTTGCAACAACATGGATGGCCCTAGAGATTGTCATACTAAGTGAACTACGTCAGACAGAGAAAGACAAATATCACATGATATCATCAATCCATGTACTCACTAATTCATTCATTTAATAAATATTTATCTTGAGTCTGTTATGCTTGGGGCAGGGGACTTAATGCTGGACAGCACACTAGCTCTGACTTCAAGAAGGCTGCAGTCCACTGGGGAGAGATCCCACCATCACACAAATAATTTTTCAACAACTGTTACAGTAAGTGCTACAGAAGAATGTACACTGTGTTGTGAAATTGTTAACAAGGTCCCTAAGGAGGACTGGAGGCTTAGGATAACCTGTCTGAGGAAATGTCACTTACAAGGAGATTTGAGAGTTGGGCTAAGTCTGCTTTTCTTTTCGATTATAACTAAGTCTTGGCTTCATACTTTATTATTTGTTCATCTTTTTCACCTGCTGTTTACACACTGACCACTGCCTGACATGCCATACGTGAGTACTATCCCTGTCTTGACATCAACCAAGGCTACTCTGAAATCTGTGAGACAGCCACACAATTTTCTAGAAATAACTAAAATTTTTGTAATAGTAAATGGAAACTATGTATCAATGAAATGAAGCAAAAGTTAAAAAGAATTGAAGTCACTAGTATAAAGTTGAAATGCTGGCAGCGTAAGTGATGAAAATTTAAAATATACTAGGATTTCCAGAGAGAGAAAGAAAAAAATAACAAATGGAAAGAAAATAATAATACTATAAAGTGCCTGAGTTGACAAAAAGAAACTTTTATTCTCTGATTAAGAAGTCATTCTGATTACAATGCTATATTAGTGAAGAAATACACATGCGTATTCTAAAGAGATCCCTACACTCCAATGAGAAAGATGAAACCTCCAAGCTTTTCTCATTGTTACTTTTTAAATAAATAATTCATTTTCACAATAAAGAGGATTTAAATATTATCAGACATGTCGTTTGCTATAGTGGAAGTTAGAAAAGTTTAAATTGTATGTAGTTTTTGTTAGAAAATAAATGTTTTTCAGCAATACTCCATCAAGTGATGCCATCATTCAGTCTTCTATTGAGAACTAAGAGAATTTTTGATATTTAAGATATGAAAAGATTCAGAAAGTAGTATGTTCATGTTCTCTATCTGAACAAATTCTTTTAGGAAGTAGTTTAACCAGACATATTGAATCAGGGGAAAGATTAAGATAGAGCAAGACTGAATGTGAGAGAAATAGTAATGAGAAAACAGACTGTGTAAAATATTGATATAACTCAGTTAATAAGAATGCAACTTGGGATTGTAATTCCAGTAATAAGATTCTTAAAAATAAGGATACATTCCCAGAATTCTAAATTCCAAGCTATCAGAAAGCCAAAGTTGGTATATCTGTGACATTAGAAGAAGAGTAAAGTACAACCACTCCAAAGGTTCATCTAAGAATAAAGAGTAAACAGACAAGAAAAATACCTCAGTGTGAGATATGGTTATTATTTTTTATACCTTATGAAATAAATATCAGTGGAATGGTTACCCTTAGAGGAGTGGATTATCATTATCAGTGATTATTCCTTATCATTAGGAGAAAACCATAATTATATTTCCCAATTAATGTGTGGGTTTGTATGGGAGGGAAATAAAGGATGGATGAGAACCCAAAACCTGCCAGAAAAATGGGAAAGAAAAAAATAGGAAAAGATTAAAAAAGAAAGAATTAATACATATAAAATAGATGTTAGAAATTAAACTAAATAAACACATAAAATGCAAATATTACATCCTTATAAAACTATATAGATTGTCATTTTTGATCTTAAAATTCCAGCTAAATTAGCAGAAATAAGCATATCATACTTTCAAAGAAAGGAAGAAGGAGGAAAAGGAGGAGGAGGAAGAAAAAGAAAAAAAGACTTGGAACAAGTTGACAAAGAAAATGTCAAACAGAAGAAAGTATTGTGTCAGTATTAATAACTATCAAATCACTTTAAATCAAATTATTTACAGGTCCAAATCTTTGAATGAGAAAAAAATGGTTATACAAAAATAAATATATAACAATAAAGACAATATATCCAGTAATAAAAAACAAAAACTTATATACAGATAATTTAATAATAATAAGACTGCATAAAAAATTAGCAAACACTTTTTAGTTCAAAATGCATAACTAAATTAATAACTCATTGATGGGTGGAGAGTACACCACATTCAGTAAAAGACAGCTTAGTGTACTTGGAGATAATTCAATAGAGAATATTAAAATTAAATTGTAGAGATTAAAAATTAACTAAAAAATTAAGGAACATAAAAGAAATGTGGGTAACCAAAAACAAACATAGGAAATGTGTATTTAGGTTCTCAGAGAGAAGAAAGAGAATGGAAAACAAGCAACATTTAAAAACAAAGAAACCTAAAATATTTAAAAATTTTTAAGTTATATGAAAGCTATTAACCCACAGAGTCAAGAAATTCAGTGAACCCAAGTTGAATGACAAGAAAGTTAACCTCATCTAGGCATATGAAAGTTAAACATAAAACTCATAGATAAAGAGATAACTTGAAAGCAAGCAAAACAAATATGATATATATCCTTCAAGTAAATAATAATAAAAATGACAGCTGACTTCTGAACAGAAACAATGGAATCCAGAAGACAAGAGAAAAGATTTTTAAGTAGTGAAGAAAAAGAAATGGAAAATTACCAGACTATTATTCTACATCCAGCAGATTTCCTTACATTGCTAAAAGAGCAATGTAAATGTCTCAGACAAACGACTCTGCCAGCATACCTGCACTATTAGAAGCTCTAAAGGAAGTTCCTCAGGCTAAATACAAATGATCCAGATTGAAGCACAGAGGTGGCTTGAGTACCACCAGAAAGAATGCTGATCATTGGCTCCTTGACTTGGTTGTGACACCAGAATGCTTATGACAGGGATCGCATGACAAGAGTGGAAAAGTATGACATTGTTTCCTCTTGTTTACATGCTGTTTCTACTGGCAGAGCAACTTTATCTCTCGCTAAAACCAGTGAGATATATATATATATTTTTTGTGCCACTTGCATTTTATTTTATTATTATTTTTTTAACATCTTTATTGGAGTATAATTGCTTTACAATGGTGTGTTAGTTTCTGCTTTATAACAAAGTGAATCAGTTATACATACACAAATATCCCCATATCTCTTCCCTCTTGCATGTACCTCCCTCTCACCCTCCCTATCCCATCCCTCTAGGTGGTCACAAAGCACCGAGCTGATCTCCCTGTGCTATGCGGCTGCTTCGCACTAGCTGTCAGTTTTACATTTGGTAGTGTATATATGTCCATGCCACTCTCTCACTTTGTCCCAGCTTACCCTTCCCCTTCCCCGTGTCCTCAAGTCCATTCTCTAGTAGGTCTGCATCTTTATTCCCGTCTTGCCCCTAGAAAACCAGTGATATTTTTTGACATGAAGCGTCCTTTAAAAAGTTCCAGCTAATAAATATGAAAAGAATGACAGAAGTAAAAATTTATTTCATAAGTGCTGTTTAAAGTATTGATTGGAGAGAGTGATTATGGATTGTTGATAAAATCTTTGGGTGAATGAATAATGGGTAACTTTCTGCTATGGACAGAACTGTGCCCACCCCTACCCTCCCTGCAAACACATATGCTGAAACCCTAACCTCTAGCATGTTTGTATTTGGAGATAGGTCCTCTAAGGAAGTAATTAAGATTAAGTGAGGGTGTAAGGATGGGGCCCTGATCTGATAAGATTACTGTCCTTATAAGAAGAAACACCAGAAGCTGTCTGTCTCTATTTCTGGCTTTCTCTGCACACCAAGGAAAGACCATGTGAGGACACAGTGAGAAGGGGGCCATCTGCAATCCAGGAAGAGCGTTCTCACCAGAAACCAAATCATCCAGAGCCTTGATCTTGGACTTCTAGCCTCAGAACTGTAAGAAAAAACAAATTTCTATTGTTTAGGTCACTCAGTATATGGTAATTTGTTGTGCCAGCTTGAACAGACTAATACACCGGGCATTTGTGTAATGCTCCCTCTCTCAAATGAAGACTATACAATGAAGGAACTGAGCTATCATCAACCTAACTCGGTGGTTAACATTAATATTACGTGTCTCCTGATGTGATTCAACATCAATAATTCAACATGGCCTATGTTTTGTCCTATAAAAACAACACAACTTTAAGCATTTAGATATAATTTCCAGTTCATGGAAATACAGGAAATGAAGATCAAATTACTGGACCCCAAGAGGAAACAGAAACAAATTAAAATTGTGGCTCTTTCTGTAGGACACCAAGCTAAGCCTCTTTAATAATCAGTGTTTTTTTAATTATTTTTTAAAGGCTCTGCTATATTTTTTAAAGAAATGACTAATGGGAAATAACAAATGTAAAGCTTGTCCTAGATTCTGACAATTTAGATTGAAAGAGCACTTTTAAGCTCAATTAGGAAAATTTAAACAGAATCTGGGTTTTGAAAGCTAAAAGATTTACCCTGAAAAAAGAAAACAAGAACTTTAACAACAGCATGCACTATAAGGTCTTATATTGACTAAAATACGTGTGTGTGTGTGTGTACATAGGAAAAGTCCTAGATGATTAGTTACAAGAAGATTTAAAAGGTTAGTGATGATCTCTGGATGATGAGGGAATGGCTTTTCAATGTGTTTAATTTTGCTTGTCCGTATTCTCTAGTTTTCTACAATATACATGTACAACAAGTATAAAGGTAAATGCTGTTAGAAATCAGCTCCTTGAGGAACATATTCTATCACTAGCTACCAATCAGTGACCTCCCTTTATTTCACTAAAAAATGAAATCCCTAAATTACTGTGTTTCTCTTGACCCTGACTTCTGGCATATTCCTTGATGACTTCAACATTTGTAATAATGGCCCATATACACGGGACCTCTGAATTTTGTGATTCTTTTCTTTTCATCCATCTCACTTTAGCCACTCCCTCTAAGAGTAGTATTCATGACTTTGTCAATCCCACTAACACACCACCTCTGAAATTTTGATTCAAATATCCCATTCTGATTTAAGTATCTTCCTATGCAAATCATCACACTGAGGAAGTTTCCCCATGAATGAGATCTCCATTCATTGACCAACCTGTTTTTCTTATTTTCACCCCCCATCATATTCTCAACTCTATTCTCGGGGATATATCATTATCACATCCTCTTAAAAACACCTTTATTTCCTTGACACTTTCTTTTTTTGGTCACACTCATCTGTAGAAAGCCGAAACCTCAAAAACCCAACTATTCTCCGTGTTCAAAAGCAGCAATACATGTCTAGAGAAAAACACTTAACCACACTTACTGGTATTACCTTAAATTAATGACCAGAGTTCTCAAACTGGCTCTTAGATCTCTTCCAATTTTGATTACACTTTAGTATGTTTGCTCTCCTGCTCTCCTAAACAACAATTTCCTCCTTCTCAACATTTTAATAAAATATCTTACTCTCAGCTGATGACCTTTCCTCACTTGTACTTGGGAACGTAGGTGCACCCAGACTGACTTCCACCATTAAATACACCAGCCGACCCACGTCGTGCTGCCACTCCACCCTCCAACTTTCAAGGATAGATGAAGTGTCTCTGGGCCCATCAGTGGTAAATCCCTCCAGTGGCTCATTTTTGCCCTTAGAGTGAAATCCAAACTCCTCAGCATGGCTCCTGCCTGCCTCTTTCTTGTCCTGTTGTATACCTTGTTCAACAGGCTCCACTCACATCACCGTCAGCACCAGCATCTTTTTTGTTCTTGTCACGGGGCCTTTGTGTTTGCTGTTTCTCCAACTGGAAAGCTCTACTACAGGTCCTCGCAAGGTTGTTTCCTTTTCAGACCATGCAAGACATAGCTCAAGTGTCACCATCTCAGAGAGACCTTCCCAAACAGTTCAAACATGATTAGCTGCCCCTGGGACGTTCTCTCATATATTTTTTTCTCTCACTATGTTTTCTTTCTTTCCTTCCTTCCTTCCTTCCTTCCTTCCTTCGTTCCTTCCTTCCGTCTTTCCTAATGGAGTACAAGCATAGTCCGTTTAGCTTTATCAGAACTAAGAGTGATGGGGATGAGCGGAGAAAGGGAGATTTTGATATGTGTCTGCATAGCTGATCTCCCAGAAGACCACATACTAAGTGCTGTGTGAGCATCACCATCTCATGCACCTTCACCAGAAGGGAAAATCAGTTTTTGACCTCTTTTTATTCATTTTGTTGGAAAAATGTCTTGTTATTAAATTGTCTTTTACTTATTTACTATTAATTAAAAAAACCATTAAATACGAAGTGCAACTTTAAGATTAAATTCTAAATTCTGTCTCATATTCTTGTGAGTAAACAAAACGTATGCTGATCACATTCATGCACTCTGCTATGTGTCCATAACTCCAAAAGTAATAGGAAAACTTCTTAGAAGTACTTTTATCCACTTCCTCCTTTGAGTCAGGATTCTACATTTGGTATACACCTAATTCCATATCTCAGATCCTGCATGGTGATTTTGAACGAGTGATTGTTGTTAATATGGTGCGTTGGAATAACCTGGGAGAGGATGTCTCCCAGGAACAGGAGAAAATGGAACACAAGGCTGTTACAGTGAGTTCAGATCTAGTCTTGCTCTGGTGCTTCCCAGGACACTAAAGCAAGGAGAAAATGGCAACACTAACAGTTTAGGTACAGCACGAGAGGTGAGAGCATACACAACTTCCGAAGCCTCCAAGGAAAATAGCTCTTTCCTAGAAATCAAGTTGATAGTTACATTTTCTGACTTTGACCTCAAGTAGATTACTTAACCTCTTGGTAATAAGAATGTTTCTATAAAAGCAAAGTATTTTCAGTACCTTACTTTATTTGCCTAATCACTCCTTCCTATTGCAAGATTCTTATTATCAGAGAGTCCATTTTATTGTCTTATTTATTTTTGTAAACTCCTCGGCCTTCAACTTGTGACATAGATAGATAGATAGATAGATAGATAGATAGATAGATAGACAGGTAGATAGATAGATGCTTTAAAATATAGTAGGTGCTCAGAAATAAAAGACAAGAGAAAGGAAGGAAGAAAGAAAGGGGGAACAGATAGGAGGGTGAAAGGGAGGGAGAGAAGAAGGGAGAAAAAGATAAAAATGATGGCTATTCAGTAATTACAAAGAGGGTTTTCTGGAATATTCTTTTTTTTACTTGCTTTTCTTCTTTTATTTAAGTATAATTGCTATACAATATTATATAAGTTATAGGTGTACAATATTATCTTATACAGAGTAGCTTGTACCTCTTAATCCCCTACCCTTCCTTGCCCCTCCCCCCTTCCCTCTCCGCAGTGGTAACCACTAGTTTGTTGTCTATATCTGTGAGTCTGCTTCTCTTTTGTTATAAAAATATGGAACACATCACAAATTTGCATGTCCTCTTTGCACGGGGCCCATGCTAATCTTCCAATTTTAGTGTTGGTGCTGCAGAAGCGAGCACTGGATTATTCTTAATACTTATCAAACCTAAAGCTCAATTGCTGGTCTTTATTAAATAATTTATTTTAACACATTTAGCCACAAGAGAGCTTATGTATAATAAAGCACTTCAAAATGTATGAAGAAATTCCAACTGAACTATTAATAAATAAAAGTACAAAGATGGGTAATTCATAAGCAGTGAATTTTTTCTTTTAGCTAACTTGGTAGAATAAAAGGGCAATTTTATGAAATACCCATATTAATGTTGATGTGCATATCAATCTGTGAATACTTTTATTGTTACTAGGATTAGGAGTTTAATTTTAGTAGTTCTTATGTCAACTTAGTAGTATAGTTACTATTATTGACCATTTAAAATTTTTTCCTCATTTTTCTTGTCAGCTCCAAATTGGTCAGGAGCAAAGAAAAGTAGTCTGAAGTGTGATTTGCTCCTAAACCCACAGAAATCCGTGATATGGAAGGGTTTTCTTAGATCCGACAGGCATGGCATTTGATGACGTGAAAGTGCTTAGTAAATTCGGGGACTGCACATCCCTGGGTTCAGGAGTTAAGGAAGCTTCCTGCAGAAGCATGAGTTTCAGAGTTTGAGAAGCGAACGCCACTTTGAAAGTGGTTAATAATACACTAACTTTTAAGCTGAGTGTAAGAAACGCCCATGTAAAATATAATGGGGTCTTTTTTCTCTCCATTGGTATATATTTAAAAATCTTTAAAAATATTCTAGGAAAAAAGTGGGTGTTACATTCCTTACTGTGTGCTTTAAAAAAGGATTTTCCACTTGCTCACCTCTAGAAGGTCATCTCGGAGATGTACACGCCAGGCCTTCATTAGGTCTCCTCTTGCATTCATATTTAACTATCTTTCATTTGGTGGCCTTTATTAGCTGAGCTCCTGGAGCTTGTAACACATTTTAAACAGCAACACTGGGAGGATGTAAATGCAGAATAATGTATCAGGACTCAAATTTGCATGGTCAAATGTCAAAAAAATTAGACCTTCCCCAGAACCATGTCAAGAGAAATAACATAAGTGGGCAAACTCAACAGCAGGCATGCCATTATCATTTAGCGAAAGCTGTCATCACTGCCAGCAAGTGGAAGCAGTGGTCATTAGCTGGAGCTCTGCCGGGGGACGTTGCAATTCTTCCTTTTCCTTTTTTTTTTAAAGATTTATATTTTTTCCCCATCATCTGACAGTATTTCACAGAACGCCACAGTGCGATGTTGCCTCCCTGACAGGAAAGTCAAGAGGTGGGGGAGGGCGCCTTTGGAGTCGGGGGAGTGGAGAGCTAAGGAAAAAATCCATAATCGTCCACTGTCAGCTGGAGGGTGCAGGAATTGCATTACCTATTGGATAAATACTCATTAAGAGTAATCACTTTATTTCAGCTCTGTAATGACATTAACAAGCTTGGAATACAGGGAATTACATGAGTCAGAACAAATAATTGAATATTCTACTGTGGAGGGAACACAGCACAAGTCGGCCTTCATGTCATGCCATCTCTGAAGCTAGCACAGCATGCAATTAGATAATAAGCTTAAACAGCATTAAATTGGCACTGCTCATACCACCACTGAGAAAAAAGAAGTATTAATTGTTCAACTCTCACCTGCTTGTAATTTCATGCGATGCAAATACCAGCAAGTCTGCCCTATTTTGATTTAAATGGACTTATACACAGGATTTAAACAAACCAATAAAAATGGAATATAAAGAGAATCTGAGATAATGAAAAGTGAAAACAGATACTGATTACAAACCATGTTCAGTGGGGAAGGGTTCCTCTTTGAATGGGAGGTGGACAAAAATTTGGCTACATTTTAAAACATACAGTTACCATAATAATGTGACAGGTGTCCTATATATTTTTTTCTCCATATTTCTAGCAGGTGATTTCCTTTCACCGTTATTTTAAAATCTCCTGAATATGTGCGCTGAGATGGGATTCATACAGTTAAGTACAATCAGCACAGCTGGGTAGATAGGCATTGATGATGATATAGATACAGATATCGCTATAGAAACAGAGATAAACAGAGATACAGACATGATTAATGTTGGTGCACCATTAATCATGGAGAATGTTAAAGGTATGTAAAGCTTTCAAACAGGACAGGATGATTCTGTGTTGTGACAAACGAGAAAAGATGGTCAAAAGCAGGTAAACCACGTGAGACACTTTCCTAACTGGTTTGACGTATTAGCAAGCTAGGACCCTGAGAGAAGAGAAAGCTGCCTTTTGACACTCCATTCCAGTGCCATAGGAGTGTCATTTAGTGTGCTGTATCCATAAGCATGAGTTAACCTAATGTGATGCATCAAATTACACAAGCTGTTAGAGAATGCCAAGGAGAACCCAGAATAATGTTGCTTCTTCTGGCTCCGCACAGAGGAGGGTGCCTTCCTCTCCCAGGGGGGCTGCCCAGATCAGAGCAGATTGAGACGAGCCCTGAGACTGTGGGTGCTCTGGGGATGGCAATCTGGGAAGAGTATCCATTTACAGTCAATTCTACCACAATTCCAAATCTGTGTAGTTATTCAGACGAGCCAATCAGCACTGGATATTTGATAGGCAAACTCAATAATCATTTATAATCTTGACAGGTTAAGGGTCTCTAAGGCAAAGCTTAATATACACAGTGGGTTTGAAAATAAGAGAAAACAAATAAAGGAATCTCTATATTCTTGAGCAAATATCTTTTCTTTCTCTAGTCCTACCATCTTCCAATCAGGGATATTCTTTATCATTCCCAGCCTCACAGGACACACAAAACCATTTTGAATCTATTTTTCTAAGTAGACCACCATACAGCCTTCACCTCAGTACTTGCCTATAACTCATGTGGGTGTTTGAAAATTATTCTTTAATAAAGGCAAGGGGGAAAAAGAAACTAGGTCCTACTTTAGGACAATTTAGAATGTGTCAATAAATTCAAGATTGAGAACTAAAATAGAAATTTGAGTATTTATCATGTCTGTCCTATAAAAGAAATTGAAACTCTTAGAAGAAAGATTATCCACTAGACCAATCTTTCTGAGGGAATAACATCTAGCATACTGCATTGTGTAGCAGGTACCCAATTCATCTTAAAAAAATACAGGAAAAGGACATACTGCAAGTAAAAAACTGGAATTAAAATGAGCATTAGCAGAATGCTTTCTCTCTCTCTCTTCCTCCTTCCTTATTTTTCTTCTCTCTCCATCCTTTTCTCTCTTTTTCATGCCCTCTTTCTCTCTCTCATTATATCAATAAAATGATTCTAGTTTCAGTGTAGTTATAATGAGAGGCAGTTACACTGGATCTTAGCTTTCATAAAATATGTACTAGTTATACAAAGAATTATCTTAATTACTCTTTGGTAAAAAATAATGTATATACTGATTATTCTCTATCTATCTTATTATGTGCTAGGTACTGCAGGGGATATCTTCAAGTATGTACATTTCTATTGGGTCCAAAAACATGTATGAGACAATTAAGAAAGGATACAAACAAAATTAAGAGTTACATTGTTTAACAGGATAATCCAAAATTAATTCACAGACGAGATCTATTTATGTAGTCATTCAATAAATATTGATTGATTATGTGATGTATGCCAGGCATAACACTGTTTAAAACACTAAGACGTGCCCAGTTTCCTCAAGGAACTGTATTTCCTTGGAGTAGACAAGCATGCACAACGTGATGGAGAATGTGGTTCTCACTATAACTTTTTTTTGCAAGGATATTTCTTGGGAAGAAACATTCTTGTCAAGATGAAATCAAGAGAGACATGGCTTTTGGCAGTGAAGTCCTGTGGGAAGTGTGGCAAACAAAGGACATGAGTGCGACCCCTGCTAGGGAGATGGGAAAGGTCAAGTGCCCTCCAAGTGACCCTTCCCCATGACCATCCCATATAACATCCAGACCCCAGATCTTTGTAGAGCTGTTAAACTCACTGCAGACTGGAGAAGAGGGTGCTGGAGGAGTCCTGTTATTATTTTTTCCTTGAAACAGACAGAACCATGGCATTCTGTGTACATGCAGAAACTTGGGATAGAAAGGGTGACTCATGTGGTGGGGACTTTCAGGAAGGGGCAGAAGGCTTTGGCTGATCCTGCAAAGGAATTGTAGCACTCTCAAGCTTGGTTTGATCCTTGCTGAAGAAATTTCATCTGGCCTGAGACTTAGAAAGAGGTAAACTGGGATAGATTGTTTCATGTAGATAGATAGCTTGTGCAAACCAAGAAGGCATAGGAGAACGTATCTTCCCCTTCAGTATTGTTACAACATAAAGTTCATTAGGGTAAGTACCATGAATGAGGCTGATCTTTTATGTCATGAAAATGGGATTATAAATTTTCTTAAAGGTAATGAAGAACTATGGAGAATATACATAGGAAAGGAACATCTCAATGGCCACAACAAACAAAAATGAATGCAGCATTCCTATAACACAATGTATAAATGGGCAATGACTGGGAAAAGGAAATTTATAAGAAAGGAAACCTGAAAGATCCAAGGTTTTCCACCATTACAATGTCACACAGAGGAGTTTCACAGCTCTAAAAATCCTGTGTTTCACCTGTTTATCCCTATCCACAATCCAGACCTGTGCTGGATTATCTTTGTACTGCTTTGTACTGCTTATCTATGTACTGTCTCTACAGTTTTGCTTTTTCTTGTTGCTGAGTAATATTACATGGTATGGACATATCACACTTTGTTTGAAGGTTATCTTGGTTGCTTCCAGTTTTTGAAGATTATGAATAAATTTGCTACAAAAGTTCTTTTGCTGGATACACACACACACAAACACACACACACACACACACACACGCTCATTTTCAAGTCCATTGGATAAATACCTAGGAGCACAATTGCTGAATCATATGGTAAGACAACATTTAGCTTAGTAAGAATCTGAGAAACTATCTTCCACGATGGCAATGCCATTTTGTATTACTTGTAGCAGTAAATGTGAGTTCCTATCACTCTGCATCCTTTCCAGCAGTTGGTATTACAGATTTTGAGTTTATTTTGTTGTTGTTGTTGTTTTGGTTTTATTTTAGCCATTTTTATAGATGTGTAATGACATCTCATCATTGTTTTAATTTTCACTTCCTTAAAAACGTATGATGTTGAATGTCTTTTCATCTACTTATTTGCCATGTGTGTATCTTCTTTGGTAAGGTGTCTGTTCAGATCTTTCGCACATTTTTAACTGGATTGTTTGTCTTCTTATTGTTGAGTTTAAGAGTTCTTTGTATATTTTGGATAAAATCCTTTATCAGATATGGATTTTGCAATATTTTCTCCCAGGCTGTGTCTTGGTGTTTTTTTTTTTTTTTTTTTTTTGTCTCTTAATAGTAACTTTCACGGAGCATAATTTTTATTTTCATAAAGTCCAAATTTTTCATTTATCTTTTCACAGCTCATGCTTTTGGTATTGTGTCTAAACACTCCTCACCAAACACAGACCACTTAGATTTTATCCTATGTTTTCTTCCAGAAGTTTTACAGTTTTTCATTTTACATTTTGGTCTATAATGCATTTTGAGTTAGATTTGGTGAAAGGTGTAAATTCTGTGCCTAGACTCATTCCTTCCTCCCTCCCTCCCTCCTTCTCTCTCTCTCTCTTTCTTTCTTTCTTCACACATGGATGTCCAATTTTTCTAAAACCATTTGTGGAAAGATTATCTTTGTTGATTGAATTACCTTTGTTCCTTTCCAAAGGTAGACATTGGTATCTATAATGTCTCAGCTTTCACCAATAACAAGCTGCTGTGATTACTGTAGATTTTTGGTAAGTCATGAAGTTAGGTAATGTCAATCTCTTAACTTTGTTCTTTTTCTTAATTATTGTGTTGGCTATTCTGGGTCTTTTGACTTTCTATGCAAACTTTAGAATTAGTTTAGCATGAAATACCATGAACTAGCTTCCCAGGATTTTATTTGGGATAGTGTTGAACATATATATCAAGTTGAGAAGAATTGACTACAAAAAATGTTGAGTCTTCCTATCCGTGAACATGGATTATTTCTCCACTTATTTAGATCTTTGACTTTCTCGTATTTTTTTCATCCAAACTTCGTAGTTTTGTGGATATAGACTCCGTACGTATTTCATCAAATTTATATGTATTATATTTTGTGATGATAATTTAAATGGTATTGTGATTTTGATTTCAGCGTCCAATTGGTATTATTGGTATGTAGAAAAGCAATTGTTTTGTTTATTAACCTTGTAGTAAACCTGTACCTTGTAGTCCTTTTGATAATCCTTGTGATAATTACTTTCAAGAGTTTTGTTGTTATTATTGTTGTTGTTGCTGTTGTTAATTCTCAGGGATTTTTTAATTAGACCCACATGGAACAAAAACAGCTTTATTCCTTTATTCCCAGTCTGTAAACCTTTCATGTCCTTTTCTTTGATTGCATTAGATAGTGCCTCCAGTGCCAAGTTGAGTAGCGGTAGTGAGAGGAAGCATTCTTGCTTTGATCCTGATCTTAAGAGGACAGCATCTTGTTTTTCATCATTAAATATGATGTTAACTCTAGGACTTTTGTCTGTTTTTGAATGTTCATTACCAAGTTGAGAAAATTTGCCTCTATTTCTAGTTTCCTGAGAGTTTTTATCATAAATAAGTTTGGGTTTTGTCAAGTGCTTTTCCCTCACCTATTAATATAATCATATAACTTTTCTTTCTTAGCCTACTGATGGATTACATTAATTGATTTTCAAATGTTGAACCAGCCTTGCATACCTGGAATAAATCCCTCTTTGCCATGGTATATACTTATTTTTATAAATCATTGCATTTAATTTGCTAATATTCTGTTGAAGTTTTTATACTTATGTTTATTAGAGATATCAGTCTGTAGTTTCCCTTTTTGTAATTCTTTATAACGTTTTGGCATTAAGGTAATGGTGATCTGATAGAAGGAGCTGTAAAGTGTCCCCTTTGTTTCTATTTCTGGAAGGAGTTTTAGAGAATTAGTATGATTTCTACTTTAAATTTTAGCAGAATTCACAAGTGAAACATTTAGGACCTGGTGGTTTCTTTTTTTGGAACATTATTAACTATTGATCACTTCCTTTTATAGATATAGTTCTATTCATATTATCCTTTTCTCCTGTGTACATTTTGATGGTTTATGATCTTTCAAGTTACTGATCCAAGTAAAATGTCAAATTTGTGGACATAGAGTTTTTCCTAATTTTCATTTATTATTTTACTATCCATCAGATCAATAGTGATGATCCCTCTTTAGTTCTGGTATTAATAAATCATTTCATCTCTTTTTTCGTGCTTAGACTGGCTACAGTTTCATCAATTTTATTGATCTTTCCAAAGAGTCAGTTTGGTTTTCTTGATTTGTTCTATTGGTTTCCTTTTTACAATTTAATTTATTTCTGCTTTAATTTTTATTACTTTTTTTCTTGATTTAAGTTTAAATTGCTTTTCTTTCTTTGGTTTAATAAGGTGGAAGTTTAGCCTATCGATTCCACAAATTTTCCCGTACATATGCACGCAATGCTATAAATTTCTCTCTAAACACTGTTTTCACCACATCACAAAAATTTTGGTAACTTTCTTACTTGTTTTCATCTAATTCAAACATCTTAAGTGTCTCAAAGATTGGCAATATTTTTAAAAGTCTCAAGACTCTTCTTTGTCTCAAGTGTTATTTACATGTGTTGCATTTAGTCTCCAAAACTGTTAGTGGTTGCTCTAGAATTTGCAATACACATTTACCACTAATCTGCATCTAATTTCAAGTAACACTTTATTGTTTCACAAGTAGTATAGGTAACATAGAACTGAGTATTCAAAATTCCTCCCTCCCAATGTTATAAGTAAACAACATTTCTGTCATCCATTACACTCATCCATATGCTATAATCACCCAGTACATTTTTGCTATTATTACTTTAAACAGATCAATTTAGATCAATTAAGAATAAGAAAAAAGAAAATATTTTATTTTGCCTAAGTTTATTCCTTTTTTGATGCATTTCCTTTCTTTATGTAGATCTATCTTACTGGCCTAAATAATTTTCCTTCTCTCTGAAGAACTTCTTTAAACATTTCTTGTAAGGCAGCTCTGTTAGCTCCAAAATCCCTTAGGTTTATTCCTGCCTATGAAAGTGTTTCTTTCTGCTTCAGCTTTGTTTTTCTTTTTTTTTTTTCTATTTTAAAATCTTTATTGGAGTATACTTGCTTTGCAATGGTGTGTTAGTTTCTGCTTTATAACAAAGTGAATCAGCTATACATATACATATATCCCCTTATCTCCTCTCTCTTGTGTCGCCCTCCCACCTTCCCTATCCCACCCCTCTAGGTGGTCACACTTTGAACAGTAATTTTACTGTGTGCAGAATTATCATTGGTTGAATTTTTTCATTTACCACTTTTAACATTTTACTCTATGCTTCTTGTTTGCATAATTTCTGATGAGATGTCTCATGTAATTCTTATCCTTATTCCACTATAGGTAAGGTGCTTCTTTCCTCTGGCTTATTCTAAGATTTTCTCTTTGCCTTTAATCTTCTGCACTGTGACTAGTGATAGACTTTATTATTATTATTATTATTTGTATTTACCCTGCTTGGTGTTCTTTGAGCTTCCTAGCTCTGTGGCTTTGTGTCTGTCATTAATGTGGGATACCTTTCAGCCATTATTACTTCAAACATTACTCCGCTCCTTGTTTCTTTTCTTTGTCTGTTATTCTCATTCGGCGTGTGTTACACTTTTTGTAATTGTTCCCAACTTCTTGAATATTATGTTCCATCTTTTTCATTCTCTTTTCTCTTCGTATTTCAGTTTCAGAAATTCCTGTCGACTTATTTTCAAACTGATTGTTCCTTATTGTCCTTCCTGTCTCTCCTGGGTCACCCATCGCTCCTTCTATTTGTACATTCTGAGACTTCTGTGTACTTTACTTTTAAGGATGGGTATTTGGGATTCTCTTGGGAGGAGAAATTCCACCTGCAGTGGAAGTGCAGAGTCTTAACCACTGGACCACCAGGGAAATCTGATGCATGGTAAATTTGAAAGCTCATGTTCCAGAGGACACCATTGACTTTGTAACCCTGCTTTTATCATACTATAATTCATTTTTTCATAAAATAAGAAGAGATGATTGAACAATTTTTCTCAATAATGAGGAATAAAGAAGTATAACCCCATTCCTTGTGATGATAGTGATCACCCCTCAGGCAGCAAGTGTCTTCCTGGAGAGAAGTATACAACACCAGCGTGAGCCTAGGACAGACAAACAGTGCCATTCCAGAATTCCATGAGGCTGGCTGCTCCTGAAAGGTTTGGTGTATGAAAACAAAAACAAAAAACTAAATTTGACTCCACAGTCCAGGGCTCCCTTCTACACCTGCATATCGTGAAGTGTGTTCCCTGATCAGATTCTGTCCTGTGTGGGATTCTATGCTTGCAGAGTGGGGTTGATTGAGGCTTTGCTGGCTGGAAAGACAAACTCACTCCTTTAATAACTATTTCTATGAGGACAAACCCTTGGCTGTTGCTGAATGGTCCAGTGGAATCTCTTTACCAAACCACATAGTGGCTGGTTGGTCTCCTCAAGGAATAGTGTGATACTGGGGAGACTTAATATTGGTCTTTTTACCTTGAATATGAATCTTTGGTAAGTGCTGCCCCATACTGTGTCCATGTGTACCTTCAAGTCGACAATCATTCACTCTGTGCACATACCTATTATGCAAATTCCCTGTTGGCCAATGATGATGGCTAGTTTGCCTATTTGGTTGTTCAATGTTTCTTCCTTAGTGGTCCTCTTCCAGTGGTCATTAGCATGTAATGCAAATATCATCACACATTGTACTCACTCCTATATATGCATCTAGTTCCTTTAATCAGAATTCTTTGCCTGTATTAATCCAGTCTTTTTTTTTTTTTCAGGTCCCTATCCAACTGGCCAGACCATTGGCAATTGTCTAGAAATATTGTGTATATTCTCACATTGGTCCACTTCTCTTTCCACACAAAGTGGATGGCCAGGTACATCATCATGACCAGTTATGCCCACTGGGAAGAGTTTCTTTCTCTGCTGGCTGTTATGGACATCCCAGAATGTCAGTAGTGGAGCTGCCATTCATTTTCAGCTTGCATCCATATCCCGAGCCAGCCTATCCTTCATCTGATCATATGAGACCACCTCTAGGGTTGTAAGAAGGAGTTGGGGACGGGTGATGCTGCAGTCATAGTGGGTGGTAGTTGGTTCTGGGCTACCTGGTCATGCAGCTCCCTTGTGCCCTCTGGTCTTGCTTTGCTTGATCATGGATGTTCTGTTCCCATCTTACAACAGATTGTTACAACATCTATATCGTTTTGTGACTTGGTGGGGGTGACAGAACGCTGTTCATAAGGTGCAGGCTGGATTTCTGGTCTCTCTGTCCCATGTTCAAATGTTCTATCTACCAGAGCCCAGTAACATATTAGGAACTCTTTTTCAAGAGGCATATCATTCACTATTGCGATGCTGTAGCTTTGCTCTGGAACCTCCTGTCCATATATTGTGATTCTTCCAGTGGGACTTTCCATAAACTTCGCCTTCATTTTTCCCCACTGCTGATGCCTCTAATTCATAGTATCTGCTGTATCATAGGGTCCAAAAGGAAGGACTGCTTGGTCTGAAGCCTGACCTTCTAAAGATACCATTTCTGGTTTGGGCACCACTCAAAGCTGTCAACATTCTATGTCACCCAGTATAAGGGTTTGCCATTCATCGTTCTTCTTTGTAATAGGGAATGGAAGATAACGTCATTTTCTATTACTTTGGAGGGGCTATCCTGGCATACCTCTGCCCATTGGACCCCTTAAATTTTATCAAAGTGGCATCTCCCTAAATCTCCAGAGTCTATTTCTCACACTCTGGAATGCATGTGCATTACCAAAGTCTCCAGCATAACAGGCATCTCTTGTTCACTGCCCTTTGTACCATGTCATCCATGCAATGGACCAATGTAAGGTCCTTCAGGTATGCCGCTGTTCTGAGACCTGTGAAACTGAGCACCACATCTGCAGTGGTGGTCCTTTCCCCTCCTGACCTTCCTCTGTTCCATCTGCTGTCTGCTCAGAGGCTGACCATGGAGGCATTTGACAGAATGAGAGAGCTTGGAGTTGCACCTGCTCTGAGCCCTGTTGGCCGTTCTTATCCAATTGTGCTGGAGATATGAAGTTCCTATTGCCATCTAGTCTCAGGACTCCAGGAGCTTCTGTCTCAGGTAAGTGACCTGTCTCTTAGGGTGGTGCTCCATCTTGACTCACTAATCAACTTTGCTGACCCCCATGCCCACTCCTGACTTCTTCCCCAGAAGTCTCTGTATGTATTTTAGACCCCACCAATTTCCCCATTTTCAATAATATTTTCTTATACTCAGAGAAATCAAAGAAGCTCACAACTGACTGTGTCCCTCAGTCTCTGAACCTCAGTTTCTGCCGCTGTGGAATAGGAGTAATAACTGTATTGTTAAAACATTTAAATGAGTTTGAAGGCATGTTATACTCTGTAAACTCTAAACTGGGGACTATCATTATCAGCAGAAGACAATAAAGACTCCTTTATTATGAAACACTATGAACACTGCAACCTAGCCTCTTTATCTTCCCTTTATTATTCCAGTTTTGTGGTGTATGTGGGAGGGAACGGGGGACCCTACAAATACCTGGGTCTGTTCACAAAAAAGTGTCTACAGGGGACAGTTTGTAAAGTCCCCAGGCATGGAGGCCCCTGGTGGATGATGGATGCCCATCATGATGGTGTTGAGAAGCCGAGCCCAGGCACCTGGACAGCGGGCGTGATCTCTGACTCTAGACCACCTGTCAAAGCACCTGGGTGTGGACATGACTCAGCGTCGGCCCCTCCTTCACTCTCAGGAGCAGGGTCAGAGCTCCCTTCTGTGCCTCCCCACAGCCCCTCTGCCCTCCATCCTTTCGGAATCTCATCCACACCGACCCCTTTCCCACCCTGCTCTGGCTCTGGCCGTGCCCCCTGTTCACTTTATCCTGCTCTCCTGAAGCCCCTCTCTTCTCATTCTCAAGAGCCAGTTTGAAAGAAAACAAAAATAAAGCAGTTTTACCTGGTAAAACCTCTTCGCATTTCTGCCCTAACAGTCTAATTCTTCTCCAGGCCTGAATGAATTGAAGAAGGGTCAGGACTTGTGGAAAAGAAAGCTGGAAGATTACTATTATTAAAGCTTAAGATTTCACAAAATGCACACATGAAGATGGCGGCCATGAGAATAACCTGTGTACCAAAATCGGGCTTATTCTAGGCGATTCAGGCCTGACCCTTGTTTGCTAAGATGTGTTCTCAGAGCCAGCGTTCTGTCCCTGACTCTGACGTCCAACACATACACTGTGATCCATGATAAGCTACTCAGGGGGTTTCTATTTCCCAATTTTTATTGTCATTCCCCCTTTTTATCTTATTTTCCACCTTAGTGAAGACAGCAGCCTAGGAGCCCATGGGTTTTATGAGCAAATGCCTTCATGAGAGAGTAAAGGTGGGAGAGACATCCAGCTTTAGCTCCTTCAGCTTCCCCACCTCTGCATAGATCCCTTCGCTGCTAATAGACTTAAAGGGGCCAAGGAAGGAACATCCCTGGCAGTCCAGTGGTTAAGACTCTGCGTTCCCAATGCAGGGCACATGGGTTCGATCCCTGGTTGGGGAACTAAGATCCCACATGCCGCAGTGCATGGCTAAAAAAAATAAAATAAAAGGGGCAAGGAGAGCTGTATATTAAGGTCGTTATCAGTCATTGGAGGGTTACTTTTTCTTTGTTCAAGGACCCTTACTGGTCACCTAAAGATTGACTTTTTAATACAACTTTGGCTATTTAGTCACATATTATCATTTTAACCCCTCCATCAACTCCCCCTCTATTTTATAACTACTTTACATAAAGCACACACATGCTACTCTTTCCATATCTTCAAGTTATGCACAGGCTGCTACCCTCACGGAGAAGCCACATCAGGTCCTGGGTGAGGGCTGGCATTTTCATGTAAATGGCAAGTTTTATATCAATGTCAGATTAGCTGCGAGGTTGTTTAAACACTGAAACCTTCTGACCAGTTGACAAGACAGGATCCCCATGAAGAAGGTGACATTTCTGAGGTATCCGTACCTCCGAGGTTTTGATGTATTAGTTGAGATTTCCCGATGGCTCGCAATACAGACACTCTTGTCAGTATTTTAAAAATAATAAAAGGCACATTTTTTCTTGCTCTATACTTTTCACTTCAAAATTATTCTGCTACTAAATTACCTATTCAGTATTAGCATGAAAGATTTGGGCTAAGGGAAGCAGAAGTCACTGTGACAAGGTGCCGGCGGCAGAGCAGGGGGACCAGGGGCTGTGCACGTGAAGATGTCTGTGCAGCCAGCCATCGTCGGAGCCAAACCAGGCTCCTGTCTGCAGTGTCACTACCTGCCCACTAGGAACGCAATTGTATACCCGCAGGGGTGCTGCACCCAGAGCACAGTACACCCGCAGAGATGATGCACCCAGAGCACAGTACACCTGCAGAGATGATGCACCCAGAGCACAGTACACCCGCAGAGGTGATGCACCCAGAGCACAGTACACCCGCAGAGGTGATGCACCCGGTGCACAGTACACCCACAGAGGTGATGCACCCAGAGCACAGTACACCGCAGAGGTGATGCACCCAGAGTACAGTACACCCGCAGTGCATACAAAGGACACTCCAGGCATTGCAGGGAGAGATTTCACAGTCCATCACTATGACTCACTCGCTGGGCACTAGGAGCAGTCCATCTCTATTAGTCTCCTTATATCTTTGTTCTTACTTTTCTCCACCCTACGTTTTAGACATAAAATGTCTGCTAAAGTGCGTGAAATTATACAATGATTCCTTGTACTTGCAAGAATAGTCAGAGCTCAGGTCAGTGGGGCGCAGCCAACTCCCGACCCATACCCAGGTCCTGCTCCTTATCACTGAGGCCTGATGGATTTGTTTCCTTGGTTGATTCATTTTCACGTGTTGTTACTTTTCCCAAACCACTGGAAACACTCATTCCATGAGTTCTAACAATAATAATAATGGTAACATTGATAATAGGACTGCTTTCCAAGTTGCCCACATTCCCCCTTCCCTTCACTTATAGCCCAGGGGATTTTTGAGCAATAAAATTTCTAAAAAATGCCTATACTTATATTTTTCTTGCTCAGAAACATGTAACAGCAGCTTACTGCCTACCAGATAATTCTAAAGCTCTTATCCTTGTCATCAATGCTCTCCATGGTTATTCCTCCATTAAGTTTTCATAAATGACATCCAGTTCTCCTCTGTAATCATTCAGGTAAAGTCATATGGTATGTGTGTCCCCAAACATGGCCCCAGGTTTCCTTCCCATCTCCATCCCACCTCCAATTCTTTCTGGCTAAATCCTACACATGCTGCAGAACCCAGATCAAACAACATCATCTTCTTGAAGTACTTCTGCTCTTGTCAGAAAGGAGACATTCCCTTCTTCATAAATGTTAAAATTTACTCATAAACTGAGCACAGAGATGACGCTTTTCTTCGTCTTTGCATGCCTACGACTCACCACATAGTACTTTGTGCCCAGAAGAAAGAGTCAATGAGAACAATTGGTATTTTTAAGGGATTGAAGGATAAGAGAGGAAAATACCTCCACTGCCTGTCCAAAGGCTTTACTGTTATCACATCTAAACTAATTTACCTGAGAGTCAGAGGGCACCATTATGTTCATGGATTTCTGTTTTGGCTTCGAGGGTTAAGTGGACATGAGTGCTTATAGCGTGTTTTTGAACAGCTCCAATAAGGACAGTGGCTGAAAAGCTGCTGGTTGAGGCAGCAAGGTTGACTGTGCATGCTAGAGGGGTGAGAATTCTGTTTTACAACCTAAAAGCTTAAGTTTTAAATAAGATATGCAATGCATGAGAATCTAGATACACAACTAAGTCATACCAGATACAATGTTAATTAAAATTTATATGAAAAATCTAGAATTAAGTTAGTAATCAGTAGAGAAACGATTTAAGCTCCTCTGTATTTTAGTTTTAGTGATCATTCAGGCAAATATTCTGAACCTGCTTTGAAAGCCATTCTGAATAAATTGTGTTCTGATAAATATTTGCCTTGAGTACCAAGATTCCTCCCTTAAATCGACACAAAGTGAAGACTGCAAACTCAAACAAGAGGAGAAAATTGATTAACATGGACCTCAATCCCTAAGCCATCTTGTTGTTTATGATATTTTTTCTACCTTTGTGTCAGTGTAGTGTGAAGAGGAAAAGCCTGCCTAACTTAATGGTGACTCTGTAAAAAAAAAAATGTCAACTTCAGCTTGTAAAATACTCAGAGATTGGGTAGTCTAATATAAACAAAGGTGTTATTATAAACTACATTAAGATTTTAATCTAAGGAAATTTAAAACATGTTTCAGAGTTAATGTTGTAGTTTCTGTATGGTTGCAAGACTTTTACTTGTCAATATAAAATATATTTCAGAATATGTGGTAAGACAAGGAAATTCATTGTCATGATTTTTTATCTCATGTGCTAGTTACCAGCCCCTTCTCCATGAGGGCCAGCGGAAGTCAGTGGTGCCCAGGAGAGAGCCAACAATGCCTTGACTTAAGTATATTTACACATACAAAGAGATTATTTAAACATCATTAGATGGTAAACTATTAAAGTTCCTTCGAAGATCTTAATATGAAGTGTCATTTGGAACAAAGTTAAAAATAATTTTTCTGTGGGGGAGGATGGATGGGGAGTTTGGGATTAGCAGATACAAACTATTATATACAGGATGGATAAAAGGCAAGGTCCTACTGCATAGCACAGGGAACTATGTTCAATATCCCGTGATAAACCACAATGGAAAATAATACAAAAAAGACCATATATAGACATATAACTGAATCACTTTGCTGTACAGCAGAAATTAACACAACATTGTAAATCAACTATACTTCAATAAAATAAATTTTAAAAAGAGAGAGATTATGTTGTGTAAGACACTGCATTTCTCACTCATAAACCAGTGTCATTTTGGGGACACCAGGGACAAAAAGAGACCAATGTGAGACAATTAGGTTAGGTTCTAAAATGATTGGTGACCATGGATGGGTTCTTTAATTTCCTTCTTCTCACTGAAATGCCAACCCACCTTCCTGGACAGGTGAGCATAGACAGTGTTGGATCCAATTTACTCTGGATTTTCAAATCAGGAGGGATATTTGGTTCTCTCCATCAGATTAAAAAGAGAAGACTCTCCCTGTGGGGATTTGTTTAATCGAAGAGAGAGTCATAACATAAATAATCACAACATTGATTAACTATAATTGTAGTGATTTTATTCAATCTGGGAACATCTGGAAAACATACTTAGTTCCATAGGGCCCACCACCTGTGTCATATTTGGCCAAGTGTAAAGTTGAGTTGCAAGTTTCAGTTATTAAGCTTGTGGAGGTGCTTGTGCAAAACTCTTGCTAATCAATTGTAATTCACTTTTACTCATTTATTGATCACCAACTACAGTCTAATTCTCTAAACTAATACTCTCTAATCTTGAGCATCTATTACACTAATGGTCTTACCCAGATGCTAGGAGCTGTGGTAACCCAAAGACATAATATATATTAGGTGGCTGACATGCCAAGCCCTGCTCCAATAGAAAACAATGAAGTGGAAAAATATATAACAATAAAGTCAGCTGTAGTAGTTTGGTTAGTGAGGAAACAGCTGAAAAGAATGGCTGAAGTAAATCTATGTTTTAAATGATGCTGCCTCCAGACTTTCTGTAAGGATACCTACTGGACAGTTGGTTGAAGGTTCACATGGGTGAGGTGGCAGGAGTCGCCACATGCGTTGTCTGTATGCATTGTGTACCCTTTAATACATAGCTCTGTGTTCTTGTTGATTTCCCTCTTTACCACCATGGCTTGTGTTCAGTTCTGAAATGTCATTGTTTTTCACCTTGCTGACCCGTATGACAGATACTAGTCAGATATTCACGAACCTCCTGGACCCGCAGGGATGCTTTGTTTCCCAGACATCCTTTCAGTCAGTTTGGGGCCGTGGGTGGCTTCAGCTCCCTCTCTGCTCCCTGTTCACAGATTAGAAGAGATACAGCCTGAGAGGACACAGCTGCACCATGGGGGGATTCACACATGTAGAGCCACTGCTTGGAAGAGATTACCCAGGGGATCCATTCAGTCTGCCCAGGTTCTGAATGAAAAGCAAGCCTGTTAAGTTTGCTCACTAAGTTTTTGCTTCTACCTGGCTCACACAGAAATCAGCAAGTCTTGTGACAAGGCAGTAAACAATGTGGCCCTGGGTCGTGGGCAGTGAGGCAGCCGCTGGGGTCTGGGAGACGGGGCAGTTCCAGGGATGGTGTGAAATGTGGAACACTGTCTGGTGTGCTCTGGGTAGCCTTTGTCCGCTTGCTTGTTTGTTCATGGTTCTGTATGTGTAACTCCTCCATCATTCCGCTCACTAGAATGAGCTTTCCCACATTTCACTCACTTGGTTAGAAAATCTACAATGGAGATGATTAAAAAACACCACTGGAAACATGGTTTCTCTTCCAGCTTCAGCTCCTCAGCTGACCTGTAATGCGTGGTGAGACCCAAGTGGAAATTTCCTCTGCCCTATTGGACCGTATGGTTCATACTGGATGACACAGTAAAACTACAACTTGAGGGTTTAAAATTTGCCAAAGTTAAAAGGAGATTTGATTTAGGGGAAAAGTAATCTACGGGCTCTCTGATGCACTAGACCATCCTCCATCAGAGTTCATGGGCAAAGACTATTGACATTAAAACGACATTGAAATAGATGGAATTGTTGGAATTGTTTTGTGCAACACAATTGTTTGACATGACTCATTTGTTTTAAGCCTCCCCACCTTATATTACACTGTATTAGGTTGTATTCTCACATCTTTTTAAAATTGTATTGGAAAACCTCCTTAGGTAGATACAGAGACACATTACTATGATAAAATATTTCATGCTAAGGAATATTTGGCCAATAATACTGGCTGTGTTTTCATTCTTAGGTTAAGTGGCATTGCAAAATCTTTTCTTACAAAACAATGATTTTAATACTTTTGTTGTTGATATTTCTAGTAAATATCAATTTTAGGGTAAATTCTATCTAATAACTTATTGCATGGAAGTTTGAAAAATGAACCAGATAGAAACTGAGCTGCTGCAATGAAGTTGTGTAGAGGGCCTGTGGAGACTGCAGTGTGAACACTCCTTAACTAAGGTCACCCATCACCCAATAAACAGCTCAAAGTGTCCTGAGTGCAGGGCTGGCAAGTGTGGACCTTCAATCAGAATTTTATTTTAATACTTCTTGATTTCAGATTAATATGACTGTTTCTATCTAGCGCTAGACCCACACACAGAAGTGGTCACTTTTGGTTTTATACCAATCATTGTAATCACGAGTGATGTTCTAATCTGTTGGGACCACATCATCTGGCCAAACAAGCTTCTACTTGCAGAAATGCACTGATGATCTCTCTAGTATCAGAATTTCTCTATCTTCAACTCATGTATAATTCTCTAAATGTGTCTTGCTACCAAAAGTTAAAGATATTATTCTATGAGTCTTTGAGATAAAACTGAGCTGCATGCGAGCATTTGCGTCTACGAGGGAATACCCAGCCTTCACACATTTCTTAACCAAAACAGTGTAGGCTACACCAGCTAAATGGCACTGTACATGGTCCACACTTGCAATATGCATATTGTCCAATAACACTCCTATCTGTATCAACAAAGCAACGCAGCATCTATCAGCCAGACTTTAAACCATCATGAGGCATTCACACTGCAGCTCCCTGTCAATCTCTTGGTCGGCTTTCCCTCAATTCGGTGTATCTGTATTCCATATGCAAATTCTCCAGTGAATGATTTTCCTGTTTTGTAAGCTAGACTGCACCTGTAACATGTGGGATTGAGTTAAAAATGACAAGCAGACAAGCACAGGCACATTATCTTGACAAACTCAGCCTCCGAAAATTACCCTGGGCCTGAATTATTAAAATAACAAGGAATATTTCACTCAGCTGTGCAGAAATGATCCTAATTGTCCACTTTAGCTAAATCCTTTCAGTCTCTGAGATCGGTCAATTTACACTGGTGGCTTGCAAATTCCTCAACTCCCATTAGAGGAAAGAACAGCAGTCCAATGCACCCTCATTTATTTTAATAGCCTGCCAAGCAGACATGAAAATGTTAAAGTTGGAAGGCTATAACATGACAGGATCCTGACTTGTCAGAGCCACATTATAATCCAGTTAAAACACTTTCTTTTTCCCTTTCATGTCTTCTCAGGTAAGTGGGGAACTAATTGTCAAATTACTAATTTTCTTGGCATTAATATCAATACTAAGACAAGAGGAGCATGAACTGTTGAGTGAGAGGTTTTTCTTCTACACCCTCTGCTGCTGATGGGGAAATTACGCTGGAATCAAGTAAAGAATTAAATTTGTATGATCCACTTGCTATTTGCTACTAACCCATTCCTGCTAGCCCTGTTTGCTAATCCTGTCAGCTGAACAGGCTGCTTTGACATCATCTGGCATGTGTTTGTGGTTCCTAGTGTGCAGGGCATTGCAATAATGAATCAACTTAAGCATTTACTCTGTGCTACATTTCATACAAGTACACAGTGCAGCGTGAATGTGTAGAAGCTAAGAGACTTGCTATTCAAAGTCCTTAAATGTAAAGAACTTTCAATCTGGTCATAGATTTTGTTATCAACATTTAGAATGTGTATGTTGTCCTGGAAAAACATTAATATCAGCACCATTCACTCTCAAACGTGTCCTGTTTTGATGGTAAATTATATGATTACCCTAGTTACCGATAATACACTAAAATGTGGGCTAAGTCATACGGCATCGCCTAAAACATGCTTTTTGAAGTAGTTGGTGAAGAGTGTTCACACATGGGGGAGACAGTGGGGAGACAGTGTCTGTGCTAAAAGCCAGATTGTTTGGCAGGAAGGTGAAAGGAACCAGAAGGAGGAAGTGGCTGGAAGGTCAGGCTGTAACCATTCTGCTTTGACAAGAAAAGGAAAGGAAAATGTTTTCCAAAGCTTGGGGTTTTGGGTGCTGTCCACACATTGGGTTTTGCTCTTGGAAAACGGTGGATCTTCAGCTGTGGAATCCAGGTCTATTTTATACACAATTTTTACAATACTTAAAAAAGGAAAGAGAAGAAAAACAACACTATAAACAAAATGGGCTTTATTTTATGAATGGCAAAACTCACAGAACATACCTCTGTTTGAGTCTCCAGTGAAAGCTATTTGTGAACTTCAGTTGCTTTGTGACCATTGATTTTCCAGTATAGCAATTTCTTCAGTTAATAAAGCAAAGCCTTTGTTTTCCACTATTGGCATCAACTGTGGCAGTCAAAGTGTGGGATGCCACAGATTCTGGGATATGGGAAATGTAAAGAAACGACTTTGCAGTATACTACAAAGCTACAGTAATCAAGACAATATGGTACTGGCACAAAAATAGAAATATAGATCAATGGAACAAGATAGAAAGCCCAGAGATAAACCCACGCACCTATAGTCAACTAATCTATGACAAAGGAGGCAAAGATATACAATGGAGAACAGACAGTCTCTTCAGTAAGTGGTGCTGGGAAAACTGGACAGCTACATGTAAAAGAATGAAATTAAAACACTCCCTAACACCATACACAGAAATAAACTCAAAATGGATTTGAGACCTAAATGTAAGACTGGACACTATAAAACTCTTGGAGGAAAACATAGGAAGAACACTCTTTGACATAAATCACAGCAAGATTTTTTTTGATCCACCTTCTAGAGTAATGGAAATAAAAACAAAAATAAACAAATGGGACCTAATGAAACTTAAAAGCTTTTGCACAGCAAAGGAAACCATAAACAAGATGAAAAGACAACACTCAGAATGGGAGAAAATATTTGCAAACGAATCAATGGACAAAGGATTAATCTCCAAAATATATAAACAGCTCATGCAGCTCAATATTAAAGAAACAAACAACCCAATCCAAAAATGGGCAGAAGACCTAAATAGACATTTCTCCAAAGAAGACAAACAGATGGCCAAGAAGCACATGAAAAGCTGCTCAACATCACTAATTATTAGAGAAATGCAAATCAAAACTACAATGAGGTATCACCTCACACCAGTTAGAATGGGCATCATCATAAAATCTACAAACAACAAATGCTGGAGAGGGTGCGGAGAAAAGGGAACCCTCTTGCACTGTTGGTGGGAATGTAAATTGATACAGCCACTATGGAGAATAGTATGGAGGTTCCTTAAAAAACTGAAAGTAGAATTACCATATGATCCAGCAATCCCACTACTGGGCATATACCCAGAGAAAACTGTAATTCAAAAAGACACATGCACCCCAATGTTCATTGCAGCACTATTTACAATAGCCAGGTCATGGAAGCAACCTAAATGCCCATCAACAGACGAATGGATAAAGAAGTTGTGGTACATACGTACAATGGAATATTACTCAGCCATAAAAAGGAATGAAATTGAGTCATTTGTTGAGTCATGGACGGATCTAGAGACTGTCATACAGAGTGAAGTAAGTCAGAAAGAGAAAAACAAATATCGTATATTAACACATGTATGTGGAACGTAGAAAAATGGTATGGATGAGCCGGTTTGCAGAGCAGAAGTTGAGACACAGATGTAGAGAACAAATATATGGACACCAAGGGGGAAAAGCCATGGGGGGCTGGGGATGGTGGTGTGCCGAATTGGGCGATTGGGATTGACATGTATACACTGATGTGTATAAAATTGTTGACTAATAAGAACCTGCAGTGTAAAAAACAAACAAACAAACAAAACAACTAATGCTAAACTTTTTTTAGGTTATTTGTATGGAAATATGTTAATATAAATGTTTCAGACATTACATGAAATTTCTAAATATCTTATATGTTCTGGTATAATGTTATAAGTCATAATTCTAGTTATTACTTTGAAATGTATATCTCAGAAATAACTAAATTTCCTTGTCAATTGCATTATTATGAACTTTCATCAAATCTTTAAAAAAAAAAAGGAAAAAAAAGAAACGACTTTGCTAATTCATCATATTTACATTTCCTACAGTAGACTTATTTTTCTATTTTTTTCTCAGCAATTTTAAGGTAAAATCCATTCAGAACCATTGTAGATCACATCTTTCCTAGTTTTCCCTGGGAGGAATCTGATTATTTGTTTTGATGCCTTTCATTTAAAGAATCAAATAAAATTAACTTTTCCTTTATAAAAAGTTCATTTTTTTCCTACACCTGTTTTTTAAAATTAAGCTTCTTCTCGGGAGTTCAGACATCTATGAGTTTGTGTTTAGCCTTAATTTGCACATTCACTGGTGCAACTAGCAGCTAGGTATTTTAGGTGAGCTTAGACACCTGTGTCAGATATAAAACAATTATTGCTTCTTTGTTGCACCGTGAATATGCTCCACAGCTCCGTTGCAGAATAAAACAACAACAACAAAAACTGTGGTTTCTTTTCCTGAAATGGAAATATCATTAAGCACAGAACTGTGCTTAACAAAGAGATTTATTTGTCAAGGTTCCCAGTGGAAACCTGTGACACTGGGAGTCCATGAGTCATGAACGCCATGTGTGGAATGGAAATCCAGAAGGACATCAGTACCTCCAAGCAGACAGTGTAAATTGATGACCCAAGATCTGGTCGGTGAAAACCAGGAGAAAACCAATACTTTAGTTTTGAAAGTGTAACAAACACTGCTTTCTATTGCACCTAAAATTCAAACCCCAAAGGGGAGAAGCCAAGGCGACAATACACAGTACCTACTGGGTACATCAAGTGGGGCTGTGGAGTTCAGTATTAGGGTCAGGGAGTTCAGTATTTCCTTTTTGACTTGTTTCTCAAGCCCATCTGTGTGGTATGGAGATGAAGGAGACAGTGTGCTGGTCATGGACTTTCAACTAGTTCAAGTATGCCATCCAGCTCCCATGCAAGCACCATTTTGCAGAGGAAGCATGAACTCATTGAGCCGTTCACTGGAGGAAGGGGTTTCCTTCCTGAATTTCTAATATCCCAACTTCAGACCTCACCCCAATCCTCTTCTTGCTCTTCCCTGAGTACCATTCGGACGCACAGACTGAGCATCCCCCACCAGCACGCCCTCCCTTGGCTGGATTTCCCACTGGGCATCCCTGCCTTGATCACCCATCAGCATCTCATCACCCACCTTTCTAAACCCAACCTGCTCCTCCACATGAGTACTTATTAATTAATGGCATTTCCGTTTCAAGCAAAAAACTGCAGATTTCAATTGTTTCAGTCAATGTGGCCTCAGAACTGTCTCCCAGCCCCTCTCCTTTCTTTTCTCTTTATCACCATTTTTCCCTGGTTTGCTTACCAGTCTCACCCGGACCCTCATTTTTTAACCTGGAAAACATGATCATCTTGTCAATACCTTGTTTAAAATCCCTGAAGGGCTCTGTGTTACCTACAGCAGTAACATTCCAAAGGGGTCTGTAAGTTAGGTCTTTCAGGCATGGCCTTGGATCTTCCTTGAGGAGAGAATACTTGGGGAGCATCTAGAGCCACATGGAAAGTGTCCTAACCTCAAATCTGCTACATGGTTTCTCGTGGAATCTTGTAGTGTTTACTTGAACGAAGGCCCCACTGATGGAGCAAAGATAGTCTTTCAACAAGTGATGCTGGAACAACTGTACATCCACTTGAAAAAAAATGAATCTAGAGACACAGACCTTACACCCTTCACAAAAATTAACACAAAATAAATCATAGACTTAGATATAAAATGCAAAACTCTAACACTCCTAAAAGTTAGCATAGGTGACACTTAGATGACCTTGGATATGGTCATGGTTTTCTAGATACAACTCAGTCATGATCCATGAAGGAAATAGTTGATAACCTGGACATTATTAAAGTTTATTAAAATTACAAACTTCTGCTCTGGGAAAGACAATGTCAAGAGAATGAAAAGATATGCCACAGACTGGGAGAAAATATTTGCAAGGACACTTCTGATAAAGGACTATTATGTAAAATGTACAAAGAAAACGGAAAACTCAACAATAAGGATACAAACAACCTGATTTAAAAATGGGCCAAAGACCTTAACAGACACCTCGTCAAAGAAGATACACAGATGGAAATAAGCATACAAAATTATTCTCCATATTGTATGTCATCTTGGAAATACAAACATTAAAAATTAAACAGTGAGATAGCACTGTATACCTATTAGAATGGCCAAATTACAGAACACTGACAACAACAAATTCTGGCAGGGATGTGAAGCAACAGGAACTTTCATTTATTGCTGGAGGGGATGCAAAATGGTACAGACACTTTGGACGACAGTCTAGCAGTTTCTTATAAAACTAAACATATTCTTACCATACAATCCATCAATCATACTCTTTGGTATTTACGCAAAGGAGTTGAAAACTTATGTCCACACAAAAACCTTCACAGAGATGTTACTTTATTCATAACTTTATTCATAACTGCCAAAACTTGGAAGCAACCATGATATCCTTCAGTAGGTGAATGCATAAACTATGGTACATTCAAACAATGGAATACTATTGAGTGTTAAAAAAGAAGTGAGTTATCAAGCCATGAAAAGTCATGGAGGAAACTTAAATGTGTATTACTAAGTGAAAGAAGCCAATCTGAAAAGGATGCATCCTAGATAATTCCAACTGTATGACATCCTTAAAAAGGCAAAACTATGGAGATAGTAAAAAGATCAGGGATTGTCAGGAGTAGAGCAGTGTGGGAGAAATCTATGGGCAGAGCAGAGGATTTTTAGGCGGTGAAAATACCCTATGTGATACAACAATGATAGATATATCTCATAACACATTTGTCCAAACTCAAATAATGTACAAAGCCAAGAGAGAACAGTATTGTGAACAGTGGACTTTGGGTGACAATCAAGTGTCCATGTAGGATCATTGATTGTAACTAATGTACCGTCTAGTGGAGGATGTTGATAATGGGGGATGCGGTGCATGTACTGGGGCAGGAGGTACATGCAGAATATGTACGTTCCTCTTGATTTGGCTGTGCACCTAAAACCGCTCTAAAAAATAAAAACCAAGTCAAAATAAGGCCTCATAGTTTAACAAAAAAGAAGAAAAAAAAATTGTTTGCAAACCCAATGAACCACTAAATAAAATCCAATTTAACAGTCCCTGGATCTTTGAGTGCTCTCTCCAGACTCTCTTCCATCACTGTTCCAGGCAGAATCTAGGGTCTGATCACATGCCTTTCCAGGAGTTCTCTTTCAGATCTCGTGGTGCTGCGCCTGCTGCTTCCTCTGCGTGGAAGACCCTCACTTTCTTCTCCAAATGGAGCATCTTTTGAGACCCTGCCCAATCTCTTCTTTGCAAAGCTTTTCCTGACTCTGCCTTCCTCTCTGCTACATAGTGATTAGACGAACAGTTAGTTCATACTGCCAGTTTAGTGTGACTTTTGTCCATCTGTCTCCCTGCACACACAAATTAATGGCATCAAGGTAAGGGGCATGTTTCAGTCATGCCTGCATCTCAGTAGGAGTAAAATGGAAATATTATCATATTGTTAAAAACTGTAAGGAAAATAATGATATAAACAGAGACACAGAAATTCTAAGAGGGTAGTTTCTCTGCCACCAAGTTTAGTAAACCATTTCCAATGCTATGTTATTACCAGACATCCTAAAACTCCCTCAGTGGAATTATTTATTTAGACCTTAATATGTGCTTTGTTTGCAGTGGAGTTTTCTCTAAAACCCTTCCCACCTCAACCCACACACACAGGGATGGCACTGCCCTGGCCGTCTCTTTCCACTTTCATCACAAAAAGGAAGACCAAGCCTTGGGCCAGTGACCAATCTCAGACTGGGGAGGGACACTGTTTACTCCTGCGTTCTCTTCCACAGAAACTGAGATGCTTACTTGTTAATTTGTTTGCTTGTTAACATTAGGCTTTGTAGGAAAAAAACCTCTTTAGAATTAACATGTGGGCAGGGAAGTTTTCTCAGTCAAGTAAATGAATCAATATTTAATGGCATTTTTAGAAGTAGTATTTGTCTATGATAATGTTGAAAGATTTGTAACTTGGAAATTAAAACACCACGGCTGTGAGTTTTTGAAGAGCATTTAACCTTACATGTGAGATGGATCTTGGGTGGAGGAAGATGAAGTCGAGGAACTATAGATATTTTTAGAAAACAGAGTGCCAGCAGGAAAAGAAGAGATGCGTATGTCAGGACCTGTTGAAGGCAAATCCATGTTCCCAGGGATAAGAAGTGGAAAAGGAAGGAATGATGAGACAGTCATGATTTGGTGGTTTCAGGGTCACCACTGTCCACAGTGAGGAAGCTCACTACAGAGCAAAGCATCCAGCTGTTCCTAGCCATGCACCACACTTCATGCTTTAAAACTATCTGTGCTACTGGAGATCGAATTGAAAGATGGCTGCTTTATCCAGCTTGCCGCTCCTCAGGTCCCAAGTCCACACTGTATATGGTACCGACAAGCATCCTTCTGGAGACAAGTCTAAAGACAGTGTCTACCTTTACCCTGTTTGCTTCTGAATCAGGAGGACACCACAGAGGGGCCACTCCCAAGAGTGTGGAAATTCACCATTTCTGGTGCTCCTTTGAGTAGTCTGGCAGAGGACTGCATCCTCCAACAGAATGCAAATTAATTGAGGAAGTGGTCTTATTTTTTTACAGTGGAAGCACAATGTACAAGGGTTGTGAAAGTAAGAGTATTGGTTGGCGTGGGCTGCCGTAACTAAATGCTGCCAACTGATCAGCCTACACAACAGAAATTTACTTTCTCCTGGTTTCAGAGGCTGGAAGTCTGAGATCAGGATGCCAACATAGTTGGATTCTGGTGATAGCTTTCTTCCTGGCTTGCAGATGGCCACCTTCTCACTGTGCCCTCAAGTGGTCAAGAGGAACATCCAGGTCTCTGCTGTCTCGTCTTATGAGGGCACTAATCCCATCATGGGATCCATCCTAACGACCTCATCTAAACTTAATCACTTTCCAAAGGCCCCATATCCAAATACTATCACATAAGGGGCTAGAGCTTCAAAATATTATTTTTGGGGGGACACAATTCATTGCAAAAAACAATTAACATGGAGTCCCACTTAAACAGGTACCAGGCAGGCATCTCTGACAGCTGATCACACTTAAGGGTAAGATTCATGAAGAAAAACATAAACTATTTGGACATTTCCTTACGTAGAGTTTTATGGAACAGATAATAGTGGAAAGGAAAAGTTAAGGAGAATAACACTGAGCATCTGCCTTCCTTAGAAATGTGGCTGAGAGACATGTCCAGTAACATGTCCAGAGGGATGACACCTCCCCCGCTCTCACTCTGTCTATGTGTGTGTGTGTCGTTCTCTTTCTCAGGCCAACCATAGCATAAGTGCTGAATTTAGGCTGTGAAATTGCTTCTATATAATTATTCATCTTTCCTTTAACTATTTATTTAGTGTAAGTAACCTGCTCACCATCAAGTTAGGATGTATAGAATTTATCACATTTTGCATAATGGCCTTAAAGAGTTGTATTGGAGCATTGCTAAGCCATCACCAACTTCAAACACTGAATTTATTCAGCAAATCTTTCTTGAGCACCACTGTTTCAATGCTAAGAATTAGGAACAGAACAGACAAAAATTTCTTCTCCTTTAGTATTTATTCTTAAGTTACAAGTAAAGGGGACTTCTATGTAACATTCAAAATTAGATCAAAATTCATACAAATGGGAACTTATGCTTCCATCCAAGATGGAGTAACAGAGAATGCATTTTCCTTCTCCCAAAACAATAAAAAATGGACAAAGTATATAAAACACTGGTTTTCAAGACACAAGACAACAGGCAACAAAGAACAGTGATTCCTGAGAGCTGGAAAACAAACAAGGTGAGTCCTATAATTGGCCCAGCAAATACTTTAGAAGATTTCCAGACCACAGTAAAGTGAGAGGGAACCCAGCAGGAACCAGGTGGACTCCCTGAGTTCAGCAGATGGACCTGAAAATCTAGGAAATATAAGACAGATAGAATTTTTATGTCAGAGTCCTGGAGAGGAGAGAGCCTCCAGAAAGAGAAGTTTGGCAGTGGCATCCTCAGATACTCAGAAGGTTAATTATCAGTGCTTGTGTGTGAAGAAACTACACAAGGATGAGAAAAGAACCACATGAAAGATTTAGAAGGAAAAGTGTGGGACACCTGAACAGGGTGAGGAATAGTACCTGTTCCTACAGACACATTGTAAAACCTCATAATTCAAAAGTCATAAAGCTAAGAGAGCTGTTGTCTTTGTAGTGGAGAAAAATTAGCCCTACACTCAGTATTGCTCTGGTTCAGCTCAACAAATTTTGAAAGCAAGAGCTGGAAGGATCAAATAATTTGCAAGAAATGTAGGTACATCTCAGGAAAAAGAAAGTAAAACATATGTGTAAGGATAGAAAAATTTCCAACAGCTAGAAAAGGTAAAATATGCATCTATGATATCCATATGCAAAAATCAGGAAAATACCACCCATAATGAGGGGATAATTGAATCAATTAAAACCAATCCAGAATTAACAAAGATAGTAGAATGATCAAACAAGATATTTAGAAAGTTGTTATAGATTCATGGTTTTAGCCACAAAATGTAAAAATTTGGAAGTTGTCACTTCATTCCTTAACAACAAAAAAGTTAAACTAAAATACAGCTACTTTCCTTGGGTCCATCAGAGAACTGAGGTTTCAGGGCAAACCACCACCATGAACCCTGGAGAGAAAGGAGAATCCAGAGTGACAGCTGCGATACTCCTACTTGAGGCAGAAGGTGCTGGAGCCATAAACTGGTAGGAAAGTAAATATGGTAATTTTGACCAATTAATGAGGATGAGTGTAGGCTACCGTTTTGGGGGGACACACAATTTCATGGACTTTGCCTCCAGGAATTCTACCAGTTTATGGTACAGATCTGAGAAAGACCCCCCCATGAGTTTGGCAGAGGGAAGAAAATAATGATTCTTGTGAAATAATCCCAGTGCTTTCTCAAAAAAAAAAAGGTTTACTTTCTACAGAAAAAGACTTAACAGAGCCTATCCAACTTAGGGGAAGTAGATTTCATAAGAATGCTTGAGTTACTACATTAATTTCAAATGAAGTAGATTTTAAATTGAGGAAAATTACCAGGGATAGAGAGTGATATTATATAATGATAAAAGGACCAACTCTCAACAAAACAAAACAAAACAAAACACAAAACAAAGCAATCCTTATGTCGTGAATCTAACAACAGTGTCAAGACATGTGAGACAAAAACAGATTGTACTGAGCAGATAAATAGATAAATTCATTATTATGGTTGGAAACTTCAACACCTCTCTTTTTGCACAATAATTGATAGATTAATAAAAGCAATGTTGACCTGAGCAGTACTATCAACAAATTGATGTAATTAACATTTATAGAATACTCTGTCCACAACAGCAGAATTCATATTCTTCGCAAGCTTTCATGGAACTTTCACCAAAATAGACCACATTCTGTCCATAAACTCCACCTTGACAAATTCAAAAGAATAGAAATCATACAAATTATGTCTTCAGAACTCAATGAGATTAGACTAGAAGTTAATAATAGAAATAGAACTGCAAAATCCTTGAGTTTTTGAACGTTAAACAGCACACTTCTAAATAACACTTGGATTAAAGAAAACATCTCAAAATTTGTTTTTAAATGTATTGAACAAAGTTAATACAGAAAACAGTGTCCAAATTTGTGGAATGCAGTAAAAGCAGTGCTCAGAGGGAAATCTATAGCATTAAATGCATATGTTAGAAAATAATACAGATCTAAAATAAATAATCTAAGTTTCCACCTTGAGAAATTAGAGGAAAAAAAGATCAATTTAACCCTAAAACAAGCAGAATAAAATACATAATAAAAGTTAAAGAAAAAAAGCATTGAAATGGAACACTGGAAAACAATAGAAAAAATCAACAAAACTAAAATCCTATTATTTGAAAAGATTGGTAAAATTGATAACCTCAATCCAGGCCAGGCCAGCCACAAACTAGAGAAGAGACAGTTACAAATATCAGAAATGAAAATTAGTTGTCACGTGTTATCTCATGGATATTAAAAGGATAATAAAGAGTATTATAAATAACTGTGTGCCAACAATTTGATAACTTAGATTAAATGGATAAATCCTTTGAAAGATGCAAACTACCGAAATTTATATAAGGAGAAATGGACATGTGAATATGTCTATATCTATTTAAGAAATCAAATTAATAATAAATTTCCAAAAAGAAAGCACCAGCCCTGGATGTGGAGGTCAAAAATTCTCCACAAAATATTAGCAAATCAAATATAAAAATTAATTTAAAAATATACACCACATCCAACTGGGATTTATTCACATTTCTAGGACTGATTCAACATTTGAAAATCTTTCAATGTAATCCCCACACATTAACAAGCTAAAGAAGAGTAATTATATGTTTGTATTAATGGATGCAAAAAAAATTATTCAACACAAAATAACATCTATTCATGATAAAACTCTCAGTGCCCTGGTAATAGAGAGGAATTTTCTCATTTTGATAAAGAATAACTACAAAAGAGCCTACAGTTAACATCATAATTAAAGTTGAAATATAAGAAGCTTACCCTTCAGATGGAGAACAAGTGAAGGACGCTCTTTCTCACCACTTCTATGCAAAATTTTTCTGGAAGTCTTAACTACTATAATAAGATAGAAAAAGAAAAAAATATATATATACAGAGAAACAAATCTCTATTTATAGATGACATGATTGTCTATGGAGGAAAACCCAAACAATCAACAACAACAACAAAAAACCCCTCCTGGTACTAGTAAGAAATTAAGGAAAGGCCACAGAATATGACATTACTGTATAAAATGTGATTGCTTTTCTATATACCAGATATGAACAACTTGAATTTGAACTTTGAAAAACAATGCAACTTACAATATCAATAAAAAGTGAAACAGGTACAAATCCAACAAAATATGTACAAAGTCCATATGTGGAAAACTATAATATACTCATGAAAAATATAAAGGAAATCTAAATAAATGGAGAGTAGTCCATATTCATGGATTTCAAAACTCAATGTTTTTAGGATATCAATTCTTCCCAAACTGACTATAGAATGAATACAATCAAAATCAAAATCCTAGCAAGCTATTTTGTAGATATTGACAAATGTATTCTGAAATTTATAGTGAAAGGTAAAATAGCTAGAATAGCTAACACAATACTGAAGAAGAACATATTTGAAAATTGTTTAATATCCAATTTCAAGACAAAATAAAAGCTAGAGTAAGAAGACAGCAATGTGTTTGTGAAAGAAGACATGTAGATCAATAGAACAGAATGCAAAGCCCAGAAATAGACCCACACACACACAGTCAACGGATCTTTGCAAAAGGAGCAAAGGCAATGTGATAGAGGAAGGAAAATCTTTTTGACAAATGCCCTGGAACAATTAGATGTCTGATTGCAGACAAAAATAGAGTGCACAGACAAAGACATTACACTTTAGAAAAAAATAACTCATAATGGAATATAGACCTACACGTAAACTGCAAAACTATAAAACTTGCAGAACAAAAAGTCTTAGGAGAAAATATTTATGACCTTGGTGTGGTAATAAGATTTCAGGTACAACATAAAAAGCATGATGCATGAAAGAAACTGTTAATAAATTGCAATATATTAAAATTTTATGTTCTTTATGCAAAATACACTGTTAAAATAATGAAACAACAATCCACAGATGAGTAAACTGTTTGCAAGACACATTTCTGTTAAATAATTTGTATCCAAAATATTCAAAGAATTCTCAAAACTCAAAAGAAAGACAAAAAATAAATAAATGGGCAAAATATCTGAAGAGATACTCACCAAATAGTCATAGAGATGGAAAGTGTAGATATGAAAAGAGGCTCAACATCTTTTGTCATAAAAAGGTCAGCGATTCAAAATAGCAGAGGCACCTCCACATGTCTATAAAAATGGCTAAAAATTAAAACAAAAGCAATAAACTGAACCAAAACAAACCAAAACCCCCCTAAAACCTGACAATATCAGTTGTTGGCAAAAATGCAGAACAATAAGAACTCTCACCCATTGCTGGTGAGAGTACAAAATGATGTAGATGTTTTGGATGATACTTTCTCAGTTTCTAACAAAGCCAGACATAGTCTTCCCATATGACTTGGTAATTACACTCCTAGGTATTTATTCAACTGATTTGGAATCTATATTAACGTAATAACTTCCATGTGAATATGTATAGCATCTTTATTCATAACCACCCAAAACTAGAAGCAACCAAGATGACTTTCCATATGTGCACGGGTAAACAAACTTGGTACATCCCTACAAGGAAATATTATTCAACAATGAAAAGAAATGAGATAGTGGCTCCCACCAACAGTGTATGGAGGTTCCTCAGAAAAGTAAAAGTAGAATTACCATACGATCCAGCAATCCCACTCCTGGGCATACATCCAGACAAAACTATAATTCAAAAAGATACATACACTCCTATGTTCATAACAGCACTATTCACAATAGCCAATACATGGAAACAACCTAAATGTCCACCAACAGATGAATGGATAAAGAAGATGTGATACCTTGAGGACACGGTGGGGGAAGGGTAAGCTGAGATGAAGTGAGAGAGTAGCACTGACATATATACACTACTAAATGTAAAATAGCTAGTGGGAAGCAGCTGCATAGTATAGGGAGATCAGCTCTGTGCTTTGTGACCACCTAGAGGAGTAGGATAGGGAGAGTAGGAGGGAGATGCAAGAGGGAGGGAATATGGGGATATATGTATGCATATAGCTGATTCACTTTGTTATACAGCAGAAACCAACACAACGTTGTTAATTACATTCCAATAAAGATGCTAAAAAAAATAAAAAGGAATGAGATATCAAACCATGATAATACATGGAAGCCTCTTAACTATGTGAGCTAAATGAAAGAAACCAGTCTGAAAAGATTATATACTGTGCTTCCAGTTATATGATGTTCTGAGAAAGAGCAACATTTAGGAAGAGAAAAAGATCAATTGTTGTCATGGGGAGAAGGATGGAGGGAAGGTTGAATAGATGAATTACAGGGCATATTTTAGAACATTGAAACTATTTTGTTTAATATTGTAATAGTGCATACATGATACTGTGTATATGTTAAAACGCACAGATCTTTATAGCACAGGAATGAACCTTAATGTGTGCAAATTTATTAAAAAAATAATTTAGGAGGTTAAAGGATCCCAGAATAGAATACAGAATCTGACGAGATAGTCTGACTACATGACAAATATATGAAAGAGCTTTGCTGAATGAAGTCAGGGAAAACGGTGCTAACTTAGGTAATTTGGAAGTGAGTGGAGTCTATAAGACTAACAACAAAATAAACTGTACATAAGCACTGCAGTCTGGTTGTTTTCCACGGTGTGGGTTAGCAATTTCGATACTGCTCTATATATACTATAATTGAACAATTAGGTAAATGGATGATGGATGATGAGGGCCTAGACTTTCACTGTTGGAGTTGAAGGTTACAGGTGAGCAAGGGAGACGACTAGAATGAATTACAGCTGCAGACATCAAAGTGAACTCATATACAGCTGAAAAATGTACAACTGGTTACACATACAAATTTTGTAGATATTTGTAAATGCACAAGTTACTATATACATATAACACATACATCTCCTTGCTCTGTTAGTTGAGGGATGTAGAAACAGTGTGTCCTCTTGTAAGGACACTAGTGATTACATTCAGGGACCATCCAAATAATCAAGAAAATCTCCCCATCACATAATTATTTACTTAATCACATCTACAAAGTTTATTTTGCTCTAAAAGGTAACTTTCACAAGTTCCAGGGATTAGGATGTGGATATCTTTAGGGAGTGGCCCGTGATTTATTCTCCAACAATGACCTTGGAACATCTTGTAGTGAGAGAAAGTAAAGAAATACTCAAAAAACAATGATGAAGGTATGTTGTAGGGACACAAAGCAAGGAGCCAGCTAACAGAGCTCCTAATGACCAAATCTGGAACAATTAAGAAAAACAAAACCTTGGATTATAATCCAAAGTACAAAATAAATATCCGTGAGTCCATACTGATAAATGATTAAATAAATAAGCAAATGAGAGAGAGTTCCAAATAATATATACATTTACTCTCCCCCTACTCTCAAGTGTGGGATGTTATAGTAACTTTACAGTAGAGAAACCTGACAAGCACTAACTACACTAAATAATCATTATTAACGTCAACGGTTACAAGTCATATTACTAGTGCATACCCTTAGAATGATGTTATGAAAATCACACTTTATCTTCCACAAAACACATAACCCTACTCTAAGCATGAGAGAAACATCAGGTAGATTATATTTGGGGGCATTATACAAAATACTTGACCTGTACTCCTCAAAACTGTCAAGAACATAAAAAACGAGGAAAGTCTGACAAACTGTCACTGTCAAGAGGAACCTAGGCAGACATGATGGCATGATGACTAAATGTAATGTGGGATCCTGAGTGGGATCCTCAAATAGAAAAAAGACTTTAGGTAAAACCAAGGAAATCTGAATAAAGTATAGAATCTAGTTAATTCTAAAACATCAATATTTATTCATTAGTTGAAGAAATTACACTATACTAATATAATAAAAGGGGAAACTTATGTGGGTATATGGGAATTCGTTGTACTATCTTCACAATGTTATTTTTAAAAAGTTATTATAATCCTATTCAGTGGAAGATATAAAAAGGAACTAAATCAAGCTTCTGAAGATCTGAAGTACATTGTGTGAGGCAAAAATACCCTGAATAGAGTGAAAAGCAGATTAAAAATTGCAGGATAAAAGATAAGTAAACTTGGAATGAGAGCAATCGAAACTATCAAAATGTAAGCACAGAAAGAAAAAAGAATCATGAGAAATTAGAGGAGAACCAGTGGTGTGTGGGATGACACCAGGTAGCTGGGTAGAAGTGTAGTTCACATCCTCAAAAGGGAGGAGAGAAATGGAAGACATTGAAACAATATCGGCTGATTTTTATTTTTTTTCAAATTTGCTGCAAACTATAAAACACCAGGTACAAGAAACTCAGTTAACATCAAGTGCAAGAAACATGAGGAAAACTACATCAAGGCACATAATGATCTTTTTTTTTTTCCAAACCAGTGATAAAGAGGAAACCTTACAAGCAGTGAGAGGAGAAAAACAAAATGTTACACAAGGACACAAAAAGAAGCAGGAGAGCAGATTTCTCTTCAAAATCAATGCCAGTAAGAAGACCAGTTCAATGACTTTAAAGTACTGGAAAAAAAAATAAAAGTTACAGACAAACTGTATAAAAAAAGAGGAAATGAAGACATTGCCAGACATGGAAACGATGAAGAATTTATCACCTGTAAATGCGCACTACAAGACACGTTAAAAGAAATCCTTCAGGCAAAAGACAAGTGATATCTGATGAAACACAGATTCATGCAAAGGAATGAAGAACACTGGAAACCATAACTACATCAATAAATACATGATATTTTTTCTCTTCATTCAACTTAATTGTTTAAATTAAAATAATAAAAATGTTGGGTAGGTCATATAACACATGTAAAATTAAATGTGTGAAAATATTAACATAAAAGCCAGTAGGAGAAAAATTGAAGCATACTACTGTAACATTTTTATATTCTACATGGAGTCATATGTTATTACTTGAAAATAGATTGTGATAAATTTAAGATGTACACTATGAACCCTATGGTAACCACTAAAATAAAAAAAAAATGTTATTGCTGTTAAGAGTGCATGAAGATAAATGAAATCACAAAATATGCTCAATAATCCAAAAAATGGCAAAAAAAATTGAAGAAAAATGACAAAGAAAATGTGGGAGGAAATATAAACAGTAGAGAGTTGACTAAAACTTAAACATGTCAGTAATCACATTAACTATAAATGGTCTAAACCTCCTATTAAAAGGCACAGATTGGTACTTCCCTGGTGGCACAGTGGTTAAGAATCTGTCTGCTAATGCAGGGGACACGGGTTCCATCCCTGCTCTGGGAAGATTCCACATGCTGTGGAGCAACTAAGCCCATGTGCCACAACTACTGAGCCTGCACTCTAGAGCCCGTGCACTGCAACTACTAAGCCTGTGTGCTGCAACTACTGAAGCCCATGCATCTAGAGCCTGTGCTCCACAACAAGAGAAGCCACTGCAATGAGAAGCCCACACACTGCAATAAAGAGTATCCCCTGCTCGCCCCAACTAGAGAAAGCCTGCGTGCAGCAACGAAGATCCAGCACAGCCAAATAAATAAATAAATAAATAATAAAAAATAAAATAACTAAAAAAAAAAAAATGCCCAGATTGTCATATTTGATCAAAAAGCAAGACACACATATTTTCAGCCTGCAAGAAAAGTACTTTAAATATAAAGGCACACATAAGCTAAAAGTAAGATGAAAAATATATTACATGTTAACACTAATTTTAAAAAGCTGACTTGACTATATTAACCTGAAACAATGTAGGTTTCAGAGCAAATATATATAACCAGGGAAAAATAAGGACATTTCATAATGGCAAAGGGGTAAATTCATCAAGAAGACATTACAAAGTATAAATGTTTATTCACCTAATAACAGAGCATCCTAAAATATGAAGTGTAAGGGTAGGGTCCCAGAACAACATGATGCCTCCCCTGCATTCCCAAGAAAAACATCGTGCTTGGTACAGGATGTGCTGGTAAGCTCACAAATTGCATTCATGCAAAGAGCTCAGAGCACAGCCAGTGTATCCCTGCTCCCTCTGCATTGAGAGCATGTAAATGTTTCAGAAACCACTTAGCTATGCACGTATCGATGGCCCTCAGGCATGCCCCTCAGCTTTTTGTGTCTTGGAGCCCTCTAGGCAAGGGGCAGGGGTCCTTCTACTGAAGGACCAAATGCTGTTAAGACATACTGCCAACATCGGCTACAGAATGGATCCAATTGCCATGGGGACAGACACATTGCCAGAGGCTGGATCCTGAGTACTTTCTCTTCCCTCTTGCTGTGAGTAAACATTGGAGCATTTGATTCTCAGTTCCCTTGAATAATAGTCCCTTCTCTGGGTGGTACTTATCTGCCTTTCGACCTTGCCCACACTCACATTATAGTCTATTCTGTATGCAGCACAGCATGCAGTGAAATATCATAGGTATTTCAAATCCATGAGCAAAGCATATCTTGCATCTAGTTGGTCTCCTTTAATTTTTCTCACCAATTTTATAGAGTTTATTATATAGGACTTGCAAATCTTCTGTAATTTTATCCCTAAGTATTTCATATTCTTATAATGTCATAAATAATATTAAAAAATTTTAATTTCCAATGGTTTTTGGCTAGAATATAGAAATGCCATGTCTTCTTGTGTATTGTTCTTGTATGCAATTACCCTGATAAACTCAGTTATTAGTTCTGTTATTTTTTTGTAGATCCCGTCAGATTTTTATGTTGACAATCATGACATCTGAGAATAAAGATGATTTACTTTTTCCTTTCCAATATGGATGTCTTTTATTTGTATATTTTTTATTTTCTTTCTTATTGCACTAGCTAAAACTTTTAGTACTAGTTTGAATAGAAGTGATGAGAGCAGACAACATTTTCTTGTTCCTGATCTTAGAAAGAAAGCATAAGTTTTTCCAGTGTTAAATATGCCGTTAACTGTAAGTTTTCTGTAGATGTCATTTCAAGTTCAGGATGTCACCTTCTCTTTCTAGTTTGCTAGGATTATTTATCAGTAATGAATATTAAATATTGTCAAATAATTTTTCTATTTCTATTGAGATGATATACGGTTTCTGTCTATTTGTTTTATCAATTGTTGAAGAAGGGTATTGAAGCCTCTGAATATTATTATGTATTTGTCTATTTCTCCTCATTCATACGTTAAAGTCCTAACTCCCAGTACCTCAGAATGTGACTGCATTTGGAGATAAGCTCTTTAAATAGGTAATTAAGGTAAGATGAGGTCATTTGGGTGGCCCTGATCTTATGACCAGTGTCATCATAAGAAGAGGAGATTAAGGTACAGACAACACACACCAAAGGGGTCTGTGTGAGCACATAGCAAGAAACACCATCTGAAAGCCAAGGAGAGGAGCCTCAGGAGAAACCAAACCTTCCAACACCTTAATCATGGACTTTCCAGCCTCCAGAACTGTGAGAAAATACATTTCTGTTGTTTAAGTCACCCAGTCTGTGGTATTTTTCTATGGCAGCACTAGCAAAATAATATAGATATTAACAGGCAAAAATCAAAACAAAACCAAACAAAAATCTTTCAATTCATACCACATACTACACACAAAATTATTTAAATATAAAATGTAAAACTATAAAACATACAGCAGACAACACAGGAGAAAAATTGTGTGATCTTGGTATAACAAAGTTTATTTTTAAGAAGTGACTCTCAAAACTTTCCTATAGGATGACATTCTTATACTGCCTTGAAACAATGAATTTAGAGGTAACAGTCTGGGTAGAAAATCAACTGTGTTTTAAAAATGATGAGTTGAAAAAAATTCCAAATGTATAAGCATTTTGCTTGTATATTAATGTCAAGCAATTAAGTAATAGTTTAGCTAGGAGATATTATTAGTTTAAAGTCATTTTACAATTATTCATATAATTGACTTTTTTTTTTTTTTTTTTACTTTTTCAAAAGGAACATATTATGGGAACATTGGAACCAGCAAAATACACAACAAAATTCTAAATTCTATGGAAGAGATTCTAAGAGAATCTAAGATCTTTCTGAAGATTTATTATCTCTAGCGGATTTTAACTTCAAATTTCAATGCTAAATGTATAAATAAATAAATTTTATACTCATATGAAAGAAAATTTATAGACTTATCAAAGACATGGTATTCCAAAATAGGGAATCATTTCAATAAATTATCTAATATGAAATATCACTATGCTATGCTATATATAATATATATATTTAGCATAATGTAGTACGTTGTGTATATACTATGGTATACCGTATATACACGTTATGTAGAAATAAGTAAGCAATAAAATAGTGTTAAAGAATGTGGCTTTTAAATATTTATACTCTAAATAAACAGGGATGATTTTCATTCATCCCAACATGAAGGAAAACAATATTGCTACAACCACTTACATTTCAGTTACAATCTGTTGATAGGTTGTTCTGAATGAAAATAAACATCTCTCCAAACAGCTTGGCTGTTTTCTACAGAAAAATTTAAAAGGAAGCATCAAAGTGCTTAGTAGGCTTATAAAATTGGATATGGCAAAATAAATGGACCTTAATCCCTCTCTAACTTGAGTAATAAATGCTGCTTTAATTCAGAGACCCTTTGCCTTTAGGTCCGTGCTTTCTGTTAACATCACCTGTCAGCGGTAATACCATGTAAATGAGCAAGGCTGAGTCTCCCCCCAGCATCCTTGCTAATCCTCTCCCATTCTTCTAATCATGCTACACAGAAGCCAGTATCTATTTTCATCAGGCAGATAGGATCTCTTAAGGAATTAAAGAGGTTTTCCACTTAGTTCTACAGTGGGCAAGGACATGGCTGTGATCTGGGGCTTTAGGGGTTTCTCATTATGCACAGGAGCTTGCTGGATCGAAGGACTGCGTTCTGGCTACTGGATTTTTAATCCGCTTGTGGTTAGGGTTAGAACTTCCAGTTATTAAGATCTTTGATTACTCAGCACTTGGCTTTTGATTGAGTGAACTTCTGAAGACAGCACGAGACTGTGATTTCAAGTTAGTAGTTTTAAAGTAACTACTGGAAAAAATAGATAGGAAAAGCCCTGTGATTAAGCTACACTATCCCTTTTTAATTGACTTTCTGAAGTTATTTGATGCTTAACTCTTCATGTGCCAAAAGAAAAAGGAAATAAACTGAGTGAGTGAATTTAATGTTTTCCCCTAAGGGGGCAAAATTCAATGAAATTTGCAAGATTCTTGACAATGGAGGAGCTGAGAGAGACTTGGCTTTAACCAAGGGTAATGATTGACACAGAGAGGATGTGATATGAACGTGATGAAGCAGATTTCCACTAGTGGGTAGAAATTCCCTCTGTTGATGATTTAAGTCTTAGAGCAAAAGTAGAAACAAGTCCACCAGGCGATGGTGTCTAGAGAGAGAGTGTATGTATCTTTTTTATTTAAAAAAATATACTATAAATAGAAATACTTTTGTACTGGTTAACATAATTCACACTAAATAATCTTAAATGTCTCTCTCTCTATGTAACATGAGGAAGTAAAGAGCTCTGATCTCTTTCTCTGGGTCCTGGAAGGAAGTTACACTTACAGTCTGATTTCCTTCAGACTTTGACATGATAGGGAACCCAGAGGAAGCAGAATCAATGAAAACAACAGTTCTCCACTCCCAGGCACAGATGGTTGAAGATGTATACTAGGAGTCCTACTCGGTCTCAAAGTGAGCCCTCTATGGTTTTTGTTACATCCTGTGACACACACCCCCATCCCCTCCTGACTCCTTCCTGGTTGGGAATTATGGACCAGGTTCACCCAAACGTCCATGCAGGCGTATTCATCCACAGCTCCTCTGCTGTGCGTTACCTGTTTTGAGAAGCTGTGTGCTCAACTAATATGAAAATAGCTCTCTCTTGGACCAGGGAGATGGAAGCAGGATGACTTTCAATTCTCAGTGTCAGCCCATAATAATTATCAATAAAAAGAAAGAAGACAAGGAGGCAAATGAAGCCCTGGTTATGGTCAAGAAGGAATTGAGCTGAGGAAGAAAGTGCGTGGGAATGATATGTAAAAACCTAACACTAATGTTCTCTAAGTGGTTCATTTTCCTTCCACAGGGTGTCAGTTTTTGGCATCCAACATGGATGGATTCTTTGAACGATGAAATACATTTTGTTGTTTACAACATAGACTTGATGTTTTACTTGTGATGTGATCCTCAAGAGACATAAAAAATGAAGGAAGCCCCACTTACAGAAATGGTAGATTATCTCATGTGTGACAACTCTTCCACACATAATGATAAACCTAGGGGAAAAGATGTAAAACAAGTGTCCGAAGTCACTGGAGAGAGATCAAAATCAGGAAAATACTGAAATGGAGTTAACACTTGAACAAAGTAAATAGTTGTGAGTAAGAGGGCCACCTTTTTTTGTTTGTCTATTTGTTTTGCAGTGTTTTACCCAAGGATCATCTTCAGTGAGTGCCACCTTATAGAAAAGATGGAAATTGGATAGAAAGTGACAATCATTTGAGAAATCAGATGACAGAGTTTAGCGGTACCACAGCCAGAGGAAAATGAGGAAAGATATAACAGAATAGAAAGAACTACAGAGGGTGTGGTCCAGATAACCATATAAACTTTATCCCAAATCTTACCCCTAAACTACATATGTGTGTGTGATACAATCCAAGTAGCTCAGGTAAGTAAAAAGAACCAGACAGGGATAACAGTTATTATACATGCAGAGTTTTAAATATGCTTTCTGCCAAGTTAGCTGTCTGCTAATACCCAAAATCAATGCTATCCAGAGAAATGTAACAGAATCCATAGTCTCTACAACATAACTTTATAATGTCTATGATTAAATAAAAAATTAATAGACATGCAAATTTAAAATAAAATGTGTCCCGTATCCATACACAGACAAAAATCAGTGTATAAGAACAGCAAGATGGCTAAGATGTTGGAATTAGCAGACAATTTTAAAGTAGCTTTTTAAATTATTCTCAAGGATGTAAAAAATAATACAGTCAAGATGAATAAAGAGTCACAAAATGTCAGCAGAAAAGTAGAAGCTATAAAATAGAATCAAATGAAAATACATGAAATAAATAATAGAGTATTTGAAATTAAAAAAAAAAATTCACTTGATAAGTCTTATACCAGAATTAAGATACTAGAAGAAAATAATAAAACTGGTTAAATAAATAGAAATGATTCAACCCGAAGAGCATAGAATAAACAAATTGAAAGAAAAAATCAATTAAGCCTCAGTGCTCTTTGGGCAATGTCAAGAGAGCTAATACACATGCGATAGGAATCTGGGAGAAAGTGAGGGGATGGAGCAGAAAATATATTTGAAGACGTAATAGTCAAACATTTTCAGTCATGACCAAGTGGAGCAAGGCCCCAGGTTCAGTGGAGTTGCTTTGGAATCAGAAATGAAAGACATGCCATAAGCCCTTTATCAGAGATGGGAATCTATTTCTGCCTTGACTCTTGTTTCTGTGACTCAGAAGCTGAACTGGGCTTTCTAGGCATCCATGGCAGAGGCAGGACTTTCCTGGGCTCCAGAGGCTTGAGCTGGTCCATCAGTGCATATGTCAGTTGCACACGCACGCACGTGTGTGTGTGTGTTTGACGTTCTAGAGCTGAGAATGACTATAAAGTCAGTCAAGGATAACAGGTTATAAGTTTGGAAAGGTATTTTGGTAACTGGGACCCTGACTATGGGGAAAAGTGTCTCACCAATAGATTTGAGTGTAATCCTCATTGTAATGAAAACTATTGACAAATTTCATGAAGATAATGTACATGAATTTTTAGAAAAACACTTCTGGTGGCATTTTGGAAGATGAATTAAAGTGTGGTTAATTTCTAGGTAGGTTATCATTACAGGAGCATTGGGAGCATCTTGGTAAGACATTTGACCCATGAAACTGAAAAGGAGGAGACAGACTTCAAGTAGGTTTTGAATAAAGCAAAGTACAAACCTGGTATCTGTGGGGAGTACCAGAAACGAAGGCATCTAGAAGTCACAGATGTGTGGATGCCAGGTTTCGGCAGAGTAGTAGAAGACATTTATGAGGTAGGAGAGGTGGGAGAAGCTGAGATCAGTGGAGGACGTTGGGATTTTGAGGTGTCTAGGAAACATTAAACGTGGGTGCGCAATAAACAATAAGGTGCGTGTACCTGGAGCTCTGTGTTCCTTAGAGGTAAAGACACTGACTTCTTTTGGGTAGAAGTCAGTGGTGTCTCCACAAGAATAGATGCAATCACTCAAACAGAGCTATTGCCAGGGAAAATCATTGAAGATGGATGTGGGTTTAATGGCATTTGAAGGAAATTGTAAGGGCATCTCAAGCAAAGTTAGAAAAATAGAAACCCTAAAATGTCCTGAGAAAGAGACAGGAGGACATTCTGGAAAGAAAGAATGCTCAGCGCATGTAGGTAATGTGGGGAGAAGAAAAGGCAGAAGGACAGGAGTCTTTGGATTCAGCAGTTGGACAGATGTTAAAAGTCAGGAGACTGTGTCTGCATCAAAGTGCCAAAAATCCTTCAGAGAATAGTATCCCCCACAAAAGAAATAGTGGTGGAAGAAACTGGACTTCAGTGGCTTAAGAAGAAATATGAGGAGCATGGTAACTACCATGAGAGTGGATTTCTGAGTTATCTGTTTGAACTGTTCTATTGAATATTTTAACATGTCTACTGCTGGATAGGGGTCTTTTGTGTCAAGATTCTAGGGTCAAAGTGGGTCACTTTTAGTGCATGTCTTTGGAGGAATATCATCCAGTGTGGTAGCCAACTTACAAGATGACACCAATAATTCTTACCTCTCAGTGTTTCTAGTCCATTGTAGTTATCCACAATGAATCAGAATGACCTCTGTATTCAGTGGTAAATTAAAGATACAACAGAATGTCGCTTCTGGGGATAGGTCATATAAGACATGGTGGCTTTGGCCTTGCTTTCTCTTGACTCAGTTACTTTGGGGGAAGCCAGCTGCCATGTCATGAAGACACGCACGAGGTCTGTGTGGAGAGGATGTAAGGACTCCTGCTCATAGCCAGTAGCAATCTGTCAGCTGTGGGGGGAGTCATGCTAGATGGGACTCCATAGCCCCATCAAGTCTTCAGGTAACTGGAGCCCTGCCCAACATCTTGACTGACCTGAACCAGAACTACCCAAAATCTTGGTACCCAGAAACTGTGTGAGATAATAAATGATGACTCTTGTTTTAGGTGCTTACCTGTTGGTGTAATTTCATAGGTAGCAATAAATGACTAATATCTATGTCCCTATATTATCTTCCAATTATTTTGTGTTATTATTTTTATAGAATCTTTTGATTTATGATCATACTCAATGAATCATTTTAACTTTCACAAACTCTCCCTTACTGTATGGACAAGATCTCAGGGTACAAATTATAGAGTTAGAGAAAAGTCAGATTTGTGGCTTCCATTCTCACCATGGAGTCTCTCTTCTGTCTTTAAGTTCCATCTAAACAATAATCTTATACTCAGTGATTTAGATGTCTTCTAGTGAGAATTTCAGGCATGAGCCATGTGGTTCTTTCAGACTCTGGTTTTCAAATGATGAAATCCACACACAGGGAAATGATGAACAGCCTGAGTGGAACATAAACTTGCATAAACTGGCCAAACTCACTTTGTCTTAATCTCCATGTTTACAGGGACCAGTAAAATTGCAATTTTGCTATGTTTAAAAAGTCATTTCTAACTAAAATTTATTCTAAAAATATTATAATTGTGTCTTTAAATTCACTGTAATGTGAAATGTAGTAAAGTTCCCATAATGCAATATTCTTCATGCTGACAATAGTAATTTTGTTTTTACCAATGTGGAAACCAGGTATTTGGGTGGTGTGTGTGACTTGAGCCTCTGGGCTTTCTCTGCCCCTGTGAGTGGGTTCTTCTCCCTTTACCAACCCTTTAGAGCTCCCTTCTCTTTTCATTCTTCCACAGTCACCAAGATGTTCTTAATTCCCTAAATGACTACATTTTTGTTATTTACTTAACTCTTTTCTGGACATCAACTTCACGTCCCAAATTTAATCTCATTTCTCTCTTCTTCAGACATTGTTTCATGAGGCTCACTTGTTTTCATACACACCTTAGTACCAGCCACTTTTACCTGCAGACAACCGTCCTGGTCTATAGCTGTTTAGTATTTCCATAGCTACCTGTAGAACTGGAGCTGCTTGGGAAACAGAAAAATAAAATAAAAATTTAAAAAGGATGAGGCACATAAAATGGAAGTGAATATTTAACACACATCTTCCTTAACTAATGGGTATTTTCCTCGTTGGATGTGTGAAGAGGAAAATATAGAATCAATACCAAATCCATGACTAAAGTTGTAATTTCAATTTCAACTATTTTATAACCCTAATCTCTGCATGTTGCAATAAAGTTGTAGAGTTTAATAAATATTTTTCCTTTTTGCATTATATTTATTATGAATTACAAAATTTATTCAGAAAGTTTTTTTTTTTTAATGTAAAAAAAATATAAATGATGTGAGCTGTGATGCAGAAGTGATCATATTATTCTACCTGGATACAGCAGTAAAGGATCAGTGGTCCTAGATTTGTGCACTCTTTTAAAGCTTTGTAAAAATATCCTCCAGGACTCTGTGACTGTTGTTGAACTTTTCTTTAGATTCTCCACTTGAAATATTGAACACTTGCCTACCTCACCATCACAGATTTCAAGGGCTCAACCATTGTCATGACACAGCAAAGATCATAAATAAATAATTCCTTCTTTCCTAGGTACTACCTGGTAGCCCAGAACTTTTCACAAAAATCATGCAAATAGCTGTACTAAAGCAAGAAAGTGCCCGTTTATCTGCATTAATTTATATTGGGTGGCAAGCCTGGGAAAGTCCATGTTCTATCTCAGTGTGCCAGTCACAGCACAGTGTCCAAGTGCTATTTCAAAACCTTGACTCATTCCTTCCATGTAATGTGTTACTAGAGGAACCCTGTTTCAAAGTTTGTTCTGCTTCAACTCATAGATGATTGGATTCAATCAATGAGCAGATTTTTTTTGTGTCTTTTGAGATGTACTGGCATGTTTCCTCTAGTCATTTAATCCACCAATGTCTAGGGCCAATTTAGAAACGAAATTGAACATCTTCAACCCAGAGCCGAATCTCCTTTGCGCAGGCTGACTGTGCAGGATGGGTTTCTAGGTAGGTTACCAAGAGAGGAGGTGGTTGGAATCATCTTGGTGAAACATTATGATCAATGGAAATGAAAAGACAGAGACTTCATCACTTCAGCTCTCTAAATATCTGGATTGTGATTAAAAGATAAATGGCCAATGAGGCTGGAAGAGAGGGGCAGAAGTCTTCTCTCTCTTCATAACTAGAAGTCCCCTTCACAAATGAGATTTTTTTTTGAAGGAAGGTAGACCACAGAGCAGGATCAAACTAGCCTGTCTTATTTTCATACCTTCCAGAATATTAATGATGTTTTCATGGCTTTGGTGATGTTTATCTATGCTCTGCTCAAAGGATTTGGTTACAGAGAAAGCATTTCAGAACCCTCAGTGTTAGGCCTTTTTAAAAAATATCTTCCTTGGTAGATACCTGGTTCCAAGCACCTCACTGTTAGCTGATTAAAAAATAACTTTCTAAATGCATCTGCACTTTTCTTTATTTAAAAAGGATACTGAACATTTAGTTTTTATTTTGGTGCTATTTTTTTCCCATAGTAAATGAAAACTCAATATCTCTGTCCTAGAAAAAAAAAAGTCACTAATTGGATCACCTTTGATTAACTTGCTTGTACTCTCCATTCTTTGTGTACTGAAAACATTTTTGCAAGGGCTGCTCTATTCTTAGGGACAAATTGATTCACAAATAGAATCTGGTGGAAAATGCAATGGGAGAGAAGGAGCCAGAGGGAAATCAGAGTAGGAGAGAACAGAGTCAGCAAATTAGGAGAGAGTTAAAAATAACACTGGTGTAGATACACCTTAATTAAGGGATCAATATCTTCTAGGTAGATATACTACAGTCCTTCACAATTTTCATTAAAAAAACAAATGCATTTGGCAAAACAAGATTTCTATGATATATTTAATAAGGGCTTAGTTAGGAATTTTTCATGGAAATGTTAACATTTTTCATTGACCAGTGTATTTTCCTTTCCATCCTATGACCATCTAGTTAGTTATCACTTGCCAGGGCTATTGAATCAGATTTATAACTTCTCTCACTCTCTTCTTCACGGTTATCCACCCAACCCTCAGCCCATGTATTTCTCTACTTTGTTATCAGGGTAATTTCCTTAATTCAGTGAATCAGTTGTGGATCTTTCCTAGAACATCTACCATACACAGTGCTCCTTCCTCAGTAACAGAAATTCAAGTAAAATTGATAATTAATCCTCTGACCTCAAGGAAATCCCCAGCTAATGAAACAACCTCAGGACAATTATGGGGAAGTATGATTAAGTGTCTGGGAGAGGGGTTCACCTAGACTTTAACAGAGCGACCCCGCAGATGACACCTGAGCATTTATCCTAGGTTTAAAGGAAGAATGTGCTGGCCTCAGGGTAGAAAACAGAGAAGGTGGCATGTGCAAGGCAGGGGAGGATCTGAGAGCCAGGACACACCAGGGAACCCCAAAGGGAAGTCTGAATTGTGAGTTGGGGAATGGAGAGGGGCGAGGTTGCAGAGATGGGCAGGATCAGACCATGAATGGCAGTTCAGGCCATATTTAGGATCACCTTGCAGGGGTATAATGTTCTCTTGAATGCTTCAACTGAATTCAATTGTCTCAGGTGAGATTGTAAATGATTGGGTGAGTAAGATCATCAGGGGATCCTGGCAGCCTCTGGACGCTCACTTTGCAGAGAGCCTGGACTTGAGTTATAACCCACAGAGTCAGCTACTGTGATTCAGTCAACCTGTTGTCCCGATTTGAGGATAAATGATTCTTAAGGGGGGGTTTCATTAGTTTCCCCCTGCACCAGTCCACAAATCAAGGACAAGCCCCTCCACTCCTCTTCATGTCAACTCTCCACAGCCTCCACCCAACCGTCCCATCCAATCCCGCTTCCCTAGACAATCAGCCCTATGCAACCCACTTCCTTCCCACTCTGATCCTACCATGCCCATAACAAATGCAGAAAGAGGAGGAGGGTGGAAAATCATTAAATCATATAATGCATATATGAGAAATGCAAGACATATTTGGGTTTAAAAAGATATGTTTGCTAACTTGTGAAAAGACCAAGTAATTACGGTTTTTAAAAGTCAGTGACAAAATTTTAAGATCCATTTAAATTCCGAGGGAATACAATGTCAAGATTAGACAAAACTAATGATTTACTACCTGTCACTTAGAGAGGTTATGAGTTCAAAATAGCTTTTATAATGGTTGAGAATACAAATATGTATCAGATAATACACAGGTTAAGTAATGGGAATGATTCGCTTTTTAGGTAATTGGAGATTTGAGTGTAGACTGACAGGTCAGTGTTAGAGGTCAATAGAGGTTTTCTTCTGGTATGATTTTCTCATGCCAAATGATCAACTATCCCCCTGAAATAAATGTGATGGGCCTCAAATAGTGCAATTTAACAAATGTGTATAAGCAGCAGTTCTGTAATTTTCCTCCTACTTTATGGTGTGCCCTTTGCAAAAGTCCTATATCTTTAGGCTTCATTTTCCTCATAAACATTTTATGTAACAAGCAAACAAAAATACTCATTGCAAAGGGAATGAATTAATAAATACATGAGATTTTTTTATTTTGACTTTAATTTGATTAGTGATTAAATCTTCCAGAAATTGTCTCAGATTTGCTGGATTATAAACGTGTTTAATAGGGTAAAAGAATGCATATCCATCTACCCAATCTTATCCAGTACATGACCCAAAAATGCCAGATTTAAGGGAATGATCCATTCTACTCTTGATGAGACATTAATGAGGCAATGTCTGGTTTTATTAAATATTATACATTATTCATAAACTTTCCATTCTGGAAACTAAAATATAGACATTTTCATATTATAAGCATCAATACTACATGAGATTAGCCTGGGGGTCACCTAGAGGGACCTCTGGGACCAGCATACATCCCAGAACAATTTGTGAACAGTGGCTCTAAAAGACACCCATTGGTGGATCTGGAATAGTTGCTCTTTGGAAGAAAAATATATCCATTCTAAAAAGTTTATTTTTACCATATTCTTTTGTTCGTCTGGACTATAAAATAGACCTTTTATGGTGAATATGTTAAATAAAAATGATGATTTTAAGTTATCCAAAATAAACATGATTTTACTCAGAACTCTACAGTGAAGAGCTGTGTAAAATTACTTTGACACTATAATAAACCTTATTCCTTCAACTTCCAATGAAAGGGAAATACATTTCAGATATGACTTTATTCCTTGTGTCCATAAATAATGTCACACCAAAAATATATTCACTACCCCATGAATGAAAAGACCATACAAAACAACTCTAAAATACTGTAGGCACACGGGACAATGATGAATTTAAGTGCTGTTATTCTTTGATAAATCAAAAAAAATTTACTTAGATGATTTTTATAACAGCCCGTAAGAGAAATAACATGTAAAATAACATCACTGTTTGCAGTTTGAACTACCCTGAGATTTACTTTGTAAATAACTTTCACTTGTTTTAAATTAAGAAAGAACAAATTTATGATCCTAATTCATGGTTATTACATGATTGTAACTACTCTCGCTGCTATGGGTTGAATTGTTTCCCCTAAAATTCATATGTTGAAGTCCTAACCCCCAGTACATCAAAATGTGACCTTTTCTGGGGATGAGGGGTCTTTACAAAGGTAATTAAGTTAAAATGAGGGCATTGGAGTAAGTCCTAATCCAATATGACTGGCGTACTTATAAAAAGGGGGATGTTTATGGGACACAGACAAGCACACGAGGAGAATATCATGCAAACATGAAGGCAGAGATTGGGGAGGTTCTTCTAACAGCCAAGGATGGTCAGCAACCACCAGCAAGAGAGGGGCCTGGAGCAGAGTCTTCCCCCAGCCTCAGGAGGACCAACCCTGCCCACACCTGGATCTTGGACTTCTGGCCTCCAGACTGTGAGACAATACATGTATGTTGTTTAATCCACTCAGTCTGTGGTATTTTGCTGAGAGTCCCCAGCAAACGAACACACCCGCTGTCTCCTGGTCTAGCAAATGTCCATATTGCTCCTCTTTTGAGCTCTTTTTACTTTTAAGAATAAAACAAGTAGATGCTCAATTATATGCCACTCAGCCCTCTCCCCTCCATGCCCCCAAGTCTGCAGGAGAACCATGGTTGGCAATCCCTGGTGAGTTTGTTTTTACCACAAAGAAAGACACTTGATAAAATGTTTGTTGGTTGATTAATGTTTAATATCTTGACCTTGCTTGTTTCCTCCGGGCAGATCCTTCCCCAAAGAGCCCTCAAAGGCAGTCATCCCACAGCCAGAGCCCTGACCATGTGGGGCACCAGCCTTGGCAGGGGTCTCTGTCCTTCTGACAGTCCTTCCCTCACCCATTGACTGACCACCTCCTCTCCACACAAAGACAGGATCACCTGTACTTCAAGAGCCCTGTTCCACATTCAGCCCTCCAGGACCAGCCAGCAGGACAAAACATGGGCCTAGAGCCAGGGCCTGGGTCCCAACCTCAGCTGCCCGTTTAAGGAACGATGGGCCCTCTTTGTGCCTCAGTTTTCACCACTGATGAGAGAGCTTGGCTGTGCTGTGCTGTGAACCACCGGTAAAACATCTAAACCAATTCCTGGGAAATGGAAAGTGCTTAATTATATGATGTTTTTATCTACTCCCATAGCACCATGTACATCCTTCTGTTTAAAACACCACACCGTGACTAAGATCCAGTGCAGCCAAAATAAATAAATAAATAAACAAATATTTTTTACAATAAAGTAAAATACTCACCACACTGCATTTCAATCTTCTATTTACTTATCTACCTTGCCCACAATTTACATCTGTATTTGTATAAATATGCAACTAGCTACAGCTAGTTATTGAGTACTCCTTACAAACATTTTATAGCATTTAATCCTTAAATTTTAATCCTTGCTGTTTAAACCCAACACTCTACTTCCCTTTATATAGATGAGAAGAGCAGACTTAAAGAGATTAAGAATTACCTGGGTGTAATCACTGCAAATGGAAAGTAACCTTTAAAAATTGTATAAAAATAAATTTTAAAAAATGGAAAAAAATTACCTGGGTGGCATGATGTTTGTAATGCCTCTTCAAAATCTGTGTGCGCTTTCTATCTCAGACACACTAAGAAAAGAACTTGGCCAAGCAAAGGCTCTGGTTGGGCGCCCTGAAGTCAGAAAATGGCCATGACAAGGTGACAATATGGTGAGGTTCACAGGCCCACAGGTGAGTAGGCCCTTCCTACTGCCTAGGCCCTTCCTACTGCCAGGTCCTCGCACCAGCCCCATGAAAGAGGACTAGTAAAGCCCTCTACTCCAGTTAACTCATCGGTTACTCAAAGGGTCAGTTAAGGCCTGGAATTGTCGGTGAGACTCACAGGCTGGGTGGAGGGCCCGTCACTGTGCACCAAGACCGCATTCAGAGCATCAAGTCCTCAGACGCTCCTGTGCAGAATGGCAGCCAGCTGCTGCCTGGTCCCTAACGCTCACTCAGTGCCTTTCTACTTCCCTCCTCCGTGGGTCCCTGGAACACCCGGATCCCAGCAATTAAAAGATTAACACCAGGCACAACACTATAATATACCTAACACCTCAAGACCATGCCTGCCCTCCCCAGAGGGCTTTCACACAGAACCGATCTGAATGATTATGGCCACGCCCTACCCACCAGTCATTAAATATTTTAACCACCACCCCTGGGAAACCACATTTCTTAAAATTTAAACTCTAAGTGTCCATTTATTTACCAATGTTGTGAAAAGGGTAGAGACCATATATTAAAATAAGGTCTGTTGATGTTGAATTTCCAAATCCTCCTTCTTTAAAAAATGTACACATGGGGCTTCCCTGGTGGCACAGTGGTTGAGAATCTGCCTGCCAATGCAGGGGACACGGGTTCGAGCCCTGGTCTGGGAAGATCCCACATGCCGCGGAGCAACTGGGCCCGTGAGCCACAACTACTGAGCCTGCGCGTCTGGAGCCTGTGCTCCGCAACAAGAGAGGCCGCGATAGTGAGAGGCCCGCGCACCGCGATGAAGAGTGGCCCCCGCTTGCCGCAACTAGAGAAAGCCCTCGCACAGAAACGAAGACCCAACACAGCCATAAATAAATAAATAAATAAAATTTAAAAAAAATGTACACATAAGGCTTAGCCTATGATGTCTGCATTTTTAATAAGGGAATGAAAACTTGCAGATACTTTGTGGAGTAATTGGAATAGGATATGTCCAGTTTTCATACTTTGTCTTCTAAATGTGAGTTGCTTGAATACTTCATTTTATAGGATTTTTTAAAGTCACGTGCCTTAATCACATTTTTTCTTTGCATGGTTATCAGGAATTTAAAGGAGGAATGAGGAATAGGGGTTAATTTGGCTAGTTCGTTAAGTCAGAATTGGTTGAGAGCCATTTTTATTGCAGTATAACCCTTATTTTGAAAAATAAATAAAGTGGAGCTCAGAGAGGTTAAGTAGGCTATTTAAGGACCAACAGGTAGTACACAGCAGAAATCTATCCCCATAGCCAGCAGCTACCAGCATCCAGATCTTTGTTTGTGATCTCTTTCATTAAGAGGACCATTTCTCCTTGGAGAAATGGCTGGCTCCGAACTGGAGATGAGCCTGGAGCAACACATAGTGCCAGGGTGCTTTGTGACCACCTAGAGGGGTGGGATAGGGTGGGTGGGAGGGAGACGCAAGACGGAGGAGATATGGGGGTATATGTATATGTATAACTGATTCACTTTGTTATAAAGCAGAAACTAGCACACCATTGTAAAGCAATTATACTCCATAAAGATGTTAAAAAAAAAAAAGAAAGTGTTCAAAAAAACAACAATAAAAAGCAGCAATGATGGGAGTGTGTCAAAGGTACACAGGAGCCAAGTAACACAATCCCCATGGCCAAACCTGGAACCATTTACCAACACAGTAAATAACACAGCATGGGATGATGAAGCAACGCATAAATTAAACACCCCTGAGTCCATAATGATACAATTAAATGATTGAAGAAGGAAATAAATGGAGAGAAGAGATATATCTCCTGTGCAGAATTCTGAAAATGTTACCTATCTCATCTGCCCACAGGAGGTGGTAGGGTCCCCAGCCCTTAAGTGCCGGCTGTGACTGTGCTCGGTGACTCTAATTACTGTATTACACAGTGACAGTGGAGCAGCCTGGAGATTACCACCTGGCCAGGTGATCAGATTAACATCAGTCGTGACAAGTATAGACATGCATCAGTTCCTGGGGCTGCCATAATGAATTACCTCAACTGGGCGGGCATTAAAACAACAGAAATTTGGACTTCCCTGGTGGTCCAGTGGTTAAGACTCCACACTTCCAATACAGGGGGCATGGGTTCGATCCCTGGTAGGGGAGCTAAGATCCCACATACTGCGAGGCCAAAGGAAAAAAAAAAATTGGTAAAACAACAGAAATTTATTCTCCCACAGTTGTGAAGGCTGGAAGTCCAAAACCAAGGTGTCAGCAGGGCCACACTCCCTCTGAAGGATTTAGGACAGGATCCTTCCTCGCCTCCTTCAGCTTCCGGCAGCTCTAGGCTCCTTGGCTGGGGACCACACCACTCCAACATCTGCCCCTTTCTTCACATGGCCCTTCCCCTTGTCTCAAATCTCCCTCTCCTCTCTCTGATAAGGACACGAGTCCCTGGGTTAGTGACCACCCTAAACCCAGGATGGTCTCATCTCAAGATTCTCAATGTAATTACACCTGCAGAGAGCCTATATCCGCATAAGGTCACATTCGTAAATCCCAAGGATTAGGATTCGGAGATCACTATTATACCCAGTATGATACATCCTAATTGATGGGATGAAGATGGCACTTTACTTCCATGGTCTTCTTCCTAAAAAGACCTAATACCCATGTCTAACTTTGAGAAAAACATCAGACTAATACCAATTGAAGATCACCCTACAAAACACCTGACCAGCACTCCTCAGAACCACCAAGGTCATCAACAGTGAGAAAAGTCTCAGAAACTGTCACATGCAAGAGCATCTCATGGAGACATGACAACTAGCCTAATGGGGTGTCTTGTATGGGATCCTGGAGCAGAAAAAGGACATTAGTAATAACCAAGGAAGTCTAAAAGTACAGAATTTAGCTACTAATAATATACCAGTATTGCTTCATTAATTTTAACAAAGGCACCATGCTAATGGAAGATGTTAATATAGGGGAGCTGGGTATGGAAACTTTCTATACTATCTTCATAATTTTTCTGCAAATCTAAAACTGTTCTAAAATAGAAAATCTATTTTAAGAAGAAAAACGAGACTTGACTTTTTCATGGTTCAGCTCTTAACCACAAAGCCATGCTCTTTTCACAGCACCACATGTGCCATCTTGAAGTGCTTTGTCTTGGGTTCAGAAAACAGGTCACATGCATCCATCCTTATCCTGTGCCTCATGAAGAATAACAAGTTCAGAGGTTATTCTGAATGTACGATGGGCTGTTTTCTTTCGTTGTTGTTTAAATAAAAACAGGATGTTTTCTTAAGCATAGATTATAAAGCTATAGGGTGCATTCCAAAGAAGAGAGGACTTTCACTTTTACCTGTATATATACTTCTGCAGCATTGGAATTTCCTCTTCTCTTTGCCTCCCCTTCACCTCCAAGACGTTTACTTATCATTGTTCAGGCTAAGATGACATTGACTCAATGTTCCCCATATGTGCTCAGAATTTTAATTACTCATAATAATTTTTAGGTATTAAAGTCAATAGTCTTTCTCCTTTGATTGGTGATTAACACTTGGAAAGTGAAATGCAGGTGTCTTTGCCTTATTGTTGGGCAATGTGGAGTGGGGTTGGGGACAGATGAGAAAAGAAAACATATTTACCTTCTAAATGAGGCTCAGAGTTAGGAGTCCAAAATGAAAGTGCTTAAGAACAGCCAGTAATCTGGTGATCATGACCACATCTCCCATCCTGTTGCCCCCCAAGCCATCCCCACATTTCCTTTATGTGAGTGGGAGGTTAGGGAAATTACAGCTGCCCCATCTAAATGTCTCCTGTCCTATTCCATCAACTTAGTTGACCACCTCATGCCAATCAACGTGGTTGGGCTAATTCTGCAATGGTGGGGAGACCAACCAGTTGAGTTCAGCTGTCCCACATAATGAAAGTATCACTGAAATTAATAAACAGAAGGAAGACATCTATTTCTGTCTTCTCTTTGTCCAAACCTGATTTCTCAGAGTGGCAGAGCTGAGATCATACAACCAGCTATACAGAGAAAAGTACAACTGCTGGTCATATGGTAACACACTTTGGGTTTGATATTTAAGTCATGACACATATTTAAGGCCATAATTCTCAGTTCCTTCCTTTAATTCTCTGAAGGGAAAAATTCAGTATGAAAATTCAGAAGGCCATAACTCTAAAATTCATTGGCGTGAAGAAATATTTGACATTCCCAAGAAAGGGGGCAGATTCTAGCGATTATGCGGTTAAGCTACAGCTGGATTGCTATTTGTCTGCAATTTTAAACCCTGGCTGTTAAAATTAATTACATTCAAGGAGAGTTTATCAGAATAAAAGTCTCAGACGTGATATTTTTAGTCTCTGGAATTAAAGTGGCACCCGTGAGCCAATAGATCACACTGAAAACAGCCAGCCTTGCCGTTTCGAATTCTTTAAACAGACTTATTCTGATTGTAACAAAAACACCCATAAATCTATGCACATATATATTGATCTTGGCTTCCTCTTAAAAATGACTCTGTCCTAGTAAGTTGGCATATTTCATAAACAAACCAACAAATTATTGATCTATCATATACTCTAAAAGTCCTATGAAGAATCTAGGTTGCTTTTAAGTTCATACGGCACCTAAGGGAATGAGAAACTCTGAAATGAAAAATAGAGATTTAAAAAGAAGCCCAGAAGATATATAGCTGTCTCCTTCTACTTCTTTCCAAGCTCCTATTGTGATTCAATCTGTGTATCCCATATCCCGTTCTGTATCTACTGATATGGCATAGGGTCCATTAATGCCATTCCTTCCAGAGGCTTCTGTAATTAAGTTACTACATTTAATAATTGCTTTGTGAAAAAGCCTGTCTAGATATCGCTTTGCTTAAACAAAGCATGTGTAAATGAATGTATTTGTAGAGTATGCTCTATTAACAACTCACTGTGGAATTAGATGAAAAAATAGTTTCTATTAATTTAGTCCAAAAAGGATATTACTGAAATATTTTATTAATAAAATTCAAAGGGTAACTGATACATTAATCATTGTACTGAATCAAAGAAGGACCCATATAATGTCATGTTCTCAGATGTTTTTCCCATGAGTAAGGCAGGTTCTATCATAAGCTCGAGTCATTCAGACAACGTCAGTTACATTAATCATCAAGATTGCAGTGAACGTGTGGAGCAGCATTTGGTTTCAGCTAAAGCTGGTGTAGGGCCTAGGCCAGTATTGGGAACGTATGTTTGCACTGATATGTATTTCTATAAGACCAAATAATGTCCTCATCTTTCAGAAGAAGGAGACAGAAAGTAAACATTAGGCAAGATGACTCAAGAGATCTTAATGCACCTTTAGAACGTGCAAAGTGATAGAAAGGAAAAGAAGATACATAGAGTGGGTCGTAATATAATGCAGTATCGTCAGGGCAGGAGTGTCTGCCAGGGAGGCGCTTGATCAAAGTCTTTCGGAAGGGGGAGGAGTCAACCATGCAGATAAGGGGGGTGGAGAGGTCCAGGGCCATGGCAAGTCCATGAGATGGGAGTGTGTGGGTGGGGTCAGCAGGGCGGGCTGGAGTACCAACTACCCAGCAAAAACGCAGCGGGCGAGAAGCCAGAAGGGCAGGCTGTGCTGAGGGCATCTCGGTAGCATGTTGAGGGTCATTTGAGGACCTCGACTTCCGCTGAGAGACATGGCGAGCTTTGCTGCTGAGGGTAAAGCACAAAAGCAAGCAGACCCCCAGATGCAGGCAACAGGGTGCACACCTGGGAGAGAGCTCAGGGCAGTGAGAAGGGGTCAGATTCTGCAGAGGACAGGTGGTTGAGCCAACAAGACCCCCTCACCAGCTAGCTGTGGGATGCAAGGAAAAGAAGAGTGGAGCTTGCCCCCCAAGTTCTCTGGTCTGACAGCCCCAAAGTCAGAATGGCCACCTACCGAGAAAGGTACCAGAAAGTAAATCTGCCCTGGGGGAAGACGGGTGAGGGCTCCAGAGTTCTCATTTGGACCTGCCAATCTGAAATGCCTGCCAGACATTCAAACAAAACAGGAGTGGGATGTCTGGAGTACATCAGAGAGATTTCAGCAGCTAGAAGGGGGTTTCCTTGTTGTAGAGATACATTCAAAGCCAAAAGAAAGGCAAGATCAGCAAGGAAATACATGCACAAGACAAGTGTGTGGATATTACAAAATATCTTTGAAATCTAAATTTAGCCTCTGACACAGAATCTGTTATATTTGTATGTAATAAAGTATCTTACCAAGCAATATGGCTTATTCAGGATGATGATTGCTATTTTTCACAAGTGTAAACATATATTAACACAATATCCAGCCTTCATAACCCATGCAATATAAATATTAATACAATTTAATAACTCAAAGATGAGAGTAGTTAGGTTATTTTAGGCCTGCATATATTTCCTATGATGAACTCACAAATCCCACCATATTCCATATAGATACACTCAGTTTACAAGAATTAACTTCATTAAGTAAAATAAAGCATTTGTTAGCATCCTCGACTATACAAGTTATTTTGTGTGCAGACTTAGCATTAAGAAGAACAGTTTCTATAGGGCTTCCCTGGTGGTGCAGTGGTTGAGAGTCTGCCTGCTAATGCAGGGGACACGGGTTCGAGCCCTGGTCTGGGAGGATCCCACATGCCGCGGAGCAACTGGGCCGTGAGCCACAACTACTGAGCCTGCGTGTCTGGAGCCTGTGCTCCGCAACAAGAGAGGCCACGATAGTGAGAGGCCCGCACACCACGATGAAGAGTGGCCCCCGCTTGCCACAACTAGAGAAAGCCCTCGCTCAGAAACGAAGACCCAACACAGACAAAAAGAAATAAATTAATTAATTAAAAAAAAAAAAAGAATCTCTGCTTTAAAAAAAAAAAAAAGAGCTATAAAAAAAAAAAAAAGAAGAACAGTTTCTCAAGTCAAAAGATTTGACTTTAATTTCTGGTTTTGGCGTTTCCTTATGATATCTTGAGCAAAACACTGAAGCATGTGTCTAATTTTCAGCTTCCTTGGCTATGAAATGGAATAATAATATTTACATCAACTAAGATGTTGAAATCACATTTTTCTAACTTTCAGTATTTCATCATCAGTTTATCTTTCATACATTATAATTTAGAAAAGTGTTCTTCTAATTATAGGATGTTTGCATTATCTTTTCAGTATTGATTTGTAATTATTTCAAAGGGTCAAAGTCAGAGAATATGGTAGACACCATAAAGATATTTTTATAATTGTTTGAGATATGTTTTACTGGCTATAGTATGTATAATTTTCATAAATTCTCTGTGTGCTTTAAAAATTAGTCTCTAAATATTGAGTATAGGACATACTATATTCCATGATGACATGAATGTTAAGTGTGTTATTCAGAATTTCTATATCTACTATTTTTTCATCTATTTAATCTATCAATTTCTAAGAAAGTTATGTAAAATCTACACAATTGTGATTTTTATCTATTTCTTATTGTAATCTTAATGTTCTGCATTTTATAATTCTTGTTAGGTGCCTACAGATCCAAGAATGCTGTATCTTTTAAGTGAAATGAGTCTTTTATCAGGAGTAAAGATGGTCTTCACCTATTGTGATGTCCGTTTTGCTTAAAGTTTATTTTATCATCTCTTAATACAGATTCACCAACTTCCTTTCTGTTCGTATTTGCCTGATATAAGATCAAGGTTTTGGGAGGGATTTTGGTCTTGTTTAATTTATCTATTTTTATTTTTTTAAAGATTTTTTGATGTGGACCATTTTTTAAAGTCTTTATTGAATTGTTGTTACAATATTGCTTCTGTTTTATGTTTTGGTTTTTTGGCTGTGAGGCGTGTGGGATCTTAGCTCCCTGACCAGAGATTGAACCCACAACCCCTGCACTAGAAGGCAAAGTCTTAACCACTGGACTGCCGGGGAAGTCCCGAATTTATCTATTTTTAAATGTTTGGTTCTAATTGGGAAGTCCCCATATTTTAACAGGAAAAGCAGTCCATTAAATTTTTTGCTATTACTAATTACCTTAGACCAGGTCCTCAGGAGAAGACCCTTGGAGGGAAGGAGGCCAAGTAAGTGTGGGATTAAGTTGGATGGAAGGTAGCTTTAACTCGGTCCTTTCCAGGACATCTGGGAAGAGGAGAGACACAGCCACAGCTCAGAGCTGTCTGACCAGGAGCACAGGAGTTGGTTCATTTCACGTTTTTGTGTGTATTTGTCATCAGTTAAGGGCCGACCTTTAGTGAGAGGTGAACGGTAGTGTAAATGGAGAGACAGGGATGCAGGCTGTCAGGGTGAAAATAATAAAGGGGTCTGAGAGGATGTGGATAGAAAACTGACATTTTCAGTTACACTGATACATTTTTGTACCATCTGATCTATACAATTTTTTGCTTCTTTTTTTCTTCTTTTTCATATCTGTTGGTTCAATTCATTTATCTATCTATCTATCTACCTATAGCTTATTTTTTCCAAACGTAAGTTTGAAGCCATAAATTATTTATATTTTAGGTAACCTTAAATATTTAACATACTTGTGTGACAATATCTAAAGTTAATCAATATAATATATAAATATAGCAAATCTCTTCCTAACTGGTAGTTGATATATAGAAAGATACAACTCCAAACACCTTCTCCATTTCCCATGCCATTGCTGTAGAGTATTTTATTTTCACCTTTCAAAGAATGTTGAGAAATAATGTAATCATTGTGTTTTCACCCAATATAATACTTATTTGGATTTACAAAAAAAGTCTTAGTTTCTTTCTTTGTCTTTCTTTTTCATATTCTTCTTCTTCTATCTTTGTTCAGTTTTCTCAAAATTCATCCTTTAAATAATTCCTTTGGAAAAATTCTATGACTTGGATACATCTTTAGTTTAAACATGTCTTTATTTTGCCCTGATTCATGGGGTACAAAATTCTTTACTGAGAGATAGTTTATATCAACTCTTTCATGATACCATTGGTTGGCCTTCTGACCTCTACAGTCACTGCTACAGCCCAGTGTGTTTTCAGGCAGTGTAGTTTAAATATTTTACTTACATTTTATAAAATTAATATATTTGGATTTTTTTTTCAAGTACCTTAATTCGAGTGCTCCAAAATTTGTTCAGATATTTTACTAACTCTTGGAAAATCGGAAGAGATAAACTCACTGTACAGGCTACACTGTGCTTGCCATGGGGACAGAGAACAGCAACATGGGTCCCCTGTTCCTGCTGAGCTCACCAGCATCCAAACATCCACAGGTGGGTGCTTTGTGTTCTGTCAAAAGAGAACATTCTACTCTCTCACTTCGTGGCATGGACATATATACACTACCAAATGTAAAATAGATATCTTGTGGGAAGCAGCCTCATAGCACAGGGAGATCAGCTCAGAGCTTTGTGTCCACCTAGAGGGGTGGGATAGGGAGGGTGGGAGGGAGACGCAAGAGGGAGGAGATATGGGGATATATGTAGATGTATAGCTTATTTACTTTGTTATAAACCAGAAACTAACACACCATTGTAAAGCAATTATACTCCAATACAGATGTTAAAAAAAAAAAAGAGAGAGAACATTTCCCCTCCCCTTTACTCCCAAGGGAGCTGGGCCTGAGATCACCACAGTATTAAATTATCTTGAGCTCAGAGTGGACTCTGTGATGCAGATTAGAGAATTTTTAAAAACCACTTCAACTGATTATGGAAAATCAATAAGAACAAACTTTAATCGTACAACCTATGGAGAAAGATAAACAGTCTCCAAGTTACTGGTTTGAGATGAAATTTGGGGTAATAAATAGAAAAATAAAACAACATAAATAAATATATTAGAAAAAAAACACAGAAAACACACACACATAATAAGCCTGGGAATATTAGTGAAATGGCTTGTAAGAAGAAAGAGGGTTTTTCCCCCAGTTTAAACATAATTAAAATACACACATCAAAGCCCTTGAAAAATAACTACATGTGACCATTCCTAGATTTGGCTACACATATAAATGCAAATAGGTAAGGGAGAGTAATCTCCAGCATATTAATATTGTGAAAATGGGTGTGAAAGAATATTTAGTTATTTGGATCCCAAATACGTTCTTTTCTTGCCATTTTTATAAACTGAGCTCAGCTCTCTAAACTCGTGGAACTCCCAGGTATTTTTATGATAGGGCTTTATTAATATTTACTCTTACAAGATCTTTGTTTAAAGGCTTAAATTGAATGAAGTTCTCAGACAAGACTTTTCAGCTATCAGAACTATTCTAGTCTGCTCCAAAAGCAGTTTATGTTATCAATTTATTTGCTCCTATAACCATTAATAATATGATCCCAATAGTATGGTCTTGGTTTTTACTCAATTTTATAGAAAAAGAAAAGAAAAGAAAAAATTGACTTGTCTTGCTTTCCAGCCTACTAACTTGTTGAATAATAATATATTTAAGTGTTCTGGATTTTTCTTTTCCTCCATGGCAACTACAAAATAATCCTGTGTGATCATTTTACGTGAGAAATATATGGATTTCAAGCACAGTTATTCTATTATTCAGCTTGTTCACACTTTTGTTGCATTTGGAGAAATATGTTAGCAATTTGACAACCATTTGAGCTTTATTTAGTTTTTGCATTTTTGAATTAAAGCTCTCAGTCTTGATGGTACAGACCTTACTGTGGTCTACTTAACTCAGAGATCTTTACATCACTTTTTGAGTACATGTCTCAGTACTCAACCTGCCCTGGAGGGACTTGATCACAATTTCCCTCTCCCTTTACTTAGAAACCTCACTATCAGCTAATCACGAGAAAGGGAGATAACATTTACTGAGTGCCTAATATGTGTCAGGTCCAGTGAATTTGGAGAGCTAGGAAGCAGAAGGAGAGTGGATCATTTCCATCATCTATATCTCTAATATTGACTACTAGAGGAAATCCACGAATAAACACAGGAAGTGGCCAGTTAAGGGACTGGTACATTTGCAAAAGGAAAAATTGCATTTCTGAGTAGAAGCATGAAGCAATAGAATTCACTTATTTTTCATTTATTAGTTTGAATGAAAATGTCCCCAGCCTCTGTAAGAATTCTTCTCTGCTGGGACAAAGCCCCGAGAATCATGAATATCGCACGTTGTGTGGCAACCGCATATTTGATACGTTGATTCTCATAATTTTGGGGAAAATGAAATGTAGATAATGGCTACAAAACCATAGCAAAAATTTCCATTGCATTTCCCACTTTGAAAGGTCAATACCAAGACTCACATGAATCTTTTAACAGAAGCACTTACCCATAGTGGTCAAACTACCAAGAAAATTAAGTTGGCTGGGACATTGGAGGGTTCTGATAATGACCTCTAAGGCCAGTAGTGTTTGGAATTGTCAATATTTTTTTACCAACCTCAAGCTTGTTATTCTTTCCCTGGACCGTACTAGCCCTGAATTCATCAGACATCACTCTTTTTGGAACGTTCTCTAACACGTGAAAAATTTCACAGTCCTGTGGGCCAGCCGTGAATGCTCGTTTCAGTCACTATAATTTATGTTTCCTGATCTCACTCTACTTATTTTCCCCTGTAAGACATTACTAGGTCTTGCTATATTAGCTTAGGTTTCAGAGCCAAAAAGAAGGTTTAATCTTGCAATTCGTGTGCCATACTCTTCAAGGAGAAAAGTCCTCATAGCAAGAAAGAATAAGGCTATCTTTTAGATCTCTCTCTACTTCTGGGCAAGGGTAGATTAATTGAGTATGATGTTGAGTTAGAGGTAGAAATATTAAGCCTGAAACAATCTCAGAGGCCCCTCAAGTCTGACCTAAATGTGTAATTTTTGTTTCCCCTGCTGAGTGCAGCCTTAAAAGCAGCTCATTTTTTTTTTTTTTTTTGAAGATGATGATGAATAGCACCCAGTTTCTGCTTCTACTTTCTGACTCATTGTACTTAGAGCCAGGCACCAAATACAAGCAAATAAACAAACAAACATGCATATTCTCTCTCTTCTTTTCTTTAACACATTTTTATCACTAGTATTTTTACCTGTTTTCAACCTAGATGCATTAGGAACTGCTTCCTTGTATATCTTAGAAGTAGTATTAATGTTTGATGGTACAAAGGAAAAAGATTGCTTGTGCCTTGAGTCTGTAGCATGGATTTTAAACTGTAAAGAACTAGAAAATGTGAAACTGCCTACGTGGGAAGAAGACAGTCTTTCACCTGTTTACTCCTCTGCCCATTTTCAGCATGAGAATGGATGGCAATAGTCTGTCCATGGTCTGCTGCAAGTGCAAAGGGAAAACCCAGCTCACGAGGAGAATTTCAGACACAGGTTCTTAAATACTGGGTCTAAAGCAATGCTTAGAACACTAGTTACTCACTGAGTGCATCTGATTCTTTAAACAGAAGTCCCAAGCTTGACTGTGCCTGGGACGGCACATGGAAATTAGAACAATGTGCATCACTGTATCTTTCTTCACTGTGTCTATCATATGCCATGTCCAGCATGAGGATTATCACTAAATTGAGCATTGGGTTCATCTGGGTCAGATACTTTTCCCTAAGAGTATCTAAAGAGGAATTTTTACACTTAATCTGTTGTACAAAGAATAAAACAAATTCCTGAACAGAAATGAGCTCAGGTTTTGCAACAAGCTACGATAAACTTATTATACATACATATGTATAGAAACTAGAGGAAAATACATGATATTTCTATTTTCATCTCACGTGAGCAGTATTATTTTGAGTCCTTCAGTGAAAAAAAAAATTGTATAAATTAGGTCTCATACCTAATGAGATCATGTGATGCAGTCTTCCTGAATAAAACAAAGGAACCAAATACAAATTGCACAAAGAAAACAATAAATAAAATTTACTTCTGCATAAAGTTAGATCCAAATAAATAAAAATAATGTTGATATTTGGATTAGATAAAAAATTGAAATTATGGAGGACTTTAAAAAGAGCTATGAGCATTCTCTTTGCCATCTTATCAATCTCAAATTTTCTTATTCTTGGCAACAAATAAGTACAGTCTTAAAGTCATATTTTAGCAAATTATAAACATTATAAGTTTCTTGGCCAGGAAAGGGGAGGCTAATTCAGTAAATATTTAAATTTTCCAAGACTCTGGAGTTAAGTCATGTCATATTATATCCTTTATACTCAACTCAATGACTTCACCTCTGGCAGTGTTTGTGACTTTAGTGCAGATTCAAATCTCAATTGAAAGATTCTTCTACAAGGAAGCAAATTTAAATAATAGTTCCAAAGTTTCAAAAAGGCTAAAGATTTTACCACCAGAAAAATTACCATACCTTTCCTTTTTCAAGCAGAGCTTTTAGCAGGATTTCTTTGAGCCCTGAAGAGTTCATATAGCTATCTGCCACCAAATGTCTTCCAAACTACCATCTAAACCAAAAGTTTGTAGACAATACAACTGCAGGGGTTTTTTTTTGAAATATTTTAAATATAGTTCATTTTATCTTTATCTTGTTCCTTTTATTTTGTAATTGAAGTATAGTTGATTTACAATGTTGTGCTGATCTCTGCTGTACAGCAAAGTGACTCTGTTATACATATATATATATTATTTTATTATATTCTTTTCCATTATGGTTTATCCCAGGAAACTGAGATATAGTTTCCCGTGCTCTGTAGTAGGACCTTGTTGTTTATCCATTCTCTATGCAATAGTTTGCATCTATCAATCCCAAACTCCCAGTCTATACCTCTCCCTCCCTGCCCTTCCCTTGGCAACCACAAATCTGATCTCTATGTCAAGACAGCAGGATCTCTGAATTGAAGTGTTTACCTTATTCATAAAGCCAGAGATACTTCAAGTATACCACTTCATGAATGACCTCTTGTCTGTTCAATAGTTCATAAAATCAGTTTTATCCTGTTCTCCTCATTACTGAGAATTTCAATCAAACACTTGAAATTATCCTCTGGGATGCTCCATTTTCTCAGTAAAATGTCTTCAAAATGTGGTGGTTTATTTTTAGCTTTGATGCAGTTAACCATGCAACAGTAAAAGAATCGTTTTGGGGATTTGGGGCAGAGTCTTTGTCAACAACACCTGTGGGTACGGAAGGCAGAGATTTGCTACAAGGTATGCAGCATCTTTTCTCGCCAAGCAGCAAAACTAGGTGTGTATATAGGACATAACTGTTTCTCCATCTGGGCCTCTGGCAGCTTAACTTTATATTTTGCCTGGCAACAGAACTTTTCCTAGTTTATAAGATATTAATATATTTGAACTTCAGAATATAAGCATTTGTCTTTGATGTCATTTGAGTTTTTTTTTAACAAATGAAAAGCAGGAGTTGGTTCACTAAACTCACTAATCTTTTCCCTCTGTAGTAACCTGGAGGGGAGGGACATTGCCGTCATTTGTCCTGTGACCTGCTACAAGGAATTAGCACCAATGTCAGTGATACCAGAGCTCATTTCATCATTTGACAGAGGAACTGTTTTCTTCGTTCACTAATTTATTTATTTAAGAAATATTTAGCAAGTGTCTAATAGGTTCTAGATACTGGGAATATAACGATGAAAAAGAAGATGCCTGTTTTGAGTAGCAGCATGGAGCATGTATTCTGATGAGGGAAGAAAGGATGGAAAACCAAAACTTAATACGATACCAGGTGGTGAACAGTGCAATGCAGAAGAATTTAGTTGAGTGAAAACGTAGAAAGTGAAGGGGCAGAGCAGGGCTTGTCATTTTTGATAACTCTGTTTCCGTGGTTTGTTCTCAGACTCAAAACAGTTGAACTTTTCCAGAACATACGGCTACACATACAGCTTTTTAATTATATTGGTTTGTTTTATTTAGCTATTGGAAAAAATTTAGGTTTTGGTAGCATATTAATCATTTCAACATAATTTTGTTCCTCACAAAACTATACAAAACATTTAATATAGATGCAGGATGCACAGATATGAAGTATTTTTATAGCTAATTTGGTTTCACGTTTCTGTTGGCAAAAACCTTGCCACAACAGAGGCACCAATTCTCCTGTACCCATCACAAAAGGAAAGGAAAATAACATGAAAAGACACTTAAACATTACTATATTTTCCTTGATGTCTTGGACATGGTCTAACCTCAAATAATAGGCTTAATGAATACGCCAATACATGGACATGATGATTATGACGTTCGGTGGTGGACGAGGCTCAAATAAAGTGTGGTTCTTCTTCTGGTTCCTTATTCTGGTTCTGCTTTTCTGCTCTTCTCTGAAGCAGGAGTTGGTGGTCATCCTCCCTTACTAGAACCATGAACTTGTGTCAGAAGGACTTATACATGGCAGGCACTTGCTCCTTGACTTGGTCAATCCTTGTCATATGGAGTTTATCGGGGGGGGGGTTAAATAATATCTCTGGCATGTATTCTATCAACAATATTTCTATCATTCTTGTTATGGATTTGTCTTTGCTAATTTTAGAAACCTCTATAATTGCAAATATCAGAGTTGTAGTTCTTCCCAAATAAATTTGTCCTAATAATTCCTTCAGTAACAGTACTCTCTGCCTTTATGGTTTTATAAGTTCAGTATGAAATTCGGTATTAAAGATGTATTATATCCCGGCACTGTATAGGCAATGAAAATATAGTGAAAAATAAAATTGTTATGTGTAAAATATGACTCTAATTTTATAAAACGGTCAATGGCACAAATATCGTTCCTCATATCTATATAAGCATACATACGTGCATATTTGCATCCATTATATGAGCTTGGAAACAAAGTAAAGAAGAAAAAAAAAAATCCACAACGATGAGACGTAAGATTATCAGGATATGCCTGCAGGGGGCGCCAGACACATGACGGTTATGCAGAGAGACTATGAAAAGGGTAGCCCCTGTAGTTTTTAAGTTAGAATTGCATCCATATTGTTGTCTTTTGATATTTTGTGTAGCGAAAAAGTTAAACTGTAATGTGGTCAGTATAAGTTTAGTTAAAAGAAAACAAAAGACCAAACTAAAATAAATAATCTCTTTCTCTCAAATCATATGAAAAATAGTGACATAAGATATACATTTATTACTCTCATGGATTCACAGATTGAGGAATTCGGACATGGCAGAGCTGGATGGCTTATCTCTGTTCCATGATGTTCAGAGTCTCAGCTGGAGACCTGAAGGCTGGGGTCTAGAATCATCCAAAATCTCGTTTGTTCACATGTCTGGAGGTTCCTGCTGGCTTCTGGCTATTGACAGGGGGCTGACATTTTCTTTGCACTGTTTCGTCTATTTGGGTGGGTTCCAAAATCAAAGAGAGAGAGACGTGGAAACCTTAGTGCCTCATGATCTAACCTCAGAAGTCAAATTGCATTTCTTCTGCCACATTCTGTTAATTGAAGTCATCACAGACACCTGCCAGGTTTAAAGAGAGAGTAAAATAGAAGCCACCTCTTATGGAAGAGATATTGGGCCAGATCTACTTTTGTGGTCACTAGAAGAAAATATATAATCTGCTACAAACAAACACACTAGGTTATTAACCTGATTTACCTTAGATAGAGATGAAGAATAAAATTATTTTTTCTGTTACACTTATTTGCATTATCTCATCTGTGCAACAAGCATGCATTACTTCTGCCATTTAAAACTTTCAAAAGAAGGAGTTTTTAAGAGAAAGAGACCCAACTGGAAACACCAAGAACTAGAAAAAAAAACAAAACAGAATCAATGACTCGGTGAATAACTAATAGAAGGCCAAAAGTGAAGCAAGCTAACTGACAAGACTGCAAGGGTCCCAGAGGAACCAGATGAGATGGAAGAGTCTGGAAAGGGATTAATGATGAAATCAAAATAACTTTAGTGGGGTGAAAAGCAGACTCTATGTGCAAAACAATATAGAAAAAGTGTGTGATGCACACTTTAGATTAGTAAAGTGTTGAAAACGATGACAGAAGAGTTTTGGTGTTAGAAGATAGAGAAAGTAGATCCATGGATGAGAAATTGGTTTCTTTATGGAAGATGTTCAAATAAAGCTAAAAATACAAAGTTATACACAATAGTTTCCTCATTTGAAGACAAATCTAAACTGCAGATGAAAAGCTCTTAGCAAGTGCCCAGAAAAAAAGGGAGAATTTTTAAAAAAACAAATATAGATGGATATATTGCTGCAATGTTAGTAGTGGTAGTTTATGTTATTATATGTCATTTCAAGGATAAAGAAATAATCTCAGAAGAATATGTTGAGTTGAGATTGTAGACCAGAAAGAAAATCTATTATAGAATAGTAAGGAAAAACATGAAGTAAGTTGTGTATCTGATATTATGAGTCAGAAAGGTGGAACCAAAGCAAAGGTGTAGAATGATTTGCATTATTTCAACCTTAGAAACAAGGGAATTCAAAGATTTCAAAGACAGAGTAATCTAAAAGTAAGAGAAATAGTAAAACCGTACTCTCTTTGAATTAAGCATTCTTCTTCATTAAATCCTCAGCCTTAGTTAGATGGACGGCAGGAGAACCTTCTGTCTGTCACTTGGGGACATGTGACACTCTTCACTCTCTTTAGGCTTATTAAACACACCACTTATTCCACCTTAAGAAACCAGAAAAAGAAGAGCAAGCTAAAACCAAAACGAGCGAGAGAAAAAAAAATAATAAAGATGAGAGCTGAATTCAAGTAAATTGAAAACAGAAAAGCAGTAGAAACAAGCAATGAAGCAAAAACCTGTATTTGTTTTTGTTTTTGTTTTGATAACGCTCTAGCTAGACTGATCAGGGAAAAAAGAGAAAAGCCACAAATGACCAGTATCAGGAATAAAGGAGGAAAGGTCATTACAAACTCTAGAGACATTAAAATGATAATAAAGAAATATTAACAAATACATATTTATGAATTTGCCAGCTTAGATTAAATGGACAAATTATTTGAAAGGGATAAACTACCAAGTTCATTCAAGAAGATAAATATACAGTAGTCAAGGATCTTTTTTAAGAAATTGAATCTGCAATTTAAAAAACTTCCAACAAGAGAATTCCAGGGCCAGATGGCTTCATTGGAACATTCTACAATTTAAGAAATAAATAATATTAATGCTACACAAATTCCCCCAGAAAATAGAAAACATTTCCTAAGTGATTTATGAGAAAAATATCATCCTAATATGCAAACCAAAGACAAACTACTACCATTGCAAAAAGAAAACTACCACCAATATCTCTCATGAACATAGATGCAAAAATCTTCAATAGAATATTGACAAATTAAATCCAGCAATCTATAAAAAGGATAATACATCATGAACATGTTGGTTTACCCTAAGTATGCAAGACCTGTTCAACATTTGAAAATCAATCACTGTAGTTCACCATATCATCAAACTAAAGAACTCAAATCATGTGATCATCTCAATAGATGCAGATTAAAAAAAAAAAAAACCTGAAAAAATTAAACATCCATTTATAGCAAAATCTCTTAGAAAACTGAGAGTATAAAGAAATTTCCTCAAGCTGATAAAAAGCATTTATATAAAACCTACAATTAAAATTTTACTTAAAAGTAAAAGACCAAATATGTTTCCCCTAAGGTTGACACAAAGCAGGAGTGTCCATTCTCACCCCTCCTGTTCAACGGCTAGTAAATGTCCAGGCCAGGACAATAGGGTACTGGAGAAAAAAGCACAGATATTATAAAGGAAGTAATTATCCTGTATCTATTCCCAGGTGACATAATCATCTCTGAGGACAATCCCAAAGAATATAAAAATGCTAATGAAATTAATGATTGGTTTTAATATGATCAAAGAACACAAGATCAAAAAAATCAATTTGAAATTGAAATTAAAAAGTGACATTTACATTATTTACAAAAATTCTCAAATATTTAGATATAAATCTAAGAAATTATGTGCAAAATCTTTATTTTGAAAGAGAAAATATATTTATGAAATAAGTCAGAGAAAACATAAATAAATGGAGATGCATATTCACAAATTGAATAACAATATTGTTAGGATTTCAGTTCGTGTCAAATTGATATATAGGTTCAATAAAATCCCAATCAAAATTCCAGGAGGTTTCCTTTTGTTGAAATTACCAGGCTGATTTTAAAATTTATGTAGAAACATGAAGGATTAGAAAAGCCAAATTATGTTGTAAAAGAAAGGCAAAGTTGGATGATTCGTACTACTTGATTTTAAGATCTACTATAAAACTACAGTACCTAAGATGGTGTGATACTGGTAAAAATATAGAAACAAAAATCACCTTAAAAATATTAAGTCCAGATATAGATGTACATGTGGTCAATTAATTTTCAACGAAGGCAATTTAATGAAAAAAAGAATAGCTTTTGAAGAAATGGTGCTAAAACTATTAGGCATCTATATGCAAAGAAAATGAATCTTGACTCAAATCATAGAGAAATTTACTCAAAATGATCATAGACTTAATGTGAAACTTAAAGCTATAAAAATTAAAAAAGAAAGCACAGAAGAACCCTTTGTGAACTTGGGTTAAGCAAAGAGTTGTTAGATATGGTATCCAAAGTTTAATCCATTAAAAAAATATATTGTATTCCCTCAAAATTAAAAATATTTGCTCTTCAAAAGTTATTGTTATGGAAATAAAAAGGCAAGCCACTGACTTAATGAAAATACTTGAACAAAATATATCTGACAAAGGATTTGCAAATAAATATATTGATGTAAAGAGCTCTTATAACTCAATCATACAAATACAAGTAACCCAATTAAATGAAAAATGGGCAAAATATTTCAGCAGACACATTACCAAAGAGGACACATGGATGGCAAATAAACCCATGAAAAGATGCTCAACATCATTAGTAATTAGGGAAATTCAATTTAAAGTCATGATAAGATACCACTACCCACTGATTAAAATGCTTAGATTAAAAAGACTGTTTATGTTAAGTGTTGGCAAGCATGTGAACAGCTGAAATTATCCTACACACTGCAGCTGGGAATGTAAAATACTGAAACCCTTTTCAAAACCTTTGGCGGTTTCTTAAGAAGTTAACACACACATACCACATTATGTAGCCATTCAAATCCTAGGTATATTACCAAGAGAAATTAAAATGTATGCCCACCACACAGAGACTTCTGCATGGATATTTGTAACAGCTTTACTTCTTTTACCCCTAACTGGAAACAACCCAAACATCCATCATCAGGTGAAGGGATAAACAAGTTGTGTTTACAAAGGGAGACTATTTTGCAATAAAAAGAATTAACAATAGATACACAAAAGAATGGGGATGAATCTCCAAATAATGGCGCAGAGTGAAAGAAGTCAGTTTTCCACTACCTCTAAAAAAAACAGAGTATATATTGTATAAACCCACTAATATAAAAATTTTTGAAAATGAAAACTAATCTGTAATGACAAGCAGATGAGTGGGTCTTGGATGAGTGGGAAGGAAGGGTGTACATTGGGATAAAGAGGCATAAGAAAACTTTCGGGGGTTCATATTCCCAGTTTGATGATGGTTTTGTCGTTCTAGTCATATGCCAAAGCTCATCAAATTATGCACTTTAAGTACATGCAGTTTATCATGTGTCAAATATAAGAAAAATATACTGTAATATAAGGAGAGTGTAGAAAAAGAGTGTCCCTTAAATATACATGATTGGATTAATAATAATTTAGAATTTTACCTGTCTTATCCTATTTTTCTCCTGAAAGCAGAGCCTAAAAGAAGAGCTTGTGTGCTGGGGTATCAAGAAGCCAGAAACTGGGAGGCAAGGGAAGTTAAATCAAGGGTGTGTTGGTGAGCTGACACCACTGCAGGCAAGCAGAACCTGGCTCCTGCCTGGACACAGAGAACCATGTGAAATGGGGAAGTGGCGCTTCCATCCACTGGCTCCCACTCTGTCTGGGTCCAGGGATGCTGCACGAGGTGTTGACTTCCTGGCCTTCCCAAGTTTGTGCACGAGTCAGGACGGCACAGGAGTCCAGCAGAGGGAGAGCAGGGATGTGCCTGTGGAAGTGAGAGATTAGTGAGTGCAGCTGGTTGTTATAAGAACAGCTGCAGCAAAGTCTGGGGGAGATCATGTGAGGGGAAGCTTGTCAGGCGTCCAATATGGCAACACAATATCATCCTTGGCCCCTGATTCATGACTCTCTTTGAATTTAATTAAGCAATCAATGGATTTAATAATATAATGAGCCCACTGCTCCACTCAACTACTAGAACATCACCAATACCATACAGCTGCCGAGGGGTTCCTAATCCATCTCACCCGACTCCTGACCCATCAAGTTAACCTCTATCCTGATGATCATGTCCATCAGTCCCTCACTTTAAAAAAAAAAAAATAGTTTTATCTCTATGGTTCATTTCTGGACTTAATAGAAATATATATATTAGATATTATGCTCTGGGACTTGCTTTTCACTCAAATTACATTATTAAGATTCATGCATATTTTGGCATGTTTTTGTAATTCATTCACCTACACTGTTATTTAATTTTTCATTGTGAAGAAACACTATTATCCACTCTCCTTAACTGGGCATTTAAGTTGTTTCTAGTTTTGCTGTTACATATGTGCTGCTGTGAACATCCATGTGCATGTTCCCTGGTCCTCATGAAAAAGTTTCTCTAGAAACTAGAAGGGATAGCATAGCAGGGCAGAGAATGTGGACATACAAGACGGTGCTAAATGGTTTTCCAGATGACTCTAACTCCAGCTAGTGAGCTGAGTCGACCCATGGAATAACCACATGGTATGTAAGTCACCAAGTTTGTTATGCAGCAACAGAGAACCAAAATGCAAATAATATTATTTCTGGGACTCTTTTGTAAAACAAATGTTGGAATCGCCTCAATCATCCATTTTCTAAAATATATCGAACATCTTTTTAAAACAGGAGAAAAGTATACCTACAAAAAATCTGTACAAGATGTGGTTAACAGGGTATTCAGAGGCAAATTTCAAGTCCTTACCAGTTTCATAATAAAACAAAAAAGAATGAAATGAAATGTACTAAGTTTCTTCTAAAGAATGTACCAAATTACGAGACACATCTAAAGAAAACATACAATGATTTTAATAATTCCATCTGGAGAATAAGTGAATTAAAACACAAATAATAATAGATTTGCAAATATAGATTTAAAATGTCCCACTAAAACACCTATAGGTAAAGCCAACACGCTTAAAAATGTACATATATATGTCTTAATATATATTTAAACATATATACATATAGATAAAGAAGAATGGTGCTCTGGCAGTGCAGATGTGGTACCAGCCACACAAGATGGTGAATATTTGAAACCCCTAATGTGGCTCACATATTCATACGTGATCATTTCAATAGAGCTCAAAAAGGCAGTTGATCAGATGCAATATTCCTGCAGGATTAAAAAAGCAAACAGACAAGCAAATGAAAATCACTTAGGAAACTGGAAGTGGAAAGTTCCTTAACATTATAAACTACTTTTTTTTATGCAAAGAACCAACAGCTTATTTAAGAATTTAGTTAGAGTTATTTCTATTAAAATAAAAAATATTAAAGAATGTAGACTATCCCCTTTATCTTTTATAAGTTTTCTTTAGATTTTTAGAGAATCACACAGAATGATAAAAACAAATGAAATATAGCTTTCCTAAAGATGAAAATTACATGTCAGTACTTGCAGGTACTCTGAGATTCCAACTGAAAAACTACCAAAAAAATGACTACTCATCATTTAAAATAGTGTAAAATTCAACCAGATAGTCTATTATATAAAAGAAGTACACACAATTAAGAATATTCTTTAATGTTGGATGTTACCATTTATACAAATATAATGGTGATAAAATCAAATTCTTAATGGCAAGCAACTAAAGCATAAAATATCTGTAAATACATTTAATGAAAAATGCATAGACGCACCAAAAAGAAAATTTCAAATCTTCTCTGAAGGCTAAATATAGCTTGGATAAAAAGATATGACATGGTATAAAATATTAAAAACTATGCCTCAAATTATTACATAGATAAAAAACAATTCTTTAATTTTTCAACTTAAGCACCCTTTTTATCAGTGTCCATTCAAATGTGATTATACAAGGCATCTATTAAATAAACAATTAAAAAACCAACATTTTAAAAATAACAATTAAAACTCCTAGTATTATTGTAGTGATCAGACAGTATGTAATTGATATAAGAAATGGCAATGCGTCGAACAGAAGAAATTCATGGAACAAAACAAAAAACATATATTTTCTAACTTATTTAACACTTTTAAATTGATTTTTTATATTTGTTTATTGGTTTTCTAACAAATGGCATTGGAAAAACAGGTTAACTTCTTAGAAAAAATCAATTTAGATGATTTATTTTTTATAATACTCCACAATTAATTTCAGCTAGAATATATATTTAATAAAACTATTAATGAACCACAAAGACCAGATGAAAGAATATCCATAGATACCAATGTCAGGAGGAAACTGCTAATCCTGAAAGCAAAAGCAAAAAAAAAAAAAGGGAAAATATTTTGATAGATTTGTCTTTGCAATTTCTGAACCTCAAAAAGGACACCATAATCAAAAAAGAAAGTCAATGTCAATATTTGCAGAAAAAAATAGATCGAGGGTTAACAAATTCACTATTTACATAAAATGTCATGCAAACTCAAAAGTAAAATAGAAAGAGTCTATTGTTGAAGACACCAGTAAATATTGATTGCAGGAGCCTGAGCCCACCCCTGCGCGCGCGCGCACACACACACACACACACACACACACACACACACACACACACACACAACCCATTCCCAGAGAAACTCTCTCTTGCTCTTGGGATTATTGATCCCAAGTAAAGAGACCCTGGGAACCCTAGGCCCTTGGAATCCGCAGGCTGTGTCTGACCAAGGAATGTGTAGACTGTCCCAGCTCACACCCCTTTTGTTTGGAAATTGTGTCTGTTTGCTTTTGATGGGTCCTTATTAAGACAGGAAAAACTCTGAAATAAAGTTTGCAGGCGTGGCTATAGTGAGCTTATCTCATTTACTATTGGAAAAGTAATATGAGCAAGAGAGAGACAGAAAGATGCAGGGAAGTATGCAAAAATTGCAATTATGGTTTGCTTGGGTACACTCAGTAACAGAATTATAGATTGCTTTTATTTTATTTTTTACACTTTTAAATATTTTGTCTACTGAAAAAATTCTAATAAACAGATATTGCTAACAACATGAAGAGAAGAAGCAATTAATGATTCATCATACTGTACACGATTCTGGTTTTCTTGTGGTTACATGTAATTTCTTTTGTGGACACTGTACTAAACCACTAAGTGCCAGGACTTTGAAATCTATCAGACAGAGACAAGAAATCCATGGGATTTTCAAAGATTTTAGAAAAATATCATTTGTGTGGTGATGAAAACAGAAGGACCAGTATAAGACTTGAACTAGATTTTATAATCCAAATTCTTTTATTTGCTTTTGACTCCAACAGAGGATCGATTTTCTCCAAAAGGTATTATAAAGTAGGTGTCTTGTTTTTACTACAAATTATAATATGCTCATGCATATGACCACATGAATAGTAACATTCAGTGAAGGGGAAAAGACCACTCGACTAAGTTCAAGAGAAATTATCTCCTACTTTAGTTCCATTATACCTGCTGTATAATCTGACTGGAGACCACACGTAACTCCTCTGAGCTGCAGCTTTCTTAAATACAAATATATAAACAAGGTTTAGGGTTTTCTAAACTCATATTTTAGGACAAAGCACACACAGATTATGTTTAAGCTAGAATCTTTCAACAAAGCAGTAATATGAGGCAGTTGAATCAAGGAAAATATTTTTTCTCCTTCAGTTTGAACTAAACATTATACTGGGATTGTTTCCCTTCGATATTGCAAGTGAATGGAAATGAAACTCTACAGTTAAAATGTAACTTGAAAGAATTTATGTGGTTCAGTGGGTAATAATTGCAACATTTTCCATGGCTTATTAGAGGGCAACTTCTTTGGTTTTATTAGGTGTTTCAGATTATTTTGAAAGGTTTCTTCCTAGTGTATCTTTTCTTTTTTAATTTTCCTTTTAGTGGCATGATATTCCTATATTTCAATGGAGAAAGTGGAACTAAATAAAATGAAAATTTCCAATGCAGGTTCTTTAGTTCTATATTACCCACTGTAACTGAAGAAGTACTAACCCTCAAATAGTCCTGTGATTTACTGTTTCCTTGAAACACATTGATTTACCTTTACTTTTCTTGATGCATAGAATTTTAAAAAGTACCTGGTTAGATCATCACTACTCAGGAGTTTAATTAAAAATCTTCTGAAATGTATCTGATAATAACACATACATAAACACAGAAAACATTTCTTCTTTTGCCTGTTTTAAAGCTCCAGACCAAAGACTTTAAGAACCATCAAGTCTTTAAGAGAAATCATTTTTCTCCTCCTCTGTGAGCTCCATGAATTTCACAGTCATCACTGAGGGATGAAAGTAGGAGTGAATCCGGTTGGGATGGCTGGTCTGCAGACGGCCTCCCAGAATCAGCCGCAGGGGGGCAGTATAAGACAACATTTTCACCGTTAGTTAGCAGAGGCAGCTGCCTGTGAATCAAATCTTCCTTAACAATTGCAACCGATAAAAATCAGCTTTTCCCCTTAATTACTGCTAAGTGAATACCTTCTGATCTAGCAGTCAGATGGTAAGGCTGATGATTGAGCAGGCAACTAACACTTCTGGAGAGCTTGAAATTCCCTGGGTGCTGGACGGACCATTTCCACAGACACATGAGATCTCACTAAGCAGGCAGCAATCCTGTGGCACAAACAGCCACGCTTTAGACGCGAGGACACTGAAGTCGAAAAGTTTAAGCAGCCCCCTCATGAACAGTCTGCCATGATGCTCAGCTCCATGGAGCAGTGGTCAGGGGAGATGAAAACACTCCCAGGTAAGATGCTTTCCTTCCCCGTGAGTCTCAGTGCCTGCCCTGTTGAACCAGAACAGGATCACTCGGGCCTCCCCACAACATCCAGAAACAATGCACAGAAGGAGCTGGCATTTACAAGCAAGAAAGTTCCAGACGCTGCAGTGCTATTGCTGAGTGCCGTCAGCTGGGCTGGAAAGAGGTGAGAAGATGGAATCGTGCGGCAGTCCGTAACTAAGAAGAGGACGCCGAGCTTCTTTCCAAGTTAGAAACACGCATAAAAATATGAAGGGGATTTGATTTTTAAAAGACACTTAAATAATGGAGCAAATACTTTCCACAGCAGCATTTTCTGTCTTCTGCATATTTCTAAAGGAGACATGCTTTGTAACCACATATCTCCTCTCAGAAATGCTGCTCTAGATTTCCTCTGGAGGTTGAAGTCACTGTATCATTGCCTGCATCCTCCCTTTGTTAAGTGATCACACACACACACACACACACGTGATCACACACACACACACAATTATATATAATCAGCACATTACTCCGAGGAGACTTGCCCATATACAATGTGCAGGTGCCCAAGACTCATTCCATCTTCACGTCAGGTATCAGCTGTCACCTGTCACAGTATCTGCCGTGCATATGGAGACACTCCTCCCTGGCAGGTTTCACTGGACCAGTAGAAAATAAAGAGCACAGTCAAGCCAAAAACACTGATTCAGCAGCCTCCTGCAGACACGCATGGTGGAGGGAATTAAAAACACATATATGTTTATATATGGAAGCTGAAATGGACAGTAAACCCATTGATGTAATGGTCTTAATAGGACTTTTTGTTTTTTTTAAAATAGCTTGATTGAGGTATACTTGACATAAAACTGGCTGCACATAAAGTGTTCAATTTTATGTTTGACATATATATTCTTACCCGTGAAACCATCACCAGAGTCAAGATAATGCACTAATCATCCACGCCCAAAGTTTCATCGAAATCCCTTCCTTCCACTCTTCCTTGCCCCTCTGCCTCAGTCAACCATTGATGTGCATTCTATCTTGTTTGCATTTTATAGAAATTTATGCAATATGAATCATACAATACTGATTTTTTTTTCTCTGTCCGTTTTCACTCAGAATAATTATTTTGAGAACTGGCCATGTGGTAGCATGTATAAACAGTTCACTCTGTTTTATTGCTGGGTAGTATTCATTGTATGGATATACCATAGTTTATCCATTCACCTCAATATTTGAATTGTTTTAGTTGTTGGCTAATACTAAGAAAGCTGTTAGAAACATTAATATGTGTGTGTGTGTGTGTGTGTGTGTGTGCTGGGGGGCACATGCTTTCATTTCTGTAAGGTAAATACCTAGGAATGGGGTGGCTAAATCATATAAGAGTGTGTTTAACTTTTTAAGAAACCCGAACTGTTTTCGAAAGTTATTTTAACATTTTATGTGCCTACCAGCAGCATATGTATGTTTCTGTTCCTCCAAATCCGCACTAAAACTTTGTAAGTTTATAAGGTTTGCTCCAATGGATGTGTAGTGGTATCTCACTGTGGTTTTATTTTGCATTTCCCTAATGGCAACTGATCTTTTAATGTGCTTATTTGCCAGCTGTACATTTTCTTTGGTAATGTGTTTGCTCACATAGTTTTCTCATTTTTAAATTGGGCTTTTTGTTTTTCATTATTGAGTTTTGGGGTTCATATTTTTTATAAAAATTTTTATTAGACATATGATTTACAAGAATTTTACTCAGCCTGTAGTTGTGTTTTCATTCTCTTTAAATGTATTTTTTTGAAGAACAAAAGTTCTTTTAAAGTTTAACTTGTCATTTTTTAAATTTTATGGATTGGGCTTTTGATGTCATATCTAAAACATCTTTATCTAAGTGAAGGTCACAAGGTCTTAAGTCATTTTCATTTTTCATTATAACAAATGATGCTGCATTAAGTATTCTTGTACATGTGGTCTTGTGAGCATATTTCTCTATATATATAGTCTCTGAATATAGTATATGTAAATTATATATACATTTATATTTTTTCCAGTTTTGTTGAGATATCATTGTCATATAACATTGTGTAAGTTTAAAGTGTACAACCTGTTGATTTCATACATTTGTATATTGCAATATGATTAACACCTTAGAGTTAGCTAACACCTACATCATGTCACGTAATTACCATTTCTTTTTTGTGCTGAGAACATTTAAGATGTACTCACTTAGCAACTTTCAAGTATACAGTTATCTATAATCCCATGTGCATTAGATCCCCAGAACTTACTCATAACAAGAAGTTTGCATCCTTTGACCAACGTCTCCTCATTTCCTGAAACTCCAGCCCCTGGCAGCCAACACTCTACTCCGTTCTTATGAGTTTGTTTTTTTAAATTACACATATCAATGACATCATACTGTGTTTGTCTTCCTCTGTCTGACTTAGAATACATGTTTGGAATGCATATTTGGGTGTGAGCATCTTCACATATACTAAGTATTGCCCAGTGTTTCAAAGTGGTTGGGTCAATATCTACTCCCACAAACGATGTAGATTCCCCATTTCCTTCTATTTCTCATAATCCTCTCCCACATATGGCATCATCATACTCCTTAATTTTTGCCAGTGTCATCTAACTGCAGTTTTAATTTACGCTTCTCATTTAAGACACATTTGGCCATGTACCTATAGGTTTATTGGGAACTCATGTTTCTTCTTTTGTGAATTGCCAGCTCTTGTCTGCAGTAAAGGGACATGAGCAAACCCAGAGATCAGTGTTTCCTGGAATATTAAGGCAGAGACAATCGATCATTCATCCTGTTTTCAGTAAACGCATATGAATATACTCTTGTTTTTTCTATTTTTGTTTTTGTTTCTCCAACTGCATAAACCCATGAGCCAGTAGAGGTGTAGCCAACATCTCCAAAGTGTTTAGGGAGAGGCCCGTGAGCAGGAGAGCACAAAACTCTCCCTGAGAACGGCAAAGTCAAGTGTCTAACTCCAGCAGAATCCTTATAGAATTCTGGTTAATTATCAGCAGTTTTTTGTCCCTGTGAAGAGCTTTGCCCTTGTATACCTGGGAACACATTCCTTGGCTGGAAGTACACTACCTGCCCCGCTTCTACTCAATGCCAAATGGGAGTTCCTATTCCTTTTCTAATGAGATATTACACCCTCTGTTTCTGATGCATGTTTCCATCAGTCATATGACAACAAAACCATACCTTTGCCTACTTACTCGTGTTTCAAATTTTTCTTATTAATTTGTTGGGATTTTAGTATATTCTGGAAACTGTTCTCTTAGTTGACCTATTGTGTGGTGTGTTCTTTATTCATTTAAGTAATGGTTCCAAGTCTTTGTTTCACCATTTGGTATTACTAGCTCTTTTATCTTGAAGAAATTTCATCATCTTCTATGCCTCAATACCACCATTGGAAAACTTATGATAACAATATTATCTACCTAATAGATATTTTGAGGATTAGATGGGTTAATATATACGCAGTGATAAGAACAAAACCATACATTTAATAAACACTATATAAATATTTGTTGTCATTATTATTAATGGGGTCTTTGTAACAGAAATGTTTTAATGTTACTGTAGTATCAAAATATACAATTGATTTGAGAGTACATTTTTGTCTTTTAAGACCTACTTAAGAAGTACCTCCCTATACTGGTGTTGGATAGATAATTTCCAAGTTGTCTTCTGAAAGTTTTGTACTTTTGCATTTTAATTGTGTCTTTAATCCATCTGGGACTAATTTATAACTTGGTGTGATCTAAGGATCGATTTTATCTTCACATATAAACAATGCCAAAGTGCTTTTTTTAATATTCCATTCTTTTCATTCACTTTTATTTCATCTTTTCATACTCTAAAAGTTCACATATTCATGGACTTTTGAGCATCTCTACTTTGTCACAAAACTATTTCTTTGTCACAAACCTATTTCTATGTCCATACACAAGTATCCAATCTTTAATACTATAGTTTTACTCTTGAATTCTGATTGCATTGGAATGTTTCTTCAATTCTCTTGGTTTACCTTGTTGCTTTAATTTTCCATAGGACTATAATGATCAACTTGTCAATTTCCATGTAATTTTATTGAATTTCATAAAATTTATAGATTAGAAATATATTGCATTTATAGACCAATTAACAGCCTTCCTTTCCATAAATAAGCATGGTAGAGTTTTCATTTTTGGGGAGCCTTCTTTTATGTCCTTCATTAACATACTTTTTTGACATTTTCCTAAGTAGCTCAATAGTTTTTATTTCTACTGTAAATGACATCTTGCTTTTTTCTATTATATTTCACAACTACTACTGTTGCACAATACTGTTCATATATATATAATATTACTGTTTATATATGTGTATACTATGTATGTATGTAGTCTTATACATAGACATCTGTATTTCTTCCTTTATAGTTCTTATAAAATATTTCTTGGCTTTCTGCTTGGCTAGGACATTCAGCACAAAGTAGAATAGAGCCAGTTATAACTGGCATTCCTGACATCAAAAGGAATGTTTTTGATATGAGTTTATACTGTTGGCTTTATACTGTAGTTTTATGAAAGAAATACTTGACGATGTTAAGAAAAATCCTTTCTATTCCAAATTTGGTTGAACTATAGCAAATAATATTGCGAATGGACTGAGACAATATGCTTTTTCTTGCTTAATCTTCATTCAATAACCTCCATTAATTCTTGCCAATGCCTATAGTACTAATTAGTAATGATGCATGTTTTTTTGTACGTTTGCTACTATTTCATTTTGTGCTGTTGCCTCTCTGGTGACAAATGAGATTGTTCTATAATTTTTATTTTAATATTTTCCCAGAGTACTCTAGGCTATATTAATTTTATGAATGAGATATGAAGATCTTCTTTTGTTCTCTGAAAGAGTATATAACACAGAGATAATACACTCCTTAATATTTGAGGAAAACCATTTGTAAAACAGTCTGTACCTTTTCTTATTTTGAGGAATTGGAGAGAAGTTTACTAATGATTTGATTTATTTAACAGTTTCCAGTTTATTCTGGTTTTCTGACATTTTTTACTTAATTTTCATAAATTATATTTTTATAGAAATTATATATTTAAGCTTTCAAATTTGTCAGCATAACCTAGTTTGAAGTGTCTCATAATTTTTACACATTGCTTATATCATATGATATGCCACAATTTTCAGATTTAATGTTGTTTTATTTTTTCTTTCCTATTTTCTTGATACATTTTGTCAAAGTTTCTTTAACTTTAAAAAAAAATCAGGGTTGAGTTTTATTAATTCTTTGATGTTTTACTTTATTTTTTGCTCTGTATTTTCTTTTCTATGTATTTATATATAAATTGGGTTTATTATTTTTTTTCCAGATGATATAGTTGTCTTAAGACTATAATTCTAACTATAGTTCCTTTGAGATAGACTCTCTTTTTAGTTTGGATGATTTTAGGCTTCCCTTGTTTATGGAATTCAACTGTTTCACTAAGTCATGTCTAGAAGTGGATTTAATTTGATCCACTCTGCTTATGACAGATTTTGCTTATTGTCAATCATCAATTCTGCAAAAAGTTCACCACTACTTTGTGAATCTTGCCATTCTCTATTTTCTGTTTTCTACAATTTCTACCTGAGTTGCATCTTTTCATACTAGTCTCTGTTATTCTCCTAGTCTCTCATCCTATTTTACATCTTTTAATCTCTTTAATCTATCCTGGTAATTTCCTTAATTCTATCTTCCACTTTATCAATTCTCTCTTCCTCAAACAAAATATGTTGTTAACTCATCTATTGGCTTATACATTTTCTTTATTTTATTTTTACTTATAAAATCACATTATTTTATTATTTTAATGTATTTTTTATTTTCATGGTATTTTCTTTTTCTTTGATTTCTTAAAACTTTATCTATTTAGAGACTCTACCAGATTATTTTATTTTTTCAAATGATTGTGATCTAAATCGGGAGATGTGTGCATGTATGCATGTGTGTGGATGTGCTTAGGTCTATGCAGAGGCCAGAAAGTAATTATTTGGGTTTTATAGTAATATACAATGTATTAATATGCAAATTTCATAACTTTAGCTTCATCTCAATAGTTAAATTCAACTTATAAATCTTACTGTTTGATTTATTAATCTAGCAGTTTTTAAATGAATATTGAATTAATAAAATGCATTTATAAAACTCCCTTAAAACAATCAGAACCACTGAATTACTTATTTGAGCAAATTACCTTAAATATTCAAACTTTATTTTGAGTATACTGTGTTAGATAATCTCTTTGAGCACTTCATATTCCTGAGACGGCAAACATAAAACCCCAGGAATAAAATAATCCCAAACAGTAAGATCTTATAAATCTTAAAAATTAAACTCATGAATTAATCTATCAAGTTCTTGTAAATATGTTAATTTTGCTACATCTAAAAGATGTAGCACAAAATCTTAATACTTTTAGTAAAAATGTATATACTGGAAGCTTTTAAACATGATCCTCTAGAGAGAAACACAGAGCCATGTGAGACTGTAATACTTTGGCCCAACCCACTGCCCATGGAGTCAGAGGAGCCATGCTTGCAGGAGGCCCTTTGCCTCCACTGTTCTGGACTGGTCTACCTGAGAGACTCTGGCTTTCCGGGACCCTGTGTGATGGCTCAGGAAGTCCCCATAAAGCATTTCTGCTTCACACTGAAGTACGGCAAGTGTTTCAAGGAAAAGCACCTCTGTGATTGAGCTGGAAGCTGAATTAGCTGCATTCTTCACTGAACACCATATTTAATTGAAATAACAACTGACAGACAAACTATAATTATTCAGACTTTGGTAGACATTTTGTAGACATTTTCTCAAAAACAAATCAAGTGAGCCTGACACCTCATGGAAAACAACTGACAGTATTTGTTGCTAAGAATACAAAGTGAGTTTTCAAACATGAGCTTGACAACTTCTCAATATTTAGAGACTTTTCTGATGAGATTGGTAGTGTTATTAATAAAGGTGAATTTTTTTGATATTTTTAACTGAAATGTGTCAACAATGAGAAGATCTGCAAAGCTCAGTGAACCAGTGTCCAAATCATCAATGAAGGATGTTACATTATCACAAATGGGTAAAAATTCCATCTATTCAAAGTACACAAAAGACCAGTGGGTTTTAATGTAACTGAGCATGAACAATTGTGTTTTTTTTTTTCTCAGATTCCGCATTGCAAGAAGCTAATATGGAATCTGGGACTACTTGTTCTGTTTCAATAGTATCACAGAAGAATATCCTCAGTTCCACATAAAGGTTATGAAAATAGTCCTGTTTTCCAGGCACATATGTCTGTGAGGCCAGATTTTCTGCATATACTTGAACCAAAACAATTCATCACAGAAGATGGAATGAAAAAGCAGATGTGAGGATCCAGCTGTCTTCTAGGAAGCTCAGCACTAAGTAGGTTTGCAAAAAGTTAAAAACCATGCCACTCTTCTCACTGTCTTGTTTAAAATAAAAATATTTTTCATAAAAATTACTTTATATATATATATATATATACACAGACACGCATATCTTGGTCTTCTGGCTTCTGCCAAACTCCACAGATCTTCTAGATTCTGATCCATGGTGTACCTTTCTGGGTTCTGCCCCTGTAGACCAGGCCCTGGTGAGGTTAGCAGTGGGGAGAGTATCTGCAAGACAAACACTGCATTCGGTTAAATACAGTCTGCACATGTTAACTGAAGACTTCCTTTTATATGTAGTTTAGTCACATGTGTAGTAGCCAAGGACGGGAAGCTCAGAGGCACACGGGACTCAACAGAGTGTCAGCCCAGGTAGCACTTATTGGGCCTGCTTTGTACCTTTCAAATTCTTAGAATCAGTGCCAAGTTTTGCCCCATCCTTTAATCACTTTTAACTTTTTGTAGACTTGCTGTAATTCAAATGTTTTCAGAGACTGAATCTTGGCAAAAGTAGTTTTTACCTCTTTAGCCATTATTCCCGTCATTCGGTCTCCTCCTAGAATCCACGGTTGTTAATATTTCTGTTTTTATTTTATCTCTTTCCAGAAACCCACAAGCAACTATATATACATGCACACGCACGTATTACTGAACCAGTTGGATCAAGTTCAAAAGAAGTTCAAAATATAATAACACTTCAGTCTCGAGAACTTTAGCTTCCTTCACTTAAAAACAAGTACATTATATAGCATAACCAACATGGCATTATCCCATCTGAAATAGTTATTATAATAGCTATAATAATAATTATTATTCAATAATTCATTAATAGCATCTAATATCAATTTACTATCTCTTGCCCACTTGTTTCACACAAATTTCCACATTTGCCCACTTGTTTCAATCGTAGAGAGTTTTTGTTTTGTTTTAAGCCAGAATTCCATGGTAATCATACTGTTTTAGTTCTTTTTAATCTAAACAGCCCCATATCTTTGTTTTTTTCTTACTGACTTTTATGTATCTGGGTCAATTGTCTTGATGAATACACTGCATTTGGGGTTTGTATGATTATTTCTCTGTGGATATGTTTTTCTGCTTCTTCTATCTTTCTATATCATTGAAAACTAGAATTTGGGTCTAGCGTTTGAGCCAGTTCAGATTAAATTTTTATTGGCAAGTATAGTTCATTGGTATTGATGAATGACAAAATTATAACTTCTCTTATGGAAAAAGTAGTGAGAAAATTCAGAACTTTGCCCACATCATTTAGTTAAAGGTATATGCAATTAAATGAAGAAAGACAAATTTGTTCTAGTTCTTAATTCTGGGGAAAATTTCTCACTGCCTAGCTGATATTGAATAACACAGGGATACCATAATTCACAGCAATTATGTAAAAATAGTGGCTATGTTATACATCTGGCAGTTTTATATACTGACCAATGGTTTTCATAAAATGCATAATTTTCAGCTATAATTCTGTAAATGCATTTACATGAGGGAATAAGATAACTTATTTAGCTTGTGAATCTTCTCTTTTAATATGGTAAAATGGAAATTAACTGTAGATCATGTCTTTCTGTCCTCCTGTAAAGACATTAATATAATTTTTATAAATGAATTAAAAGGGGAATCCCTTTATATTCAAGAGCTTAACGTCGCTTCATTAATGAACATATGGCAAAGTGATTTGGGTAAATATCCGGTTTCCCCTGTCATGCTAATCACTGTTAGAGCCAGAAAGATGCTGCCTGTATCAGCTGAGACATTGTAAGAGCCTTTGGGCTTAATTCAAGGTATAATTGCGCATTAAGAGCCAATATGCACAGTATTAGCAATAATACTAATTTAGATGATGCTGGGTTTGTGCTGAGACTTATTCTTTTCCTGATTATGGAGTCAATTTGTTGTGGGGCTTAAAGAAGGTCATAGACCACATTCTGTACCTCTTGGGAAGCCCTAGGAACTCTTGGATCCAACAGTCCAGAAGTGTAGATGAAGAAACTAGGGCCCAGAAAGGTTGAGGCCAAGGGCTGCAGTGGCCCAGCCATGGCAGAGTCAGGATGTAGCGCAGGGTTGCTGGCAGTGGGCAGGACCCAGCGGCATCCCCTACTCCCCTTGCCCTCACCTCCCCACCGCCCACCCTGCTTCGGCCATGCCAGACTCCAGTGGGTCCCGTACTCCCGATGCTCTTTTCCCTGCACACATCTGCATGTGCTGTTCTATGGGCCGGAGTGCCGGCTCCCCACTCCTCAGCCTCCTGATGGCCTTCCCTGGAGACCCAGGCCAACAGCCCACCTTGCTGGAAGCTCCCCTGGGGAGCTGGTAACCCCACCCCTCCTTACCTCATTGCCGTAGCATCTGCTGCTTCTCACAGGGCTCCCGAACAACACACCATGAAGGGGGCAGCCTCTTGGATGGGTGCCTTTCAGAGTTCCTCTTGCTCAGAGGGTGCAGGGGCCCCGGTCTCTGTGGTCAGCAAGGGTTCCCACACAACGCATCCCAGAAAACATTGTCACTGGGATTATTTTGTTGTTAATCTTGACCTTTAAATACCCTCCTAGTGGCCTGTGGGTTTCCTGTGGCCAGCTGTCTCGTTTTCTCTCCAATCCCCTTTTTCTAGATAATAGACACTAATTGTATGCTAGCTGAATAAATGTTTGCAGGGCAGAAATAGAGACACAGATGTAGAGAACAAACATATGGACACCAAGGGGGGAAGGGGGGGGATGGTAGTGTGGTGGTGGGATGAACTGGGAGATTGGGATTGACATGTATACACTAATATGTATAAAATAGATAACTAATAAGAACCTGCTGTATAAAAAAATAAACTAAAATAAAATTCAAAAAATATGTAAATGGACAAATCAACACATTTGAGCTCTGATTCTTTGTTTTAATTTATTTTATTGAAGTATAGTTGATTTATGTTGTGTTAATTCCTGCTATACAGCAAAGTGATTCAGTTTTTTATATATATGTATACATTTTTTAATATTTTTTTCCATGATGGTTTATCACAGGATACTGAATATAGTTCCCTGTGCTATACAGTAGGACCTTGCTGTTGATCCATCCTATATATACTACTTTGCATCTGCTAATCCCAAGGTCCCAATCCATCCCTTCCCCCCTCCCTCCTCCCCCTTGGCAATAAGTCTGTTCTCTATGTCTGTGAGTCTGTTTCTGTTTTGTAGATAAGTTCATTTGTGTCATATTTTAGATTCCACAAGCTCTGATTCTTTAACTTCAAATTTTCCCGAGAAAAACTCATTTTTACCTATACCAGCCCACTACCCTTCCAAGAACATATGACCAAGAATTTCTACAAATCTGATTAAGTCAAGTATTATCATATTTCACTATATCGTTAAATATTATCATATTTACCCAATTTCCCTTTTATCCCTCTTTCTTGTCCAACTCTATGAGATATTAACAAGTTTATGAACAGGGCTTTTTGTAAGGAGAAAGACCAGTAACTGGCAACTTCATCTTCCAAACCTGAGCAATTGCAACTTCAGAGCTTTTTGGTTTCTTTCTAACTTACCGCCTATTTTTTATACTTCTCTCATAATCTTCTTTTGATATTCAAAATCAATTCTAGAATTACTAAAATCAACAAAACTTTTTTGTCTTATTAGTTAATACTTTTTAGTTGACATCTCCAAAAACTGATATAACTGGAAAAAATAAAACAGTAAAAACAAATTAACTCTTTTTACATGCCCTTTATCTACACAGACTAGTTAGACCGAACCATGGTAATATAGGAATTAAGTCTCTATAACGTGGTTGCATTTCAGGCTGGTGATGTCCCTTTGATGCCCACGTTCTGTCACTTCCCCGGTGGTTTGCTTGTGACCCAGACCATGTCAATGGTCGGGATCCTGCCTGGGGTATGTTGCCATCAGCCAAGAAGCACTTTGTTTCAAACTCTGGCTAAATTGATTTAAAGAGCACTGTCTTAGTTCAGAGAAGGAGAGGCAGGAGGACATGGTAAGCCTGCAGCCGTTGCTTTGCTGCCTGCATGAAGCTTTTTGCCCAGTTCTCTTGGACTAAAAATTGTGTCCAGACTGAGGGAGTCACATGCTTTGTGCATCTGCAAACATTGTGGGCCAGACCGATGGGTGGTGGCACTGATGGTCAGAGTGGAAAATCAGTCAGGAAAGCGGGGAAATCAAGAGTGCAGCGGAGAGGTCTCTTTAGGGGAACTATAAATAGCCCTTGCTTTTGGCTTCTGACCGAAAGAAGGTCACTCTTGGTGGCAGCGAGGGGAGTATTTATTTAGTAACCGTGCATTTAGCATGTAGGCGATTTAAGTGCCTGTATTTATGTGCTGTTGCAGTTGACAAGCATCACACCCAGTTTTTCTTGTCCTCTAAATGTCAAATGCCTCTTTCATACCCCAGAAAGAGAATGACATCATTCATAGATTCTCCTGGAATTCTTTCCGTTACTTTTCAATAACCTAGGACTTTTTCTTTTCATCAATATTTAAGTACTGATAAAGTGCAACTTTTAGGGTTGTTGTTTATTGTAGGTCATAGTAGTAATCAACACGAGGAATAAATCAGGAAAATTCCATTTTCTAAGGTCTTGTACTTTAAGAGGACTTGACACCATCACTCCCTGTCTCCCAGGCAGTTAGGGAAGTCAGTATGAGGGTGACACCCTGTCTCCTTTTCTCTCCTCTCCCCACCCTCACCTTGTTATATAAGCTTGAACTTGAGTGGCCACCCACCTTACCTACCTCTTCCTTTCTCTGCTGAGTATGACACCTGCCAGAAATGTCGAAGGAAGGGACACAGTCTTGTGTCTTGTGTACCTGGCGCTGAGTAGGAACTTTTCACAGAGGTTGGACCTGGGTTCCTCTTTTCATCAGATTCCTATCTTCCAAACATTCCAAGGTAAACCTCAGCTATCTCTCTAGTAGTCCCACTATTTCAGTCTTATGTGAGGTAGGGTTTCTCAACGTCAGTATGCTGACATTTTGGACCAGGCATTTCTTTTTTGGGGGGCGCCATCCCCTGCATTGTATGAAGATGATGAGCATTCCTTGTCTCTACTCACTGGATGCCAAAAGCATGCCTCTTCCCCAACTGTGACAACCAAAAATGTCTCCAGACTTTGCCAAATGTCCCCTGGGAAAAATTGCCCCAGTTGAGAAATTTTTTTTTTTTTCCAGTTGAGAAATTCTGATGCAAAATATCTAAGAACTTTTTACAGATCCAAAAATGGAGCCCTGGTGAGGTTAATTACTCTGGTTTCCAGTGTCACCTGAGTTCTATGGACTTTTACATCGTTACCTTCGTGACTTTACATTGGTCTCATAAAGTAGCAATCCATACCATTGATGAAAACTTGTATTTACCAATGTCTACATGGATTATTTAAAAGATAAACTGAAAATAAGGTAAAATTTCCTTTTCATAATGTCCCATTATCACTTGCATATAGAAATGATCTTTCACAATCCTTAAAGAATTTTTTGAAAACAATTAATGATTATGAAAGAGCAATTACTGAGTCATACGTTGAGAGGAAGACTTTAAGAGCTTCCTTGGACCTACATGATGACAAATGTCTTCTTAGATGTCTAGGACCAGACTCCCTGACAGAAGTTGTGTCCGTGGGGCGGGGAGATAATGCAAGGCTGGGCATGCAGAATCAAAGCATGGATGGGGAGATGAGATCCACGGATGCTTGAGAAACTGAAGGTGAAGAAAGAGCCAGAGAACGCTCAGGTAGATGCCATAGCTCCTACAAGGAAGACAAGAAGCTGCAAGTCCATGAGCATCTACAAAAGTACAAGAGATGTGCCTTTGAGAACACAGCAGGTAGGGCTAAGCTGTGAGTTAGGGAGCATGAAAAAAGGGTAACACCAACATCAAAGGGCAGACCTGAGACCAGGAAACTCAGAAGAAATGAAAGCAAGAACATCTAGGCCCCTGTTTGCCCAGCGTGGGTCAGTTATAAGAGTACAGCCATGACAGAGCATCTGCGCTTAACACCACATTGCCTGTCCAGCCAGAGAGCTCCTGCTAGACTTTCTGCAGTGCGGGGTCAGAGCAGAGACTGAGAAGCCCAGGGTTCCATGAGAAACTCAGTCCATATGAGGGCAGGGACCACGTCTGTCATTTTTGGCGCCTATACATCTTTCCTGACAAGTAGAAAGAGCATGATAAAAATGATTGATGAATAAGTGAACTTCAGTGAGTTTGCCACAATAAAATCAAAAGAAAAAAATGAATTCACTCCTAAGATTAAGTTACAGTAACTGCATGTCAGATTTTCAAAACATATAAATAGAAGCAAACTCTCAGTATAAAGTATGGGGAGAGAAGATGTCTAAGGAAACTGTGCTGTGCCAGAGCTGAGCACCGGGACCTAGGCAGGGAGCCACTTGTATGCTCTTAATATATTTTTTTTCTGTTTCTGATATGGGGGGGACAGTCCTCTAACATATGGAGCCCAGGGCCAACAGAAGTTGACTACTTCACGCATTTAAACAGAGAGAATTCCGTCTTTTTTTCTCTTCCTGCCTCCAAGTTCAACTCCAGGGTATTTACACTAGAAGAAGGACAGAGGAGAGGAATCTGGGAATCAGACCACATCAGACCTGCATTCCACATCCTAGTGCTAGAGTGCAGGAAGCGAGGCAAGGAGAGCTTTGAGTTGGAAGAGAAGAGAGAGGAATTCTGCATTGAACGTAAGTGCAATTTCGAACATTTGAATGAGACTATACTATTAACTCACTATGTTGGAAGATTATGGAATCTGGCCAAGGGAACTGCTGTCTTGCAGGAAAAGAATGGGGGTTGGTTCCATTAAAAACCCAGAGACAGGGAAACTAAGTCTGCCTTCTGTTAAAACCCTGAACATGTTGGGCCAGCTTAGTAGAGAGGGAGGCAGCCCTGCCCAGTGGTGAAAGCCCCCGGCTCTGACCTCCTCAGAGGCCCGGGCCCACTGCTTACTTGTGAGTGTTCAGCCCAGCAGAGTAAGCTCTCTGGACCTCTGTGGGACAGTAATAGTAGCCAACTCGAAGGTTTGTGATGAGAAATGATTATGCTAATGCATGTAAGGAATTTAGACCAGTGCCTGGCATGGGTAAAACGATGTAGATACACAAACGAACATATTATCCACAGAAAGAATCTCTTTACAAAGGAGTTTCCTTGGGCTGGTTGAATTCAGACGTGGTCTCTCACAGAAAGGAAGCTCTCTCACTATGACTGCCTTTAATCATGGCACAGTATCCATGTTAACTAGTTTGCCAGAAGCCTGGGAACCGTTAAATCCTGCCCTGTTCTCATTGAGTATCCCGCCCAACATCCAATCTTGTTGATTTTATCTTCCATGGATCTCTTTACTCCATCCACTTCACTCCACCATCACTAGCACCAGTACCACGCCCCCTGCCCTGCCCTGGGGTCACGCAGAGGTGAGCTACTCTCCGGCCCTTCTCCATCCCTCCTCCATCCAGTCTCTATGACTCCGCTGGAGCCATCATTTCAAAATACAAACCTGGACATACACAGCCGTTTTCCCATCTTACCCACTTTCTGGCCCCTCTGGAGCTTCCTGCGGCTCTGAGCTCCTGGACACCACTGCAGCCTGGCTCTGTCCAGCTCTCTCGTCTACCGCCTGGTCCTCTTTGTCACTGCCTGTGTCCCCACTGCATGCACATCCTTGCACTCTATAGGATGGCTGTTTCCCGGGACCTTGGCCTAGGCTCTTCCCTCTTCCTGGAACATGCTTTCTTCCAAGGCCTGCCTTAGGGACGTACAGAGATGATTCAAAGCTCGGCTGCAGAACCACTGGTTTGGGAACCCTTTCTCCCATGCTCACGTCTCACCCTGAAGATCTCAAACACTGACCCTCCTGTGCAACACTCAAACACCTGCAATTTCCACTTATTGGTGTGACTTGTAAATCACTTCTTTCTCTCCCGTGACTGCAGGTACTGAGGCTACTTGAGTTCTCCAAGCTGCCCCAGTGCATGGCCCAGAACAGGCGTGGGTGCCCAGTGAACACCTGCAGAGTCAGGGATGAAAGGAAGACATCAGGGCACCCAGAGTTAAGGGGTAACAGCCGCTTCTGTCCTGCTCTTTTCTATGCATCCAATGTTGATCACTTATAATTCATTCTGAGGGAAGAAAATATGAACGCACAAGAAAGCAAACTATTGCACATTCAGTAGTTTTAATTTTACGTGGCCCGTTAAACTGTGCTAATTGTTTATAAAATCGGATCCAGTTGTGCATGGGTACATCTGAAAAATAAATGTTATCACAAAAGAGATAAATATCCATTACTAAGAAATGATGATATGCTCTATTTCCTCAGTCAAGCAATATTTATCAGGAGCATTGATTTAACTAGAGGCTATCGGCAGATACAAATGGGTGATGACAGGAAACAGAAAACCACCCTCAGTTGCCATCAGGGGCTTTTTATTTTAATGTAGTGCCTTTTGGAATTACCGATGCTCCAGCTACACCTCAAAGATGAATGAGGGACTCCTGCCAAGTTCAATACATCACACTTCTGAGTTTACTTAGCCTGTGCGCTGGAGTCATTGCTTCTCTGAGTTTAAAAACACCTGGAGCATTTACTGGAAGTGGCAGAAAAAAAAAAAAATCTAAAGCTGAAAAGGGAAGCAAATACAATTCCACTTAGTATAAGTTTTTAAATAATTCCTCATTTAAAGGTTGTAAATGTAAAGAATTCTTATTTCCCATTTAAGAGAGAAAAAATACACAACATCGTTGAGGAATTGCACGGAAGGACTGCTGACAAGATACTGTGGGTTGAGAGGCTGAAACCAGCACAGAATGTTCTGTTCCGTTCGGCTTGATTAACAGACATCTTAAGAACTGTAATGAGAAAATTGCTAGAATGGGACAAGAGATTAGATCACAGGATAAGGCAGACACTTAAGGTTTTTTCTTTTTTTTCCTCTAAAATGGAAGTAATAAAATTTGCAACTGTATAAAGTCATGAATCCCAGCACGCGGAGCCACAGCTGCCTCTGCTTGGGGCTTGAGGTGGGCTAAAGGGACATCAAGGGGGCAGGCGTCCTGGAATCCTGAATGTGAACGGTATCAGGTGAGCTCCTGAGTGAGCCAGCCCCCGCTTTCACTCTCAGCAATCGTGTCCCAGTGCCTGCCTCTGTTGCACACATTTGGGATTCTTCAGTAGAAAAACACAATGAAATTAAGAAGCAGACAAGGCTAATCAAGCAACTCGGGTCACCCACAAGTTGTCCCATGAAGCATGTGACCCGATTCAGCCACAGAGACCGTCCTGAGGCTCTCAGAGGGTCCTGGGAGCCCCTGGGTCAGGTGGGACGGGTACCCCCAGCTGGTACAGGTGTGCTCAGGGATGAGGAGCCTGGACTCAGCTGGCAGAGTCTGGTTCCCTTGTCCATCCTGGGTTTTTACATCAAAAATCCACGATGGTGTCATTCCACCAGCCTTGCTGGAATTAATAATGAGCTTCAACCGAAAGACAGAAGCTCGCCCAAGCTTGTATTGATCCAGCCCTCACCAGCAACAGGATCACTTTGTCTGACTCTGAGGGCCACATGTTCATAAAGAATGGAAGGGCCTCAGTATTGAGTGGCTAACATCCCAGACTTGGGCAGATAGGGGCACTTGGGTTCAAAATCCGGGTTCATCACTTACTAGCCATGTTTTTACGAGGAGGTTACCTATCTTCTTTGAGTTTCCACTTTCTCTCTGTAAAAAGGAATCAGCAGTAATATCTACCCTATGGGATATTTGAGAGCATCGAATGTGATCATTCATTCAAAAAATACTTAGCCCAAACTGGCACACAGGAAGATCTCAGTAAGCATCACCTGGTAAGACTGTCATCATTATTGTCAACATTGTTATAACAAGACAATGATGATAATAATGATATTATCACTGGAAACTCAGGGAGAAGCAGAAAGATGGCTTTATCTAAAATGAGACAAGGTCAAGATTGGGAAAATAATAATTTTTATTTGCTCTTTGTCTTGAAATAACACAAGACAACAGTTCTCACGCTGCATTTAACCTTCCTGAAGGCCAAGGCAGCAATATTCCTAACTGCCATCACTTAATGCCTGTGGGTAAAAGCTCCCCGAGGGTTCATTCTGCTTCCTGAGTAAAGTATGGGGCCTTTTGAGTGGAATTAATATTGCCCGCTTTCGAGGGCTGGGATGATAGTTTTTCATTCTATCTCATGGATTTCTCTAGGATATTGATCAGAATGCCATAATACTTGATAGCTGAAGAAGCCAACGTATGCTACATTAAATAAGCACTTAAAACTACAAACAAGCCCTATGCTAGGAGAAAATACTGACAGAAACTCAACTTGTAAAAATAAATGACTTTCCTAAATGTCAATGATGAAACAATTTTTAACCTCCTTAAACATAAATATGCTACATTTCAAATTGAAATAACCTTTTGCTGCTTTGCCCTAATTCCCCACCGCCACTTTTTGTTTTTCGTTCCTTCATACTTTCATTGTCTTCACAAGTTGAGTGGATGCATTTGCTTTGGGCCCAGCAGGATTGCTCCCACTTAATTCCTAAATTGCATAAAGTGTCTCTTGAAGGCACACACATCCTCCTGCATTGTAGCTACATTTCCATTTATGTGCCCCAGATGCAAATGTTCTTTCCTCTCATATCTTATTAATAACCACTTGAAAGATAACTTCAAGTCACCTGGAAGTTTGCAGTTAAATCTGGATTTCTATTAATCAGTCTCCATTTCCTTTTATCCATTGCTCAAATGCAAACATTAATTATTTTCCCCCTAGTCCCTGAAAAGGACTTGTGTATATTCTTTCTTAAGGAGACTATTTGGATGGATGTGTTTGAGCTAATCTCAAATCTATAAATAAATGACAAGACGTATCACTCACCTCACAGGATCTAAGACTTCATCTGTAGAGAGCCAGCAAGAGATGCCTAGAAGCAGGGCCTTCTGAGATGGGCTGTAACAGCAAGAGCCATGGCATTTTGGGGGACCAGACCCCTCCCCAAAGAAAATTGCAGTTTGGGGCCAAAGATATCATCTCCTGCCCTATCCCACTGGGCAGCAGAAGCTTTAAGATTAAGAGAAGCAAACTTTTAAGGGACAAGGTGCCTGTCTTTTGAACATATTTTCCAAATTGCCTTATTTTTTTCCAATTGTATTTGTGTTTCTGTAAATTTTTTATAAGCCTATAGAAGATAAGATAATTTTGGACCTCTGTTATTCACAGGCTTGCGAGCGAGCCAATACACATACACACACACACACACACACACCAGTGTCCTCTGAGCTTTGCTCCCTACGCTCTAAAGAACAAAGAGTCCTGTGGTCCTAAAAGTCCCTTTCTCACTTTTCCCATTCCATTCTGTTTTTTTCCTTTTTTAAAAATTGTTTAAAAATAAAACAATTTAATCTTCCTCGATAAAGGATCTGGGAGGACTGGGAAGATGGGCTGCGTAACCAAAGGCACACCAGCTACAGGCACGTGGGAGGCTGAGTCAGTGATTCAGATTCAAAGCAGCCTGGCATTCACCTTGGTAGAGACAGGTCACTGGCGTGAGGCGTTCACAAAGCCATGTGTGGCACCATTGAATATTTTGCTCACCGGGACACAGTCCCCCACTGAGCACGGCCTCGTGACTGCCTCCCTTGGACGTGCTCAGAAGTGCTGTCGTGAACCTCACTCATGTTTGCTAATCCTCCCAGGGTGTAATGAGAGCCACGTTTCCAAAGATCAAGCTACTGCAATTTCTCAATCTGCTCGTTGATGCTTAAACCCCCTTTACAGAGCACAAAACTTTTCATTCAGTAAGCAGAAATACTGTTTAAAATGAAAGTATCCTCGGAAGAAGCAATACAATGACTTAAAACTATTACTGAAGCGTAATTTGCTAACAGCCCATTTCTCTGCTCTTCAGGTTTTGTGTCAGAAGATGAGCAAAGATGGCCCTGAGGAGTCAATCTGAGGATGAAGTGAGTTAATATGTATAAAGGGCTTAGTACAGTGCCTGCTGCCCAGGGTCGACTAAGTGAAGAGTTTGCTATTATCTCCATTTTACAAATGAAGAAACGGCCCAGGCAGGCTGATGTCTGTGGTTACAGCCAGCTGACTCCAGGCCCATGCTCTTTCTGCTGCAACCAGCTGGGATAAAGGGCACCTCCGGTGGAAGGAAGCCTCATTTAGTCCTTTCAACACAGTTACAGGAGAAACCAGCAGGTGTGTTGTCTTGTTAGCTGACTGGACTTCCTGATGTCCTGGACAGCCAGGTTTCAGCACGGCGCAGGCCGCAGGAACCCACCCAGTGTCTGGATCAGCCTCGTGGGGTAAGTCCCCTCTGCAGCTGAGGTGCTAGAGCTGCCTTACAAGCCGGTGCCCTGGTACCCAGCAGGCTTTGGGAGCCGCCCAACCTCCTAAATGCCATGAAACCATTCTTGTTTTTTGTTCTGTTCTTTCTCTGTGAAGCCCAACATGAGTGGCTGTGATAATGGTTTTGTCCTACCCTGAAAAACTGGTCAAGGTCCCTCCACCTTATAAAGATGTCACGGTCCCCAACTACATCTATATGTGGTCCTCAGAAGTTCCTTTTACAATGTTTTACCTTCTTTGAAGGTATGGAACGGGGACACTCTGCCCGCAATCACGTACATCCTATGGGTTAGTTTGTAAAGCGGTCCCATGCATTCATGAAATGGCCTTCCCAAAATCACTCAGCATGTTATCCATCCAAGCAGAACAGATGGATGTGCTTAAAAAAAAAAAAAAAAACAAAGCTACTTAGAAATTAAATCTCTCCTGAAATATAACACCACATAATTGAGTTTCTGTATATGTTGTTTGGAGACAGTAACAAAGAAATGTAAAACAGGATCCCTGAAGCTGGAACAGCTTGTAAAATCTGGTTAAGCCATGTTGAAAAATACTGGAATGCCCCCATTAGAAAACACAGACTATTTATTACTTCCTTTTCTTTAGCCCTATGAGGCATAAGCTTCCTCTTTAATATTCCTTTCTCCCCCTTTTCAAAGTGCACTCATTGAACTCTTGGCAATTAGTATAATTGAAATTTATTGGCAATGTGGCCAACGTGGCGGCCCATTGTCCCTGAGCGTGTGGGGCTGTAAGCGGCATCAGGCAGCCTGGGCCTCGCTCAATCACATCAATGGGCCACCGGCTGCCAAGGGTTCCTTTGGGGGTATGAATGTTACTTAGTGATAAGAGCCTTTCGAAACAGGATCCCCAGACCCCATCTCTTGTGGGAGATGGAAATGAAATATGTATTCGACGGCTGTGGAAAATTAATGTAATTGGCTCCCACATAAAGCTTTGACAAGTTGACCCGTTTGAAATTGAAGGAGGGCTTCTAGCCCCATATCACATTATCTTCAACTAACCCCACCGCTCAGAGCCCCCCACCCCCAAACCCAGTGGAGGTGAAATGAAATGGAATTTGGGTACCAATGTTGAACAACACTTCTGTTGCACACAGCTATTATTTTTGCATGTGTAGCTTCATGCTGCAGGGGTTAAGATGATTGGATTTTCGCATGCATGTGGCTGTGTCGATAGCTCTTGGTTTGGGTTTTCTTTTCATTCGCGAGGCAAGGGTTGAATTGTTTGGAAATGTACATGGGCGCATCTATCTTGAGACCTGTTTTCTCCTTCACACATTCAATATGATTCTAAAGCGTAGATGTGTAACTCCATTAAATTTAATTGGACTCATTTAGAGGGCAGTGAGGACTTCCAGTTTTCTCTTCTGAGAGGACAGATATATTTTTATTTTAATGCACAGGGATTTAGACATGTAAAGCTAATAGAAGAGATATATTTAAATCTCTGCCCATGGAAATGGGCATATAATGTTTTCCCTCAGGGGAATTTCTTAGGAGGAGATTACTAGGGTGAATTAATTTTAGCTGCTGTCCTGTCTGGTTCCTAATTTCAGATAATATGCTCTTTTGATTTATCTAATAGGACCCTAAAATGCAACACCCTAGAGTTTAAGAGAATACAATGATAAATTGGAGAGCCTATGAGAAAGCATGTGTATACGGTTCTTCCTTTGAGAAAATCTTCATGCTGCTGTTAGATCTTGAATTATTTGCATGCGTTAAGGTACACAGACCTTTCCCTCAGCACCATTTTAAAGGTAACCTGGAAACAATGTTAGCAGGTTGTATCGATTCCACATTTAAAAATGGATTGGTAAGCACCTTATTATTTTTTTCTCTTTTAAATGGTAGAATGTGTTTCTCTGAGGAAGGTTTATTGCATCTATGAGAGATTTGCAGTTAGTCTTTCTCAATGACTTTTAAAACTTCAAAGCACTTCATGGGTAAGGGTTCTATACTACAAGCGGTCAAGCATTAGGGCATCATCGTGAAACTCTTGGATGGCACAAGAAACAGGGGTGCTGTAGTAGCCAGGGGACAGAGGGAGTGGATGCCACGTAGGTGCCTGATGTGACGGTTAACTGCTGATGAGGATGCTGGGGCGAAGCTAGGGTGGACGTGGCTGGAACCCATGGTTTTCCGGTCACTAGTCGTGAGGCATGGGAAGCTGGGAGACAGAGGAAGCTGAGACACACAGGAAGTGGTGGGGGACACAGGAGGTGGTGAGAGACACAGGAGGTGGTGAGAGACACAGGAAGCTGAGAGACACAGGAAGTGGTGAGGGACACAGGAAGTGGTGAGAGACACAGGAGGTGGTGAGAGACAGAGGAAGCTGAGAGACACAGGAGGTGTGAGAGACAGAGGAAGCTGAGAGACACAGGAAGTGGTGAGGGACACAGGAAGTGGTGAGAGACACAGGAGGTGGTGAGAGACAGAGGAAGCTGAGAGACACAGGAAGTGGTGATGAACAAGAAGGAGGTAGGCATATTGGTCAGATGTATACATGTAGAGAGATTTCAAAGCTAGCAAGTGGAGATAAGACTCAGATAACCATTTTTTCCTTAGTTTTCCTGCAGATTTTTTATTAAAATGTTGATTCATTAATGATCATAAGTTAAGCATGAAAGTGAGCAGACCTGGTAAGGGACACCTTTTCACCTGTCCGGCCAGTGGCAACTAGACCCTTGCTGGGTAGGAACCGGAACACAGGCAGTGTGGCTCGTGCAGGAAGATTCTCTACTCGGGAATCCCTTTCCACTACTCAACAGCTTGAGCCTGTGTACCGTGGGCGGGAAGCTGGATTGTTCTCACCTAACACAGGCAGGCATAACATGAATTTAGGTAATTTTTAACTTTAAGAAGGATATTTTAGTCAAAGTTCTCCAGAAAAAGAGAACCAATGGCATGTGTTTGGAATGTATATAGATATTGTGGAATCGGATCGCAGGATGATGGAGTCTGAGAAGTTGGGACTCAGACAGTGGTGTAGCTCCAGTCCAAGCCTGAGCCTGAAGGCTGGGGAGGACCAGTGATCAGCTCGAAGACGCCAGGCAGAGAGAGGAGATTTCTTTCTTACTCAGTGTTCTGTTCCGCTCAGGCCCTCAGCGGGTAAGATGAGACCCAGCCGCCTCGGGGAGGCCCACCTGCTTCTTCGGTCCACTGACTCAGTGCTAATCACATCCAGAAACACCCTCACGGACACACCGGGAATCATGTTGAGCCGGACAGCTGGGCCGCATGGCCCCGGCAAGATGACACACGAAATTAGCCGCTACGGAGGGGTTCTCATCCTGTTCAGGCTTTAGGAGCGTCAGTGACCACCCGAGGGCTTTGTCAGCGTTTTTAGGGGGTTTCTCCTGGTGGGGGACAGTGTCTAGCTCCCACCTGAGGATCCAGAGCTACTTCTTCCTGCTGGTCTCTACTCTCTTCTCAGCTCTGTGCCTTTCGGTGACCCCCGTGGGGTCCTCAGGTTGTCCCCCCTCAGATCCCACACTGGTGCGGCTTCATGGTCACCTTCACCCTTGCGAGGAGAAAACAGCTCTTTTGAGTTGCTGCCTGAGCTTTCACAGTAGGACAACCCAGCTGACACTCAGAGTCTGGACATTCAGATAAGGACCTGAGCTTAGGATTCCTGCTACACATTCCCGCTCTGCTTTTCCTGGGTCACTTTTTAAAACAACTACTTAGAATTGAGCCGTCAAAAAGTTAGTGACCTCTACCCCAATGCACAGATCATTCCATCCCGGCATCTGTAAAGGAATAAATCTTGTGACTTTACTTCCTTCATGTGAGTGTACTGAAACTACGCCTTCAATCAAAATGACCTGGGGTTTTCACTCTCTCAATGTGGGAGCCCCCACGCTGAGGGAGCTGCCTGCCAACACCACGCGGGTGGCTCGTGCTTCCTCATTCAGCAGGTCATCGTCAACATGTTCTCAATCTCATCCACCAGCTACAGGCCCTCAATGCAACCCTTAGTGGATCAGGGATCTCAGACTCTATGTGCCCAAACCAGCTCCCACCTTGCCCTGATACTACTTGGCTTATAAAAATACAGACACTCAAGGCCAAGACAACCAGATAGGTGCACAGGGAAGTGGACCCTATATCATCAAGTGGGAACCGTGATGCCAAATGGGAAATACTCACTAAACCCAGGAGAGACCGTGAAACCCTTTGGTGGCTAGAACACCTTGAACTCACTAAGAGCCATTATCTTAGGAAATGGGTCGTTCAGTCAAGAGGCAAACTACCTTTTATTTCAAACAAGTCTGAAATGGCAGGGACTAATTTTCGTCACTGGAGACAGTGGGAGGACTAGGAGCCAGAGCCGTGTGTGTGTGTGTGTGTGTGTGTGTGTGTGACTCCTCTGAGATGTGTCCCATCTGCACGAAGCAAGTTGGAGAAGCCGAACCTTTAGCGCCGGGGCCTGTTGAAACCACAGAAAACAGCGCCTTCTGGCCCTCTGGGCAGCATTCTCACAGGGCATCCATCAATAGTTTCCTCCTGATAAATCAGTCATGCTGTCAGTGGTTTCATAAGTGTCAAAGTGACAAAGCAGGTCCTAACTGAAGTTTTAAGTCAGAGATCAAAGCTGGAGAAGAGTTTGGTTAATTAGAATGAGCAAAAAACTGAAAAAAATAGGGCATTCTCTAAGTCATTACCTGAAGCCATTTGGTAATCCTGAAGCAAGCATTTTTATCAAATAATTTGCACAACAATAGCTGAAAAAAGTCACTAAGCTATCTGAAAATTGCATTGCTTATAATTAAAAATGTTATGTGAGAGGTTCGGATTGTTATCAAATAACCCCTGAGTTTCTTGTGCCACGTACTTGGGGTAACAGAGACCCCATAGATTTCTACCTTCTGTGTAGAGAGACGGGGTGTCCAGTAGCCAGTGAAGAAACTCAGGGATGTCACCTGTGAGGAGCTGGAAGAGTGAGATGGACAGATGTGGACATGGCCCTTAGGCACTCTGGGACACTCAGAGAAGCTTCCTTTTACAGAATTGTTAACCTTCTGCAAGACAGAAAGGGGCCCGGGCCGGCTCAGGGGCATTTAAAGCAGCACTTTCATCCTGAGGGACTAACTCAGGTGGTCACTACCTCCTGCAGGTCACTTCTCTCTTGGAAACAGGGGAGAGATGCACCTAAACTCTTTAGGTGCATCCTAAAAGCGCTACACGAGCCGCATCTCCTTCAAGCCCTGGACAAACTGACAGGCAAATTTTCAGAAAACCTGGGGGAGCTCTTCCCTCCTCGGGTTTCCTGCAGCGCCCCCAGAGTTGAGTTTGGGGGACATCTCTGAGAGGCCGATTAGGTGAGTGTCTCTGTCTGGGGTCTGGGAACTGGCGAGTTAGCCAAGGAAGGAAGGGACAGCAGGTGGACAGAGTCCGTGTGAAGAGCTGGAAATTCATTTAACAGAATGTTGCTATTTAGTGTATTGTTCTTTGTCCAACACAAAATAATTTATCTGCGGGCTTACTTGTCCCGTGTCATCAAGGTCTGATTTGACAAGGGGGTAATAGCACAGCTTGAACTTCTCAGCACAGTCTACCAGTTCTGCTACTAGACTTCAAGTGGAAAAGTTCCCCCGGGGAGTGGATGCAAGCGAGACTTTATTTATTCTTGCTCGGATTCAGGGAAGGGAGAGTGGATGATTGCTTCTATTATGAGACAGATGATTGACATTTAGAAAAGGACGGAATTTAACTGGACTTGGCCTGCATTTCACAGACATGAAAACTGAGAAGCCACCAAACAGGCAAACAAGAGCCCACAACAGGCAGTGACAGCAAACCCCAAGGAGATGGGGGAGTCTGACTTCTGGAATTGCTACATTATAATATGCCAAAATATCCAGTCTCCAACCAAAAAAACTTTGAGGCATGCAAAAAGACACAGAAAATATGGCCCAATCACAAGAAAACAGTGAAGAGAAACCGTCCATGAGGAAGCCCTATGGACATGAAATGGCCTACAGATTCTCCCAAAGCTGGAGGACACCACAGACAGAGAATTCAGTGGTGGGGGGAGCGCGGAGATTGCCCCATGCCCGTGGACTCAACTCGATGACCTGCAGCCCTACTCTCCCTGCTGGGGTGGTGACTCATTGTTTCTCCCTGACTCGCTAGAAAAGTCTGAGTTCCCATCGTGATGCAAGCATGCACGTTCACGCTCTTACAACCCAGACTCTGCCATGCCTGGGACCTCAGGAAGTTGTGCTAATCTCTGTGTCATACTTATTGAATAAGGAGAGCTGCTCATGAGAGTCTGCCATGAAAAAACAACCAATGGAGTTGAGTTGAAACTCAACCCTCCTTAGATAATTCCTCTGTTCCTCAATGTAAGCCAAGAAAGAGGAAAGGATGAAACCTTCTAATACAAGGGAGGTATCCTTCCAGCCAGGAATTCAGGGGAATTCCAGCACCTTGAAACTTTCCCATAAGTAATTAAAAGGGATGAAGTTTCTAATATTGTAAGAGGCATTGAGGAATCCAGTCTTTTGACAGCTACTGAGTGCCAACTTTTGTCAGCCAGGGTGCCAAGGAACAGAGCAGAAAGGTGAAAACCCAGTTTCCACCTGGGAAGTCTTTCTCAATGCTCCCATGGATGAACAGAGCTAAAGTGTGCCATTTTGGCTTCATAAACTTATTGTTAAAAGAATTTCAAAGCTGGGTTACACTTTTTTAACGGCCAGTTTCTTAGGTATAGAATTTTCACTTTGGTGCAGAGACTCAGGAATTGCCACTGTAATAAAATAGCAATGGAAATAACAATCATAGAATTTAAGAAACAAAAATAGTAATGATCGTTATAAATGGAGCATCTATCTCGAGATAGTTGGTCATCTTTGTGCTTTGAGAAAGTTGTTGTTTTTTTTTCTCTTGAAGTAGTCATCTTATGAGGAGGGTGTGCCATATTTATAGATAATGAAACTGAGGTCAAAATGATTGTCACTTACTCAAGGCCATGCAGCTGGTGAGTACTGGAGGGTACCTCTCAGTACAGAATCTAAGGAAGCTATACTACTTCAAAGGCTCTATCTTTCCATCTTCCTTCTCCTTCTACAGGCCATGAAGTGGTTTGCAGCAAGGAAGTAATTTGTGTAAGGTCCAATGAGGCTAACTTGTAGTCTCTGCTGGATGAAATCCATGTACCATTGTCATGAATATGGTGTAGTGCCCTACACCAATGAGAGAAAGAGAATCCCACTGGGCCGATGCTTTGAATTATATCATAAAATATGATTTTTTTCTATTATTGGAAAGTAGGAATGTTCCCCTAAGAAACAAACTGATATATACCCAGTATCCTATTCCACTGTAGGATTATTATGATAAGGAACTGTTGGAAATAAAAATTACGAAGGAATTACTGATTTTCTTTCAAGTACGGATGTTCATATTGGACAGAAAATATCAATATAAGTGTGTGAAGGAGCTTGGGGGCTCTGATTACACATGTGGAGACCTTAAGTCCCCTTTAGGTCATCTCTACAGCAACATGTGGGCAAAGTAAGGCAGCTTGCATACGATGTATTTTGAACTGTAAATTATGTCCTTTAATATATAAAAGGAAATGTATGAGAGACATGTTTTCTGTATGTAAATATCTCCAACACAAGTACTGTGTCTAGTATATAGGGCTGCTAGTTTCGTATTTATTGGAAGAAAAGCAGACATGTCATTTCTCATGCCATTTAAAAAATTTTTTAAGTTTATTTTTTTAATTGAAGTATAGTTGATTTACTATGATTCAGGTGTACAGCAAAGTGATTCAATTGTGTGTGTGTATATATATATATATATATATATATATATATATATATATATATATATATATATATATATATACTTTTTCAGATTCTTTTCCATTATAGGTTATAGGTTATTACAATATAGTGAATATAGTTCCCTGTGCTATACAGTAGGTCCTTATTTGTTATCTATTTTATATATAATAGTTTGTACCTGTTAACCTCAACCTCCTAATTTATCTCTCTCCCTCTTCCCCCTTTGGTAACCATAGGTTTGTTTTCTATGTCTGTGAGTCTATTTCTGTTTTGTAAATAAGTTCATTTGTATGTTTTTTAAAAAATTCCACATATAAGTGATATAATGTAATATTTGTCTTTCTCTGTCTGACTTACTTCACTTAGTATGATAATCTCTAGGTCCATCCACGTTGCTGCAAATGGCAATATTCCATTCTTTTTATGGCTGAATACTATTCCATCGTGTATATGTACCACTCTTTCTTTATCCATTCATCTGTTGATAGACATTTAGGTTTCTTCCATGTCTTGGCTATGGTAAATAGTGCTGCTACCAACATTGGTGTCCACGTGTCTTTTCGAGTTTAAATTTTCTCTGGATATATGCCCAGGACTGTGATTATTGGATCATATGGTAAATCTTTTTTTAGTTTTTTAAGGAACCTCCATACTGTTCTCCATAATGGCTGTACCAATTTACATTCCCACTGAGAGTGTATAAGGGTTCCCTTTTCTCAACACCCTCTCCAGCATTTATTATTTATAGACTTTTTAATGATGGTCTTTCTGACCCATGTGAGGTGGTACCTCACTGTGGTTTTGATTTGCATTTCTCTAATAATTAGTGATGGTGAGCATCTTTTCATGTGCTTGTTGGCCATCTGTATTTTTTTTTTTTTTAATAAATATCTATTTAGGTCTTCTGCCCATTTCTTGATTGCTTTTTGTTTTTTGTTTTTTTTTGTTCTTTTTAATATTGAGCTGTATGAGCTGTCTGTATATTTTGTAAATTAATCTCTTGGTCCCATCATTTGTAAATATTTTCTTCCATTCCATAGGTTGTCTTTTCATTTTGTTTATGGTTTCCTTTGCTGTGCAAAAGTCTTTGAATTTAATTACATCTCACTTGTTTATTTTTGCTTTTGTTTCTTGTGCCATTCTTTAACTGTATTTAATACAGCAGCATGTTGGAAGGGGAGAGGGACAGAACAGCAGACTCCTACAGAGTTTCCCAACTTCCAAGTGACCCAGCAGGTCTATCTCCACCTTCAAAATTAAGAAGCCATCTCTTCACATCGCATCTAAACTTCCATGATCTACTGAGACTGTGTGAAGAGTAAATATACTGATGAATGTCAAACACCCACATTTAATCATTTAGGACTTCATGTGTCAATTCTTTTACACACAAGTTCACAGAGGCCTCTCACCTCTTCTTCAATGTCTTCCTCACTTTCTTGGCATTTCTTGGGAAATCAGTGTGTACTGAAGACAGGTGCTTTATTACTTATTGCCCCATAACAAATTACATGTAAAAATTAATGATTTAGAACAATGTATTGTCTTTTCTCCAAGTTTCTGTGGGTCGGGAGTGTGGGTGCAGCTTCTTTGGGTGCTGCCAGTTTATCTGGGGACTCAGGGTCTCTTGTGAAGTTGCAGTCATTGTTTCCAGCAGGGCTGTAGTATCATCTGGAATCTCAAATGGGGAGGGTGTGCCTCCAATCTCACCCCTCTCTTTGTTAGCAGGATTGGATTACTGGCAGGCTCTTGGCCTGAGGCCTCAGCTCTTTGCTGGATCTTGGCTGGAGCCCACCCTCAACTCCTTGCCTCAGGGACCTTTATAAGTGCAGCTCACGACACAGTGGCTGAGTGTTCATCAGAGTGAACAAGTGAGGCAGACAGTACCCAACACCGAAGCTGCCGTCTCTAACTTAACCTCCAAGTTAGCACCCAGCACCTCTGCTGCAATCTAGCAACTGGAAGTGACTCCCAAGGTCCAGCCCACAGTCAAGGGCAGGGGTCACCCCAGGAAGCAGAGATCCTTGCAGTCCGTCATGGAAGCTGCCCATCACACTATGCTCGAATCTCGATTGACCGTTTGTGATGTATGTTAGTCTGCTTTCATCTTTCGCATTATGCAAACTTGCATCCACTTTATCTTACAGGAACACAGATTAAAGATGGGCCTGCTGATAACTCGGACCGTGAGTCATGTCACTGGTGAACCCCTTTGAGCTTAATCACCATGACATTTCTCTTGATGTGTGAAGTCTCGCTTCAGATATTCCTCATCCTAGATTTGGTATTTCTTCTTTCTTTTTGCAAGTATATAGGAGGATGTGCTTTAAAACACATTTTCCAATCTTGCTTCATAGTCTCCTAAATCTTAACTGGGTCAGTAACTTATTTTACTGGGTCGATAGGTTCTCTAGTTTAGGTGAGTTGTTTTATTTAACAGGGCCAAGAATTACTGTTAGAAATGCAGAATTCTATAAGATCTTTACACAAAACTGTTCCTTTCAATTGAATATTTTGTAAAAAGTCATTATTTTCTGAAACTTACAAAAAAATTTTATTGTAAAGGCAGCAGAGCCTAGTAGATATGGACTCAGATTCTGGAGAACTATACAACCTTGGGTAGAAGATTCTGTTGCTCTGTGCCTCAGTTTCCTCATTTATAAAACAGGAATAATAATGGCACCTTCCTCATTAGGGACATTGTAGGTATTAAATGACTTTATATTTGGAGAACACTTAGAACAATGCCTGCCTTTTAGTAAGTGCTGTATAAGTGTTTGTTAAATAAAATAAATGGCTTTGCAGAAAGGATTTAACATTTTCTTGGCAGATGTGCTTGGCATACTTAATATTATTTCAGACATTCTTATGAATCTTAACTAATTCTGGTATTCCCCAGGAGTAACCTTTTAGAATAAATAATTTGTCCTTCCTTTGTATCTCCACCAGCACCGGTCTATGTTCCCCCTGGGAAAGGGACGGTATCTTACCTCACCCTTTGTGTCCCGGGTTTTGTATTGTGCCTGGCACGTGGAAGGCATTCAATAAACAGTTGTTTAATTAATTTCATATTGTTTGAGGGTGACAATTTGCAAGGATAAAAAGGAAGGAGAGATTGTCCTTTAATAGAGTTTGTTTTGGCCACATTTGCCTGCAGTTTAGAAAAGCTAGGTATCTTCTTGTTCCATTACATCACCCAGCCAATTAATCAACCCTTGAATGAATCCCAAGGTAGACCCTTCATTTTGTCTACTTATTAACTTTCATTATGTGCAATAGCTAAAGTGTAATTGTGAACAGGATGGATTATGCCGTAAACTTTTTTCCTATTACACCATTCCTTCACAAATCCCCTTATTAAAGTGTACCAAGGGTGATATATTATGTTAAGAAGGTTTAAAACATAAGGTGACAATGACCTTCCCTTTAATTAACTATGATGGAAACAAAGGTGAGAATAATGATGATGACGCTGGGCTGAAAACCATAAATCACCCTCCACACTGGAAGACAGGACACAGCTACAAAAATAACCTTGCGATTCACAGGTTAAGTGAGTGTTCCGATGCGCTGATCCCACCATTATTTATTTACACATGACTCTGTGGTGTCACCGGCAGAAGAGAGCACTCAAGAAGCCTGAAAATGAAAGCCGCTGCTGCCTGCTAGGATCAGGTTTCATAAGGACTTTTCTTTAAAAGTATCCACATGGCCAAGTAGGAGTCTAGTAATGAAGTAGATAAAGAAAGGATGGCATTATCATCATCATCATCATCATCATCATCAAGGCGTAATTTACATAGAGTAAAATGCACAGATCTTAGGTGTTCAGGTCAGTGACTTTTGACAATGGCACACATTCTAGTAATCACCACCAAAATAAGACATATGACAGTTTCATCACCCAGAAAGTTCCCTGGTGCCCTTTCCAATCAATCCTCCTCTGTAGGTACTAGCATTCTGACTTTTACCAGCGTAGATTAGTTTTGTCCGTTTTGGGATATCACATAGATCGAGTCACACAGTATGTATTTTTGTTACCATATACAAGATTTTCTTTATGTAGATGCCACCAATTTTGATTTCTAAATGTGTTTCTTTCTCCTCCTCCTTTATCCCCTCCTCCTCCTCCTCCTCCTCATTTTTCCTGGAGATCCAGTGCAGCCTGGGGTCCAGATCCTGGGCTCATTCCTTTCCCCAGCCTTCTCCTTATGTTCCCCTTGGTGTTGAAGGATTGCTGATCTTCAGGAACTGTTGTTCCTGTCCTGGTTGCCTGCCCAGCTGTGTGTTTGGACCCTGCCCAGTTTATCAGAGGACACTATCCTCAGCATAACTTCCTGGATGTTTCATTTTACTGCCCCTTCCCCTATCCTCCACTCCCAGGTCAGCCCCATTTTTCTCTGCATGCACAGTGACAGCAACTGTGTCTTCACAGAGTATGTATTTCTGTCCTCAGACCAACAGATGTCGTTCATTCACGTGTTGGGAATGAGTCCTTTCATGATGGGTTAGAATTTTTCAGAAGACTCTTAGAGGCTGAGAGAAAAGCAAAGCTGGGGGCTTATCCCAAACAGGGTCCCAAAGGGCCTTGCTCCTCATGGTAATTCTACAGGGAGAGAAACGAGACCCAGGCCCTGGATGTGGTTGCACTGCCCCAGCACCATATTTAGCCGCCACAGGCTGGGAGGCTAGAAGACGCTCATCAGGGTGACATACCCTGGCCCCAACTGCTCCTGGTCTGCAAGGAGATCAGGGCAGAATTTGGGGAAGAACATGAAGTTGTGAAAATTAAGGTTTCCACAATAAGTACTTTGTATTTCATGGTGCTCTTTCATTTTCACACCAATTAATTGATGAATACTGATCCAGCCAGGACACTGTTTTTGAATTGATGCACATTTAAGGAAATGTCCTTTGTTAGCAGCTCACTTATGTTGGAGCTTCCGTGTCCGGATCACATGTCTCTAATCAGGGGTCACAACGGGCATCCTCGCAGTGACTCCAGCCACACGGAGAAGCTCTGGGGATAGAAGCGCCTGGACCAAGCTTGCCACTTAGACCAGCAGTGTGGCCCTTCACCTGCAGGTAAAGTTCCCCTTTCTAGGCAAAGACCCACCTTCGTGTACTGTTACTTTCTTTCAATGTGTTCAGTTTTAAGACATTTTAATATGATAACGGGGCAATGGGAACATTTTCTCTCCACTAAGCTGGAGGTTGACATGCCTCTGGCACTTTCCGTGTCTCTGGGGATACCTGAGCCACAGCCTCCCCAGAGGTCTCTGTCTTTCCCTTCCTCTGCCTCCCTGAGGTATGTATACAGGACTGGAGGGTGTCATGGGGCCTTTTAAGCTCGGTCTGGTTTGGTTTGCTTAAGTGTGATTCAGGGTTTTTTTTTCCCTTTATTAGGAGACTTTCAAAACTAAACGGCACAATTTTGATACAGTCTATGATTCTAGAAGAGATAAACTTCAGGGATATTAGTCTAAAAACATTACAGTACCTATTGTGAGATGAATATTTGTGTTCTCCCAAAATTCCTGTTGAGGCCCTAGCCCCCACTGTGATGGTATTTGGAGGTGGGGCCTTTGGGAGGTGATTAGGGTTACATGAGGTCATGAGGCTGGGGCCCCAGGATGGAATTAGTGCCGTTATAGGGAGCACTCTGCAAGGAAACACCATGAGAGGTCAGGGAGAGGGGGCAGCTATCTACAAGCCAGGAGGCAGGCCCTCACTTAACACCAAATCTGTTGGCATCTTGATCTTGGATCTTGGACTTTCCAAGCTCCAGACTGTGAAAAATAAACGTCTGCTGTTGAAGCCACCCAGTCTATAGTATTTTGTTACAGCAGCCACAGCTGACTGACAGCATGTGTTCAGAGACTGGCAGGCTTAGGACTGGTCAAGAGGATAGCTTGCGTTTTGCCTCTCAGCAGGGTTTATCTGGTGTGAAATGCTGGATCTCAGATTACTAGTAATTTATAAGACCCGTTCACTGTCAGCTCTTGGTTCATGAATGCTCCCCGTACATGGTACACTGGTAATGGACATGATGAGAATTTCTGGTGTCACGATGGGGATGAAGTTATTCAACATTCTGTCTCCATTTGCCAGGGTTTGGGCATGGACACCTCTTGTAGATTTAAAAAAAAAAAAAAAAAAGATTTCAGCCCGGAAGACTATTGTCTTCATGAGCACAAACAATGCACTGCATCAGTCTTGCAGAGCCAGCGACAATTTATGCTGAGTGAGTAGTAAAAAATGCTGATTTAATTATATTTTGTATCACTGTACATTCAGAGGATGGGGTGCTAATAAACTCCTGTTTTTTACAAGGCTGTTTCTTTGTTAGTACTGTACGGATGCTAAATAATTTGTTTATGTTTTAATTTGATAAATGATTGTATCACATTGAGTGTGCATGTGTGTATGTGTACAGTGAAGAGAAAATGAGAGGAAAGTATTATTGGAGAGAGCATTTTTTTTGCCTTGGAGTAATACTTTTGTGTCTTGTATGCAAAAGCTAATACTCCTTAAATATGCACATGAAGACATTAGCCTACTAATATATATGTTTTTATTCAAGGCCATGGCTGGCTTGTACAGGGGAATAAAGTGACAGTTCTGGGATTGTGTCTCTATTATAATATATAATATTAATAGAAAAATATATAATGTCTATTGTGCCTTCCCATCTTTCCCTTGCAGTGCTAACTCTGGCCAGCTTTCTCCTCCTCCGTGTAAGCCCTGGACAAACAGGCACGTCTTAAACTCATTGCTCCCAGGCCTGTGTCCCAGGGCTCAGAGAGACCACAGTAAAGTCCCCAGTAATGTTAAATAAATTATAGGTGAATGAGTAAATACCCAATTTGTACCAGGAAAATGACTCACAGTAAATGTTAAACACATCAAGGTGGATTAGTAGCATGGTATAGCACGGGCAAAGGATTTCAAATGATAAGGATGATTTAGCTAGTAAAGATCATATTTATTCATTTTTCCTGAATAACCATGATATGAATATCTAAATTAGGCTGCATGTAGTGAATTAGCATAAACTTTTTTGGGGGGGCGTAAACGTGACATATGAAATTATACATAAGGTAATTAAATAAATTTATTAATTAAGATATACATATGTGTGTGTGACGTGTATGTGTATGTGTGTGTATGTGTGTCTCTGTGTGTATGTGTATGTATATGCGGGTGTATGTGTGCATGTGTATGTATATGTGTATGTATGTGTGTGTGTTTGTGTGTGTGTGTATTCTGTTGCTTTAATAAGCAAAATGCAAGCTCCTTTGTGAACACGAGTACCTACCCACAGATAAAGCCCTTATGCTTTAATCACACAAGGCCTTGTGTCTCAATCCACATCCTTGGGATTTAAAACCGCAAGGTGTTTCCATGTCAGTACCTTAGGCTAGGTGTATTCCTTAGGAATAAATATTGGGAATTCAAGAAGGCATGCAGAACATTAAGATTTGGAACAACAGTGCCATAAAGTAAGCCTGCTTCTTCCTGGCCCAGGCTGGCAAATCCTCCCTCAGCTCCGTCTCTTTCTAAGAGGAAGGTGCTGGTATGGAGTGGAGCCTGGGAAAGTCAAGTCCATTTGGCAGCATTCTGGGGGGAGGCTGAGTTTATTGTGATTTTAATATTTTCCCATGCTTTTGCCAATAAGGCATGACAAATGGAGTCACCGTTAATACTCTTTGTACTAATAACGCCGTAAAATAACCCCCTTTAATTGTGACCTCCGGCCAGTCATCCAGTCGGCTAATGAAGAGAAACTTATGACAGACTTCACCTGGGAAGCCTTTATGGGAGGTTTTCACTGGTTTCTGCCCGGTCTGTACTTACAGGGCTGCTTTGGAACAAGGAAACAGGCTGATGTCTTTCAAAACCCGGCTCCCGCAGGCATGGATACTGGCTGATGTGATGGATATTTCCCCCTTGGAGGGAGCAGATAGAGCTGTTGTTGGACCACTGCAGTGGGCTGTTTCAAGAAAGGGACCTTTTCTAAATTTTACACCTGCAATCAGGATTCCAAATTACCATTTCTACTAAAAGTTTTTCTCTTTTTCTTATTATTTTCTTGGGCATGTTTTATACATTTCAGTTGGAAGTTTGGCACAAGTATAAACAAGTAGTTCCCCAATTAATATTTTGGGATGGAGCAAAGAAACACAGTGACAGTCATCACAGAATTTAAAGAAAATGAAGGAAAATACAGCATCAACTTAGGAGAAACAATTTGGTCAAATCACCAATAATGCCATTGTTTAGATGTATGAATCCCTCATTCAGTATATGCTTGAATTTCCAAACGGAAGTCAATAACGGCAGATGCTGAGATAATTCAAATAATAGTTTAGGAGCTACCTAATGTAAAATAGTAAATCTTCCTTCAGAATCAGTATCTCATGAAAAATTGTATGAAGTTAGCCTTTCTCTCTTTTGTTCTCAGATTCTGGAAGACAATAAACTCTTTTGACTATCTAATTTCAGTAGCTATTTAATGCTACTGATTAACCTTTTTCTTTATTGACATTTAATGAAACAATGAAGAAATGAATACACTCATTAGACTTCAGAGGAGAACATAAAACTCTCAAACGCACGTGCATATTCGCACATTTATTACAGTCTCAGGCAGCAGCTTTTAGAAGCCATGTCACCATCCAACCAGACATCACAACCTTATCAGCTCTGCATCTTTTCCACTTGTGGAGTGTGAACCCGAGGAATCTCAGTCAAGATGAGTAGTTAGTGATTTCCATAAAGAAAACTCAAAAGTGTAGAGCAAACAAAAATAGCAATGGTTAACTGCCATCTACCTATAGTCTATCACGTGTGATTATCTTCACACATGTGAAAATACAGATATTGGAAGGTAAATTGAAACCCAAAAGTGGAAAATCCCAAATCGGTCTGTTGCTGGTACAGAATCTCTTGCATCTTGGGGCTGAGTCTGTAGGATTTCCCTGGCATGCTTCTAATTAACAGTTTTGGCCTTTTCTTAGGTGCATTAATTATTTTAGGTCACTAGGATTCCCATTGGGTACGCTGTGGTAGTTATTAAAATTCACTACCTGGAAGTGACTTAAATATGGTCTTTAAAAAAAGATTGATGGTAATAATTACAGCGTTAAGATACTTGAAAGTGGAAAACAATCGCGTCATGAGACAAAGAGGACATTTTAAAATCATGCAGCTAATTTACAAATTCCTAGACTTTCAAAGTTTTTCAACTAATATTTAAAAATTAGATGAATTAGTTTGAAGAATTAAAATGAGATTTAACTCCGAAAAAAAAAAAAACAATTCTCCTATGAGTCCCCTTTTCTTTTGCAGTTAATATGAAAAACATTGTATACCTAAACAAAGGCGGGGTGGGGGGGATTTTAAGCTACTTTTAAATTTTGAAACAAGAGAAAGCCACAGTATGTCCCTTTTCCAGAATTATTTAGTTATTGCACTTTTGTGTTATTTTATGATATGTTATAGTGAAGTCTAAAGTTACCCATGTGAAGGAACAGGGAGTATGTGATTATAAGTCATATATTACATACTATTTGTTTTTCTAAACTTAGGAAAGTTAAAGGCAAAAAGTAGACTGTTTTCGGATACTAAAGTTATTTTTGGTTTCAATAGAAATGTGCTTGCTTTACCCTACATTCAGAGGAAACTAACCTGTGAAGATAATTTCTTTAATATCTTGAGAAGTAGGAGATTGCCCATACGTTACATGTATACCATTACCTCTTTAAGGTTAAATCAGTTCAGTCTGAATGCATTTCTGGCGGTGAAACCATTTTTCATTTATCAAAGGCTGAGGCTTAAACACTGAGTGCTTAATGACAAATGTTATTTCATTATATTAGTTTAGTCAATTTTAGTCGCGTTTAAGATCAGAAATAAATATAGGACTGCTTTTTAGTGTTTAGAGACTGTGTTAATTGCAGGTGGTAGTGACTGAAATACAAATCGACAGAATGACACTGTAATAAACGTGCTGAATCATATTCTCACGTTAGCAGTTACTATTCTACTTGCATGAAATGGAAACAATAGATGCCCTGGTGTGCTTTGCATCCCTTCCCCCCCGACATGATGAACTACCTTAGGAGGATCCTTAACACAGTAGTTTGCGGATGCAGGGACGGTGACAGTGGGGCTGCACAGCAGAATTTCTTGCTAGGATTTTTCTCAAAAGCTGTCTTAAAGGAACTGCGATGGATGCAGTTCTGCCTGGTAGAAACAGCGGCATTTCTTACCCTGGATTTAGAGAACGCAAGCATAAAGGGAACACATGCATAGATGACGCCTTTGCTTAATAGCATATTTCATTTTTAATTGCTGAATATATTTTCCAGTGAGAGTGCAAAGAACATCATTTGCCATGCTTACATAAAATTGGCAGTTCCTTATGCCCAAGGATAAATTGCACTATAGAGAAATAAAGAAGTTAATAGGTCATTATCTTTATTAACTTTTCAGAGAGTGAAATTTGTAAGACTGTATTTGGGGTTGCTTAAATTACACAGCAGCTTCTGTCATTTCCTCAAGAGGACACAGGAGAAAATATTAAAGATGTGAAGAATATGGGAGAAATGGTTCTAATAGCAGAGATAACATTTTTTTCCCCTCTTTTTCTTTTTATGTGGAGGTGAGGGGTTTGTGAGAGAAAGAGCTGTTCTTTCAGCTGGAATGATGAACAAGAGGGACCCACACTCTGCGTGCATGTGTGTCTCTGTGTCTCTGTATGTGTATATTGCATACATGTAAGTACATGTATACCGTTTCCTCATATGAAAACTTAGGACATTATGTGTAATGTATAATTCACTTGCCTCGCTAGCAGTAATGGGGGAGGATTTTACAGTGCAGTTTCTTATTAGACTTATTCATTTGAAAATGAAGGTGTGATAAAAGGCTAATCAGAACTGTATTGCTTTGTCCACAATGAGATAATGAATACCTATTATAAGGACATATAATTGAAAGATGGTAAGCCATCCTGCTCTTCTGGCACCTTCTACGAATGCAAGGTGCTTTGAAATGTCTAACAGATTTTTGTGTGCATGTGCTGTGTGTGTGTGTGTAAGCCATCAACTAAATTTTTCTTAATTTTAAAGTAATTCTTTGACTTTTTTCCCATGCTGCGGCAGGTGAAATAAATCTGAAATGTGGGAAGATATTATAATGAGACACTAATGAGGGCCCAGAGTCCAAAGAAAGAATGTCACCTGGAAATTGTGATCAGGGGGAGTGAGCTAACGAGAAATCAGGGCAGTACAGAGCCCTGCTGTTCCCCTCTGTGCCAGCAAGTCCTCTGTCCCTCCCGGAGCTCATTCCCACAGGGCTGCTTTGGGGAAGGAAGAGGGAGGTGTCCCGTGGACCCGCTGTGTGCTTTAGGGTGTCCCTACTGCAGGCTGGAGCATGCCCTCCCTGGGCTAAAACGGCATCACCAGCCCTGGAAAGAGCAGCACAGGAGAGACAGGAAGATAAAGGACAGCCCTCCTTTTCACTGGTTACAGAGGCACAGGCATTTTTACAAATCAGCATCTCAAACCTCTGTGGTTCTCAATTTAAACACTAAGGTCCTATTCTCTTTTCCTTAAAACTAGTGCAGACTTTTTAGCTTTCAGAATCACACTATACACTTGCCCGTTGGGTAGATTAGCATCCCTTAGTGGGTCTAAAATATCTATCAGCCCCAAACATTTTCCTTTATTTTAACTTATTTTAGTAGACCATTTAAAACCATGTTTACTTTCTCCTGTTGAAAATACAGCATTTTTCTAAGCAGCCGTTAAGACAAAAACAATTTCATTCTATACACAACGACCTGTTTGTACTCATTCCAAGCTCTACTGTTCATTTGAAAGTAATCACCCCTTTATTTAAAGGATTACATTGCATCAATTGGTCACTTAAAAGATTATACCCTTGGAGGAAGAAAACATGAAATGCCAAGCACATGGAGAAAATACATTTATTCTCTCAAATCTTCTTTTACTGTTTCCCTTCAAGTGTCACCAACATTACACTGTGTCAATGAACATATGCTTCTGGTAGTTAAAACAAGATTGTGTTTTGTGACATTGGTTAGCTTGGCTAGTGCTACCATTTGAATCCTCCTGAGTGGCTGCCCCCCCCCCTTCCTGGGAGCACAAAAAAGGGCAGGCCTGCTTCACCCCGGATTCAATGAGCCCCTCCCTGAGTTGTTCCCAGTTGAGAAGGCTCAGGTCCCATCCATTGTTCTCCTGACAAATGGCGAATGTCCTCCATTTGCAGCGTCTGACCTTGACTAATTATGTACAATTGGTGCAGCTGTCCCCGGCTTTACCAAGTGCTGTAACCTCAGAGCGTGCAAGCAACTTCTCCCGCCACCACGGAACTTCAATTTGAGGACTTCATCTCCTTGAACAACGCCTGCTCTTTGTGGAGACTTTGAGTTTGGTTTGGCCACGCCCTCTGTCACCATATGTTGACCAATAATTTATATTCATACTGTGCTGTCCTACATTTTTTAACCAACTATTTTAAAACGGGTTGAAAAAGTTTCCTGAAAGTAATCGATCAAAATAGCCTTACTAAAATGTAAAAGAAAAAATTATTAATATTGCAAATACTCAAAAACACACTTGACATCATTAGTATTTGTTTTTCCAGTCACATGTTTTGACTCACTGTGAATAACTGCATGAATGACTTTTAAGTAGGTATTTTTAACAGTAAGCTAGATGATCACAAAGATAGGTAGCCTCTGTAATCAATGCCATCAACGGTCTTTGCAAATACAGCATCAAGATGCCATGCGCTTAATTATTTCATTATATCAAAGTGAACACAAAATAGGTTTTTTCAAAAGTTAAAATAGAATAAATCCTTCAATTCTGAAAGTATATTTCTAAAAAAAAAGGTCATTTGTGGGATTCTTTATTATGACGTATGTTTTCTTTTACATTGTTATCTTCTGAGATTTTCTCTACATTAAGCATGCTATAGTAGTCAGTTTGGAAACAAGACATTTTTAGACATGAAAGAAGCTTTAAAATTTTTCTTGTAAAAAGAAACTAATGGAGAAAGTTGGTGTCTAAAAAATAGGAAATTTAAACAATTAAAAATTGCAATATCAAAAATTATAGAATATAAAAATATACAATGACCTAATCTAATATTTTAAATCTCTTCTAGGGCTGACACGGATCCTATATCGTGATCAAGACATCGTTTCCAGACCGCTTTCTGTTTTGAAGGTCTACCTTACACCTCTATAGAAAGCACATATGGCTATGTTTGTATTTGCACATTTATATATGCAGGTGGAGCTGTAGGTATTTGTGATAGAAAATGTTTGTTCTCTACACCCCTGGATGACACCTGTGCCAAAAGTGAGCGTCCCCTGCAGACACAGGGTAGAAGCAATTTTAATCCTGTTTTTTTCCTGAAAAAGCATAGAAGGGAAAATTTCTTCTAAAATAATTACACATTTTAAAAACAGAGAAACTTTTTAAATGAAAATATTTTCAACGGAATTACACCTTCAGTTTCAAATGAGACTGAAACACAATAAGAGGTCTGGAATTCTGAAAAAAAAAGTAGGAGCCAAACTTTTCATTACTTGTATTTTTAAATATTACTGATGGTAACCAGTTTCATATACCATAGACCCATGAAGTAAAGTGAACTCCTTCACGGTATATCTGCACGTGATATTAAGGAAAAAGATATTTGTCACTGCCAAAAAATAAGAAGACTGTCTAGGGAGGAAACCACCCAACTTTATTGAAAGATAAAGTATTTTTAAGACTTCTATCACCAAATCACACAAACTTTGAATAATAATTGCAAATTCAATATCCTAAAAACTCTGTCAAAATCTTTAAAAACTAGCATATTAATGGAAATATTAAAATACACTTTTTCTAAACCAGTTTGCACCGAGGCCTTTCACCCTTTCGGGTGAGACTGTGAATTATTATGTATGCTTGATCAATTAGAAGCCTTTACTTAGGATCCGGTGTTTGGTTTTGTTTTTTAAAGGAACAAAAGCATTTTTCTTTTTGCTATTCAGAATTGAAATGCCCCGTTTCATATTAAATCAGTGTACTAGTCCAATAGCTTTTACATGTCTTTAGAAAGATTTTGTTTAATTTTGTTGAACATTGAGTTCTTTACATTATGGAGACATTGTGGGCACTGGTTTTACACCTACAAATGTTCTTGCAGAAGGAATCACCTGATGCTCTCTCTCTCTCTCTCTCTCCTTGGAATGATGTTGATTAAAAACCATGCCTGCCCTGACATGAGCAAAGACAAGGAGTGGTGGAAGTTCCCACCTAGCTGCGTGTATGCACATTGTTTCTTCTCTGCAATGTGAGGCGTATTGGTTAGCTTGCAAATCTCTGCAGCAGCCCTGACGTCTTCTGAGAAAAGCACTGTAATGCCTTCTTCTAAAGTGAAATGCAGGTAGAACAACAGCTCATGCTAATATCTTAGATCACATCAACATAATCCCAGAAAAAAAAAAAAAAGAGCCCTGAAGGTTTTCTTTAGGATTAGTCAGAGTTTCAATATAGAATTAGTCGGAAAAAAATAGTTGTACCTTTAAATGTTCAGTATGTGTTCTTCAATCATAATCTGACGTGGCTAATTTTAGTGTAATGTACTGAGCCCCCATTTCAAGTAAATGCAGCATAGGAAATGTTGCACAGCTCCAAGGGCTGTATGAAACTGTAATTAAACATTTATAGGATTCTCAGCTTACTCAGCTCTTTTCCAACGAATAATCTGAAACAACATGAAGGGTGAAAATAGAGAAAACGCTCAACTTGTGTGTCAAAACTCCTTTTTTGATATTTGTCCACAACTTGGAGCCTTTGTAGAACTTTAAAATGACAACCATATCCAGTTGTACCTTTAAAATGGAGCCAAAATTTCGGAGAAATTTATAATCCAAGATGTTCTACTTTAAGCTGATAGAAAAACTTCCATGTGAAATAATGTATTTTACACATGATCGCTACATTTTATGATTCTTGCTTTGCCTTTTCCACAATGGAAAAAAATGGAAAATAATCCAGAAATAGAAATTAGAGCTGGTGGGTTTGTGGACCTGGGAGGTTACCCAGGAGCGTGAAGAGACCCTGGGGGGCGGGGCGGTGCTAATCATTTGACAAGAGGATTTAAAAGATGAATTAAAAAGACTATTCTAGTATATGACAAATTCAATAGACTTTAGAGTCTTGTTAAGTCCATTTCCAGTTCAAATGAAAGAAAAAAATATTGCTGACTTGTTCAGTTGAATGATGTCATGAACGTTCATTTTTAAAATCTAGAACTTTCTCGGGTCGGAAGACAATATTCTAAGAGGCTGCATTTCGGTTGGAGCCCCACATCAGTGTGCTAGCGGTTTATAGAACATCCTCTGCAGGAGCTGGAGGGGCAGGTGGACACTGTCTGCTGAGAAAGGAACTGTCTCCTCCCGTAGGACTGGGATTCCCTCTACCCCAGGTGTGTCTCTGAGACACTCTTGGACTTCAGCTAGAATAGACTCCCCGCCACTTCATGTTCCCCCAGCCCCCCACATGGATTTCCTTCATATACGTCTAATCCTCCATTGCATCTTTCTTTCTTTCCTTGCCTGTTCCATGAGGTGAAGATCCTTGAAGGAAGCTCATGTTTATCTCCTTCTGTAGAGGGTGGCCCAGTGTTTGGGGCCACACTAACAAAAAACACAAGTAGCATTAGGATTTCAGCAAATAAATGTCAACTAAAAGGGTAAACTAAATATGCATGGGTTTGCTTGTGTTTTTATGTAAGTGTTCAAGCCCTTTAATGATTAAAATATAGCAAGAATACTAGTCAAAGGTATATTACTAAACAGTCCCCTACTTAAAGTGCAAATCAGCAAACTAACCTCAGTAGTAAGAAAGAATCCTTTGGGATGGTTACCTTAAATTTTTGTTTTAACACAGGTATGTTTGAAGTTCTAGAGTTAAGTTCTTGACATTTTTTTTACAGAAAAAAATACAACCATGATCTATATCATCATCCATTTTTCAGAATTGTGCCCGAGAAACAAAATATAAAATGAGCTGTAAACAACAGCAAAGCTTGGTTCATTCACCTGTAAAATGGAAATGATGGTGACTTCCTGCTAGGATTGTTTTGAATATTAAATTTTTAATAACTGCTTAGTGTAATACATGGCACAAGGGAAGTGTTTTTAAAACAAACAAAAAACAAAAACAAAAAAAAAAAAGAGAAAAAAATAAAACCTCCAAACTGTTCAAGAGTAAATCTCTCTCTCACAGCCTTTGTGGGTCTGGAGGCTGAGGAGTGAAGGGGGCTGTCGTCACACTGCCCTCGCCCGCAGGCCTTTGCAGCTCTCCTCTGAGGGTCTCAAAGCCTGGGATGCTCTGGAAGTTGACAGAGTGGCCAACAGTGGTTCACATAGAACTCCCCACCCCAAAGGCCCCCGCCTTCCCGCTCCAGACCTCTGTAACCCCCGCTTCCCAAATTCCAGCCTCCATGCCTGGCTCCATTATTTGGGAACGAAAATTGCCCTTAAGCCAGAAAAATAAAAATCACAGAAACCCTGCCCATCACTCAAGGCACAGACAGCCACATTGCCCCCTCCAGAGGACACATGTCCTGATCCCCCAGGAAAAGCAGGCTGTCTTTCTGCTCCAGCACCCTGCCCAAGGCCCCACTGCTGGCAGCCCTTCAACCACATCAAGTCCAAGATCAGCTTTTCCACCAGACACTGGCTCCTTCTACACTAGTGAAGCTGCTGCTTTTGTGTTAATTTGGGTGCAAACTGTCAGAAATGGGATAAAGATGTTTTCCTCGGAATTTACTGGAAAGCATATTTTAATTGTTTCCTGTCATTGAAAATGATAAAAAAATAATATCCTAAACCAAACAGCACAGGTAGGAAATAACTGGGACACATTACTTGACGCTCTGCATCTTTCTTCTCAGTCACCACGTGGAACTAGAATGGTTGAATGAATGAATGAACCAATCAATTCTGTATCTTTATTTACAAAAGCATTTCTATTTATTTCTGTAAAAAATAGCCACGCGGACTTCCCTGGCGGTCCAGTGGTTAAGACTCTCCACACTTCCAATGCAAAGGACAAAAACATAGTCAGAGGGCACAAGATATGAAGTCCCAGATTATTAATACAAGAACATAGAGACACCCTCAAAAGAGTGAGAACGAATAAAATAGAATCTCAAAAAATAGCCACTATTTTTTTTTTTCCACACTGAAAACAAGTAGTTGTTAAACTTCCTCCAAGACAAGATTACTGTGAAATGGATTTGGAGGAATGTAGCCCAGTGGTGCAGCCTGGGGTAGAAACATCTCATTTAAAAATGCTGACGGCTTTCATAAGTGACCCCCTTCTCTGTCTCATCTCCAGGCTTCTAGAGCTCAGCCTGTTGCCTGGGCTGGCCTGTGGGAACCCCACCCAACAAGGAGACGTGGCCTCACAGAGTCCCAGGGGTTCTGTGTTATCCGATGTTGCTGGAAAGAGGGAAGGAGCGTTTGCCTAACCTGTTCTCAGGCACTGAGGACCCCAGGATCAGGGAACACAGGAGCCTCGTGAGGGAATTCACTTCCTGTGGCCACTCCAAGGGTCATTTGGCATGTGACCCTCCAAAGGACATGTAACAAAGTCACTTTATCAGAACCAAATTTCGAGGCTCTGAAATTCTCCCAATTAGAAATCATTTAGGTCAAAATCATCTATGCGGATGCTTCTCTGGGACCCGTATGTTAATTTAGGAGCTGAACCTCTTTTGATGGGGAGGAGAACTTGACCCAGGGCCTTAAAGTCACCTAGAGGTGGGAAGGGTGGAGGTCCGGGGCTGGGAGAAGGTTTCCCAAGAAGCAGGATATGGTCCCTCACAGTAAATTTCATCGAGGCCAGCATCCGGGCTCAAAAAGGATGAGATGGCACTAGCCTTCCTTCCCCTGAGGCTTCACACCTTTTTCAGGTGATGTACCAACTGTCCTATAGCCGTGGGACCCCAACCAGAGCAGACCAGATCATGAGGTGGTGAGGGCAACACACCCTAAGTAAGTGATGTGCTGGTAAGTGTTTAGCCACCGGCCAGCTCTCAGCAGGTGGGAGGAAGGCCTTGGTAGGTAGCCGCTGCCAATTCCATGGTGTAAATATTCCCACCACAGTCAGTTTCAACCTACCAAGGTGACATCACTAAACACAGCACTGGAAAAAGATGTACAGCAACTATCCTTATGTAGTAGTTCTTTCATACAGTTGCAAGACACCCAAGTAACCTCAAGACCACACGTAATAGTAAAAGGTACCAGAATAATTACAAAGTGTTATTCATCGTTTACTACTTTTGTCTGTGATAGAATTTAATTGCAAGTCTATATAATTTATTTTTTAAAAGGTCGCTGTGCTTGACAAGCCCCTCAGGTTGGCTGCAGTATATCATTGGGAGCAGGCTTCTCTGACATTTTCCATTATTCATAAGGTTGTTTTAATTAACAATACTCTCAATTTTGGCAAATAACTGATACAACAGGATACAACAGTGAGCTTTTAGCCTGGTGTTGTTGTTTTCCTGTTGTCCTCTAAATGCAGTGTTTCCTATAACATTTTCCCTGCTGTGCTTATTTTTCCATTGCCTTGTAACATTCTGTAGGGTCAGTCATTTAATATCTTTGCCACTTAGTGTTTTTCTTCACTAAAATCCAAGTGCCAACAGGGCAGAGATTTTTACCTTGTTCATCGAAGCATCACTGGTACCTGTGACCTGGCACACAGTGGGTCCTTGATAAATACTTGTTGGACAAAAGGGAGTTTGGCCAATTATCAGCACTTTCTACAATAGCAACACTAAGATTGGAAGTAATACAAATAGCAGTGACATCCCAAACAGCAGGTGAAACAAGAGGTCATCTATGGACTTAGGGGTAAAGGATGATGGCCGTGCCTGTTCAGAATATATATTTTAATCCTTGTGATCTTCAGATGGAAGAAAGATGAGATCATCTTACCCTAAACCCTACATGGGTACCTGTTTCCACATCCGTCTGTGCCCTAGATGAACTAGCTATAGTTCCCATGGCTTCCTTCAAAGAAGTCTAATTTCCTTGTTGTATGTGCTCCCTGTTGGAGCTAAGCTCTGCTCTTGGCCTTCTGATAGAGGGACGAGGAGGAACAGGAACTCAGAGCCCCTGGCCAGCACCAGGCAAGCCCCACACATAGCCTCGGATACCCCAACCCTAGCCTGAGTCTGTGCAATTTTTCAGCATCCCTGCTCACTGAGGGGACAGCAGAGGAAAGAGAAGCCCATTATCTGAGAGATGCCAGTCTGTATTTAACCAATTAAGCTCAGCTGGAATTAGGGAATTAGTGTCTGAAGGGGGAGAATCATGATGATTTTTGATAAACAACATTCTTCCACTTTAAATCAGCAGGTTGCATTGAAAGGTAGCCAGTGCTTCTTACATTTCAGTTTCAACACAAACTCAGGCAGTACAAAGTTCCCCATCAGACTTTATTTCCTGGTTCTTTTTGCATAGATGCCACGTTTGGTGCCCCTTTCACACAAATAAGTATGAACATCTGGTGAAGAAACACTGTAAAGGATTGGAGCTGTGTATTAAGTTCTTTGATTTGCATGAAGCATCCGTCCTTCCCTGTTCTCGCCTATTATTTTGATAGACTACACCTCTCAAAATTTTTATTTTGACAGCAAAATCTGCATGCATGTGAAGAAGCATTGCATAACTTTGGAAAGCGGAACCACATTTAGTGCTGAGTGACCCTCTTCTGGACGGCAGCCCGAATTAGCTGGCCGTTACATCCTGTACACGGGGGCAGGTTTATGAATTAAAAGCGTGCACAGAGAGGTGTGACTATGCCAGATCTAGAAAATGAATCCTGGTGCCTAGAAAGCTTCCAAGCCGGGGAAGACACACAAGGGTTAATGCAATTTCCATCCCAGCGAGTTTTGCTTGCCATTATTTTCTTTTTCTTTTCTCCCTTTTAACTGATTCGTAGCATAAAATCTTCCTGGACACCTAATTATCAAGCCAGCTCGCAGTCACAGCTGTCTGCTTGGAGAACCCATTAGATGCAGCAGTTGAAGCCTCCATAATTCCCCAAACTTCCCGGTTGTGAATATTAAGAAAAGATTTTTACATGTCATATGCAATTCGAAGGTGGTGTGAATGGCCTCGGAGATGCCACGCACTGAATGCTTGTCCATCATGCCATTCACTGGTTACAGGTGGCCTCATTTTCCACTCTCAGATATCCGCTGGCTATGACAGCAGGCACTTAATTTGCATGTTCGACAGACAACAAACGGCCCCATGCATGTCAAAATAGGTGGTGATGCGTGACAGTTTCTACACAATACTGTCTCCTCTTTGTGTGACCTTTGACCTCCCTGCATGTCTTTTTTCCACCATCAGAAAAAAAAAAAAATATGCACTTCTCTGCTTTGGAATAAATTTGATACCAAATTGATTATTTTTCTTTCTTCTTCCTCTTCTTCCTCATCCTCCTCTCTCCCCACCCTTCTTTTAAAGGGTGCCCTGCATCCAGATTTTCATCTTAACTGCTACAAAACTCTGCCAGAAGAACCTCATAAAATTTAAAAATAGGGAGGCTGTGCAGACAGGAAGCTGTCTTGTCGAAACCCATTATCGTTAAATTGCTTGGAACTTTTAAATAAATGTAACCTTTAAGAGAGGAGTCTAATCAGGTTAATTTTTATTTAAGAAGATCATAAAATTAGAATCTTTAAGGCTTTTCTTTAACTTGTGTTAATTAGATTCCTGTCCTTGAAACACTTTTAATATTAATATTTCACCACGGTTTAAAATTACTTTCTTTAATTGCAGGTTTGGCCAGACTGTATTAAATATAACACCCAGTTATTCTAATGTTCTGTAATAAGAAGGGTAAGTCCCAGCCCCTCCCTCTTGCTTCCACAGAAGCCTGCTAATGAGAACACGGCTCACAGTCCCGCTTAAAAGGTTAAAAGAGTGTGAACCTGAGAATGCCCTGGAGTGCGGTTGGCATCAGAAAGTCCCAGCACCTGTGCTTTTTGGGGGGCTCCTCGGCAATTTACGCAGCACTATTTCACAGAGGTGCCCCTCTGCCCCGAGGAGGGGGCCTGACCTGAGCTCTCGGGGACCCCACGCACCCCTTGTCTCACCAGAGAGGAGCATAATCTGCCCCCCAATCCCATTTCAGTGCTAGGTCTTATTTTAATTAAGAATTAAAGCATGACAGCAGATAATCGCGCCTCCCGGGTGTTATAAGATTTGAGCTGCAGCTGTGAACCCAACACCCAGGGGGGTGTTTACCCCATGATCACCACACCCCCAGGGTTGCCCTCCTGAGGCAGGATGGCTGGCGGAGCGCAGGCTGCCTGGAGCGGACGGGCTGGGCCTGGGGATGGGGTGGAAGCGGCGCCTCCACTCCGTGGGATGAGTTCACACAGACACACATGTCCCATCCAAGAGTCTCAGAACCGAGGAAAAGTAGAACTGGGGTTAGTATTCCACGTGATCTCGGCCAGGGCACGAAGAGCGCTGGGGCTGGGACTCCAGCCTGCAGGAGGGCTCCCCCTGCCCCATTCCAGCCTCTCACGAGTTATCTGGGGACTGTCTTCGTGGGTTACGTTCAAACCAAAGTTAAAAACACACCGTCTCCAAGGAGATGATGGAGGGTCTATTTCCCCGCCCCGGATTCCAGGACCACAGACTGTATTGCAGCGCCTCTGCTGGTGCTCACGTGTAATTGCACCCATCACTTAAAAGCGCGGTGCTCAAATGTGGTGTGTTCGGGCCCCCACAGCGGGTGGGGGAAGTCGTACTTTACTGGCGAGTATCGAAGTCAACTTATTCGTGCCCTCCCCTGCGAGGCAGCCTGGGGAAGAGCTCAGGGCAGATAACCTTCTTGTGAGCCTGGAAAAGTGGACAGAGCCCTGGACGTGGTGCCAGAAAGACCCTGTTCAAATCCCTGCTCTTTCTAGCTGTGTGACTTTAGGCAAGAACTTATACCCTCTGTGTCTTGGTTTCCTCGTCTATAAAAGGGAATGATAATATGTATTGACCTCCTGGGCTTATGTTGGAATTAAATGAGTAAATATTTGGAAAGTGTAGTGGGGTAAATAGTGTCCCCCAAAATGTGTGTCCACTGAGAACCTCAGAATGGGAACTTATTTACTATAAATAGGGTCTCTGTGGATGGAATTAGCTAAGGATCTCAAGACGAAAATAGCTTGGCTTTAGGGCTGGCCCTGCATCCAATGACTGGTGTCCTTTTAAGACACACAGCAGAGAAGATGATATACAGATGGGGATAGAGGTTGGTGAACCGTATCTACAAGCCAAGGAGCTCTACGTACAGCAGGCACCACTGGATTCTCCCTCAGAAGAAACCAACCCTGATGACACCTTGATTTTGGATTTCTGGCCTCTTGAAATGTTAGAAAATAAATTCCTGTTGTTTTATGCTAACCGGCATGGGATAATCTTCTATAGAAGCTCTAGGAAATTAATCCAGAAAGCATCTGATATTGGCTGGCACATAATAAGTGCTGTTTGTGACATAAAAATTAATGGAAAATACTTTTAAACAATGCCTACATAATTTTCATCAACTCTTTAATCTGGAGATGGATATGTATAACATGTTTAGATGGTGAGTGGCCTATGTAAGGTATGGAAAAATATGAGTATTGTTTCTCATATTGACTCCAGTGGCAGCCCTGTGGCTGAGATGAACTGATACACTGATAACCATAAAGCAACCTGACTATGCCATGTGATGCAGGGGGAATGTTTAAGAGCAGGCTGAAATCAGGAACTCACTTCCAAAAGGAGGTGGAACCTGAGGAGAATCTCAACAAGTGCTGAAGAGTTATTAAGGCCAAGTGGGTGGGACAATTAAGGTCAGGCTGTCAACATTCAAGGAACATGTGTCCATCAGGCAGTGGTTTTTATAGAAATAAAATAGCATCCATAGTGTTGAAGTCTCCAGGAAAGCCTTTCAAACCACATCAGCCCCTCCCCCCTTGTCCAGAGTTGACCATGATCTCAAATTTAGCTTTCATTATTCCTATGTTTCTTTTCATATTTATCACATGTGACTTTCATCTTGAAATGATATATATTTTCTTTTTAATTTATCTAAATAGTGTTAGAAATATCTGGTAGAAATATCCTTTTTATGAGATTCTTCTGTGTTGGTTTTGTCTTCCTGGTTTGTTGATATTCCAACTGCATTAGAATGTGAGGCCCTACCTGGATATATTGATTGATTCTCCTGTAGAAGTTATTTAGGTCGATCCAAATTGTTTTTTGTGCAAACCTTTCTGCTGTGAACATGCACGCGCAAGTCTCCTTGTGAACACCTGCCATAGAGTGACTATACCCAGGAGAGGGATTGTAGGGGTGTGGAGGGCGTGCACGTTCAGCTTTACTAGGGGTTTGGTCATTGCCTGTTTCCACTTCCACCAGGGTTCATCAGTGTTCATGTTGGTCCCATTTTAACCAACATGGGTATTTTCAAAATCTATAAATTTTACCTGTCTGGTGAATAGAAGAGAAAATCTTCTGATTACTAAATTGATTGACCATCAATGATGACCAAATGGATGACCAAACAATCTACTTGTTTATGAGCGATTCCATATCTGGAAACTGTCAGCTTATATCTTTTACTCATATTAATATTTTGTCATTTATCTTGTTCTCATTCATTTGCAGTTTTTTCTATGTTCTGAATACTGCTCCTTTGTTGGTTTTAAATCTTGAAAATAACTTCTGGCAGTTGTTTTTATTGTTTTCTTGCTATTTTAATTGTGATGTTTGCTGAACACAATTGTAGGTTTAAATAATCAAGTAGAAATTACCAATATTTTCCTTTATAATTTATTCTTTCCATTTTATTTAAGGAAATCTCTTATTCACTGGGTATTTTCTGACTTCTTAATGCTTTAAAAATTTGCTTTTCACATTTATATGTTTAATTGGAGTTAATTTATGCAATAATAGTCTTTTTTTTCTTTTCTTTTTTTGAATTAAAAACTAGTCATGGCAGTTTATTTATTAAAATCTCCTTTCCCCATGGCACTATATGCTATTACTGTCATCTATAAATCCTCCATAATGTGTGAACCTCTATCAAGGTTTTCTGTTCTACTTTATTTTTTATTTGCAGCAATAACACCATCTTTGTAATGTCTTCTTGTTAAATTGAAGTATAATTGACTTGAAATATTATATTAGTTTCAGGTGTACCACATAGTGATCAATATTTTTATACATTACGAAAAGATCACCACAGTACGCCTTGTTACCACACAAAGATATTATAGTATTATTGACTGTATTCTCCATGCTGTACATTACATCCTCATGACATTTATTTCGTAACGGGAAGTTTGTACCTCTTAATCCTCTTCACCTATTTTGCCCATTCTCCCCACCCCCTCCCCTCTGGCAACCACCACTTTGTTCCCTATATCTGTGATTCTGTTTTTCTTTTCTTTTGTTTGTTTGTTTTATCCAAGTTGTTGTAAATCAAAAAATTTCATTGATTTTGTGTCTGATTAATGTTTCATTATTTATAAAATAAAAATTAAATAATTATAAAATAATATTCATTATTTTATGGCTGAGTATGCAATATATATACCAAATATTCTTTATTCATTCATCTGTCATGGGCACTTAGGTTACTTCCATATGTTGGCTTTTGTATATTTTGCTGCAGTGAACATTGGGACACATTTATCTTTTTAAATTAGTGTTGTGTTTTTGTTTTCTTTGGAAATACCCAGAAGTGGAGTTGCTGGGTCATATGGTCCTCTATTTTTAATTTTTTGAGAAAGCTCCAGACTGTTCTCCATAGTGGCTGCACCAGTTTACATTCCCACCAACAGTGTATAAAGATTCCGTTTTCACCACATCCTCACAAACACTTATTTCTTATATTTTTGATAATACTCATTCTGACAGGTTTGAGGTGATAACTCATTGTGGTTTTTATTTGCATTTCTCCAATAAGTAGGGAACAATTCCCTGAGCGAGCATCTTTCCATGTGCATGTTGGCCATCTGTACATCTTTGGAAAAATGCCTATTCAGGTTCTGTGTCTATATTTTAATTGAATTGTTTGATTTTGGTTTTGTTATTGAGTTGTATAAGTTCTTTATATATTTTGGATATTAATCCCTTATTGGACATATCATTTGCAAATATCTTCTCTCCTTCAATAGGTTGCCATTTTATTTTGTTGATGGTTTCCTTCACTGTGTGTAAAAAGACTTGATAAAACATAAAGCAAATCCCCTCATCCTGTTCTTTAAAATATCTTTGCTATTTGAGGTTCTTTATTCTTTAAAAATCAGCTGATCAACTTTAAAAGTGAAAATGTTTTGTAATTTTATTTGAAATTATAGGGAATATATAATTTAGTGGTAATTGACATTTGTAAATTACATTTTTCTATCCATTAATTTATGTCTCCATCAGTATCTTTCAAGCAAGCATCACCATTTTCTTCCTTAAATTCTTGCAGGATAACTTGCTAGATTTATTTTTGGTTAGCTTAAATTTTGTTGTTATTGTAAATCTTGCTTATAATTAGACATTTTAACTGTGTAAAGTTGGCTAATAGAAATGTTCTTCATTGTTATCTTATATTTTATCTTGTATCTTATTTATATTATATTCGGTGATTTGACTTAAGTCTCTTATTAGCTATGATAAATTGCCCATAGGTTTTGCATGTAGACAGAATATTGTCTCTATCAGGAATTTTTGTTTCCTTTCCCATCTGCGTGCTTTTATTATTTATTTGTTTCTCATCTTGCCTCATGGACAAGGAACATGTGTAACGTTGAATTTAGACAGGAAGAGTTGGCGTTACTGACACATTACTGATTTTAAAGAGAATACTTCTAATACTCTAACATTAAGCCTATCTGCTGTAGGTTTTTGGTGGATATTTCATATGAGATTGAGGCATTTCCCTTCTACTGTTAGGTTGCAATCAATGTGTTGAAATTTATCCAATTTTTATCTGTATCTGTTGGGAAGAACATATTGGGATGAATAAATGTTTTATTATCTAATATGTAAATTCAAACTTTGATCCACTTGGAATTTATTATGACGTAATCTGTCAAATAGGAAATCCGACTGTATTTTTTTTAAAATATGGCTGCTCATTTGCCTAATGTAAAATGTTAAGCAACAATCCATTCTTCTCCCTTTCCCCATTTTGAATGTCACCTTTTTGAAATAGTTAATGCCTGTATTGGTCTATCTCTATACTTGTAGCCATATATATATATATATATATATATATATTTTTTTTTTTTTTTTTTTTTTTGCCAAGAATATCTTTGTTTTCATGTACCAGTACCACCATATTTAAAAATTTTGTAGCTGTATAATGCCTTTTAATATCTGGCATGTCAGTTGCTCCTCACCCTTTCCACAAAATTTATGGTTATTTTTGTTCATTTTAAATATGAATATTACCGAATCTAAAAATTAAAAAAGATTAAAAAAAAGAATTCTAATTGACATTATTATTGGCACACAATAATAATTGACACAATAAAATAAGACTTTGGCTATTATTTAATAAAAATATTGTGCACACTTTTATATAATTTATTTTGTGAAAATATGTTTATTTCTCTACCAAATCATTTTCAAAAATGTTTTCACCACTTCATTCTCTCATCAGCAATGTATGAGAGTTCCAGTTGCTCCACATCCTTATTAACCTTTGTTGTTGTCATTTTAAAATTTTTAGCTATTCTAGTGTTTGTGAGTTGTGCCTCCATATTCTAGAGACAAGATTTTGTCAGGTCATAAGGGCCCAAAATGATTAACAACTCAGATGTTCATTAACTGTACAATGGATTAACAAATTGAGGTCTACCCATGCATTTGAATACCCCTCAGCATTAGAAAGAGGGAACTCCTTATGCATACAACAGGGAAAATTATATTAAATATATACTTGACACTACATTGAACAAAGAAACCAGTCACAAAAGAAATACATAGTGTATGATTCCATTTATGTATAGCTCAGAAACAGGCACAACTCATATATAAAAACAGATATACCAATAGTAGTAGTTGCATTTAGCTAGAGGGATGTAATTAAAAGTGTCACAAGGGAACTTTAGTGTTGATAGAAATAGTCTATATTTTGATTTGTAGTGATTGATTCCTAGGTATATAGAACTATCAAAATTCATCCAACTATACATTTAAAATATGTGCATTTCACTGTATGTAAACTATACTACAATTTTGGGGAAGTTTAAAAATATATAGTTTGGTTCAAGATTAGTTGTTAATCTTCATATTTCTACCCAGGAAATGATATGCCTTTCCTTTTACTTTTTTTTTTTTTTAATAAGTTTATATATTTATTTATTTATTTTTGGCTGTGTTGGGTCTTCGTTTCTGTGCGAGGGCTTTCTCCAGTTGCGGCGAGCAGGGGCCACTCTTCATCGCGGTGCGCGGGCCTCTCACTGTCGCGGCCTCTCTTGTTGCGGAGCACAGGCTCCAGACGCGCAGGCTCAGTAATTGTGGCTCACGGGCCCAGTTGCTCCGCGGCATGTGGGATCTTCCTGGACCGGAGCACGAACCCGTGTGCCCTGCATTGGCAGGCAGATTCTTAACCACTGCGCGACCAGGGAAGCCCCCTTTTACTTTTTTTAATGTCTCATGCTAGATGTCTAAAATGTTCTTTATGTACTATGTATCCCTTAAATGTATTCCTAGTTATTTTGACATTTTTGTAACTTTTGTAAATGGTGTATTTCTTCTGGTATGTGTTAGATTGATACTTAAATATCAATTTTATTTACAGGGAGTCATCAGAAATCTTCTTTTAGTTGATCTTCAATTTTTCCATGTTAAAAAAAAAAAATCACATAATTTGCAAAATAATATCCCACTTACATTTTCCATTGTTTTTATAATTTATTTTTTCTAACACTGCCAGAATAATTTTAATAACTGTAATAAAAAAAAAACTTCCCTTTTTTTCTTGAGTTTAAAGGGAATAATATTCTAAATGGAATAATGTAGTTTTTACCAGATTAAGCATAATGTATCCCTATTGCATTAAGAATTTTTGAAAATAGTGAATAATTAATGAAAAGAATGTATATATATATACATATATATGTATATATGTGTATATATATATGTATATATGTATATATATACATACATATATATATGTGTGTGTGTGTGTATATATATATATATATATATATATATATATATATATGGAGAGAGAGAGAGACCAAATCAATACCAGGCATAGGATATGTACCAGTGGTGTGCCAGTGAATGATTAATAACCATCTTCCAAAGGAAAAGCTAAAACAAGCAAACAAACAGAGTACCTTGATTTGCAACATGTGCCAGTTTCCACGCTGTAAACCCTCATCAGGACCCATTTTAAGCCACCACTGCATCGTTACTGAACCTAAAGCTGGGAAGAAACATGTTCGTTCACTCTCTTGAGCAGTAAAGCCAGCTCCTGCACTGCTGGTTAATAACTATCTATGTGCAAGCTGCCAGTATCTTTGGTGTAATTTCCTTTGCCCAGTGGCAGCAACCTGCTGGTGGGAGTTCTTTGCCTGCCTTTGGTTTCCTGCCTCACCCCTCCTCTTCTCTTAAAATATCTGGAAGATACTATTAGCACCTAGTATGATGATTGTTTTTCTTTGATCATGTTTGAATTAAGCTAGTTTTCCTGCACTAGGGTTTGCTGGAGAATCATCTCTGGGAGAGGTCAGAACCATGACCTTGAGCCATTCTCCTAATGATGAGGAGGTATGTGTGGGAGGGGTTTCTGTTAGCCTTTCTGCTCCCTGAAGCCTGTACGATGTGGCAGCTTTTCATCACTCAGGGATGCTCGTTCATTCTCTCATCCATGGCAGATGGCTCCCTACAAAGATGACCAAGCTCTGTGCTTATATGTTTATTCTCATCTTCCCTGTTTCCTGAAACCACACCAAGCTGCATCCACTGATTCTCCTTCTACCACCTGTGTACACTCTCCTATTTAAACAAAAGGAATTGTGGGTTTTCCCCGCAGAGTGACCACTTACTTGGAATCACAGTGTTCCAGCAGCCTGAGCTTTGCTGTCTCTGGTCCCACCCTCAGCATCTTCTGCGTCCTTTCCTGCTCTGCACTTGGCATCCCTTCCTCACATTCTGTGGTTCAGGCTTGCAAATGTCTCCTAAGTTCATCAAATATGGAGTTTGCAATATGTGCTTCCTACGATCCTGTTGCTTTTGGGTGTTTTCCCAGAAGAGAAGGAGAAACTGCTCTCTTTATTCTAAAGTAAGAATCGGAAGCTGGAAAGGAACTTGTCTTTCTGTCTCATCCTCCCGTCGCTTCCTTCCATCTCAGCCTTTCTCTGGAAAAAGCCCCGTGGGTACCTCCTGTCTTTCTGGCTTCTTCATTCTCCCTCTTTCTTTCCTTTGGTTCTTTCCATTGTGATGATTAAATATATATGTATCTTAGCTACCAAAAGGAAAGAAAAAGGACAAAGAGAAGAAGGCAGAGAAAGAGGCAAAAAAGAAAGAAAACTTCACTGGAACTCATGGCCCACCAGCTACTCTCTCCCAGTGTGTGAGTTTGTTGGGACTGCTGTCATTATGATTGTTTTACTGTGAAGTATTTCTAAAATACTGGGAAGCATAGAGAATAATGTAGTGAATAACTGTGTACTTTTCACCTAGTTTTAACAAAACTTAACATTTTTACATATTTGCTCCAGGTATTTTTTTAAGAAGAAAAAAGTCCATCCACATGGAATCGAAGGCCCTGTGCATCCTCTTCTCACTCCCACTTCTGTTTTTTCCTCCCAGATAGAATTCTTCTCCTTACTTTTGTGTTTATGGTACCCATACCTGTTTTCATATAAATAAATTATATATTTATGTTTTTGAAATTGTATGAATGGCATTATATCACATATATATATTTCTCCAACTTCTGTATTTTGCCCAACATCATTTTTTTGTTTGTTTTTTGTTTGTTTTGTTTTTGTTTGTTTGTTTTTTGCAATGTATCCGTGTTGACACACCCAGTGCTAGCTCATGAGTTTGAACTGTGTATTGTATTTGAATGTGCTACCATGTATCTATTCATTCTCCTATTAAGAGACATACATTGTTTCTGTATTTTTCTTTAATGCAATATAACACAAGTGCTACAGTGGACATTGTTTTCTGACACTCCCTACACACTTATCTCTTTAAATGATGCTCATTTTCAGCTTTGCTAGTGCAGTGGCAGGGCAATGTGTGGAAGCTGGAGTACCGTGTATATGGCCCTCCAAAATTCATATGTTGAAACCTAACCCCTAAAGTGATGGAATCAGGAAGTGGGACCTTTAAAAGGTGATTGTGTCATGAGAGTGAAGCCCCCAGGATTGGGATTAGTGCCCTTATAAACAAGACCCCAGAGAGCTTCTTTACTCCTACCATGTGAGGACACAACAAGAAGACATCTGTATGTGAATCAGGAGGCTCTCACCAGACATCTAATCTGGAGACTTGATCTTGGATGTCCCAGCCTCTGGAACTGTGAGAAATAAGTTTCTGCTGTTTGTGAACCACCCTATCTGTGTTACTTTGGTATAGCAGTCTGAACACACTAAGGCACAGAGCGCTCTCTGCCTATTTCCAGCCTCTGTTTTCTATCCCTGTAATCCTGGATTCTTTGTTGCTCCAATTCCACCAAGCAGACATTCCAAGGATGCACTGGTCACCAGGAGAAATAAAGATTGAAATGTGCATCCACAAAGCCTGTTTTTCCTTACTGAGAAAAGAGAAAAGGGAAGGCTAAGAGGTGATATGAAGTGGAGAAGATGTGCAGCCTGAAGAGATAAGCACCTGGAGGGTCTTCCCTTGCAAGGACAAGGACGAGGAAGGAATGGATGGTGATATATCACCTGAGGACAACCCTTTACTGTCCCAGGAACATGGGGAGGGGGATGTAAACAGGTGTTCAGGGGAGAAAGGAGACCCACCCAGGCCAAGATGGGCCCACCTAGAACCAGAAGGAGGAGCCTTAATGGTAATCACTTCAGAGCAGCTAAATTGCTCTCAACATCTTACATTAATGTAGATTCTCTTACAAGTGTGTAATTCCCTGTTTCTTCATTATTCTTGGTAATGTTTGCAATTGTTAGATATTTATGATTTTTCCTAATCTACAGCCTGTGCCAGTATCTCACTGTGGCTTTTACTCGCAGTGCCTTGATTACTAGTAAGGTTGAGCTTCTTTCTCTTGTATTTTGTTTATTTGTGTTTATTGCCTATGAACTTCATATCTATATATTGATACTTTGCTTTTTTTTCTTTTAGATGGGGAGATAAAAATTTATTAGTTTATAAAGTTATATTTTATTTCTAATTTGCTATTCGTTTGTATCATAAATGGACAATGAACTTTAGTAAATATTTTATGCATCTTTAATATGATCAAAAGTAATTTTTCTTTGAATTGCTAATTTAGTATATTATGTAAATAGTTTTTCTGGTGCTTCACTGTATCTGCATTTCTTAGATATAGCTAAGTTTGCTTGCATTTTAATTATTTTTTGCAACTATATTCATAAGCAAGATTAGTTTTCAAAGATTCTTATATTGTTAAATAACATTTTAGATCAAGTTATAATAGCCTTAAATGGGTAGTTCTCACTTTTTTCTGAGATTTTAAATATTTGGAAAAAAGTAAAATAGAGATGATTGGTTTCTTTGGATGAATTGAACATTTTTAACTGTAAAATTATCTGGGCCAGATATCTTTTTGCAGTGAGATTTAGTGGGGTGAGAGGAAGTAGAAATTTTTTATTATTGATTCAATTTCTTTAATGGTTGTGGTAGACTGTATAATGGCCCCGCAAGGTGTTCATATCTTAGTCCCCAGAATCTGTGCCTATTACCTGATATGGCAAAGGGGACATTGCAGGTGTGGTGTAGTTAAGGACCTTGTGATGGAAGGTTTACCCCAGATTATGCAGGTTCCCCCTTTATGTAATCACACGTGTCCTTACAAGAGGAGGCAAAGGGGATTGGACTAGAGAAGAGGAGATAATGCTATGATGGAAGCAAGAGGTTGGAGTGATGGAGAGAACGCTCATAAACTTGGGAATGCAGGCAGCCCCCAGAAGCTAGAAAAGGCACGGAAGCAATTCTTTAAAGCCTCCGGAAGGAACCCATCTTGCGGACACCTTGACTGTAGCCCAGTGAAACTGAGTGCAGACTTCTGGTCTCCAGAAATGTAAGAGATTAAATTTGTGCTGTTTTAAGTCACCAAATTTGTGTTGATTTGTTAAATAGGAATAGAAAGCAGATACAATAGCTCTTGGGTTACTTTTTAAATCTGGGTTTTCTATTTATAATGTATTGACCAACAAGCAGCAAGTCACATTCTGAAGATGGGTCAGTCACTTTGTTTTTTCTCTGATGCTCACACTTTTCTTTCTGAACAAACTGTCCTCATCGTCCTACTGTGCCTCAGAATCATCAAAACACTCCTGAGTGGACGTTTCTCCTTCTCTGAGAACATTTCCCAAACCACTCACACTACCCTTATCCCTGCCTTTAGGCTCTGGGAGCCCTGGGCTTGGGTCCCCCTAAGAGCTCATGCAATAATGTGCATCAAAGTAAAATATCCATCTGTATATTCATAATGGGTATGAAAGTAAGTATTCATGTGTATCATTTTTGACTAGCAGTATGAATTCCAAGGATCTTCTCTATTTTTGCCTTCATCTGCCATGTCCTCCTACAGCCCTTCCCTCTACTTTATAAAATGGAGAAAAAAATACTCCCTTTCATATACTGTTTAACATATTTCACTGCTTCAACAGCCTTCCAATCCAATATTCCCTGATCCAAACAGTCACTTATGAAGGAAGGAGGAACTTGGCTGATCTGTTTATTAAAGAAAAGGAGAAGCAGGGAAACAGAGATTAAGCCAACCCTCCCCAAACAGAGGATCTTTCCCTTTAACTGGCTGCCACTTTGCACTGTAGAATCATTTTTATTAAAAAAAAAAAAAAAAAATCCTGTTCTAGAATTAAGCCAATTATACCATTCTCTGGGGTTATATTTATAATATCATGCTATACTATAATATAATGCCATAAATAATTCTCTTATAAAATTATAATGTAATATTCTATAATACTACAGTATGAAAAATAGATACTAGAGTGACTCACACATATTTGCACACACATTTTCCAATCTGTCATGCTTCTTTTTTTAAATAATTAATTTAATTTGTATTGAAATATAGTTGATTTACCATGTTGTGTTAGTTTCTGGTGTACAGCAAACTGATTCAGTTATACATACATATATATGTATATATACATATATATATATATATATATATATATATACATATATATTATTTTTCAGCTTCTTTCCCCATGTAGGTTATTACAAAATACTGAGTATAGTTCCCTGTGCTATACAATAGGTCCTTGTTGTTTATCTATTTTACGTATAGTAGTTTGTGTGTGTTATTCTCAAATTCCTAATTTATCCCTCCCCCCACCTTTCCCCTTTGGTAACCAACCATAATTTTGTTTTCTATGTCTGTGAATCTGTTTCTGTTTTGTGAATAAGTTCATTTGTATCATTTTTTAAAATGAAGAACCCATTTTCATTTTTGTTTAGCTTTTGATCATTCAATTGATCTTATATCTTTATCATTAAAAATAAAATTAATACCATACCAAAATGAAGGTACTATTTTCAGTGTGCTTCTGCAATGTGAATTTCCGCTTGAGAGTTTCACATAACATTTGTTTGAATTTTAGCTTAGATGCTATCTTGGAACCCAAGGAGCCTGCACAGAGCAGTTACTCACAGGCTCTGTATTATGAGCTGATTGTACCATGGCTGTGTTCTGGATGCTAAAATTTTCAGCTCATTTTAAAATTTCTGAATGAACAGTTTCAAGACAGTTTTTCAGACAAGGAAAATCTTATTCTTGTGTATTTTTAATCCTCAAATTCTAAATGACTCTTATGTCTTCTAAACAGTAGCACAGGGCTACTAGTTAATGAAAAATCCATTAATAATTTTATTATTTTGTTTGAGTGCTATACTTTTAAATTCATCATGAATCCATGAATGCCAATGGCTGGTTACTTTTTCACTTTTCTCTATTCCACACTCCATAAATACTTTTACATATTAATCACCCATTTCTGCAACACTGCAATTAGCAGCACTTTGAATAGTCATTAAAATGGAATACTAACTTTTAAATAGCCTTTTCTGACTATAAAAATAATATGTGCAAAATTAAAAATTACAAATATGAAGAACTGGAAAATCACAGAAAAGTATCAAGGAAAAAATGAGATGGCATCTATGATCCCTCAACCCTTCAACTTAGCAACACACTCTGTATATATTTAGTCTCCCCTCTCTCATAAAGAGATAGATATAGATATAAAGATACAAGTATAAATATAAATTAAGTGTATATTTAAATCTGTCTATTGACATATGACATACATTCAGAGTACTTCCATATAACAATAAGAAAAACACCCCTATTGGGGGAAAAAAAAAAAAACTTTATTCTGGAATTCACTAAGCTATTCCTGAGTTATTTAATTGCACTTACACATTTAACATAAATTCACTCAGAAGTTATTTTTCTTCTGCTATACTTAAATATTTTCTGATCTTTATCGATTACCCCTTTCCTTTTATTTTAAAGCCTCACCATCCATTCTATTTTCAGACTTCAAAATAATATAGACTTCCACAGATGTAAAGAAAAATATTCTTGTGCATTTTTAATAACCACCAAATTCTAAATTAGCCAATGCCTTCGAAACAGTAGCACAGGATTTTAAGTGAATGAATCATTCATTATCAATTCCATTACATCATATGAGGGCTATACATTTAAATCCATCATGATATAACTATACACAGCAAGTTTACCACATTGCTTATAAGAATATTCCAGAGTGGTTTGCCCTGTGATAACTAAAAGCATTATATGAAATACGAAATATTTCTTACGATACACAAAGGCAAAGCTCTAAATTGTTTATAGCTCCTCTGTTTGAGTAACAGACAGTAATGTTTATAAAAGTCAATTCCCCTTTAGAGCAACAGAGTGGCTTCTTTCAGGACTAGACTTTCTTACTCGCATTTTGACTCATTGAAATGCAGAAATGGGAGTTGGAGACCACGGAATCAACTTTGTAGAGCCTGGGAAGAGACCGTGTGGTGCCTTCAGGGACTTGCATGGAGTTTACCAAAGCTGGAGCCACACATGTTGGGGGCGCCAGAGGCGTGAGCTTGGCTTTTTCAGTGGAGGTGTTACTTTGGTGTCTGCTATCTGTTCAACACCTCCGTACCTCCCTCAACAGTCATAAGATGTCATCTCTACAAGCTTGGGGATTATTTGTTCCTAAATATGAATCTGCTCATGATTGGCAACACTCACTCAAGTCATCTGTCTTGATGTGGTGACACATCTGCCTTCCTGAAATGTCCTGTGCATTTTCAACAAATATCTCCTTGGGCAAGGAGTGCCGGGCATGGAAAGGGACTTTGGGACTATGATTAAAGAATGAAAACAGGAAGGCATCCTCAGTTCTGAAAAGAGGAGTTTCGCAGGCAGGGATAAGGGAAGTGGGGACCTTTCTTAGGAAGAGATGAGCTTTATGAACATTACCCCAGAAAAAATGCAACACATAGACACACACATAATTTGCTTTGAAATTTAGAAGAAGCTTATTCTCCCCAAAGCTCAAGATCCATGTTCTCTCCAAAGACCAGGTTCAAGATCTCTACACCAGATAAAAATATCTTCAAGTTCTACAATTACAGTTCTGATCTTCCATACCAAATCTGAAAAACAGAGAGAAAAAAGACTGAAAAAAACCCCATAGAGCCTTAAGGAATGGTTTGTCTATAACAAAGGACATGACATTTGATTCATCAGAGTCCTGGAATAAGTTGAGCAAGAAAGACTTGAAGAAAATCTTAAAGAAATAATGACAGAAAACCTCCCACATTTGAAAAGATACACAAACTTACAGATTTAAGAAGCCAAATGAAGTGCAAATAGGATAAACCTAAAAATATTCATGCCAAGATACATCACAAACACTAGAAAACTAAAGATAAAGAAAAAAATCTTGAAAACAGTAGGGGAGTTATGGCACCTTACCTACAGGGACATACACAACAATCTGGCTGGGTCTCCAGAGAATTATGCTGAATATAAAATGATGATCCCAAAAGGTTACATTCTGTATGATTCCATTTTTATCACATTCTGGAGCTGAGAAAATTGTAGACAAGGAGGATGAATTAGCTGTTGCTAATGGTTAAGGAGAGAATGGGTATTGGGAGGAAAGTGGTTGTGGCTACAAGGAGACAGGACGAGGGCTCATCACGGTGATTGAAATGTTCTGCATTTTAGGTATCAGTGTCAATATTCTGGTTGTGATATTTACTATAGTTTTACAAGGTGCTACCATTGGGGGAATCCGGGTTGGGAATACACAGCATTTCTCTGTGTTATTTCTTACAACTGCATGTGAATATACATTTATCTCAGAAAAAAATGACAAATTTTAAAAATACTTTTTTGACATTTTCAAATGGACTAGATTAAATAGATTTTACTCTTTAAAGAGTTTCTTTGTTAAAATTAGTTTTGCTGTTCTACTTTCTTCTCTTTCATTAAATATTGTGTTAAGAGCAAAGATTATAGAAGCTTGGAATAAAAGACAATTTAGCTGTTGAGTTAAATTTATATCATAACTTCCCTCTGTAGACACACATGAGATCTTTTGTGGTCACTTATATTTTGCATTCATTTCTCTTGTATCGATTTTCTGTGTCTTGCACAAAGATCTAATAAATCAATCAGCACTTAAAATAAATCCATATAATTGAAAATTAGAAGTAAAAGGGCAGTAGAGAATACTTCCATAGAATATATTCGCATTTATTCAGGAATAGCCTACTCAAATCATTTTGGGTTCACTATGAAAATATCTGGGAAAATCAGTTTGAAATTCTAGCTAAAAATAGAATATTCAGTGGTAGATTCTGATTCACTTATTCATTCTTTGGATTTACACCATGACTTTGCATTAACCTCAGACCCTGAAACATGGTCAAGTCTGGTCAACCTATCTAGAAGTAGAGCTTTATATCCATCTGGTCAACATATCTGGAACTAGAACTTTATATCCAGGAGTTGAAAAAAGTGTCTCAGTTGTCACAGAACCAGCAGCGGGTGCGAGAACAAATTATCTGTGTTTGGACATCACAAAACTGTTTTACTTAGGTCAGAATTTTTTGAAGTTCATTTGTGTCTAAATAATTAAATAAAAATACTTAAAGATTAACTTGATTATTTTCGTTTACTATACAACTGGGACAAAGAACTTAAAGTCCAATTACTGTCTGTCTTAATTATGTTTCTTCAGCCCATTTTTCATTACGTCTTTCAAGAATGGTCACAGGGATATTTTGGTGGCTACAGGTTGTAAATTTGAGTCCACAATATACTATTTGTTTTACACAATTAAAATATCAAGGTTTAACTTGAAGTATTTTTTATTTATTTAAAAAAGTGAACCATATCTAATTAGTACTTAAAATACTGTTTTTTCCAACCTATCTTTTCTACCATTTATGTATTATACCTTTACATTTATACATTACTGCCTTGAATATTACCATAAATGATAGCATTTCAGGAAAAGCGAGGAGTTTTGTTAATTTCTTTAAAAATTCATTTACCTTCCATTGCGAGCTTTGCTATGAAGAAATATTATTGCTATTTAGGAAGTTCAGTTAGCTGTTGGGCTGGGTTGGTGTTGCTTATAATCTAAGTCTGTGTGCTGTATTTGTATTGCTATTATTACATGCCTGAATTTTTTGTTTATTTTCTCTCATGACACTATTTCTTGAAAGGTGAAAATATTCTTCCCATCAGAATAAAATATATAATGTTACCTTATTTTAGAATATTGTCATTATGTTTCTCCAATTATTTTTATAACAACTATTTTGATAAAACAAAGGTCAGGTATTCCAAGTTTATCTATTTTCACTGAGTTTTATTTATTTGGTTTTCTTTCTCAGTCAAAGTTTTTCTAATAGCACGGGCACATCCCCCATTTGCTGTGGCTTCCCAGCGACCATGCCAGGTGCTTTTTCTGACATTGCACAGACTAACTTTCACATCTCTGGTTGCTATTGGGAACATCTATTCCAAATTGTAGAGGTTTTCAGGAGCAAGAACTTCTACCAGGGGTTTAATAACTGTGGGACATCATTAGTTATCACGTGACAAGTCTCTCAAAACCTTGTGGAAAGTCAATTACGATTCACTTTAACACCATGGACAGGTTATACTAAAGAGTCTGACTCCACTTTGGATGTTGTTGCTGTTGCTTCCCACCTCCACCCTCGCTCTTTCCCTCTTGCCTCACTTCTGGCCAAGTCAATACAGAAGCTCAGATGCTCCTTCGTTTTGTATGAATGGGAAGTTAAAGCCATGCAAGCAAGCCGAACCCTCAAGCAGGAACCCTCAATCTGGCCCCGCTCCCTAACTACAAGTAACGCCAAACCAGTTCCACCAACTCACTCTCTTGAGACACCGTTTGACCCGCTTGGAAGCCTGCCTTCCCCCTCCCCCCAGAAAGCCTTATTATGTGCATAATAAAACTACACCCTCTTGGCATGTGTTGAATCATCAGTCTAGCCATTGTGTTGAGGGCATTTATCCAGCCTTTATGAGGTGACTACAACATAGACAAATAGACAAAAAGACAGATAACTTATTTCATATTCTTATGAAAATGTCATAAAGATATCACAAAATCATATAAATTACAATTTAAATTTCAAATGACTATTCTAAATAATCCATTTTTGTTCTAACCATTAATAAAGAGTTAAACCTTTACTGAGTTATTCACATTTTCATCCCTCCTAGACTAGCTTCCTTTTTTTAAAGATGGTGATCCCTATTATTCATTATGATTCTACCGAGCTTCACTAACATAACTGGTGTCACATCAGTCTCAGAGTTCTGTTGTTTCTCCTGTTGTGATCTTTGGTGCCTGCTGCACCATTTTCTTTGCCTCTCTCTGCTCCTGAACACACACAGACCACATCACCAACTGGATCCCTGCTCTGTGACTTCTACCTCCTATAAACAACTGACCCTATAGATAACACTAGGCACCAGTTATTACCACATGAGTTCTACTCTATGGAAAAGAGGCAAAGGCAAGCTCTTAGTGTTGTTGGAAATACAAATTTTAGGTTTACCTGTAAACGTGTCCTTGCTCTATATTTCCACAGATACCCAAAACCAGTTCCTTTTGTACCTATTAATATTTGGTCTTCATTAATTGAATATCAGTTTGCTAAAGAAATAGTTGAATGAATGAATACTGCACCATTGCCAAATCCCTCCACAGCACATTCCTCCCCAAAGCCACATGGAGAAATGTGAAGGTGAAATGGTTTGATGGATTCATCAATGGGGATAAAGATTTCTTGAACGTCAACCTGGGTGCTTAGACATAGATATTGATTAGAGAACTGTGTGCTTAATCATTAAAAAACAAGGAAAACGCTAAGGAAATGTTCATAATAAGATATCCATAATTAGAAAATGTTCATAATACTTCAAGAATAACTTCATGGTGGCATAACACCTCAGGTCAGAAAATCCAAATCTGCACAAACTCTTAAAGCCTTCCCAGATGAGCAAAGAACATGTGGGTCCCAGAAATTTTAGCCTAACCCCCTGGTTATCATGCAAAAAAAAAAAAAAAAAAAGTTTAAGGGTTTTTCAAAATGTATTGCTTCACTTCAAAACATAAAATAAGGATGTTAAGTAAACAATGTATAATTCTAAAATGTCAAATATACTCTTGGACATAATATATTATGTTTGTGTTGGTAACTAATTTTGAAAATGTACCAAACATCTTAAAAGAAAATGTCACGGCACAGTAGATAAATTTCAGATCTGTTTCTCTTTCTAATTTAACTGGAAGCGGAAAGGCCTGGGATTGACCTCTGCTTCTTATGAATGTTTCTTCTTAATGACCTACTTAAAGATATTGCTAGAAATCAAGCCAATGTACTTCATTATGGAGGAAGGAAGGCAAATCCCATGGAAGACACTATAAAATATGTGGCACATTCAAGGAGGTAAATGTGAAATGACCACCAGCTAAATCCTTTGAGCTCTGCCTGAAGAGTAATAGCAAATATCTGCCATTAAATCAGAAATGCCATTGTTGGGATCAGACTTATTTGTCCCAGGTTCTAAGTTAATATTTACAAATCTATTAATTTTGCTCTAATATGGCATAACTAGTACGCTTGAAAAATGGGGTTGCTGTCTAAATTTTTAACTAATAACCATGACCTTGCATTGAGCAAAATACTTTTAGCTGAAGATTCAGGAGCAACTATTGGTGTGCATCCTTGGTGTGATCTCAGGAACACTTTCTCCATCTCAGAGCAAAGCAGGCTCAAATGCGTTTAGCAGCAGTTTGTCCTGACCTGAGAGTTCACTGCTGCCCATGGGTGTCTGTAGTATTTTTCTAGAGCTGCCATAACACAGTGTCACAAAGTGGGAGGCTTAAACAACCATTTTTTTCTCTAACAGTTCTGGGGGCACAGTTATTAACGCACACATCACTGAACTTCAGTGGTTCTGCACAAATCCTCCTAAAGGAAAGTTGAAATCTACTCACAGAACTTCAAATAGACATCTATAATGTTTTATACATTTCTTTTTTTAAAAAATTTGTTTATTTAATTTATTTATTTTTGGCTGTGTTGGGTCTTTGTTGCTGCATGTGGGCTTTCTCTAGTTGCAGTGAGCGGGGTCTACTCTTCATCGTGGTGTGCGGGCTTCCCATTGTGGTGGCCTCTCTTGTTGAGGAGCATGGGCTCTAGGCACATGGGCTCAGTATTTGTGGCTTGCAGGGTCTAGAGCACAGGCTTAGTAGCTGTGGTGCACGGGCTTAGTTGCTCCGCCGCATGTGGGATCTTCCTGGACCAGGGTTCGAACCTGTGTCCCCTGCATTGGCAGGTGGATTCCCAATCACTGAGCCACCAGGGAAACCCATGTTTTATACATTCCAATGTTTCTAACATATTATGAACAGTGATATTTAAAAATAAAATGACAGACCACATTTAAAAGTATCCAGTAGAACCCAAAGACCACTTTGATTTGATACTTTTAGGGATTAATCCCCAAAATATACAAATAGCTCATGCAGCTCAATATCCAAAAAAACAAACAACCCAATCAAAAAATGGGTGGAAGACCTAAATAAACATTTCTCTAAAGAAGACATATAGATAGCCAACAAACACATGAAAAGATGCTCAACATCTAGAGAAATGTAAATCAAAACTACAATGAAGTATCACCACACACCAGTCAGAATGGCCATCAGCAAAAAAACTGCAAACAATAAATGCTGGACAGGGTGTGGAGAAAAGGGAACCCTCTTGCACTGTTGGTGGGAATGTAAATGGATACAGCCACTATGGAGAACAGTATGGATGTTCCATAAAAACTAAACATAGACCTACCATATGACCCAACAAATCCCACTACTGGGCATATACACTGAGAAAACCATAATTCAAAAAGACACATGCACCCCAGTGTTCATTGCAGCCCTATTTACAATAGCCAGGACACGGAAACCACCTAAATGTCCATTGACAAATGGACGGATAAAGAAGATGTGTACATATATACAATGGAATATTACTTAGCCATAAAAAGGAACAAAATTGGGTCATTTGTAGAGATGTGGAGGGACCTAGAGAGTGTCATACAGAGTGAAGTAAGTCAGAAAGAGAAAAACAAATATCGTATATTAACACATACATGTGGAATCTAGAAAAATGGTACAGATGAACCTATTTGAAAGCAGAAATAGAGGCAGAGATGTAGAGAACAAATGTATGGACACCAAGGGGGGAAAGCGGGGGTGGGAGGAATTGGGAGATTGGGATTGACATATACACTACCATGTGTAAAATAGATAACTAATGAGAATCTGCTGTACAGCACAGGGAACTCTACTCAGTGCTCTGTGGTAACCTAAAAATTGGAAGGAAATTCAATAAAGAGGGGATATATGTATACATATAGCTGATTTACTTCTCTATACAGAAGAAACTAACACAACATTGTAAAGCAACTATACCCCAATTAAAAAAAAAAAAAGATTTGATACCTTTAAAAATACATGTAAATGTTCTTTAACATTCCAATGATTCACAGCTTTGATTTTCCTCCTTGATCAAATTACATCTTTCTGGTAAGTTTTTATAAAAGTAAAATGTATTTTAAAAGTGAAACTCTTAGAGATCATCCTATCTAACTTATCTGAAACAAAAGAATGTATGTAAATTCAAATTTTTATTTTTATACTGTCTGTGATTAAAGGCTCTAAGAATTAAAATGTTACAAATAATATTAGTGCCCAATCGTTTAAAACAACTTATGTTTCATACGTATATAAATTTTAAGAATAAAAAAGTAAAATTTTATTAGAAATGCAGCTTTATTTTAAATAAATTTATTTATTTTATTTATCTATTTTTGGCTGCATTGGGTCTTCATTGTTGTGCAACGGGCTTTCTCCAGTTGCGGTGCACAGGCTTCTCTTCTCTTGTTCTCTAGAGCATGGGCTCTAGAGCACAGGCTCAGTAGTTGTGGCACATGGACTTAGTTCCTCTGCGGCATGTGGGATCTTCCCGGACCAGGGCTACGAACCTGTGTCCCTTGCATTGGCAGGTGGATTCTCAACCACTGCGCCACCAGGGAAGTCCCAGAAATGCAGTGCTTAATGAGATAAATCGTTGATTTTTTCTATGCCTTTAATGAAGAGAGAAATGTACATATTGCTGCACCTAATCAGTATGGTAGTTTTCATAGCATTTTATATTTGGTTAACTGACAGTAGAGCACAGTAAACATTTTTAAGATGAATTGAGAATTAACTACAGTTGAAAAGAGTATTTTGTGATATAACATCATAAAATATGTTTTCATGCCTAACGGAATAACCCAAACAAAATCTGAAAAAAATCACATAAAGTTCTGCCCATGAGTTTAATCCAAAAGATCTTTAAAACTTCGGCATTCCTAAAAATTTCCAAAACTCTTGACTTTTTTCTCGTGATAGTCTCTTAGGAATTGTACATTTTTAACAATGGTTGGAAGATGGGAATAAGCAAATCATGAAACAGAAAGGTCATTATTCCCAGAAAGGTCCTTATTCCCCATCCACCATAATCTGCAATCAGAACATCCCAACAAGACATCATATTAGGTCAGGGAACACTGTTAACTGTCTCATCTAACTTGTCAAGGAAGTTGGAAACCTGTGGGGTTTCTGTGTTGGGATATTCTGATTGCAGAAGCTGGGAACTTGGGTTTTTCACACATGGGGGCAAGATACCACCTTGCTAATTGGAATGGAACAGATGAATGCCTTTCTCTTGTAAAGTGGGCAAATTCCTACCAAGCACTCTGTCCTGTCCTCCTGCAAACCAGTTTTGTGAATGAGTACTTAGGATAAAGATTCGGAGAGCTCACTCTCTGAAATTATCCAACTCCTCATAATCCTTGGAAATGCTTCATACACTTCCAAACAAAGAATATGAGTATTTGAAGATAGTGACCTACACTAACACAAAGTCCAGGACAACTTTTCCCTTATAACTGCTGATTTTTCCCCATTGATCTTTCATGTGATGCAGAGGAATTACTCAATAAACATTTATTTAAGTAATTTATGAGTCTATATGCAAATGAAGAAGAAAATGAGTGAAGGGAACTGGTTTATGTGGGGTTCCTAAAATAAGGACAAGTGAAAGTCTGCACAGTCTGGAGTTTTATCAACAAAGACTCCTTTAGATAACACTGACTAAACTAAATTTTCCCAGAAATACTGGTTCCTACTGGAGTCCCAGAAAACATGGCTACTGCCTGCTGTAGATACTTACATGACGGAAGGAGACATTTGCAAACTCACATTGCAGTCGAGACTGTTATTAGCACGTTGAGAGTTAATTGACTGTAAATCAGTTTTAGACCTGAGCTTAAAACTTTAAACACAGATAGAGAAAAGGTAACGATAAAACAATATCTCAAATTTTATTCTCTGTCTTTGCCAGATCTTTGACACTTGTGCTGTCTCTGACAACAGCTTGGAATATTAAGTGTATTTGTTTGAAACAAATTTCTTGCTCTGTTAAGGGCAAGCGTTGAAGGAACATATGGCTGTCATCGTACTCGGAATATCAAGAATATTTTTTATCAAATTTCTTTTTTGTTTAAAATAAAAAATGTAAGCCAAAGCTTTCCTCCACAATTTTTATATTAGTCTTGATATAAAATGACAGCTAGATCATGTTGAATTCAATCATTGGCTAGTCAGCTTGAAAACCAAAACTTTGAATGCCATGAAATGAAAGTAATATTCTTCCAGCGAAAGCTCATCTTTCCTAAACGCATGCAAAATACATAAATTGCACCTGTAGTAAAATATTAGGTAAAAATGCAATGTTTACTCTATATGGTTCAGTCAAGCAATATTGAGACCATGAATTTTATTTTGTAATATCTACAAAATTACTACTCTATTTTAGTTCACACAATACTTTAAATATTCATCAATGGGAAAGAAATGTCTCTTTTCTATTTCTACACATTTCTGCCTTCTAAAAGATTCTTTATTATAAAGTGCTATTTTCTTATATGAAATATTCTGGATATTTCTCTTTTGAGTATTCCCTCCTCTTTTTGAGGTTATAATTTTGATATCAAAATTACAGAAGTGAGCAAATTGAATGTTACTAGTTATCTCCCTCTCTTTTCCAAGCATGGACCAGTCTCTTTCAATATTCGTTCTTTCCCAGTGACCACGACTCAGCCTTTGGGTCTCAGTTTAGATGACATCTCCTCCAGGAAGGCTTCCCTCAAACCCATAAAAGGCATCCTTTGATAAAAAGTGCTTCTTGAAATCACTCAGGTCTTATGCTAACCCAGCCTGGTAATCTAACTTCCTGCTCACTGCTTCTGTCTTCCACCAGCCTGGAAGAGCTGGCAAAAGAGGCACTGCATCTGTTATGTTGTTCATTGTTGTACCCCCAGCAGCAGGGCAATACCAGGCACAAAGCAGGTTCCCAATTAAATCAATATTTGCCTAATAAATAAGTCCTCATTATTTACTCTTTTGTTATGTTGGGATGTAGATGTTGCTTAATAAAAGTTATTGAGTTTAATTGTATTAAAAAAGTGATGGCTATAGTCTGTCACTCCTGGGAAGATGGAGTAGATGTAATTTTCTCCATTTCTTCCACAAGGGACAATTAAAAATCCTGAATATTATATATATATATATATATATATATATATATATATATATACACACACATATACACATATATCATAAGAGGACTCTGAAAAGTGAAATAGACATTTCACAGAAGAGAATATGCAGGTGGCAAAGAGGCACATGAAAAGATGCTCAATATCATTAGCCTCTAGGCAAATACAAATCCAAATCCAATAAGACATCACTGTACAACTCTCAGAATAAGTAAAATTTTAAAAAAATTGTGTTAACAGAAAATACAGAAGAGTGTATGGAGAAATTAAATCACTTATATATTGCTGGTGGCAACGTAAAATGACACAGCCACTTGGGATAAAGGCAATTTATTTAAAAAACAAAACAAAACAAAAACTACTTGTGAAGTTACCATATGACCCAGCAATTGCACTCTTGGGCATTCACCCCAGATAAACAAAAACATATGGTCACACAAAAACCTATACACAAATTTTAATGGCAGATTTATTCGTAATAGCCTCAAACTGGAACCAGCTCAGAGGTCCTTCACCAGTTGGATGGTTAAGTAAGCCACAGTACATCCAGACTATGGATACGCTCAATAACTCACTTGGTTAAATGAGTATAAATCCCTAGGTTGTTCAGTGAGAAAAAAAAAAAGACGCTTAACCCCAAAAGTTTATATACCGTACAATTCCATTTATATAACATTCTTGAACTGATAGGATTACAGATATAGGGACCATGTTAGCACTTGCTCAGGGTTAAGGAGGAGGTGGATGCGGGTGAAATGAGCAGCATGAGTGGTCCTTTTGCTGGCGGAGATCCTCTGCATCTTGACTGCATCAAAGTCAATATCCTGCTTGTGATATTGTGTTGCAGTTTTGCCAGATGCTGCCTTTGGGTGACCTAGTAAAAGAATATGAGATCTCTCTGCAGTTCCTTACATCTGCGTGCAATTCTACAATGATCATAAGATAAAATTAGTTTTAAAAAAAAGTGATGGCTAATTTTTGCTCTATGGAGGTCAACATTTAGTAAACTCTGCCTGTTAATTTTTCAGTGAATTGCTTTTAATAATCAAGGAATATTTTAAAACTCCATTTACTTCCCTGAGGTTTTATGAGTCCCTTATTAGGACTCGTGTTCTTGGCAAAATTAGGTTCATAAAACTACCGGAATATGTCCAACTCTGGCAATTTTCCGTCATTTGCTATTATGTGCTGAAAACCCCCGGGCAATTATCCATAATCAGCAGGAAATAATTAAATATTTTAAAGTTAATATTTAGATACATGTCTAGGTGGGTTAAATGAATGGATACTTAACATCCTTGTCTGGGTAATTGTGGGTAACCCACATGAACTGTAGCATACACTAAGACTACCTGTATGGCCACTTATTTGCTTACAGCTGTATTTCAGTTGGTCAGTGTCCCTTTATGCTCTACTCACTGCGAATTACCTAACCCTACATTTCAATTTGAATTATCTAAGAATTTTGCAGCTCACCCAACTCAACGTGGAGGGGTGGGAGGAAGTTTTTTGCACAGCCAAGTGACTAGAGACTGTCATTTGTCCAGCCCACTGCCACCTTTGTGCTGCTGCAAAAGCTGATCCTGCCGGGGCCAATGGATACAGCTCTGTGGGCCCATGGTGCGCTGCGGTGAAAGCCTGTGAACGTGTACAGTACCCTTGTGTGCTCAGTGCTCCTCCCCTACTCCCACTGCCAACCAGAGGGCTGAGTCCTGAGTCAGCTCAGCCACACTTCCACTGCAGCCACTTGCCCCTTGTGCTTGATCCTGGACGAACCAGTCTTGACAACCTACCACCACAAGATATGCTAATTTCAGAGACTTCATTCCCCCTTCCACTTGTTCTAACCCACAGCTTCCCTGATTTATCACACAAAACTCCCTTTACTAACAAGTGTTGGTGCCTAGATTCTTTATGCAAGCTGGAGAACTTCCTGGAGGAAGGACCTAACTTTGCAGGGTAAGTGAAGTAAGCCAGACAGAGAAAGACAAATATCATATGACATTGCTTATATGTGGAATCTGAAAAAAAAAAAAAAAAAATATATATATATATATAAATGAACTTATTTACAAAACAGAAATAGACACTCAACCATAGAAAACAAACTTATAGTTACCAAAGGGGAAGGTGTGGGGGTGAGGGATAAATTAGGAGGATGGGATTAACATACACATACTACTATATATAAAATAGATAACCAACAAGACCTACTGGGAACTATAATTGATATTTTGTAATAATCTGTAAGAGAAAAGAATCTGAAAAATAACTGAATCACTGTGCTGTACACCTGAAACTAACACGACGTTGTAAATCAACTATACTTCAATAAAAAAAATTTAAAGTTATTCTTAAGTATTTTAAAAAAGTGTCTTGGGAAACAGAAGTGTAGATATTTTATTAAATATCAAATTGAAAAAAAGGGGAAATGATTAGAGTGAAACATATTCAAGTAATTTGATAAATTTAATTTTGCCAAACACGTAAGCCCTACTATAGGACGCATAAAATCTCAGGGCGCTAAATTGATCTTAAATATTCCTTGCTTCTCCCTGCTATGCTCTGCTCCTAAATAGAATCATTCATGAGTTTTTGCCTATCTCGAAAGACTAGGTCAGTGACCTTAAGCATCCCCACTCAAAGGGCCCATCGACTAATTATTGCTCTAAAAGGAAATGGTGAAACTGACTCCCTGAGTTGTGGAGTGAGAGGCTCAGTGGACTTTCTCTGCAACAGCCATTTATCCAGAGGAAATTATAAAAGTAAATCATTTAAAGTTTTTAGAAAGGGTCCTAATTGCATAGAGCAAATGAAGAACCATCCATTCAAGAAAATCTACTCAACCTCAGAGAGAACAGCCAGAATCTATGGTGGTTGAGCAAAAACCCCTCCTGACACACCCAGACCCCCAAGTTCTAGGAAAAGTACTGTGGAAGCCGTTCTTCAGGAGAGTGTGTTTGAGAAGGTGGAGCTTCTGCTCCCCCCAAACACCAGTCAAGGGCTGCAATTTCACTCCAGAAGAACAGGCCATTGTGGTTTTTCATTTCTCCCAGGTCTGTGTTGCAGAAGCTTTATTCCAGACAGTCAGGGCTGAGGGCTCTGGGGCTCCTTCCTCCAGCTAACTCCCATTCATGTGGTTCCAATCGTCCCTGCCCCACCGTGCTCGTAGAGTAGTGTTTCGCACATCATGAGAAACAATGGAAAAGACCAGGGGCTTCCATCCCCACCCAGGACCCTCCTCATAGAGCAGGGTGGCACTCCAGGAAAAGTGAACCTGGCCCCAGTTGCTGCAGAGGTCCTGCTGGTGGGAAAGGCAGTCAGTGAGGACCACAAGCTCAGCAGTTCTGCTTGAAGGGACAGACTCATTTGCAAAGGGATAGGGTGAACTCCATGCCTAAGGGCATGATTGAAAACAATGGTATATCTTGGAGGAAAGCCATGAATAGAAGGCTGGCAACTCCTTGATACAAGTCCATCCTTTCAGAGAACAAAGTTCAAGTTTCATTGATTTTTCTCTATTGCTTTTCTAACCTCTATTCCATATATTTCCACTGTCACCTTTGTAATGTCTTTCCTTCTGCTTTTATAAGTTTAGTTTCCTCTTCTTTTTCCATTTTTTTAAAGCAGAAGTTTAAGTTATTAATTTGCGACATTTCCTCCTTTCTAATGTCTCCATTTTGTACTATAAATTCCCCGTATCTCCTTGCTAATGCAGCCATATCTGTGATCAATTTGGAAAGTCTTCTTTTAGTGCTAACAGAATCTCCTCAGACACTGTCACTGCACTAACTTAGCTTTGTCACAGAGCTGGCTTGGTGTTCCTGGAGATGAAACCTGGAATTTGTATCATTCTTCATTGTGTTTTTAGTATAACATAGAAAAAAACATGTATTACATGAAGGCAATTAGTGTATTTTAAAGATGGATTTGTGATAGGACCATTGGTCATATTCCTAGAGTTTGTAAAGCTACTTTAATCAGAAACAAAAGGTTATAGCTGCTGTTCCATCAGAACAAACATAAGATGTACAAATTAACTTTTATTGTAATAAAGCATACTGTCTAGTTCTAGCCCAAGAAATTCTCTTTGACTTTCCAGATGTTTTCTGAATGTGGGGTGTTTTTGAATGATTATAAAAATACATAACTACATGCACATTCAATATAAATATAAAAATAAGCACTGTGAGACCAAGAGCTCCTCAAGACACCGGGAAAACAAAGTCTGACTAATGTAACAATCTTGATCATCATTTCTTAAATTTTCAGCTTACTTTTAAAAATTTTAGATGGCAAGTAACAAATTGACGAGCAGAGTTGCTCACAGCATTAAATGACAAACGTGTTTGCTTCTTAGTGTGATCTAAAGAACTATTTCTTAAGATCTATAGAAAAGACAAGATCCTAATCAGAAAATCTTTTGAGAAGAATGAAAACAAAGGCACGACACACTAAAATTTATGGAATACAACTAAAGCAGTGCCTAGAGGGAAACGTATAGCTCTAAATGTCAATATTAAGAAAAAGAAAGATATCAAATAAATAACTTAAATTTCTACCTTAAGAAACTAGACAAAGAAGAAACTAAACCAAAGCAAGCAGAAATAAGGAAATAGTAAAGATGAGAGCAGAAATAAATGAAATAAAAAATAGAAAAAATAATAGAGAAAATTGATGACATAAAAAGTTAGTTTTTTGAAAAGATCAAGAAAGTGGACAAGTATTAACTGGAGTGACCAAGAAAAAAAATAAAAGAATGTTCAAGTTACAAAAATCAGGAATGAAAGAGGAGACATCACTACTGATGCTATAGAAATCGGAAGGATTGTAATGGAATTCTGTGAACAACTGTACACGAACAAATTAGGTAACACTTATGAAACTGTTGAGAAATGAAGGGAAGCCCATGGTGCCGGGCTCTAGAGAGGAGTATGGACCCTGCTTAGACACATACCTCTAGTTCTGAGGTGTCCTTGTCCTTTGGGTAGAAGGCCTGCCAGGGAAGTGTCAGGGCAGCTCAATCACATAACACTTACCTGGGTCTGAGGTATGTTGTGCTTTCAAAATTTAGATTAATTCACTACTATCAGCTTTTTGCTAAATTATAATCACTTTAGTTCTCCTATTATAATTATTATTTAGGTTTAACAAACAAAAACAAATAATCCAACAGAATTAATTGAATCTACAAATATACTCTGAATATATGTTTTCATGTATTTGGATTATGTGTAAACATAGCTTATATGTTACATTTTGTTTCACTTTTTATCTATATAGTTTTTTCCTCTAGTACTATGAGCAACGGAAGTACATTGACTAAATGCGATCAAACTACACTGACTGACTTACTAATTAACATCATGTAGATATGCAGGCTTTAAAAATGTATTGTCAATTAACTTTAAGCAAAAAAGTAGATAAGGTGCACATTAAACTACATTTTCCCTGGGTCTGTTTGAATTCACCACAACATGTTGAGTTTTCCTTTAAATCAGTCCCTTTCTTTTTCTTTTTTTTTTTTTTATTTGCAAAGTAAGTGTGCTTGTTACCCATGTACTCCAACATTAGGACAACTTTTGCAAAAATTATATATATATATACCATATATAAATACGTAATATACTATAAATATATAAATATGTCGTATTTAAAAGGACTCCCTTTTAATTTTGCATTTAACATGTTTTTATGCAGGTTTGCACGTTAAATGAAAAAATAATGTTTTAAGGTACTGAAACTTGTGAAATCTTGTGTTAATTACCCTAATGGTGTGCCTTTGAAAAGTCTAAGTAAATTAAAAAACTGTAATGATTTTTACTCAGGCTTCATTACATCTCCAAAAATGTAATAAAAGAGTTCAACATTCATGCTGGATGGATGTGCGTTTGGATTTGGGATCTGCCACTTACTAGCTATAAGATGTTGACAAGTTGCTAGACGCTTTTGAGCCATGACGGTTCATTTACAAAGTGAGGAATACTGAATTAGTCCATAGCATATTTGGGAGTAATGGGAGAGACAGATGATTACAGAAATATAGCTTTAAGGAGATAGATAGAGATACACAGAGTTGGAATTCCTAAAAAAGCAGAAGTTATTATTATCATTCCCAACACTCAGGATTCACTTGGTTAAAGGTGTGAACTTTAGATGCATTTCAACAGCACACTTCATTGAGCTCCTAAGTTGAAGTTAGGGAGTCCACAACAGGGGCCATTAACACGTGGAAGAAATGAACATAAACAGAGGTATTTTTATCCATTCCTGGAGTGTAAATCTCTTAATTCAGAGAATAGATATTTGGAAATTTAGTTTACTGTGGTAACAAAATCCAGGTTAACTATGAATATCATTCCATCTCTACATCCAAGAGAGAGTTTTTTGCAACCACTGTTTATATGATTTTGAAATAGGATGATCCATGTGTTCAAAAAGCAAGTACTTTCTTAATGTCTGTGTTGCACAACAGACGATAGCATTTTTGTAAATAAAGAATCTCTTTTAAAAAAAAAGTGCATCTCAGGGTGAATTTCTTGACTCTCAGTAACAATATGTCTAACAAGTTTAGCTCAGTCCAAAGGCGCTCAGAGGAGAGAAGGTGATCTGTGCGTGGTGTGCATGGCACTCTGCCACCACTCACTTGAGCGTCCTCCCATGCAAGTCCACTTCTGAGTCCCTGCATGTCCTTGATATAATGACTAAATTGTTACTGATGCAGATGGAGTGCCACCAAGATCTCAAAATCCCTCAGAGGTGACCATATGGTTCCCAACGCCTTTTAATATTTAATGATGGTCCTTGGGCAATTTCCAACTATTAAAAAAAAGGTGTGGAAAGACTTTTCATGTCAATTTTAAAAAATTGTACCAAAGAAAATCTACCCTACAATATTTAAACTCCTTTAAAATTAGAATTTTTTCTTGAACATAATAAAAGGTTTGCTAAATATTTTGATCAAAGACCAATTTTCCTTTGGTAGGTGTTTTTCTCTTCTGAAATACAGTTAATTTCAAAGACCTTGTCTAGCTCTTAATTACGTGAATCAATGACAGCTGTCTAATACAAAGCCATGACCATGTAGCAATATTAGGGAAAAGACTATAATTGCGCTACCTTCAAAAAAAAAAAAGGAATGGCAATCTCTATACCCTGTTAATGGTATCATATTGGATGAACTCAATAGCAAGGTTGCTGCCAAAGATAACTACCCTATAGTTCCTGGCACTGCTGCTTGCCTCAACTTTATTGAGAGGACAAACTTTTAACATCACAAAGAATTTGTTTAAACGCTTCTGAAGGCTGAGTCCTGAGTTGTGGGCACATCATTAAGAGCCATGCTCTCTGTCCTGGGTAGATGCGTATTAGGCTTGCATGAAATAGATAGATGCATCCTGGACCTAAATGGCAAGTCTTACTGTGGAAGCTTTTAGCTTATCTTTGAAAGTAGAGAATTCATTCAGCATGGTTAGCATTTCATGGTTATTTAGTCAAGCTGTTGCATCAGCAGGTTATTTTAAAGCATTCTTATCTTTTCTCTTCCATCCTGTTATTTGTGTTTTCATCAATCAGTCATTTGTTCTATCATTCAATAGACATGTGTAAAAACACAGTATTCTTGGGACTTGTGTCAGCATTGGAAATGAATATAATTCCTGCCCCAAAGTTGTACATGATCCAGCAAGGTCACAGTTAAGCGCTGTTACGTTTATGATAATGTAATAAGTGTTGTGGTAGAAGAATCCCATACTGAGGGCTCTAGAAGGTTAAGGGGGTGCAAGCCAGGGTAGGAGGTGGGGAAATGGGATCGGTGAGTGAAATTGAGCAATCACTTCTTAAAAGCTTGGAATGAGTCTCAAAATAATGAGGAGAAGGAGCTGACCGGATTGGGAGTGGTCTGGAGGCCATTCCAGGCTGACAGAGAGATTGAGGATCTACATGGAGGGCAGGGGAAGTTTGGCAAATTTAACCTTTTTTGGTATGGCAAACATGTAGAATTCAGATGTGGTGGAAGCAGAGGACTTAAATTCATACTTAAAGATCCAGGGCTTCCCTGGTGGCGCAGTGGTTGAGAATCTGCCTGCCAATGCAGGGGACACGGGTTCGAGCCCTGGTCTGGGAAGATCCCACATGCCACGGAGCAACTAGGCCCGTGAGCCACAATTACTGAGCCTGCGCGTCTGGAGCCTGTGCTCCGCAACAGGAGAGGCCGCGATAATGGGAGGCCTGCGCACCGCGATGAAGAGTGACCCCCGCTCGCCGCAACTAGAGAAAGCCCTCGCACAGAAACGAAGACCCAACACAGCCATAAATAAATACATAAATAAAAATTAAAAAAAAAAAAAAAAAAAAAAAAAAGATCCAGTATCGTAGGATGTAGTAATATGCTGCACACTGTATTGACTTCTTTTTCTTTTGGGTGTGAATGCTTGTTTGTAAAAAAGGATGATGAAATGGAACATGAAGTTGTTAACTGAGGGCATAAGACCTTGGAGGCGATGAAAGAACATGGGATTCAGAACACAGCTGGAGGTATTAATTTTGGAGGAAAAGTTCAAGTAACGCTATGCAGAGAAAGGAAGCAAAAAGATAACAAGTTCATTTCTTCCAGGTGTTAATGGCCCCATATTTCCTCCTCCCTAACTTCAACTTAGGATCTCATTGAAGTGCGCTCTTGAAATCCAACTAAGTTCACACCTTTATCCAAGTGAGTCTTGTGAATTTTTTTTTTTTTGCATTTATTCTTTATTGATTATGGATACTTTTCTTACTAGCCATATGCATCAAAAGAAAATTGTGAACCAGTAAAATAAACCAGAGAAACAGAAATGCTGCATGATATCACTTAAATATGAATCTTAAAAAAAAAAAAAAAAGTCGAATTCATAGAAACACAGAGTAGAATGGTGGTTGCCAGGGTTGGAATATAGAGGAAATAGGAAGGTCTGGGGAGCAGACAGACTTTGAGGGCATCCTCTGCGGATGACTTCTACTTCCTCTGATTTGTGGATGGGTTTGGGGTGGGAACTCAAGCCCATTAGTCATGCTCTGGACTAGAGACAAGTGAAAGCATGATTTAGAAATACTGAGGGACTCACTGGAGAGAAAGAGTAAATATTCACTCTTCTAGTTGAGACTAGTTAAGACTGTGGTGTGATTCCCTCCTTCAGTACTCAGATGCCCATGAAGAGCTACAGAGTATTCATTCTCAACAGGAACAATATTGTGCCCCAAGGGGACAAAAATAACTTTCTTAGAGGGGGGTAGGTGAAAAAAACCCTAAAACCTCGCTCTTTTTTTTCCTGTAAAACACAGATCTACATACAATTTACAAACAAATATACAGCATATCTGTGTGATTCAATGATATGGGATGGGGTGATTTGGAAAATTGTCTAAAAAGTCTCCTTAGGGAAATTGAAAATGATTGAAAAGAAACGTGACTGTTGAGAAAGTTGCTGGAATCTGAAATGTTGGTTTTATTTTTGTGGCTAAAGGCAAGACAGTTGGGAAATATTTATTGTTAGTAATGATGCCATTGAAGTGGTAAGGTGTGGGTTCTAGGCTGGGCAGTGATGGGAGTTAAACCAAAAGAGACCCAGAAGAGTTGAATTGAAGACAAATTTGAAGGTGGAGAGTGGTGGCCACAGTGGACACAAAGCAAGAGCCCTTGGCATGAGTCTTTTGGGTGAGAACTGAGACACCTTCTGTTTGCATAACTTACGTAGGCAGAAAGAGAATTGAGGCCATTTGTGCCAATGTGGCCTATGTTTCAGGACACTATTCACAGGAAGACAAGCCTTCAACCCAGTAAACAATTCTACTGTTTGTTTCAGGAAATTCCTACAAAACCAATTTTTCTGGGTAAATTATTTGTTCCTCAACCCAAATAGCTCTCATTTCATGATAATAAATTGTTTGATTCACATGGATCAAAACCTCGCTTATCAAACAGTAGTTTCCCAAGACTCACCTTAAGACTCTCACCTTGTCCACCAACCCTAACTTATTTTGTCATAAGGTTTGTCCAATCCCAGTCAGTCATCTCTGTAGAAAGACCCATCTTAAATCACTGAAACCCAGATATGAAAATCCTATAAATCCTCTCTGTTGACCTCCAATTTATAGGAAATTATTAAGGGCTATTCTCCCTTATTGAAGTAACTTTTATGAACTTAGTTTTGCTAAATTAATAGTTTTTTCAGGTGGTCTTTTAATAAGTCAATAATTGACACGCAATGTCATCCATGTAAAGGGTTGGGACCTGAAGGGGAGATGATCATTAAAAAAGTTAAACAACATTAATTAATAGTAGAATGCATGCATATTTCAAGAAAGTACTATGATATATAACAAGATGGAGAAAGTATTATTCGTAAGAACTTTTATTAGGAATGAAAATACATTTTGGGGAGAAAATAAGTTGATGGGTAAATGGGATAGGTAGAGTTACACTAAAGGATTCAGTTATGGAAAGAAATATTCTGTATAAGATGAAAGAAAGAATCTCTATTGATAAGACAGAGGAGAAAATGAGACGGTCACATGGAGCAAGGCCAGGTCCTCTGCCAGATGACTCCTTCCTTAATTTCACAAAACATAGGAAATTCATGACATAGTGAAATGTTTGGAAACACTTTTCAAACCAATAACTAAAAGTATTGGTCTCACTGGGGACTCAAAACAGCATGTACAGATATGGGGTGAGTGGGAGAATGAGAACAGAAGACAACATCTGTGAGTAACTCAAAGATTTCCTGGGAAGAACTGTGAGATCACATCTGGCTCAAGAGCTGGCATCTGGTTACACAACAGAGTAAGGACAGAAGACCCTCATCAAGGAGCATTAACACCAGCATCAAATCAAAGATTCTCAACGTTTCCAGAGAATAAGAAACAAAGAATGAGAATCAAGGAAACGTGGTTTCCCAGTAGTGTGAATGAACACTAAAAGACAAACAAACAAACAATTGTGGAGATTGGAGAATCTTTCAGACAGGTAAGAGCTTTATAAATGTTTCTCTTATGCACCCCTTCTTAAGACCTGCCAGGTGTGCTACAAAAGAGCATGGTATCACACCAAGAAAGAGGGGACCCAGGACCCAGTAACCTGGGGCTTAAGCACAGGAGAGTGGTAGAACCAAGTCCCAGGTTGGCTGTGAGACCAGACCATGTGGACAACTGTGTTGGGGAAAACAAGAGAACAAAGAGCTCCCGAAGGAATCGAATCCAGGAAAATGGACTCAGTGTAGTGAATGGTGTGATATAGCTGGGTGTGTACATTTTATGAGACCTTGCTGAGTCAGTCCAATTTAAAAAAGTATATTCTTGTCCCCTGTGCTCAGAACAAGAGACTTTTATGAGAAATGGACTAACACAAAGAAAAGACAGTTTTTCATGAAAGCAAGGGTGGTAGAGAGAGAATCGTGTGGAGAGACGTAGCACATGGAAAAATTTCTGCACCTTATAACATAAGTCTTGCCTCACCATCCAAAACTGTGGGCTCAGCGTCTATCACGCCCATTTCTAATGGGGCAGAAACAGACCTGCTGGGAGACCTGTGCCCTTCTTTGCAGCTTGGCCACACTCATCTGCAGTTCTGGAGGCTGGAGGTCCCAGATCAAGGTGTCAGCAGGTTTGATTTCTCTTGCGGCCTCTCTCCTTGGCTTGCAGATGGCTGCCTTCTCACTGTGTCTTCAGGTGGCCTTTCCCTGTGTGTGCACCCCTGGTGTCCCTCTTCTTATAAGGGCACTAGTCCTACTGGATTAGGTCCCCACACTTATGACCTCACGTAACCTTAATTACCTCCTTAAAGGCCCTGTTGCCAAATTCAATCCTACTGGGGGTTAGGGCTTCAACATATGAATTTGTGGGGGAGGGAATAATTCAGCCTGTAACACCTGGCTTGCTACTAAGTTTAAAAATAGATATCAATCATTGCTCTGTACCTCTGCATCCTTGCCTCTTAAACTGCACAACTGATCTGCCCACTCACATCTAAAATGATCCAAGTCCACACCAGCCTCACCCACAGTGCTGGGCCAGGTGTGCTTAAGTAGGGCAAGGCTCATAGATGGCCAGCTTCCTGCTCTGGCCCCTTCTCTTTTAAAAGTAGCTCATCTTATTTGCATGACGATGGCTTCTCCTTGGGAAAGCCTCTCTCTGCTGTGGCTATGGCCGTCGCAACCACCCACTTCACCAGTGCAGAGCCCCATCGTTTGATAAACCACAGGCCTAACAACGCCGGCCACAGACACACCTGTCAGCAAAGCCAAGGACACACTGATGTCCGGATCTGCCTGCGGCCAGCAGTGCAGTGCCCCATGTGGCACAGGGCACAGTGTGGCCACTGCATCCACAGCCTGCAGGTCCTATGGGGCCCAGCCCACCAGGACCTTCTCCAAGTGTCCAGCATCCCTCCTGCCCAAGGCTCCCCAGGGAGCCTCATTCAGTCCAAGGACCTTTTTGCCTCTGGGAAGTCCATCCCCTGCCCATTTCTCAGTGTTCCTGGTCCTGGCCCCAGGGATTTTTTTGAGGAAGTCAGTTGATATCACACTTTTGCATTTTCAAGTTTGATCCAGTTATGAAGAATAAAGGGGTCAGGTGGAAGTGACAGAGATATGAGAGAGCATGGCGAGGTGTGTGGCAGGAATGCCCCACTGCCATTGAATCACCACATTGGGCAGAAATACCAAGCTGGTGACGGAAGCTCTGCTCACAGCTCCTGAGGTCGCCTCCCCAAGGGCAGAGGCCAGCATGTGCTGAGCCCTGATCTCAAGATAGGAGGAGGGGAAGGAGCCCCACCGGTCACCCATCTTCCTGCCAAACTCACCTTTGGATAAGTTGCTCCAGATCCCCGTGGAAGGCTGGGAAAGGGACGTGTGTGCGCGTGTGACTGTGCATGTGTGTATGCTCACGGTGACGTGGATGTTGTCTCACAACACCACCTGTGTGAGCCCTGTGTGTTCACCTTTAGTGATGAAGGTCTTGAGATTCAAGACTCGTGCCTGCACCTCCCTGTACTCCTGTGCCTCCAAAGTTGCTTACCCAACCTGAGTTCACCGTCAGCTGTTCTATCAGTCGCGTTCTCTAGAGAAACAGAGCCCACAGCAGGTGTGTGTATATTTCTGTCTCTACCCATCTATGGAGAGAGAAGGAGAGAGAGCAAGAAAATAGTAGGTTAACTTGCTTGCAGATAATCCACACTGTGTGGGCAGGCCAGCAGGCTGGAGACGCAGGGAAGAGTTAACGCTGCAGTTCAAGTCTGCAGGTAGAATTCCTTCTTCTTTTGGGGACCTTAGTCTTTTTTTAATGGGGGTCTTCACCTGATTAGACGAGGCCCACCCATTGTGGAAGATAATCCGCTTTACTTAAAGTCTATTGATTTAACCTTCACAGCGACATCTAGGAGTACGTTTGACCCAATATCTGGGTACCATGGCCCAGCCAAATTGACAAATAAAATTGGCCATCACAGCTGCTGAGCTGAACCAGAGGCCTCCGCTCACCTCTGGGTTTCCATGGCTGAGTCTCCCTCTCTGTGCTTCAGTCCCCTCCTTATTCTGGATTCCTTCTTAGCTGTCCCTCTGTAGTCCTACTATAGACCTTCTCCTCCCTGTGTTAGGATTGTTCTTCCCTGGACAAGGGACAGGTTCCAGAATTTTCTGGAACATGATCAGGAAAGACCCAGACAGTGTTGGGCACTCAGTCTATGATGAACCTACTTACGATTACAGAAGTATAAGACAGGACTCACCTTTTTCTTCACCTTGTAATCGGGGGACGACTTCCGTGTATCACGGCAAACGCCTTTGAGACAGGCGACTGACTGCATCTCTAGGGAGTTTTTCAGAGAGAGATGAGGCTCTGAGGTCAACCTGAATTCTTACTCCAGACGTATTTCTATGATGCTTTTGGTTCTGCTTTGCCCACCCTTTCTTTTGTGCGTTTTGCATGATGTTTAGAGTGGCAGATTATAAGGGTTCTTTCAAATTCATGCTGTAACCTACAAGTGGAGGGTCAGTCTTAGGGCAGCGAGCTTAGCATCAAATCCCAGACCTGCTCCTCACCCAGCTCATGTCCTTCAGCAAGAGGTTCAACCCCTCCAAACACCTTTCCTTCTTTATAGGACAGTATATTAATAAAAATGGCTTATAGTTCCTGCACCCTTACAGGTAGGCCCATGCTCTGTTCTGATTTAATCTAACTCTCAGAAGGATTTGGGGGTTGTCAGCTGGTACCCACTTCCCAAACGCTTCCTCAAGGTGCCACAAGAGATATGAAAACTCTTTGCCTCCATGTCTGGCATATTGTAGTGCTTTTGTAAATTGCATCTCCTTATAAACCTGTAACTATATACCACACCCAAGGGTGAAGTGTTAAAAATAAGGAAGATTGTCCATATGAGCAAATACAGATGTCATATATTTTTCATGAAGACATCTTAGAAGTTTCAAGTTTAAATCAATATAAATTTGTATCTTGATATTGCTTAAAAGTTTTCCTCAAGCCGAATAAATATTTGATAATTGCTCTTTGATATGGGAGAGCCGTTATTTGGTCCAATCAGGGAATACAAGAAAGGCGACTGGTCCTTGAGGTCAGAGTGCAGAGGTCATTGTTACTTGCCTTTGTGTCTTTAGCTTCTGGCATAGAGTCAGGAAACCAAATATGTATTTGAAATTCAATGAAATGAAATATATTTCCTGAAGGAAGTCTTGCGAGTGTATGTGTAAAAACCAACACCTGCTCAGAAACGCCCACCCTCAAAATCACAAAATCCTGCCTTTATTTCATGAGCCTCTTCTTGGTGTGAACAGGAGCTCAGGGTCTGTGTTGCTGTTGGTTTGGTATTTTATTTAGTGACACACAGAAATGAACAGTGACGGCCATTCTGACAATGACTGCAAAACTCCAAGTACATAGCCTTAAGCTCCCATAGCACTTCTGAATTCAAGATCTTTGTTTAGAGGAGAAAAACAATAAAAAAGCCATCCTCTGGTCCAATCGAGTCCCTTCCTCATTTAGAGTACTGTCTCCTTTAAGGCTGTGATGATTCTTCTCTGTAACCATCAACATTAATAAATAAACAGAGAGGGTGTTTGTCATGCAGTTAATTCCCTTTTCTGAAGGCATGCACATATCCCAACCTGATGGTGGGGAGAAAGCACTGCCGGAAGCTATTTCATGTTAATTGTATTTCATCGCGGAAACCCTTATTTTAATACAAAGCATCAGTGAGACGTTGGATCCATTGCACCTGCTGACTTTCACACTGGCAAGTTTGGGTTAGAACATCTGTGTGTCCAACGTACAGAGCTGTGGAGCCACCGTCCCTGTTTTAGCCACAAAATAGTGTGAAATCACTCTCCTTAGATCTAGCATGTAGGGGAGCGTGTGTTCCTGAAATACTCAGGAAGGGTTCTAATCCACAGCAGAAAGTTCTCAGCTATCATTTCTTTGTGGGGATCAACCTCTCTTCATGAACCCCTGGACCTGGCCCCAGGGTCTCTTCTGGGCCACGCCCTGTGGGGTGGGTGCGGACACTCAGACTCAGGGTCTACAGACCCAAGGCATGTGCCCTGCTGGATCCCCCATTTAGATAAGGAACTTTGAACTGGACAATCTCTAATGCCCCTTGTTGCTTTAATATTCTATGTTTCCAGCACAAACTGTTCCTAATCGATGCAGGAGATTTATTGCACAAAGGTCGTGTCCATTTCTTCTTTTATTCTTGTTCTGTTGCACGTGAAGTTGTGCTGTGTGGCCTCAGCTCTGGATGTGTATATGGCCTGTGTCGTGAGCTGGGCTATTGATGGTAAGTTTGCTCACCCCCCGTGCCTCAGTTTTCTCCTTGTGAACGGAGGCTGTAGGGTCTTCCCGCCTATGGTTGCTGGGGACAGGGAAAGCCAGATGCTGCCATCACCGTGGTCCATTTGCTGCCTGCCCTCCTCCTGCAGAAGGGCTGACCTCAGATCAGAACGTTCACTGCAACCTCAGCTGACTGCTGTTCTGTCTGGGGTTCCTCCTGTTTATCCAGCAGGAGAGGTTCCCTGGGTTTGACAGTGTTGCTCTTCTCTCGTCCTCAGAGCAGCTCAGAACCAGGTCACCAGCACACATGGCCGTTTTCCCATTAATCAAGTTCACTTTCAATTATACTAATATCTGGACAGCTTGAAAGCTAACTACCAACCCAGAATGCAGTTTCGGAATTAGTGGGAAGAAAGGAGATGTTTCAGTTTGGGAAAATGAGATGATGTATGAATGCAGAGCTCTTCAAAGGGCATGAGCCATTAAGTTTCTCTTAAAAAAAATGGTCCTTAAGACATTGTCAATCACCTAGATACCAAGATCTCTTTTTAATCATTGGCAATTTCCTGTTGTTGAACTCGATTCAACTTTGACTTGTATTCACTGAAGGTCGAGTCTGGGCCACCCAGGAGAGGTGGAGATTAGGAAGATGCTGGATGGTGATCTCGAGTCTGTGCATAGCTCAAGGTGTTTGTTTCCTGTGAGATATCAAAGCAGCAGTGCCCAGAGACAGAGTCACTTGCAAGGATGTTCCACAGTTACCTTGGCAGGCACTCCATCTCCGTGACAAACGGCCTCGGGTGTGCCTCGAGTTCCCAAGCCTTGTTGTTTGTTACCTTTGTGGAGGTTGAGGCAACAGAGATCAGGTGACAGCTGACACCTGTCACGGTGTCAGAGCCCTTCAGAGCTCATGACACATCTCTGCAGGTGGGTATGGGTGTGAGAGCATGTGCGCGTTGCGAGTGTGTGCGTGTGTGTATGCGCACGTATGTTTCCCAGGGGGCCCAGCATCACCTGGGCCCCGGCTGTGCTCCCCAAGGGCACGTGGGCACGAAGTCAGGGTGGATTCCAATCCCTCCTCCAGATAATCCCATCGAATTGTGTGTCTTGGTTCCTTCCCCCATTTACTCGGAAAGTTCCCATTCACACCACCCCGAACCCATTCCTCCCATTAGCCCATCTCTCTTTAATCTTAGGACCTTTCCTCCAAACAAATGCTGGGCCAGGAGAGGAAAACTCGATGCCGTTGTTCTCTCCCTTCATGCTTACCTTGATGGGAGTATGTTGGTCTAGCAGACCGTCTTGAAACCCTGTCGGGTTGGTGACTTAGCGTTTGCCGTGTTTCTCTCACTTCCTTCTGAGCTCGGCAATGCCTGGCCCTGTTAGCAACTGTCCCCACCCCTTCGAGGCCACCCATTCCATTTGGGTGCATCCTTCCTTGAGATAGAAGCCCAGAGCAGGACTCCACGATCCCCACAGGCTCTGGGAGTCTCAAAGCTTCGTAGAATTAGTGCCGAGAACATGGAAGAGAGTGTGTGTGATCACGTATTTCTCTCCAAACAACAGATCTGGGGTTGCAAAATGCTTGACGCTCCTCCTGAATCACTGTGGTCCCCAGTACTCATGTCTTTTTAAATCACTCATTGGCATTTCATAGGCACATTTATTGCTTCTTTTCAAGTACCATAAACCGTCCGAAATGACCCAGTAGAAAAGGATGGAAATTTGGCAAAAGGGATAGCCAGGAGGGAGTCACCGCTTTCCTCTGAAGGGTCAGCAGAGGTGTCTTAGAGAGAGAGCACCGTCCCGATGTGACCCAAAGGGCCAGGTGGGTGGATTGGAGCATACGATTCTGTTCTAACTCAAAGGCTGTCTTCAAGTTGCTGCGGCTCATTTAAATCCGCAAGGGCTTTGGTCTCTCTCTCCTGGCTGGAAATGGCCAAAGGCCGACACGAATGGAGATGGAAGAGCCCTTTGCTGGCATCCCTGGTGCAGACAGGAGGGGTCGGCAGTTCTCACAGCTGGGCCCTCTCTTTCTGGAAGGGTGCGAGATCATCTCTCCACAAAATCGCCTTTGGCTCAGGGTTGTGTCTTGCAGGCATGGGAATAAATGGGTACCCAGGAAGGTTGGTAGGGAAAGGAGTTGTACGTGGGGTTCCTCTTCCCTCCGTTTCCCAAAGAGCAAAGGCCCTGATCCTGGGGTCTGGGCTGCCAAGGTGCAGAGTTAATTTTCAACTCTACATTGCCAACACCTTCAACACAAGTGAACGAGGATAGGGACAAGTGGTACAACGCATTTGTGGCCTTATTCTTTGTTTAACAATATAATTAATATAAAATCATGGAAATTGAAAAACAAAAAGCATTGTAACAACGAGGATATTCCTCCCATACCCTGATGTCTTAGAATCTGATAAACACAACTGTGAGACCGATCGCACCGGTTCGCGTATTTGAACATTCACAGCCTTAGGTAAGTGGGGTTGACCAGCGGTGGAGGGGGGCCACCTGCCCAGGCTGGCAGCCCTGATCCCAACGTAGTAAATGCTGGTCCCCCAGACCTGTGGTTGGTGGATCTCACAGGTTGATGAAAGCCTTGAGTGGCCTTGAGACAGCCCTCTTGGTTATCTTTGGTGTAATGCTGGTCATAAATAATTGTCTTAGGGTGGATTCCAACAACTTCCCACCACCCTGCCTGCTTAATTAAGTGTCTTCTTGGGAAACACAGAGAACAAGCACTCCATTCACTGCAGCTTCAAGTTCACGTGATATCACGGCTCACTCTACTTGGAACGAACGGGGGAAAGCAAGAAGATAGCTGAGTGGCCAGACATGAAACACGACCTTCCTGAGAGAGGATGAGTTCATATAAGGCAATCAGCTTTGTCATGGAGAGCTAGGCACAGTGGTAAAGGAGTCCGTGGTCTTGAGATCACAGAAGCCAAGTGAGTCCAGGTTTTCCATAGTTTTTTACTATTGTACTTGGGACTCTGTTAGACAATTAATTCAGCTTTATTCCTAGGCTGTCAAGGGTAAGTGACCCACAAAGACTGCAGCAGCTGGAGTAAACACAGAATGTGCTTTGCCTTGTGATGCCAAGAGGGGAGCCTCTTTCCTCATAAGTTCTTTCAGTAAAAGTTCATCCTTTTCTTTCCAAATGTCCTGTTTCTAGGTAACTGTCCCATGCTTCCCTTACGCTTTCCGTGGATAAATAAATGGTCTTAGCTGGTGTTGCATAAGACCCAGAACATAGACAGTGAGAGCTGGAAAGCATCTCTCGTGCATCTTTCAGCTGTAAATCTAAATTTAACCTGTGATGAGCTTTACTCCACACCTCCCCCTCCCTTACCACAGCAATCACTGTTAGAAGACATGGGATACTTTTAAAGGAAAATTACTAGATGTAAATTTTGCATCTCATAATTTTGGAAAAATTGTAATTTTTTGGAAATTACAAAAATTTTTTGGAAAAAAGTAATTTTGGAAAACTTGATTCTAGTTAGAGCACAGTTGTGGTGTGACCCAGGAAAATAAAAGAATGAAGAGCATCCCACACTCTTTTTAAAATAGCTATTAGCTTTTAGAGAAGACCCCAGCATTCACTCACACATGAGACTTTCACAGTGACTACTAATTAAGGAACAACAAACAAACAAAACGAAACAAGACACCACCAACCCCGCGGGTTGATTCCTTTCCCAAATGCGCCCAGCGCCTCTGTCCCGCTCAAAGGGCAGCGCCGTTTCTATTCTAATGGGAGGTCACCTGGAATCCCTTCTCCTTCTATGTCCTGCTCTGCTTCTTTTGTGGCTTTAGTGACAGATGCTGTTTGGTGCTAATGTGTGGGGTTTGACTGACATCGGAATGAGCTGCAAGGCGAGAGTTTATTTTAACAAAGATGGGATTGAGAAGAGGTTAGTCCCTTGCTTCACTTCCTAGTGTCAAAAAAATTTGCTCTATTTGGATACTTGCCTTTGTTCCCTCCATTGGGGAATTAATCTCTATGATAAACAGACATTACAACTTGTTCCAGGAAGTGAGTGGCTGTGGCTTTGATGGGTGCCCCTGGCTCGCTCTAGGCTGTCATTCAGTAATTGCTGCCACCAGGCACAGTAGAAACCCACCTGCCTTCAGTTCTCCTTCTGGACAATGTACCCTCTTCAGAATCCTCCTGCTAACCCTTGAGCTGATTTTAATAACTCCCTCGCCATGTCCCCAGGCTAGCTATCTTGGCACTAAACCCTCCATCTTGTAAAGCCTAGTTGCTTAGGTAACACTTTGCTCCCTCCAATGTAATCATCTGTGATACAGGCAAGCATCTTTCCTCCAGGTGGCTTGAAGAGGGAATCACATAATTTACGTGGAGCCATATTCGAGATAGCTTCCTTTCTTTAGGAAAAGGGAAAATAGAACATAATTTCAAACCCCATTTATAATAAAATAAACAACCAGAGGTAGAAAAATCTACATTCTCAAATTGTAAGTCACAAATTTGTCTAAATTTCGTTTTCTTTGGAATTCAATAATCCAGCCCTCTCTTCACCATTTGGAACAAGGCACTCTACAGGCATAAAAGAATTTTTTTCTTGTCCAGGTCTCACAGGAAATGCATTCCCCAATTGCTGAGTGAATGTGTAGAAGCTCTCCCTTCAACTTGTTTACAAAGGTCTGACCTCCACCCCACAGGTCACACAAACTGCACCTCTGAATGAAACATTTCTGAACAAGCCACTCTTTCCTGTGACAGCAGACAGACCTGTGCTGGGGGAAGGTAACTTAAAATTGTTAGTAACATTTCAGTCTCGTTTGTTGTAACAACTATATGTAAAAGATTTGCAACTTCTAATCTTTTTAAACTCTGTAACTGGACTTGGGGAAGTCTTTTTAAAATTTTTATTTTATTTTTAATTTTATTTGTTTTACAGTAGGCCCTTGTTGGTTATCTATTCTAAATAGAGCAGTATGTACATGTCAATCCTAAACTCCCCCCATCTTCCCTCCCCCACTCCTGCCGCCCCTGGTAACCATAAGTTTGTTCTCTAAGTCTGTGGGTCTGTTTTGTAAATAAATCTTAATCTGTCTCATCGGAGCTATGAATTAGTGTTTTGGGGATAAGCAGAAAACACAAAGTAATTTCACACTGACTCACTGATTTCATCATGTGATCACGGATGGTACTGACCTGTCTTAGCACCAAGAAGTCACATTTGAATTATTTAAACCCCATAGAAAAATATAAACTATGATTTGGTCATAAACTTGTAACAGTTGGGTATAAGTAAATATTCTAGGTCAGTTCATCAGTTTAAAGATTTATCAAAATACAAAAATAAACTGATAAGATTGATATCTACACATGCCTGTACTTTCAAACATTCATGCCAGGTGCTCTATTCAATAATTTTCCAATTGTATAACTGATTGAACTGTCACCAAGTTTATTTTAAAGCAGAGGGACTTCCAAATCCATGCTGAACCCCATGCCAGGCAGTGCAGCATCTCATAAGTTTTAGAGGCATTCAGATGGCTTTCTTGTTCAGTGGGCGCCTTGGGAACTTATTCTTGCAGTTACTATCAGTTTAATGATAGCTCAAACTTACTTAATTAAAACACAGGAAGACCTCATGGGAGGAAAGAGCTCTCATAGGGGCTCAAAATGCAGTTACTTTATTTTCCTTTTTAATATTCTTTAAAATGTGAACTTCGGGGAAGAAGAACAATTGTAACCTGGGGCTCTGGCGTCTGTCCGTGGAGAGAGGGAAAGTACATCTTTATTTACTGAGACTTTCAGGAAAACTTCTCATTTACGTCCCATCTTTCACTCAGTTTTGTCTTTGCATGTCTTCTTTGAAAACATATTCATGCACATTCTTATTCAAATCGAAGCTTTATTTCTGTCCATTTCACAGACTTCCTGCCCATTTGCATATGTACACGCATGTTCTTTGTGTCACTGTGTTATAAATACTCTTGAAATGGAGGGTATCTGTGTCTCTGATGGACAGCGCCGCATTTGTACTTGACTGCCTTGTTGCATTTGTATTGTAAAGAGTTATTGCCAAGTTGAGTTAGGCTTAAACATCAGTTTCCTACAGCTTTGGAGACTTCTGATGTTGTTATCCCTCAAACACTTATCAGAATGAACACATTTATCATATTGGATATTTTGGTAAAATAAAACCACTTCTTGAATTTAAGTAAGTTTTTTCGAATCCAAGGACAGTTTTCTGAGCCTGAATCACTTGATCTCTTCAGTATTTAACACTCTTAGTCACTCCCTGGCTCTCCAAGCTTTCTCTTGACTGTGGTTACTTCCAAGTCTACATCCAACGCCTCTCGACCCTGGGCCCAGACCCTCCTTTTCCTGGGCACGTAAGTATCCTGTCTTCAGGGCCTCATGTCCATGCTGAAGACCCTGGCCATGGATTCTGCATTCCCAAAGGTCTGATGGAGCCTGACATGTGTGAACCAGCTGGATCTCTCCTGGGTAAAGATAAGCATTCCCAGGTGCCCCCCAGATACCCCTCAAGGCCCTTCAAGGTCGACATAGATTAACCTGAAAGCACACCTACTTTGATTTCAGCTCCAACATGTAAAGAATTTGGAAGTTGTCTCTCTAGTCCTTATAAGAAAAAGCCAAACAAACTGAAAATTAATAACTTTTCTTAGATCAAAGAATTGAGGTCACAGGGCACATCACCACCCCAAAGTCTGCAGACACATGACTAGTCATAAGATTAGAGCTCTTCCCGATGCCTCCCATGGCTAGAGACACCTTTCAGAATTTCACTCCTCTCTCCACCTACCTTTTTACCCATCCTCATCTCCCCCAGTCTCTCCACTCAAAAATTCTGTTCCCAAATAATACCAAGTTGTTTGTAGTTCCTGACAATTATCTACCAAAAAATACTGCCTGTTTTTTTTTTTTAACATCTTTATTGGAGTATAATTGCTTTACAATGGTGTGTTATTTTCTGCTGTATAACAAAATGAATCAGATATATGTATACATATATCCCCATATCCCCTCCATCTTGCATCTCCCTTCCACCCTCCCTATCCCACCCCTCTAGGTGGTCACAAAGCACCGAGCTGATCTCCCTGTGCTATGCGGCTGCTTCCCACTAGCTATCTATTTTACTTTTGGTAGTGGATATATGTCCATGACACTCTCTCACTTCGTCCCAGTTTACCCTTCCCCCTCCCCTTGTCCTCAAGTCCATTCTCTATATCTGTGTCTTTATTCCTGCCCTGCCCCTAGGTTCTTCAGAACCATTTTTTTTTAATTCCATATATATGTGTTAGCATACAGTATTTGTTTTTCTCTTTCTGACTTACTTCACTCTGTATGACAGTCTCTAGTTCCATCCACCTCACTGCAAATAACTCAATTTCGTTTTTTTTATGGCTGAGTAATTCCATTGTATATATGTAATACTGCCTGTTTTTTACACGCACAATTCTCTTTCCCCACTGAATCATTTCACCCACTTCCTTGTACTCTGTATGACCTTATTCTTATGCTGCTTTTGTTGGGAACTCTTACCCCTTTTCTCCAGGCCGAGTAAGGCATTTCCTCCTCTTTGCCTGGACACCTCCTGTTCTCTACATCTCTAACTGCATTGCAGTAATGAGGCGTTTTCAGATTGCCACCTTCACCACCCATGTGTGCCCCAGATGGTACACCCATTCATGTGTACCTCAATGATTAGAGCATGTTCTAATCACTTTTTATGCAAAGTGCATAGCACGTACTTAATACATGCTTGAATAAATGCTTGAAGACTGCATCCTGAATGCCTGAAGGAATGAAAGACAAGGAGAATTAAGAGAATGAATAACTCCCTTTCAAACTGAGAAATCAAAAATTTAGGAGGACTTAAAAGTCATTAAAGAGACAGATTTTTTATATAGAAAACATTTAAACAGAAAACGTAAACTATCAACTGAATTTCTCCTAGGTTTTGTTTTAATCTTTTTGGCTCTCAAGTAAAGTTAGGTGATTTTTAAGATAGGGTTAACTTTTATTTTTAGCTTTTTATTTTGAAATAATTTTAGATTTTCAAAAGAATTACAAAGGTAGTACAGATAGCTCCCTGTACCTTTCACTCAGCTTCCCCCAATATTAATATCTTGATGACAGTGGTACAGTTAGTAAACACAAAGCAACTAAACTTTATTTAATACTATTAACTGAACTGTAGAGTTTATATAGATTTTCCCAGTTTTTCCAACTGATACTGCTTTTTGGTTCCAGCATCAACCCAGAGCCCACATTATATTTAGTCCTCATGTCCCTTCAATCTGTCCATTTCATGATCTGGACACTTGGGAAGGGTACTGGTGCGGTATTCTGCAGAATGTTTCTCCATCTGTGTTTATCTCATTATTATGGGGAAAATTGTGTGCCCTCAAATTCATATGCTGAAATCCTATCTCTCACTGCTGAGAATGTGACTATATTTGGAGGGAGGACCTTAGAAGAGGTGATTAAGATAAAATGAGCTCATTAGAGAGAGCCCTAATCCCATATGACAGGTGTCCTTATAAGAAGAGGAGATTAGGACACAGACAGACACACAGGGATGACCATGTGAGAACACAGCAAGAAGATGGGTCATCTACGTACTGAGGAGAGAGGCCTCAGGAGAAACCTACCCTGCCAACCTTTTGATCTTGGACATCCAGCCTCCAGAACTGGGAGAAATGAATTTCTGTTGTGCAAGTGATTTAATATATGTTCCTTATTACAGCAATCGTAGCAAATAAATACACTGATATTGTCTCATGAGCAGCATGATAATACGGATTTGGGGGAAGAATATTAGAGGTGGTATGCCCTTCTCCTTGCAGCATATAACCTTCATCACTTGGTTAGGGTGGAATCTTCCAGATTTTTCCACTGAAAAGTTACTATTTTTTCCTTTCCATACTCATAGCGTATGGAAGCCAGTCACTAAGTTCAGCCTACACCCAAGAGGAGAAGAATCAACAACCTCTTCTGCCAGGAAGAAGAAGTGTCATATAATTTGCGGATATTTGTTAAAACCACAGTAATTAATAAATATAGTGGAGGAGATAATTTGAAAACATGCAAATGCCCTTTTTCCTTAAAGTATATCCCATGAATTTTAGCCTTCATTGATGAATCTTGCCTGTAGCAATTATTACTGTGATGTGCCAGTGGTGAATTTTTATTTCCTTCATTCCTTCTCTATTAATTGGAATTTTTCTGTAAGGAATATTTTTCTCTTCTACTCCACTTAGTTATTATTTTAGTCATTTATGTATATCGGCATGGCTTCCTGGATATGACTTTTAATCTTTGGGTTATAATGCAATGCAGTGGTTCAACCCAATCCAGCTTTGGACACTGGGAGAAATTTTAGGTTAGCTCTTGAGCCTTTCAGACATGCCACCTTTTTCTGAGCACTTATCTACTCCAGGTTCAGCTTGTATTTTTCTTGCCCCGCGCTAAAATCAGTTGTTCCTTTACAAGGAGTCTTGATGTTTTTTCTTGGAGAGCGGTATTTAGAAAACAGTCTGGGTGCTCATGTGCTTGTGCTACTGGGCTCTCAGTGATTCCACACCTTCTCAGTGTATCCTGTCTCACACACATGCACACACACACATCTGTACACATCTGTAATTGTCTCCGCATCTGTCCATCGGTACACATATATTCACCTAATCATACTGATGTGTCCAGCACTTAGAAGTGGCTTTTTTTTTTTAAAATTAATTTATTTATTTATTTTTAGCTGTGTTGGGTCTTCGTTTCTGTGCAAGGGCTTTCTCTAGTTGTGGCAAGCGGGGGCCACTCTTCATCGCGGTGCGCGGGCCTCTCACTATCGTGGCCTCTCTTGTTGCGGAGCACAGGCTCCAGACGCGCAGGCTCAGTAGTTGTGGCTCACGGGCCTAGCTGCTCCGCGGCATGTGGGATCTTCCCAGATTAGGATTCGAACCCGTGTCCCCTGCATTGGCAGGCAGATTCTCAACCACTGTGCCACCAGGGAAGCCCTAGAAGTGGCTTTTGAAATGGAAACAGTTGAGTTTCCCCTTGAATTCTCTCCTCTCATGCAGTCTTCTCAGTAAAATAAGACATGTGCTCACTAGCTTATGATGAGTCTAGAACAGCAAGTTAAATAACATTTTCATTTACACAACAGAGTGCCTGAACACTGCAATTTGAATGCTAAGTGCATCAAGTTTAGATCAATCTGAAGTTCTTTGAATTCATGAACTAATTTGGTCAGTATTAGTTTTCCTTTGGTTTGGAGTAAGCACTGCCTCGCTAGCACCTATAGTAACACATTCGCTATTGATACTTCCCCATATTTAATCAGGGGATTCCGCTTTTTGTCTTTCCTTCCTGAAACTGTTTTTTAAATGCTAAAAATACCTACAAATGTATCCAAATAAGTACTGTTTGAGGAAACATCAGTTGTATAGGTCTTCAGTGCCTGACTGCTTTGAAATGTATTAATAGGTTTGTAACTGTTTGTATTATAAGATCCATGAATTTTTATGCATGACTTGCTTTGTGACTAATTACCCTGAGAAGAAAGAAAGTGTTTCTCTGCTATAATGCTGGTGGGATGAGAGCAGGAATGAAAGCGAGGGCAGGAGTGAGGCTGTGCTCTGTGCGTCCTCAGAAGGGCTCAGAGTCTGGAGCAGGACAAGATGCCTGGGAATGAGGTGGGGAAAGAGTCCTAACCAGGAACTGGCCTTGCACATTAACTGTCTGTGTGCTGGTACCCAGCCTCTCAGAGATGCTGATTGCTCACCTCTAAAACGAAGGGTTAGGCTGAACGGATCCCTCAGGCACCCAAACCTCTGCCTTCCACGGTCCTGTGGGTCCAGAAGAGAGAGAGCTGAGTTTTGCCTGTGCCAGGCTCCAAGAGGAGCTCGCTCAGCTTTGCCCCGCAGGGACCACTTGATTTTTCACGCTTTCATTACAAAGCCGGCGCAACTGACGGATTTTACCTGTTTTTCTCCCGTGTTGGAAACAACACAGGACGGGATGAGAGGGTCCGTCGATTCCTTGATTCTGCTTCATTCCGTCTCCTTTCAACATTGTCATAACCCACTTCCAGGTCCCTGATTCCAGACGCCTCGTCTGTGGGATGTCAAATGCCATCTCTGCGTCCTTTGCCTCGGAGAAGTGCGCTCCGTTTGCTGGTTCCCTTTGCACGCGTCGTTCTTGTCCAATTGCTCTGCAACATCTGACATTTCTTTCCCTCTCCGCGCTCTCTGCCTCTCTTTTATGAAGGATTGAGTTGTGTTTTATCCTCTAATCCTTTCAAAATACCGTGTACCTTTCTAAATGATGGCAACCCCCTGACAAGGCAAGGGAGATGAGAAAGCTGGGGACCACATCAGAGCGGTCTGCTAAGTCTGTTGTGACAACAGGGAAGGGATGCTAGGACTTGCTTCATTTAGGTCTGAAAGCACCTTTGTTATGTTTCCGAGCAAAGGAAGAGAGGGCGAGGCTTGGCAGTGTGTAGTGTCCCTCTGCCTGTCAATCACATCGGCACAGAAGGAAAAATAAAAGATTAGGGAAAAATCTAAGTGGAAAGGCATGAATAAGAGGAGCATTTGCATAGTTTTAAATATCACAACTGCTCTCCATCATACACCGAAATGATTACAGCCAGAGTAGAGGACTAATTTGTGCCTGGAGGACCAGTCTGAGGTCACCAAAATTAGGTTCCCAGCTTCCATCTTGGCTGGAGAGTTTTTCAAATACTGAACAATGTACTTCAAAGAAAAGACATATTCAGGGACTTTTTTTTTTTTTTTTTTTTTTGCTTGCTTGCTTGTAAGGTGCTCATTTGCATCAGGTTGTCAAGAGTTATGACATTTAATGTTATTAATGTCACTTCCATTATGCCACTGAACCTCAGCTGCCTTCACCTACAAAATGTAAATGTTTCTGACTACATGACCATAACTAGAGACCTCAAGGAATGGGAAAAGGAGACACAGGTCTCCATACTGTGGGGAGGCCGACTTGCTAGCAACTGTGTCATTCACTGCCATGGAGCTGAAAATATATTCACTCAGTGTCAGAAGTATGACACAAACTTACGTGCCTGCACAAGAACACACACACAGAATTGTTTTTATTCTAGAAATCCAGTGCAATTCAGCAAACACTTGGAGCTGACTCTTTTAGAAGGAACTGTATCAGTATTGTAAAAAGGTAGAAAGTATTTTGATGAATAAATAGCTGGGCCAAAGAGGACCAGGTGCTTTAGTGCAGTGGGAACAATTGAATTATTGCATGTTGTGATGACATTTTTATGATGTACTCACAGAAATTTATTTATTGACATGAAATAATTTTGTGATATAATCAAATTTTTAACAAAGGATAGTTTCCTTTATTTTAACTCAGGAAATAGAAGTGATAACTTTTAATATAATTACATTTCATATTTGAATAATCTTACTTTATAGATAAGCCCAGAAAGAAGATTCAACTAATACTGAATCTTTTTTTTTTTTTTAATGTTCTTTTTTTTTTTTTAATTTATTTATTTTTATTGATTGATTGATTGATTGCTATGTTGGGTCTTCGTTTCTGTGCGAGGGCTTTCTCTACTTGCGGCGAGCGGGGGCCACTCTTCATCGCAGTGCGCGGGCCTCTCACTATCGCGGCCTCTCTTGTTGCGGAGCACAGGCTACAGACGCGCAGGCTCAGTAGTTGTTGCTCACGGGCCCAGTTGCTCCGCGGCATGTGGGATCTTCCCAGACCAGGGCTCGAACCCGTGTCCCCTGCATTAGCAGGCAGATTCTCAACCACTGCGCCACCAGGGAAACCCAATACTGAATCTTTTAAAACTGTATTTAATTAGACCTCAAATTCAATTCTTAACTGAAAATAGTCTTTACATGTAATTTTTCTTTTTATTAAAAAAACTTTAGAAATTACAGAAAAAGCAGGAAACTAATGAGATAATCACCTAGATTCAACAATTAACATTTTGTCACATTTTTAATATTTACCTTTTTATTTTTCTGTCTCTGTCTCTATCTTTTAGTTTATGTCTTTATCTAGAAGGATAAGTAGAATGGTAGATGACAGATAATATTTTGCTAAACTACACACACCCATGCACATAGCAAAAATCCCGCTATTATATCAGATAAAATTAAAAATGAATCCCTAATATCGGTTTATCCCAGATCACGTGATCTCTATGTTCTCTATTTTTTCCAAAACATTTTAGAAGCGGTTTTGTCAAGCTCAGATTCAAAATCCGTGCATTGATTACACCGGTGTGCCTCTTTTGTCTTTTAAACTCAAAATAACTCCTTCCTCCTGAAAGCCTTTCTTGCCTTTTTAAAAAGAAGAGGCGGTGATGGTTTCATGTCTCACATTCTGAATTTGTCTGATGTTTGCTGCTGGTATCACTTACTTAAATGATACTTGTTTCTCTGGCTTTCCCAGTCCCTGTAAGCTGAAGGTTGGGTCTACATTCACAGCCATTATTTTTAGCAAGAACACCTCGTGTGTCATATTACACTCTTGACATTTCAGCACATCAGGAGGTGCCTCCTGTCAGGTCGCTGTGTTATTAGTGATGCTAAATTTAATCACTTGGTTAAGGTGGTGACAACCACTCATCTGGGGTATTTAGCATCCATTGGTGATGCCCGCCTGAATCAACAATTTTACTGGGGGCTTGCAAAATGATTTATTGCTTCTATATGTATTAGTTGAGATTACTATGTAAAGAACAGCTATACCTCATCTACACTTCCAATTTTTAAGGAAAGAATTTTTGAGGCAGGAATTAACTCTTTCCATTTAATTTTTATTCTGCAGAGTGTAGAGTTGATGTAATAGTCACCTGTAATGGTGGGTAATGAGTTTTGCCCCCTTTTTATATTTTTGAGATTAATAGGTTTTTATTTGTTCAACATGTTATACTCAATTGCAGTTAACATTTTTGTTGACACCCAAAGTTTCCCAAAGTTTCCCACTGTGAGCCCCTCAATCAAGCCCTTGTATCCTTTTGACATGACCCCATTTATCTTTGAGTACACTGAACTTACCCTGCTACACGTTTGAAATTAGCCCTTGTCTAAGGAACACTGGTTCTTCTTAGTGGTGAATGGTATTTAAACTCGGCTTCTGGGCACCAGAGGTGCTTACTGCTACAGATGTCATTACTTCTAGGCTGCTTCAGCAGACTCAACTAGGCAAAATATGGGCTTTTAGAGTAAAGCATGAAATCATATTTCCAAAAACATTAACATTAGAGGGTATTTTTGCTAACTTTTCTGATTTCCCATTTTTATCTATTTTCTTTTACATTGAAAGACTTGGTACATAAGGTCTTTAACATATTTACTCGCTTGGATGGATTACAATCTGTAGAGAGTAGTGTCAAAATTACAATATCATTATCATCACTAAAAATAGAAACTACTTACTGAGGGAAGTTTAATATTAATTTGCAATCTCTTTGTTTTTTAAAGTATATCCTATTGTAGATATATGTTAGGATATGAGAGATATGTTAGATATAACTTGAATTATTTCTTATTTTTATGGTTACATTACTCATCTACTATACAATTAAGTTCATTTATTTTTTTGTTAAATTTACAGAATAACATCTTTTTTTAATTTAACTTCATCTGTTAACGTGTGAAACATTGACATGATTCAAATGCCAAAACTATATTAAAAGTTACACTTACAGAGGTTACATATCTATCTCTATAATTATTTCTGTTTATTTTCGGTTACTCTTTCCACTGATTCCTTCTGCAAAAATAAGCAAATGTGTTCATTGTTTTTATTTACCTTCTTTCTTATGCAAAATGTAGCATAGTAAATATGCCATTCTGTAATTTGCTATTTTGACCTAAAACTATATTCTGAACATTACCCAATCATAGGGCCTTTCTTATTCTTTTCTACACCAGCACAATATTCTTCTGGGTGGATGCATTTTTTTTTTCTTGACAAATAGTCCCCTACCCATGTTCCATTCTTCTCTTGTTTTCATATTTTCTGTCAAGAGTCTGAGAACAGCTTAATTTTCTTTCCTCACAAGTAACTTAGATTTTATATTTAGAGGTTCACATATTTTTCTGCATACCTTTTAAAGTTTACCAGTCTTATTAGAGTATGTTTTATAATCAATCTTTCTGGGTAAAATTTTTGAGGTCTATGATGGGTGCCTTAATATGTACATTCAAGTTTTCTTTGATTTTAAGAAAGTGTGTGTGTGTGTGTGTGTTACAGTTTTAAATATTAATTGCATTCCAATGATTTGCTTTCCCTCTTGGAGGAAGGCAGCAATTACTCCAACTATACCACTGTTGGATCTTCTTTGCATATGTTCCACACATATTTTTGATTCTTTAGGTAACATTTTTAATTCTGCTTAATTTTCTTTAGCTTTTTTATTTATATTCTCTATTTCTAATATAGCATTTCTAGTTATACATGTACTATCACAAGCACTTTGTAATTTAGTCTTAATTTACAATACACATTTCTCTTTTCCTCCAACTTCTTTCTAAGACAAATGGATTTCAACTTTGCATTTTCCCTTTCTTTTGTTCAATATTATTATGAAATTTTGAATTTCTGCTTCATGATATTTCTTATATCTGCCTTTGTATGAATAATCACATATTTAAATTTTAGATGGTTGCTGAATTTTCTTCTTCTCCATGGCTGTTTTGATTGTGTGTGTGTGTGTATGTGTGTATGTGTGTGCAAAGTCTCACATTCTGAAAAGTATTGAGTCTCAAGTCCTGTTTTTTTTTTTTTTTAATGTTTGTTTGTTTTTGTTCTGGAATACCCTCTTTCCTCACTGTGATAGAAAGCAATTTAAAAATGAGTAGACACATTGATTTGTGTCTTCTTCTGACCTTTGTTATTATCTAGTTCAGCTGCTTTATTATTTGTCTTCATCACTCAGCTTAAAGAAATAAATCACAGGGTACCAAAACTGATTTTGTATACTGTTAAAGAACAGTTGATCAGAAGATATAAAAGCCTTCAACATATACTTAAACAAAAGTATAACTTTGAAATTTAAAATTGAACAGACAGGCTGATAGAGATGGTTAAAAAATAGATTTTAACTAATGCTTTAATTAACTTTTTTGTTAACTTTTATTAACTAATATTATCAAGAGGATAAAAATAAGAAACATATAGAAGATATTAACAACAAGGTCAATAAGCTCTATCTAAAAGTACATAGAAATTTATATTCAATAAATAAAGAACATCCACCTTGGTATATTTTTAAAGTAAACCATGAATTAGACAAAAAAATAAACAATGCGTTCTAAATAATAAACCTCATATTTGTTCCCTCATCTCAAAGCCAGAAAAAAAATATATTTGTAAGTCACTAAACCAGTTATTATGTAACCCTGGAATTAAAATTATGAAAACTTTGTAGCAAAATGACAATTAATTTTGGACATGCAAGATTCTAAGAATACATTTAAGATGCAAATTGGAGATATGTTTTAAACTTTAAATAAATTTTTGAGAAAAAAATATAATAAAAAACTAAGCATCCACTTGAAAACCCAGAGGAAAAAAGCAAAAGCAAACAGTAAAATTAAACAAAAAAGTAAACAAAAATGCATAATAAATTTAAAGACCATGAACAACTTTGAGAGAAGGGAGCATAAAAGATTAAAATGTAAGCAATCATTTTAAATTTTTATGTAATAATAGTACTAATTAAAAAAATAATAAAAGTAAGCTAAATATTGAATTTAGAAAATATGTGACTAGAGATGTAATATAGATGAAATAGTTTTTTTCAAATATAGCAGAAAAATTAATGGCTTAGTCCTTCTCTTTTCAGAAATTCTCCCCAAAACTATCAGTGATAAACAATAAACAAACAGCAAATAAGGAAAAAAACAATAGCAAACAAACAAAAACCAAACAAACAAAACAAACTGAGCTTATTCATTTCATCCTCTCAAGCAATCTTGGGTTTATGATTTTCCTTCCCCTGTAGATGTGACTGCAGGAAGAGAAGATACCAGCCATGAGAACCCAAGTACTGAATATCCACATAAGCATTATCTTTTTGTAAAATTCCAAAAGAACCCTTCAATATACTTGCATTGTATGTCATGTTCATGAATGTGATTGCTAAATAAACTGAACCTGAGAGTTAGACCCATTCATCCTATTCATTCTGGTAGTATTTTCTACCTCCCCATATTGTTCTGGGCACCAGGTGTTCAGTGAGAGCAACTCACACAAGCTTCCTTTCCCCATACAGTTTACATTTCAGCATTAGACGTCAGGTAATAAAATGACAAACATTAAAAAATTCAAGTGAGCAGTGCCATGGAGAATATACAAGTGGATAATGGCATACGGATGAGTGTGTGTCTATGAGTTGGGTGTATTGACTTAAGGGGGGTCCTGACACAAAAATGAGAAAGAATGAAGTGAGCCACCAGAGAGTGTAAGAAGTCAGGCCAGAGAGTTTGGTGGGGACCAGAAGATAGAGGTCCTCATAGGGCAGAATTGTGATTGCACTCAGAGACTTGACTGCAGTGATTTGAATACATGTAGGTTACTTTTCTCAGGTAATAGGAAGTCTGGAGGTGGAGGTAGGTAGTTCTTGGTGTTACTTTAATGATCCAAAATTTCTGGGATGTGGTCTCTGGGATTCTTACAGCCTTTACTTCATGGTTCCAATAGGGTTGCTATAGCTCCAACCAACACCATTATATTCTGGACAGGAAAAAAAAAAAGGGCAACCAAAATGGGGTGAAACCTATATCAGGAAAGTAAAAATTCTTCCAAAACTCTCTAGCAGAATTCCATATTATTAGCTAGCACTCTTTCATGAGGCTGGCTACTCCTATTTGCAAGAGAAGTTGGGAATTAGGGTTTTTTGTTGGTTTTGACATTCTTTTTTTACTAAGTTGTACATATTTCTGATTCCTGTCAAAAGTGTCCTGATAAGAATGTATACTGGATAATCAACACTCTAGCCTCTGAAGTTTTAATTTTGTTATACGTGTGTTAGGAAGCCCTGGGATGCTTTATGAGGTGAGCTGCATGACTGAATTTAAATTGTCCACAGGCACTTTGCCTGCTGCAGGTAGGATGAGTTGTAGGCAGGTGGGAGTGGAAGCTAGAACACGGCTGGGGAAGTTACTGCAGACTTCTGGGCGAGAATATGGTAGCCTTGCACATAGTGGAATTAGTGGAGATGGAGAGAAGGAGAAAGAATAAGAAAATATTATGGAGAAAAACAGGACTTGCTGATGGAATTAAATTGAGGAGTGAGTAAGAGAAAGCCCCAAGGATGGATGAACCCCAGGATTTTGATTTGAACAGCTTATGGCCCATGGTGCCTGAGATTCGGGGTCCAGGTAGGGGAGCAGGATGTGGACGTCAAGAGTGCTGTGAAAATGTGCTATGTTGGAGATGCTACTAGAGGTCCAGATGCCCACGCCTCTGAGTCCTGAGGTCTGAGGACAGGACAGGTGGGCAAATACAGCAGCAGCTGGGCCAGGAATTGTAGCCACAGGGGTCACCTCATTATACAGGTGGAACTGGCAAGTCCAATTCTACACGCCCAGTTCCATGAAAAGGCTGTCACTGTAAGTGCTGTGAAACTCTGACTTGGGCAGCAACGTCTCCTGTACTGAGTGTCTGCAACCCTTTTCCTGACCTGGGGAAAGGGAGGTCTTCTAAAGTCCTATGACCTACATCACCACCACCACCAACTCTACTACAACGACTACTCATGGTAATAATTCCTTGTACACTTAAAAGTGCCATCAATTAAAAATTAATAATCAGAGTTGGGGAAGAAAGATGAATAGGCAGAGCATGAAGGATTTTTAGGCAATGACAATACTCTGTGTGATAATCTCTTGATGGATACATGTCATTATGCATTTGTCCAAACTCAGAATGGAGAACATTCACTCTTGAAGGCTTCAGGGGTGAACCTTAATGTAAACTCTGGACTCTGGGTAATTATGTGTCACTGTGGGTTCACCAGTTGTAACAAATGCACCATCTGGTGGGGGATTTGAAAATGGGGGAGGCATGTGTGGGATATACAGGAAACCTCTGTATCCTCCTCTTATTTTTTCTGTGAACCTAAAACTGCTCTAAAAAGTAAAGTCTTAAAATAAACAGAATATCATAGCTTTCAGGTGAGGTGGTGATGCAGAAGGGCCATCCCGTGGACTAGCCATACTCAACAGCACTATTTACACCTGAACAGGGCCCCTACCCCATCACCCAGAAACCCACCTTTAAACCTGATGGTGGGTGTGCTTCCTTTTTATTATTTATCTTTCTATCTCTCTCTGCCCTTCTCTGCCTTTCCCAACAGTTCTGCTCAGAGCCATCATGATGTGGGCAGAGCAGGTGGAAGGCTGTGCACGTCCCTGCAAGGTGCAGCTGACCCAGCTTGTCGCATCCTAAGAGAGGTGTGGAAAGTGTCGATACCAAGAGGTAGCCCTGAATGGCGTGTCAGAAACCAAACAGGAGAAAAGAGCATCTTCATGGGAGAATGATGGTCGACAGAGCTCGAAGCTTGGTTTCATATACATAGATGCACTAAGGAGCATGGCAGCTGGTCTTCTCACTCTTGGATGAGGGAGTTAAAATAGGGGGAGGGAGAGGACCAGGATGTGCCTGTACCTTCTACTGGAATTGGCGATGCCGTGGATTCCAAGACATACAGATAGAGACACAGATAGAGGTGTGAATGCATTTGTGTGTGTGCACGGGTGTGCCTTGTTCCATACACATTTCTGGTTTTGTGCACTGACATAAGCTGGGAGTAGCAATACCCAAACAGCAGTGGAACAGACCGGAAGTCTAGACCTCACCGTCTAAATGTTATTTTCCACTAAGAGGAGACTTGGAGAAATGGCTGGTTCTGAGGTCGGGGCAGAGAATAGACAAGATGAGCCTAGAACATCTGTAGCAAAAAGCAGAGACGTGTTCAAAGAATGAAGAGCAGATGGGCCGAAGGCCACAGGGGCCACCAGCCTAATTTTAGCATCAAAATAATTAATGACAATAGGGTATTACAACATCGTACAACAAAGGAAACCATGAGTGCATAGTGGTGTTAATAAATACTTAAATAAAGTATTTAATGAAGAAGGGGTTATTTACATGATTTCAAACTACGTTGAACAAACCCAAGCTGGGAAACATTCTACAAAACAAATGGCCTAAAATCCTAACAAGTGTTGAGCTCATTAAAGTCGTGGAAAGACTGACACATGCCAGCCAAATGCAGCACGGCTTTCTGAAATGGACTCATACTTATGTTAAAAAAGACATCGGGACAATTGGTGAAATTTAAATTAAGATCTGAGGGTCAGAAGGTAGTGACATGTCAGGGTTGATCTCCTGATTTGATGGCTGCATTTCCTTTACGTAGGAAAGGGTCCCTTCTTGATAGAAAATACATAAGTAAGTAGTCACATGTGATGGAACATGGGGTTAGTAAGTTACATTCAAATGTTTCAAGGAAAAAAAAAGTTATTTGAAGCACACTTCTAACTTTTCTCTGGGTTTTAAATCATTTTAATTAAAAAAAATAATAATCATAGCATCAATTTCCTAGTAATTTAAAATACTTTCTTAGATTAGCTGCCCTGTCAGAATTTTCTAGCATGTCAGGGGTGATGAGGAACTCTTTTTACTTGCTCGTATTAAATGGATAACATGGTACATCCATTCAGTCATAATATAACCACATCACTGACATTTGAACCATTCTCCATGTTCTCAATAAGACACTGAGTAGGATTAGATGCCAACCTGCCGTAAAATCAAATTATATTTCTTTGACTGTAAATACGTTCAAGAAACACCTGCTGGGAGAGAACTGGCTTTTACTATGACAGCAAAGTAGAAGATTCCATGAGTTTCTGGAAGCGGTGAGAGAGTTCACAGTTCTCTGGAGAATGCTAGGGCTGGGTGAGCACATAGTTTACTAACTGTCCAGGAGAAGGCATCACTGGAAATGCCAAGTTGTAATTACCGCTTACAGCTTCGCTGCCATGACAGCATCATTTGAGTGACTCTGTTTGTTGTTGATTCCTGAGAGAACACCCTCCAAAGAATGGAAGCACCTAATTACCAGCATTTAGTGCAAACCCTTTTGGAGAAATTCTCAGTTAAACCCACTCTTTAGAGGCAAATAGCAAAGGGGCTTGTAATTAGACGAGCTACTTTTAAACATGAACTGACATAGATAATGCTAGATAATTAGTAGATAATTTTCTAGGTATTCCTGGCACTGAGAGCTAAGAGCAAAATTAAGTCAGACCAAGCACTCTGAGAATTGCCTGTGGCCAGCAAGCTGTTGGTGTTAATTGGGAAGAGCGACGGGGGAGATCTTGGTGCTGGAATCTGAGAGAATTTTTCTCATTGTCCAGTGAATCGCCGGGTCTGACAGTGGCCGAGAGCACTAATAGTTTGGCGGTTGGAAGGCGGTTTGTGATGGGAGCTATTTATTGGAAACTGTTCTTAGCTTTAATCACTGGTTTGCATAATATTTGAATTGTGGGCGGGAAGGTGTTTACGAAGATTTTTAATAATCAGGTGTGTGTTTAGATTTTCCAATAGCACACGTATTTAGTAAACTGCTAATCGGTATATTTACATGTATGTTCCAAGAACCAAGTTGATTGGGGCCATATCCAAATACGGAGGGTTTGGAGAGTTTCTTGCATGCCCCTTTTTAGGAATTAATATGCTACTTCAAGATTTCCCCAAAAATGTCAAGTATGAGACCACTTAATTACAACTCTGTAATTTTTAGAAAAATGTGTTAAGACAGAAGTAGGTCAAATGTAGGAAAAGCGGAAAAAAAAAAAAAACCCAACAAAAAACTCATGAGAGAAAATCAGGGGGCAGTAGCTCAAGATTTTCTGTTACGGAACACTTCTTTAGAAGAGCTGTATCCATTTCATTAGCAATACACTGCTAAGGGTAGAATTCCCTGGCCAGGCTCTCTGGATTTGAGACCCCACACCCACACTCAAGAATATGTTGTGAAAAGTGCATTTATTTCGTTGGGAGCTAGGAACTGTGGCTCCCAGACAAATTTTAGCACATATTCCTTGCATGAGTCAGGGTATATAATTTTCTTTCCTTACTCCTCAGTTTCCCATGCATAAAAATAGAATAAGATCCATGTACACACAAGGCATTATTTGAAGGCTCAAAAAAGAAAACATGTTCAAAGTTAAAATTCCGGAATGTTATTATGTAAAGGTTGATGTTATTTTCATGACCATCATGGTTTAAGGAAATCATGCGATGAAAGCACAGGACAGGAATCTGTCCCATCAGAAGAAATTAAAATAAAAGCTTAAAGTACTGTGAAATGCACTGCCAGTTAAAAAAGGACAACTTTTCTCATTTTTAACATCATCTAGCCCCAAAAAACCAGCCGCCCACCTGTTAATAATTTCCTGCTCTGTCCTTCATCCTCCACATCCTCTGGATTGATAGACTCTGCCCACTCTTTCTGGGCAGTATCTCCTGCACTAACTTCGTCAGTCCTCCTTAGTCTCTGTTCTTATCTCCTCCTCTTTGAAGGCTCCAAGAATTTCCTGTTTAATGGGCCTGTTGTCACTGCACCCTTTCAAGTGGTTTTCCAACTAGTTTAGTGACAAAATTCTACATAATCTCTACATTAAACTTGAAATAAATAGGTCTATAATTTAGCACTAAATATGAACTTGTATTTAATTCCAACACAGACAACATAGGCTTGAAACAAAAATTATTTTTAGTTCTGAGCAGTTTCAGAATGGGGGCACATTTTTTAAAAAATAAATAAATAATAAATTTATTTATTTATTTATTTTTGGCTGTGTTGGGTCTTCATTGCTGCGTGCAGGCTTTCTCTAGTTGCAGCGGGTGGGGGCTACACTTCAGTGCGGTGCACGGACTTATTGCGGTGGCTTCTCTTGTCACGGAGCACAGGCTCTAGAGCACAGGCTCAGTAGTTGTGGTGCACGGGCTTAGTTGCTCCACGGCATGTGAGATCTTCCCGGACCTGGGCTCAAACTCATGTCCCGTGCCTTGGCAGGTGGATTCCTAACCACTGCGCCAACAGGGAATTCCCGGGGGCACATTTCTTGTTTTGCTTTCTCATCTGTTTCTGTGCATTGCATACAGGGCTTCAGTATCTGATTTGGGCACCTGAGCTCTGGGCTACAGTTGGGAAGGGAGCAGTGCTCTAAGTGACCTCACTTTGAGAACCATCTCTCCAGAGAGCAGGTAGAACTATCTCCAATCCAACTTTTAGCCCATCACTCCCCATGCAGAACAGGCCTGTGAGATCTGCTCTCCTGGGGCTGTGACTTCAGTGAGCTTTGCAGGAGCAGAAGTTTTCCCAGCAGAATCTATACCATGTGTGTGCATCTCACCTGAACCTGATGTCTCTGGACGTGGTTGGAGGTGGGACATCTCCTCCGTGCTGACACTGGGGATGGATGGACTCTCTGGAGGAAAAGGTGGCCTCATTCACCCACTAGAGCTCTAGCAGGATCTGGCAAGCCAGGTACGGTGGTTTATTTGAAGTGAAATTGCCCCTTGTGTTTCCAAGTACATTCTTATCCCAGCTAAATTGTGAGATTAAAATGAGTTTTTAAACCATTTTTATCCCTCAAATCAAAATGAAACAAAATACTTCTGGCAGGGATTAAAGATGAAATTAAACCCTCTGGGCTTTATCAGAACAATTCAGGATATGCTGAGGTTCCTGGTGCCCAGGAAAGAAGGCCTCTCCTAGGGAGGGAGTCAGGTTTGCATGGGCTCATCAAGGCCTCCCAAACCCGGAGGCTGGGCAGATTGTCTTCAAGTTACAAAGTGGAAAACCTTTATCCCCTTGCTTTTAATGATACATTAGCATGATAAATCACCAGAAATTGTAAAAGCTTAAGATACTACAGCAAAATGCCACAGAAGAGACATTCATTTCACACAGTTCTGAAAGCTGAGGAGTCCAAGGTAAAGGTGCCAGCTGATTCTGGTGTCTGGGGAAAACCCTACTCCCGGCTTATAGACAGTCACCTCTGGCTGTGTTCTCACACAGCTGAGAGAAGGAGAGGCCCTGGTCCCTCTTCCTCTTCTCATAAGGGCACTAATGCCATCATGGGGTCCCACCCTCATGACCTCATCTAAACATAATCACCTCCCAAAGTCCTCACCTCCTGATACTGTCACACTGGGGATTAGGGCTTCAACACATGAAACTAGGGGAAAGGGACACAGTCAGATCCCTAGCAGGGTTGTAGGAGGGTCACAGGGATGTTGGCCTGCAGGGCGGATGGTTCAGGCCCTGAGATACCCCACAAGAGGTCAGAAAGGGGAGGTGTGGCCTTTGAGTTCCCATGAGAAGGCAGGTTCTCACCACCTGCAAATCTGCTGAAATGTACCTCACTCACCCATGGGCTTTGTGGTGCCTGCGCAGACCTGGATGGCCCAGAGGGACTGTGGGTCATCTCAGCCAAGAGGTCCTGTCCTCAGCTACACCCCATGTCTCCCTTCAGAGCCGCAAGCCCAGTAATTGATGTTTGGTGGCCTCCAGGAGTTACAGATGCGTCCAAAGGCTCCTGTCGCTGAGGCCAGGCTGGTCTGCCCTGCTTCTGAATCCCGTTTCACGAAGGGGATAAAAAGCAAGTCATGAAACAAAACCCGCTGCTAGTGGTAGATCTAGAAGGACGGGCCAGAACCAGGCTTCTGAGTTGTGCAGAGGTTTGTAAAGCCAAACCGTTTCTTCCCCTCTTTCCTCTCTTCTACTTTCTCCCGTCGGTTTCTTTTGCCTAGTGTTAGAAGTAACTCATCTCCTTTCTCAAGGTGCCTCTTGAATAAGCACTTTGACTGATGGCATCCCCTCCTCCAGGCTGTGTGGACACAGTCTTACGGCACATAGGCTCCGTGGCCCTCATAGGCCCCGCGCACTCTGTTTGGAGGGGTGGCGGAGGTGGGGTGTAGGATCCATCCATCGTTGACCTGCAGCTCTGAGCCCGAGGCCCCCGCAGCCCGCAGCTCCCACAGGCTTCCTGCTGCCTGGAGGAGATGGCGGCTGCACCGCTGAGCTGAGCGAGAGGAGGATTGGCCTGAGCTTAAATGCTTGGCCCCAGTGGGAGGGCAGCTCTGCCCCCTGGCCCCTGCAGGAAGAAAGGATTTTAAGAAGCCGGCTCTTTTTCTTGCAGTCTATTCGATGCAAACTATACTCCTGAGTAGAAATTTGGCGTGGAAGTTGATCCATAAAAATATTAGTCTCTGAAGAAATCTTATGAATTGAAATATATTAAAATGAGAAAGTCCTCTAGGAGCTACGCCCACTGGCTTCCTCTCTGAAACGCGACACACGGGTAGAGCTCTTCATGCTCCCAGCCGTCTAGTCCTGGGGGCTATAGCTCTTACCAACCATGTCTTTCACCAGGTACCAGGAGCCTGGTTTTTGAATCTTTGTTGCATGCAAAGCATGGATGACACTTGAAAGAAGAGCCTTGCTTTAATATATATGCATGGGCCAAGCTCTTAAAAACACATTGGTAGCTGTTCAGAGCGTAGATCCTGTGTTCTCATCATAAGGAAAAAAAAATTTATTGAAGTATAGTTGATTTACAATGTCCTACTAGTTTCAGGTGTTCAGCACAGTGATTCAGTTATTTTTCAGATTCTTTTCCCTTATAGGCTATTACAAAATATTGAGTATAATTCCCTGTGTTATACCTTGTTGTTTATCTATTTTATATATAGTAGTATGTATATGTTAATCCCAAACTCCTAATTTATCCCTCACCGCCCTCCACTTTCCCCTTTGGTAACCATGACTGTGTTTTCTATGTCTGTGGGTCTATTTCTGTTTTGTAAATAAGTTCACTTGTATCTTTTTTTTTTTAGATTCCACATATAAGTGGTGTCATAGGATGTTTGTCTTTTTTCCATATATGATCCAAGGGCGTGCTTCCAGGCAGCACTCAGCTCATGTTCCAGGGGGCTGGTGAGGGGTCGGAGGGGGTGTTCTGAGTTGCAGGTACAAACATATGACAGAGATGACTCAGAAACCTGTGTCAGCACTTGTACTTCAGGGTGTGGATGGACCATGCTATACTCTCCTGTCTTCCCCACAAATTATTCAGCAAAGACATCTCTTCCTTGTTAATAGGGACACGGATGAGAAAACCCAGAAAGACGAGAAGGTACTTTCTGGAGACCATAGAGTATGTGTTAAGAAAGTAACCTGTGCATTTTGCATATTCATAATCAATGTTAAATTTTATTCTTGCCTACAAGCAACTGATTTTTTTGGTGTTCAAAGTTAAGCATCAATGCGTTATAGTTAAATAATTACCATTAATTATTCATGAATTAAAAGTAAATGATTAACTCATTAATTTTGAGGAACTGAATGTGAGTGGAGGGAGGACATTTCAGAAGCAGGTGCTTTACAGAAAGAGCACCCTGTGCAGCCCCTGTGACTCAGGGAGGCGTGAAGCCCAGCTGAGGTTGAAAGTTGAATTTGAGGAACAGACCATGACAGCCAGAGACAATTACAAAGTAACCCCTGCACTTCACACTCAGTGCTCAGAGGACCTAAACACGGTCCTGAGTCTCTTCGTTACTAACTTGCTGGTAATTAACCTGGGTGATGGTTCTAGAGGGTCCTTCTGGTCTGGGGCACCTGAGCGGCCATCAGAGGCCCTGAGCTGTGTTGGGACCGAACCCAGAGGCACTCAGCTGCAACTGAAGGACAAGGCGCCTTGTGGACGCTGGTAAACCTCTTGCGTTGCTACAGTGTTTTAAGTTGTTATTATAACTTAGTCATCTATTTTGTGACTAACTGGATGGGTGTGTGGTTCTGGTGGGGGGGAGCGTGAAGTTTTTAAGGAGCTTCTGTGTGATGACAACTTCCTGAAATAATCAGTTTTTCCAGAAAATGGGCCCTGATTTGATCATCGAATGGATTTATGGCAGTCATTTAAATGCCTGGATTTAAAAACTACCAAAAGTTATTTATTTTAAGATATTACAAATAGCTCACATACAGAATGTGTAAACGCGGCTTCTCTACCTTTCTGAGTTCTGTTGGGCGCAGCTCCATCTGGGTGTCACTGGGCTTCTGCTCTGCCCTCCAAAGTAAGAGCCACCCCACGTGCTGTTCAGAACCCCTTGAGCGTGTCTTGTGCCTGGAAATACGGGTCGCACAGACCCTGCTAATCTCCAGGGCTGGTGGGGGCATTTCTTCCTCTCTGTGAAATCCACCAAGCTCATCACGGGCTCCTGAAGGGGGGCTGCGCCTTCCCCTAATGTCCTCTCTCCTTCCCGGACGGTCTAGTCTCCGGAGACGCTGAGATTTGGAACAGCTGGTGTTTAGTGAACCATCTCCTTTTTGGGTTGGGTGACATTCCCCCAACCCTCGGCCGGAAGCAGCCTCTGAATTTTGACCTCCTTACACTGCACTTGGGTTGTGTGCACATATGCCCGTGTGTCATTGTGGTTGGCCGCCTACTGGCCCGCTTCGGTTGTATGTGTTCATCCCTTCAATAAATATGTACTGTGTACCCCTCTGCACCCTGCTGTGACAAGATAGTTAACCTTGAAGCTATACCAGTGCAGAGAGAGGAAACTGCAGACACCTAAAGAGATGACAAGGTAATGTCCCCCAGGTAACTGTAAAGGACACCATTTTTCTTTTCTGTTGCTATCAACAACATCGACAAATAACTTTACCTACCACTTAAGCTCAAAAAAATGATGTAGTCGGACACACTGAAAATGAAACAGTGGTGAGGAAAGAAAGTATACAAAGAGCAGCCAAACACAGTTTTATGCTATTAATAAATATTTAAATCCTTCAAATCTATTAATTATTGCTCCAATGACTTTCCAATTAAAAGGGAGAATCCAAATCATTTTCATATGCTCAGCCTGGTTGAAATTCATAAGACCCTCCTGTTTAACTGAATACATGACAATAAAATACACAACTGTATATGTTAATAAAATGAATTTTCTTTTAGACGAGAAAGGGCAACGATTATCATCCTTAAGGGTAGATCCTTGTTCTTTGGAAAGTATTCAAGGCTTAGGTTTTTCAAAAAGGAAGAAGGGAAGAAGGAACAGAGGAAAGCAAAGTACTTTGTACTGGCTGACAGCTGATTAAAAAGAAAATACCTGTTTTCAACAGGTTCTTTAAAATAAAGTGTTCTGATTTCAACAATATCTTTGAAAGAGAGCACCAGAGACACAGCCTTGCTCTTCACATTTCCTGGTCACTGCTACATCTCCCTCGCACTTTCCGGTTAGCGTCTTGGACCGACCCCAGTAAGATGCTTCCAGAGGGGTTTTCACAACCATTGACTGATGATTTGTTTGGCCAACCTTTCAGAGTAATCCAATCGCTTGCTAATTTAAGGCAAGGTATTTATTTGAAAACATCAAAATGTGTTTTACTATACACACGTGTGTCAGGGACTTCCCTGCCAATGTAGAAGTTTCTGCTCATTTCGATAAATCAGCTGTGTGAGTGTCAAGAGGAAAGGATGCTTGAGGGTTTGGAGGGTGGTGGGCTCCCTAACCTGCAGAGGCAGAGTTCTCAGGGCGCTACCCAGCGCTCCCGGGAGCTGTCAACGGCTGCGAGCCTGTCAAGATGTCTGTAGTTTATACAGAAAAGACAATGTGTCAGGTTAGTAAAAAGGTGTAACATTTCCTACAGGTGAGCTTAGCTGATCAAGGGATAAAGAGAACTTTTGTTGCCCCTTTGGAAAGATGTGTTGTAGGTTTAACCTGCGCTTTTGATGTGAGCTCTGAAGGCTTCCAGAGGCTTGGGGGAGGGGCATGCGGTGTTGGAGATTGGGCTGGTCCTTACTGTGGAGATGAGAGCTCCCAGAGTGACACAACACGCTGACCTGAATGCCAGAGAGAAGAACAGTGCAGGGCTTTGTAGGGTCAACAGTGGGGCCCTCTGTGTATCCTTTCCCCTCTGAACAGAGATTCAGAGGAATCACTCCAACAACGAATCAAAGCTTCTTATTGATACAATAGAAATTCACTCAATCTAGGGGCACTTTCTGAAGGAGGACCTGAAGTTATTATTATTAAAGGAATAATCAAAGAATGTGGATATTTTTGATGGCCTTAGTACGGGAAGCCCTGTTCTACCCCCCTGAGGGAGTTCTGGCTGGCAGAAGCTCTGCAGAGCCCCAGGAATTGGTGTCTGCCTCATGGGCCAGCTCAATGTACCCCATCCTATAGGGTGAAATCTTACAGAACCGTTTTAGAAAGATCAGGTTGGCTCAGAATGGATCATGGCATTGCCACAGGAGTGGTCTTTCTTATCTGGGACCACCAAAGGAGTCAGAATTTAGGGGTGGGATGGGGAAGCCGGCAGACAAAGCTCTCTTCTTCCATTTAGCTGGGATATTTACAATGAGTCCCTCCCTCCGTTCCTAAGGTACCCTGGTTTCATCCCCAATCCCAGACTCTAGCCAAACCGGACTCTAGCCACCCTATCCTGGTGAACGTGAGTGGTTAATTTCATATACAACTGGCTGGGTTTGGAAAAAATAATAAGACTAGAATGGTTATCAAAGGGTTATCTAATCCCTTGTAGAATAAGCAAGCCCATGCTTCGCTTCCCTCATGTCAGCTCAGGAAGATCTGTCTTAAATGGAGAATTTCCACTGTGTCTGTTTTCTCTTCGTTTTATTTTTTCACACATTAGACAAGGAAAGTTACCAAATTTGTAGAGTTTTATTCAGTAACATGAATCATTGCACGGTGTTTTGAGGAAGTATAAAGCCGCAAACAAGGCGAGTGTTTAAAGAGCTACAGCCAGAGAGATGGTCCCTATTTTCTAATGTTGATTCAGGACGGTGGAGACAGCCAGGTGGTCACATGGGCACCTCGCTGTGGGAAATTCACAGGAGCTGGGGCAGGAAACAGGAAAATTAAGTATTACCATACATCCAGGCATTTCCATCTCTTAAAATGCACCATTAAATAAAAGGCCCTATAGGGTTTCCTCCAAGGGCATTATATCATCAGCAATATGTAAATGTTGTCTTTGTCAGTTTATTTTTCCAGGTGAAAACGCTTCCTGTCTGTGAAAGGAGGCTTTTGTGGCCCCAGCTCCCTGGTTTGCAGTAAAATCAGAAGGGATCAGACTCCTGTGGAAAACGCACTGTCTAAACTTTACATTTAATACCTAGTCATCAGAGCAGGGGGAGAATGAACAGACACACGTAAAGATACATTTGTTCTGATTTAATTTTAGGGAGGGCACGGGGCAGATACGGGGAGAACGTTGTTCTTCTGTCTGTTAACTGGAACCAGCCCCCAGGTCGGAAGGTAAATGCGCTTTGTGGGGATAGAGGATAGATTGTTTCCTTCATAAATCATAGTTATGGCAATAGTTTTCCAACAAAGCAGCCACAGTCTTTTCATTGGATCCTTTTCCCATCAGGGCTAAATTTCTCATCGGAGGACACCAAACTGGGGAAGCCCTGGTGGCATTTCACAGGCACTTTGGAGCCGGTATCACCAAGCGGGGCTTCTCTAAAGAACATGTGTCCTAGGAAATAGTGACCAAGGGGATTCTACAGCCTTACAGCTGGGTGGCCTGTCTCCTTGGACGTGTTTCCAATTATGCTGTTTTAGATAAGCCAGCATCTGAGAAAAAGGTTCTGAAGCCAATGCCACATCCTGGTTCTGTGGGACGTGTCTGCCTTGACCTCTGAGGCGTGTACGCAGGGTTGCACCCTTATTGCTTTAGTGATGTTGTGGGCTCAGGAAAGAGCAGGCGAGACTCCACCCCCGTCAGGAAGCCAGGCCTCCTCTCCTGCCTTCTCCTTCTGGAACCTCGTCACATGTACTAAAGACTGTGGCATCTTACAGCTGGATTTCAGCAAGGGCGGGATCCAGCCAGGGGGTAGGGGCTGACTGACGGGATGAAGGGAAAGGGCTCTGCCCAGGGGTCCCACCCACCCCGGCCGCTTTGGAATCTCCGCACCTGCTGGAGTCCAGGGAGCCACTGGCCTGGGTCCCGTGTGAGACAGAAGAGCTAAGGGAGTCTTCACACACACCAAAATTTCCCAAAATAGAGGGAAATGAAAATAGATTGTAATTAAATGCAGCTTTTCAATTCAAAAAGAATCCTAGAGTAGATAATGAGTTTGATGGACGGCTTCGTTTCCATTTGCATTGTTTTGTGCAGAAAAACTCAAAAGTGCCCTGTGACAGGGTTGCCCATGTAGCATTTATCATAATATAGACAACACATTATAATATGTTAAAATTATAGTCACTGGACACATAGCAAAGAGCATGCCTAAGTATAATATACAAGAGCTTGTCTTGTCTTCTAACCTCATAAGACCCGTGTGAGATTATTGTCAGTAGTTTCCAGATGAAACTGAAATTTAAATAATTTGCTCCAAGTCTCCCTAATGGGGCACTAAGTGCTGGGCGGTGGGCTGCTCTGATGTGTGGGCACAGTCAGATCACGCTCGACTCAATGCCCTGTGGTGGCCTACATGGGAAAATAACCTAAAAAAGAGTGGACACATGTATGTGGATAACTGATCCACTTTGCTGTACACCTGAAACTAACACAACATTGTTAATCAACTATATTCCAATAAAAAAAAATTTAAAAAGAACTTCCTGCGTCTGAGAGCTGAGCCCAAGCAGAGACACGTGGGTTTCCTGACAGCTGCTCTGTGGGAGGACGTCACACCCCATAACCCGTTTCCAACACCAGCTCTGGCGAAGCAGGAATCAGTGTGGGGAAGGGCGGCCACTCAGCCACCATAGCCTGGGGTCAGATCCTGGCTCTGCTGGGGAATGTGACTTCCTCCCTCTGCCCCTTCTCTTCCTCACCCATAAAACGGGGATCATTCATAATCCCTTCCGCACAGCTTTGTTCTCCTGCCCAGGCCTGGTCGGCAGCCTGGAGGAATCACCAGTGTCACCCCCAGAACACAGGGGAGAGGCCCAGCTGCGTGGCGCTTTGTCAAGTGTATAGAAAACACCTTCTACATAATAGTGTTAGTAGACACACTGCTTTGTAGTTTGAAAAATTGTCATTCAAATTACATAAAGGATCCATTTAATCTTCTATGTCCATTTACTGGGTGTTTGGGCTTTGTGCCACGGGTTGGGCGATAAGACCTGTTCTCTGTCTCAAGCAAGGGCACAGACTGTGTGGAAATAGAGGAGCTACAGTTGAGTTTGGTGCGTGAGGGATGGAGGAATAAAGCACAGAAGGAAGGCACCCAGGTAGAGAACCTGGGTTCCACGCATTTACCTCCCTCCCCCCTTGTGTTACAGCAACTCCTCTTCCTTCTGCCAATCAGGGTGGATTACCCTTGATAACATGGTGACATGTCTGCTGGTCCCTGAACACAAGAAACTCAAGGAGCCCAGGAAGCTTAGAATTCATTGGATTTTTGTTTTGCCCATTGGCAAAAGCGGGCCCTCTGGAAGCATAGAACTCTCACTTTGCAGAGCGCAGAGTTGTGGGGATGGGCCACTGTGAGTGATGGTTATAGGGCGTACATTCCTGTAAGCCCAGGGATTCTCCCTGTTGGTAACGCAACGCTGTGCAAAGATCTTTGTTTAAAAATACACACTATGCTCTGGAGCGTGGCACTCTGTCCTCGTAGTGTGTGGTCACCAAGCTGACACTTGACCTTTCCAGCACTCTTTGTGGGACAGTGGCCCCTAGATGACATGACTGTGGACCCCATAGTCTTGGGCCCATGCCTGCAACTCCTGTGCTGAAAGGACCACCCTGATTTGTAGGATATCACGTGGGATCCAGGCTGGTCAATAGGCCCAGAATAGTGGTGCTGGCCGAGCTCCTACAGCAGCAAAGGCAAACTCACATTCAGAACACTCCCTTCTCTGGTGGGAATGCACTGCTGGCCCATCAGCTTGGAGGGGGCCCGATCTAGACACCTAGTAGCCATTTGGTCTCTGGAACGTTGCCTTGTCAGGGGCTCAGCGTTAGTCTCCGGGGCTGGTAGGTTGACATCAGCTGCGGCAGTAGCCAGGTCAGCCGTGGTCAATGGAGTCCATGATGTTGGCACATGCATGAACTCCATCCGTGCCACCACGACACTTGTCCATGTGTCCACTGTGTCAGCATGGGGAGAGGTGATGACAGAAGGACACTGCCGCTATTATTTTTCTTTTTAACATCTCTTCCCTGGTGAATGCTTTCTAATGGAAATTGATATGTAACACACAGATCTTCAAACTTTATGGCCACTTCCATGTATTCATCTCCATGCTTCTGCCACAGACCTTCTTCCCTGATCTTCCAATCTTTTTGCTTCTTCTAGGTGATGACCAGTTGGCTAGGCCAGTGGCCACTGCCCATGAGTTTATACATATGCTCTTGGGCCCTTTCTTTTTCCACAGGGAGGACATGACAAAGTTCATTGCTGAAGGTTTTCCTATTGAGATAATTTTCCTTGTTATTCTTTTTCAAAGCCACACCTGAATGAGTATGGAGTGTGACAGCTGTCTGTTTGTAACTTGGACTCATGAACGTATCCGTAAATTAAGTGCAGAGTTTCCCCTCCTTCTTGAGTTGGTCATAGGATCTCCTGTAGGGCCATAGATGTGAGCTAAGGAAGGTGTCTGGTACAAAAGTGCTGAGTGCCACCATGGTCAGGGGGACCCGCCTATGCCCTTTGGTCCAATTCTATCTCAGATTTCCCACTTCCATCATTGGATAGATTTTGCTGGGTCGGCCTAACCTGGGCACTCAATGGGTCTGGCAGTACTCAGTTCATGTTGGAAAGTTCTAGATGCATGGCCGCTTGATGTCACAGGCCAGGCATTCCATCTCTTCCAGGGTCCAGTAGTCTACCTTTTTTTGTGTTGAAAAAAGCATGTCATTTTCTGCTGCAAATGGCATGGCCTGGCTTCAGACCCCCAGGGTACCCCTGCATTGCGACTTTTAGTCTCAGATGTGCCGCATTCTTCACAAAATGTATTTTCCCATCACCGATACCTCCAACAACATAGCGTCTGACAGATCATGTGATGTAAGTGGGAGGGCTTCTTTCACCACAATCAGGGTCTGCTGCGGAGCTCTTTTTCCTCCTGGCCCCATTCACAGGTAGCAGCCTTTTGAGTCACTCAGTTTAGCGACTACAGGAGCCACCTGAGGTGTAGAATATGCTCCTTACAGAAACTGAACAGGCCTACTAGGCATTGTGCTTGTTTCTTCATAGGATGGAGTCCAAGGTGATATCACTTATCCTAGCGTGACCCTAATTATCAGTCTCCTAAAATGTTTACGGATATAGCAGGTCTCTGAATCTTTGGAAAGTTTATCTACCAACCTCAGGAGTGCAGGGTCTTTTTTCAGTGGTTTATGCATTTAACCACCTCTTTCTCACCTGGCCTGATCAACATAATGCCATCCTTGTAATAGGTCAATGTCGAGTCACTCAAGATTCTTTGGACTGTATAATTGACAGAGGATGTATTTAATATAGCTGTGGGGCAAAAACATAAATGCCTATTGTGGTCAATTCCATGTGAAAACAAACTCTCATCTTGCTTACTGAATGAGATAGAAAAATACATGTTTGCCAAATCAGTGATCACATACGATGTCCCTGAGGTTCTCCGTACCTGCTCTAGCAAACATACGTTAACTGACAGAGTGACTGAACTTGATTGAGGGGTGGAGTTTGTCGTAGTCTATGTCATTATTGAGATCCATTCATTTTCTACAGAGGACATGACTGGTCGATTAAATGAATATATGAGGGAACTACCACTCCTGTGCATTTTTGGTCCTTAATGTTGGCAATCATATTCATCATGGCTTCTGACATGCAATATTATTTGTGACTTTCTATCTTGATCAGGGTTGATAAGGTGTGGCTTTCAATCCACAAACCAACTGCCTGTTTTTAGGGTTGTACTTACTGTCAGATTTGTTCACCACTTATATATTTGGTCACCAGGGAAATGAGCACCAAGTGGGTCCATCGATCTAATAGATTCACTGTAAGTTGGACCTAGGACAAGACTCGACTTATTAGCTGACACAATATGTATTTACTCTAAGGTAGGGAAGACTCAATCAGAGTTTATGTCTCTAGGTATCAATGTCCTCTTAGATACTGCACCCAAAATCATCATCAAAATAGCTGGTGTTTCCCTCCCCCCAAGGTACAGTTCCCTCCCCACCCCCAATGACCAGGTAAATGGTCACTGGTCCTTTGGGAAGGATAGGAAGAAGCATTATCGTGTGTAATTGTCATGCTGCTGTAGGGTGTTCACTTCCAGGACCTGCTCAACTCTTCAGTCAGTGGGTTCTGGCTCTGCAACCGGCTCATGTCTGGAAATTGGGCAGGGGACCGGGACATTTTTGTGAGATGACTGTCCTCTCTTCCCATTCTCCCTGGATACCTTCTGCTGTTGTAACCCAGCTAGCGCCTTTGCAGCAGCCCATCTCGGGATACTGGATTCTATATGAAATAGCTCTAGAACACCACTTCATCTGCTGGCCATTCGAAAAAGTGCCAGCCCTTGGTACCAGTGTCTGGCGTCTATTGTTCCAGGGTCCCATCATCTCCATAACTATCAGTGAGAAAAGCCTTATGTCACCCTCTCCTGTCATCTGCCTAGGCCTGCAGATAAGAGACAGCCCCAAACACTTTAGTGATACTTTTCCTTCTTGCCAGAACATCCCTTTAGCTTTGGATACAGGTGAGTTCCTGGGCCTTCCTGGAAAAGGTTGTGGGTCTCTTGGCTCCACATAGTATATCCATTCCTGCCTGCCCTCTTTCTAAGCCTTTCATCCCTCCCGCCATGGTCTGCCACAGCAAGTCCGGCATCTCAGCTGTTTGCACACCATTGTTCTGTCTAGGTTTCTATGAGCAATTCTAGTAGTAAGTACCCACCATTTCAGGGGTCTTTGCAAAAATGGTAAATTCTTTATATAGGAAAAGCACTCCCAAGCCAAGATACCCTTCCCCATCAATTTTATGTTCCCCTTGATCAAGTACATTCAAACTCCAATTCTATGTGTACTCCCTTATTCCTGCTGGTACAAGCTGGCTAGGACTTGAAGATCTTTTGGGATTTAATCCTTTTTCTTCCTGTATTGGTTTCTTGTGAGTGCTGTAGCAAATTTCCACAAATTGGGGGCTTAAAACAAGAGAGATTTATTTCCTCATAGGGCTGGTGGATAGAGATCAGAAACCAAGATGTCAGCAGAGCCAGGTTCCCTGAAAGATGCTGAGTAGACCCTTCCTTGTCTTTGCCAGCTTCTGGTGGTAGCCATTGCTCCTTGTCGTCCCTTGTCTTATGGCTGCATCACTCCAGTCTCTGCCTCTGTAGTCATATGGCTGCCTCTCTGTGGGTGCTTATCTCACATGGTGTTTTCTTCTTATAAGAATACATGGTCTATTGGGTTAGAGCCCATCCTAATGACTCCATCCTAAGTTGTTACATCTACAAAGACCTTATTTCCAAATAAGGTCACGTTCACAGGTACCAGGGGTTAGGATCTCAACATCTCTTTATGGGACACAATTCAATAATACCTCCTAAAGACATCCTCAGGTAAGTCATGCTGCAACTTTACCCTAGTCATGGTCCTAGTGGGGGGATGTAAAGAATCAGCAGATCGTGAGGGAACACCAGTTGCCTTCCAGAGGAGAGACATTGTCTTCCAGCAGAGGGAGGTACGCTTTTTCAAATTCTGGAAAGATGGGACGATTCTGCAGATTCTGAAGGTTCAGAGGCATCTGAGGAGTCAAAACTGGGGGGAATGTCTTCCAAGATACATCCATCCCATGGGTCAGTATTATGGACTGCATGTTTGTGTCTCCCCAAAATTCCTATATTGAAGCCTTAGACCCTTAGATCCCCGGTTTGACGCTATTTGGGTATGGGGGTCGTAGGGAGGTAATTAGGTTTAGTGAAGTTACGAAGATGGGGACCCATGATGGGATTAGTATCCTTCTAAGAAGAGAAAGACACTGGTGTTTTGTCTGTCTGTCTCTCTCTCTCACACACACTGAGGAAAGATCACCTGAAGACAGTAAGAAAGCGGCCAACCGCAAAGCAGGAAGAAAGCCTCACCAGGAAAAAGACTGGCCGGCCCCTCGATGTGGACTTCCAGCCTCCAGACATGTGAGAGACAACTGTCTGTTGTTTAAGCCACACAGTCTGTGGTGTTTTTAACAGCAGCTTGAGTTGATTTAAGGCAGTCAATGTCCCAGATTTTTCCAATCAGGGCCCGAACTTTGGCAAAACAGAACAACCATGGGTGGATGTTGAAACTTTTTTGAAATTTAGACAAACTATTAGGTCCAGGTCTTAGTCTTTAGCATTTTCTTTCCATCTCCTCGAAGAGACGACAGACGCTCTGTATGCAATCCAAGAGTCTGTCTGGCCTATTCTCCCTTAGCGTCCTTTATCTCCCAGGAGACCATCAATGATACTCAGCTATGGTGCCCCAATCCCACACGCTTGTACCTACTATTTACACCACACCCCTCCAATATCTGGTCTGCAGGGGCAAGTCTATTCCCATCCACTGGTACACCCCTCCCCCCCAAAAGTCACTTCTGTGTCACTGTAACAGTTAAACTCCACTGTGAGCAGGGTCTGTATTATTGGCACAGGACTACAACACAAGAGCAAATCTTTAGTAACCATCCTGTTTTATCCATTTTGTACACTCACTAGCTTTTTTTGTTTTTTTTTTTATGAAATCAAGTACTCAGTATCTTTCCACATTAATCATTCACCAAGATGAATTAATGCATGACTAATTTAAGTGGAAAACTTAATTTTTAAATATTACTGAAAATATCTTTGAGTATTGAACATGCTCTATTGATAATACCCAATACCCAGTAAGTCAGCTTTTTCCCCAAATCTCTTGAATTCAATCTACAGTATAGATTATTTCTTCATTCAACTAATGAAGAGCTTGTCTCACCAGCTTCCGGATTTTAGGAGTGAAAGAATTTGCTCTACACATTTGAGACTCTTCTTTGAGAAATGAATTACTCATCAGTGGAAGTCTGCCATCTGTTAAACCATGCAAATCTGGAGATCTTGGAAAGGGTTTCAGTGATTTTAAAGGAGAGGGAGGCTCCATGCCTTTTGAAAAGGATGATTACCTTCAAAGAGAAAATAAATTCTTCCCCAATAATAAATAGCACTCATACTTTTCTGCTGTGGGGAGATTTTCTTGGAAATTTGGAGGTGCCAAAACTAATCCTAGACAAAGCAACTGGGGAATTCCCAGAGCAAGCTGGGAAGTGGCTGAAGGCTGCACTGTTTACTTATCTCATAACGATGTCTTCCTGGAAGCTGGTACTTCCTTCCACTGCGTTGTGTTTCTGAAGCATATCAGTTCGCCTTAGATGAATTCTAAGGAGAAATGCTGTCTCTCTCAGTTCAAATTTAAAGTCCCTTCAGCAGACAAGAAAAGACTGAGTAAAACAGCTGATTAAATTCGTGTTAATATTTTTGAGTAGTAAATCCATAACCTCTACATTGAGTGTGTATGTGTGTGTGTGTGTGTGTATAAAAGCACACACACATGCATTTCCTCACAGTATAATAAATGTCAACAGACAAAGAAGGTGGAGAGTTTAGAATGGGGATGTCTAAAAATGGTGGTCTTCCAAACTGCTTTAGAGCCAGGAGACATCAATTGTGTGCCTGAGTTCAACCACCACAGTTGTGGTTAATCTTCTGAGCACATTTGTCTTTACTGTTGCTAACATCTGCTCCAGCATTACAATGAAAATTTTGAGTGTGAGAAGATGAAATCAGGAGGGATTTTCTCTTTTTCTCTGGGGTTGTGTATTACTACAAGGAAAACAAGGATGCCCTTAGCATGAACTTGCATCCCACATGATCCTACGCATCTCACACACAAAAGACATTATGTGGTATGTACTATGTTCATCCCCCTTATACAAAAGTAAGAAGAGAGTGCAAAGGTTTGTAATTTGCCCCAAATTCCAAAGCTTGGTATGGTGGAGAAAGGGTCCATGTAGGGACCCGTGAAGATGACATTGTGTGCTTTCCATGCTCATGAGGACGCCCTCTGGAGGTGAGGGGTCAGGGACCCCTGAGCCCACATGAAGTTGGGGTGATGCTCTCCCAGACACCCATTTCTCTGAGATGCAGTCGGCCAGACTATTGGTTCCATGACTGCTCTCCCTCTCTCCCGGCTGTGGCATGAGAACCTTTCTGTGGAAGGACAGTAAGCTGATGTGTGCAGACATGCCCCCCGACACAGGCAAGGCAGGCAAAGGGCTGTGACCGAGATTGCAGGCAGGAGGCATCAGGAGACAAGACAGCCCTGCTAGGAAAAGACCCACGCCCTTCCTGGCTTTGTACACGAGGAGAAGATTCTGGTACCTGTTAGGAGTTTTGTTCTCTATCTCTGTCCTCACAGAGGATCTCCTCCATCCCTTCAAGCATCCAGGCGCTGGTGCAAGATGGAGGCGGCACAGATGCTGGGGGGTTACCATGGGTTCTGAGTGACTGTTAACCATGGCGGTCAGCCAACACAATTCCTTTCAATAGTTCTCCTGAGGGGGCCTTCAGTAAAGGAAGAAGATGGTTTTTGAAGTAGCTTTCTTTTTACTTCCTGCTAACTGCCGGGAGCTTCCTAACACAGCCCCTGTTGTCTTTCTTCTTAGAGGCAGTGGAGGCCCTGGCTGTGGGCTTTGCTCTGGGCTCAGTGTGTTTCCAGGGCTCGTCCAGCTCCTTCTAATTGCAGCACGAACTGCTCTTGCAGCTGCGGGAGATGCTCCGCATCCCGACTGAATCCTGTGGCCCTTGCTCTTAATTTCTGCCTGGCGTGGCTTCCTCTTGGGTTGAAAACCATAGCTCTCGCTTTTTTCTCGGGAAGCACTCATGATAACAGGGGGAGGGTATTATCAAGTGTTGGATTCCAAAGAGGGACGTTCTTTTCCTATCACAATGGGGGCATTCCAGACTCTGGGGAGAAGGGCAGATTTTGTGTAAAGCATTGTGTTATTCTGTGCATGTTTGAGAGACACCCAAGCTATGTGGTGTCAAAGACTTGATAATTACACTGGTGAGCCATTGAAGGTTATTCTCAAGGCAAAGGCTATAAACACACACACATTCTCTAAATTAACACAGTTGGAATTATAAGAACAAAATAGCTAGCTAGCTTTATGTCTAAATAAATGTCACAATCAGAATATATTTTAAAATATTTATTACTTTTTTGATGAGAAAATTATTTAATATTTTAATGTTATCATCACATTATTAATTCCCTTTATTTAGCCTATTATTACCAGAGTTTGATAGCATTTGCTAATCGAAGTAGCATTTCTAGAGGAATCATTTAAGCAATTACAAATCATTAATGAAAATGTCTGTGGAATCAATGAACAGTGATGATTGACAGCTTATCACAGAGTACAGCTCATTTCACAACTATTCTTTTTACATTTATTTTAAGTATGGAATAAAAAATAATTTTATTTTTAAATACATTTTCTCCCACTTGTTTTCTTTCGTGTCTGTATTTTTCTTCTTTTTTTATCCCCAACCTTCTATAAGTGGCCAATTTGGCTTCACGATAGATATCAAATGCATCTTTGAGCATCTAAATTTACTTTAAACTGACTCTGTAGAAGGAAGTTCTCTATAACCCTTATAGAAGCAATATTCCTACCTCTTTTTTTTTTTTTGGTTCCTTAAAAGTGCTTATCAAGATGAATGAGAACACTGGTGTGTAATTTCAAAGATGAAATTGCTTTTCTCTCCAGCTTTCCCTGAGTGTTTCAAGGTCACAGGTAAGGGAGGAAGCCTGCAGCAGAGGCCTTCTCCTGAATGCCTGACAGGGCCCATTACCCTCGCAGCACAGAAATGCTCTGTGTTATTTCTCCTCTCAAAAGAGGGTGTGAAATTCCTACTCATTCACACATTGTTGGGTAAAACTGAAGTGTTAGGAGGAGTAAATGACATCCCCTGTTCCGTGTCCTCAACACTGTTTCCTGGTACAACTACTCAACCACCTGAGTTATAAAACGCTGGTCCCCTGAAAGGTCGGGGTGGGGGGGGCGGAGGCCCAGGGACACATCCCAGTGACAGAAGCCCTGGAAGGCAGCTACACCTTACAATATGCAGCGTGCTAGATGGGGCACAAAATCACACCCAAACTGTGAACTGTTTGATGTAATATGTAACAAAATATCAGGACACTGTTCTGCTTTTTCTATCCAATCCTCTGAAGCATGCCACTACTTAAAGCTTTAATTTGAGGACAATCTACTGATCTAAATATCTAAATATTCTCAAGCATCCAATATGGCTAACAGAGCTCAAAATTCACCAAGGCTTCATGATATTTGCTCCTTTGTAGGAAAAAATATATCTCTGTGATCACTCCGGTTGGAGAAATCAGCAGCTCAACACACAGTTTTTCCTAGATTAAAATAATTATCATATTCTCATAGGTAAATTTTAAAGGTATTTAAAAATGTTTTAAAATGTATTATCTGTGAAATAATGATTTTATATCAATCAGGGAAACGATGGCTCAGAGTGACAATTATTCTGCTTACTTCTACAAAATTCCTGTTCCTACAGGATTGTAACAAAACTCATGACAACTTCAAGGAAACTCATCTACAACAGTGAGTAGGTTGGAATGAAAATACTCAGAATATTTATTGGAAGTCAAAACATGAAAGAGCTTTTTGGCAAAATAAAGGGAAATGACATTGTATGATAAACGTCTGCTTTGCAGCTCAGGCTGCCACTATCACATGGTATGAGATTTAGAAGAACTCCTCCAGTACTAGGTTTCTTGTAATTTCTGGGGATTATAACATCAATCTCACAAAGTTTTGTGAAGAGTGAAATCAACAGTGTATTACTGTTTAATAGTGGTCACTCAGTGGTAATGGCATTATTAGCGATATTCAAATACTATGATCAAAGCACATGGGAGAACTACCTGTAGAAGAGGGACTTTAAAGACAAACGAAAGGCCCTGACCTACTTATGGTCCAGTGCCTGCCTTGAGTCCTGTGTTGCCTACACTCTTTCACAGGTGGAACTGGCTTGATTCTTTGATTTCTGTCCCCATCCTCCAAGCTTTAAGTTTTGGGACATCATGAGGGGGGGTGTCGTTTTAATATGAAACTCAAGGAGGAGAAGCACATGGAAACAAAACATAAAAATAGCAAACTTGTAGGGACTTCCCTGGTGGCGCAGTGGTTAAGAATCCGTCTGCCAAGGCAGGGGACATGGGTTCGAGCCCTGGTCCGGGAAGATCCCACATGCCAGGGAGCAACTAAGCCCGTGCGCCACAACTACAGAGCCAGCGCGCCACAACTACTGAAGACCGCGCACCTAGTGCCCGTGCTCCATAACAAGAGAAGCCACCACAATGAGAAGCCCGCACACCACAACGAAGAATAGCCCCTGCTCGCCACAAGTAGAGAAAGCCCACGCTCAGCAATGAAGACCCAACGCAGCCATAAATAAATAAATTAATTAATTAAAAAAAAAATAGCAAACTTGTGGTTTTCTATCAATTTCCAACTCTAATCTGTAAGCTCTAGCAGCTACTTTACCACCTTGTATTATGCCTACAAGTGTAGCAAATTGCTACCAAGAAGGAGATTATGATTTTTACCAGAATCTTACTTATACTTAGATCTTTTGAGAGAGGTGGTCAAAAAATAAGACCTGTTTTTTGTTTTGTTTTTTACTAATTGTCCTTTTAAAATATTTAATGACATTTTAAATAATAGCATGCTTTCATCTACAATAATAGTTATCATTTATGTAAGCTTGTCAGATTTACTGTCTTCTCCAGCCCTCACCACTGTCCCATAAGGTAATTAGTATTATAATGATAATAATAACAATAATGGTAATTATTATTATTATTTTTATGACTACTACTACTACTATTTATTGACAAGAAAACTGAAGAACAGAGAGGTGGAATAATTTGCAGGCAGAGGTTAAGTAACTTGTTTCCAAACAAATGTCTACCATGTGGTCAAAAGTTGTGACCAAAGCCATGTGAGGTCAGACGTGTATATCCTGTTTCATTAACCTCCAAGATGGAGGCAGAATCCTTCAAAGACCACGGGGATATCTGGTCTAGGCTTGTAGCTCTGGGAAGCAGCCTTCCCTTTCAGAGATACTTCTTGGTAATATTCCAACGACTCCTCCAGCACTGAAGTTTGGGACCCTTGAGACATCTACTCCATAGGGCCAATTTTTATTTTCCATAAACAATAATGATATTTAAATGAACCTGAATGTAATTGTGAGCACATCTATAATTGATAGAATTGTTATAGTAGAGAGAACACCAGTTTGAAGCAGGAATCTAATCTGTAAGTAATTACACAGCATGTAAGATGCCCTGTTACTTTCCCCAAAGTCATGATGTTGCTTGTAAGTGCCATAACGCGTTTTCTAGAATCTTTTTACTTTATGATTCTATGTCCTCAAACTCATGCTTCAAGCTCACCAGCAATCCAAATCAGTTTCCCTCCAGACACTCATCTGTGGCATTCGGGCACTTCCCTACTTTTTCCCTAAAAGAGGTTTTTGATGGAGAAGTGGTGAGTGGTCCAGACCCAGGTGGCCGGGTAGGACTCATGCAGAGAACCCTCTCAGAAGGCTTCTTCCTGTGACTTTCTCACACCTCCTTCAGCTCCCAGAATGGGACCCTCAGGTTAGAACATTCAGGCCTACCTGTGTTCTCACGGACTATCTTAGACCCAGTTATAGAGAAATGAAGCTTTCTCTCTGGGAATGGATACACAGTCTCTCTTTATTCTTTTTAAATTTATTTTATTGAAGGACAGTTGATTTACCACGTTGTGTTAATTTCTGCTGTACAGCAAAGTGATTCAGTTATACATATATATTATATATATATATTCTTTTTCATCTTCTTTTCCATGATGACTTATCACAGGATATTGAATACAGTTCCTTGTGCTCTACAGTAGGACCTTGTTGTTTTTCCATCCTATAAATAATAGTTTGCCTCTGCTAATCCCAACCTCCCAATCCTTCCCTCCCTGGGCCCCGGCCACCTTGGCAACCTACAGTCTCTTTTATCTCAAAACTTACACTTCTCAAGAGTTTCATGCAACTCTGTTCTGCTTTTTAGAATCCATGACATTTTTCCCTCCCAGATTTGAAGACTTAACATTCAAACTATTAAAAGAAGGGAATTTTAATCAGAAGGGAATTTTACTCCCCTCCAAAACGATGGAATCACACAATCCACAGAGGTTATTTGGGTGCCACGTACAGGCCCCCAGGCGCCCTCAGCCAAGCCAGCAGATGCAGGTGTTACACAGACATCTGATCATCACGGGCTTCTGGTGACAAAACCGAGCTACTGAAAGGAAAATGTTACTTTCTTTTATTCTTATTTTGTGTCTTTTAAACGAAAGCGTGTTTTTCCTCTTTATGAAATTCCTATTTACCTGTTCATCATAAAGTTCAGTTCAGCAGTGTCTGCAATTAACTTTGGTGCATGTCACACTTAATAGTTTATACGCACTGACACCCGTAAAGAGGATGCTGTCATCTAGGTCCCTTTCTTTTTTTTAAATTTTATTTTTTCATATTGAAGTATAGTTGCTTTACAATGTTTCAGGTGTACAGAAAAGTGATTCACTTATATGTTATATATATATATATATATATATGTATATAGTTTTTCAGATTGTTTTCCATTTTAGGTTATTACAAGATATTGAATATAGTTCCCTGTGCTATACAATAGGTTCTTGTTGTTTATCTATTTTATATAGAGTAGTGTGTATCTGTTAATCTCAAATTCCAGATTTATCCCTCCCCTCTCTAGGTTCTTTTCTAACATACATTCACTTATTAAATAATGTAGCATATATCTTTTTAAAAATTTTGACTTTATTTTAATGACTGCATATAGTTGTATTTTAAGGATGCTACATAATTTAATTTAGTTAGCAAATAATTTATCAATGCATATTTATTATGTTTACAATTCTTTTTTTTCCTTCATATATCAGCCAACATTGTGATGAACTTTTTTGTTTATATTTTGTTAGACTATTCCCAAAAGGACAACTCTTCAGTCTTAGATTTTCCACATTTGTTATCTCTAAAACTGTGTTCCAGAAAGCCATACAAATGTGTGTCCCTGTTAGGAATCCACATGTGCTCATTTCCAATAGACGGTACATATTTTTTCAGGTTATCTCCAGCATTTGCTCAGTGCCCAGCATGTAATGGCATTCAGTAAACACTGTTTTATTAGGGAAATTATCCTTAACATTCCTATTGTGTTTTTCACCACTTTTAAGCTTTGCTAACATGAGAAGCAAAACATATATCTCTTTATTTCCCTTTGCATTTGTTTGGTTACCTCTCTGATGAAATATCTTTCCACAAATGCTTTGTCCATTTATGTTTTCTTTTCTTTTCTTTTTCTTTTTATTATTATTTTTTCATCAACGTATAGTTGATTTACAATGTTGTGTTAGTTTCTGGTGTACAGCAAAGTGATTCAGCTTTATTCAGTTTTATTATATATATATATATATATATATATATATATATATATTCTTTTTCAGATTTTTTTCCATTATAGATTATTATAAGATACTGAATATATTTTCTGTGCTATACAGTAGATCCTTGTTGTTTATCTATTTTATATATAGTAGTTTGTACCTGCTAATTCCAAACTCCTAGTTTATCCCTCCCCCCATGTCCATTTACGTGTTTATTTTTTCTTTTGTTAATTTCTGATCTTTTTTCCTCACTTCCTATTGCTGTTATTGACATGTAGATTTCTTCTTGTTAAAATCACTAAGAATACTTCAGAAGCTAATCAGTGAATCTTGGTCCTTTGTTGTTTGACTCTTTTAATTTATCTGCTTGTCTTTTAACTTTGCTCTGGTTGCTTTTCCCATACTTCCATATTATGTCTTTCCCCATATTTATTTATCTTTTTTGGGGGGGAGGGGATAAATCCAGGTCTTTACTAGATTATCCATCACTACTCTGAGAGCATAAATTTAAATATATTTAAATTATTTTACAAATATTGACTAAGGTATAATATGTACCTGACACATAATTTTTGTTCTTGCTTTCTTTTAGAACATAGAACATAAAATACAAAATTTTTGTGTTTTCATTTGGAATTTTTTTCCACATAAGGAATGAGGAGATTTCTACATTCTAGTATTTTCTTAGAATACTTGTCAGTTGAATGAACATCTTTTATTGAAAGTTCAAATTTTCCCCAGAGTTGAAAGGCCATCTCTGTCAAATATGAGATTTGCATATAAAACTGGATCTATTTTTAGATTCTATTCTATTCCTCTAATCTTGCCATCAATTTCTGTGCCCTTAGCGTACCATAACATTTTAATTATTTAGCTTTAAAATGCATTTTATTATCTGCCAAGTCATGTGATCCTCTTTGTACTTCCTTTTATAATTCTCATCGCTATTTTTGTATGTTTCTTTTCTGGATAAGATTTAGAATAATTTTTGATGTGTTCTTAAAATGCCAGTGGAATTCTGTTAAGATGTCATTAAATTTCTGAATAAGATTGGGAAGGCTTGGTATCTTAATAAAATGTATGTTTCCCATCCAAGAAGCTGGTATTTTTCAATATATACATTTTATATTTGTATACACCATGTAACTTTTAAGTTCTATTTTGGAAAGATATAGCAAAATAAACATGATATATAAATGCTAAGTTTTCAAATGATAGAAAAATCAGGTCTAAGTTCAGGCATTCTGCCCAGGCAGGAGCCCCCATGTACCTCCCAGAATATTAAGTTGTAATGTTGAATAAAGGACTCAGAGATTCCCTTCTTTTATCTTAGGAATATTCCATTTTAACCCTTCATTTATAAATTAATGGAATGACTTGCCACATGTTCTGATCTTGAGGGTTTGAAGTCCTGAAAAGCTCTTGGGGAGAATGAAGTTTAATCTACCTACTGCCTGCTGGTCACAGTGGTGTTTCTTTTCATTTGGTGGAAAACAGTCTTTCCCACTTCAAGAGCTGCCCTTGCCCTCTGACTTCCCTTGATTCCTTTGTGTCTTGGCTTCCTCGCTGTGTAGCTCTGATTATATCCTTGCTCAGTCTTTACACTTATAATGAAAGATTCCTAATTTATTAAGCCAGGACTCTGTCCAGCCTTATCACTCTGATTCTCCTGTGAAACAACAGCTTTATGACCCGGTACTGTCATTGTTCGCCATCTACAAAGGAGGACTTGAGGCAGTTCAATGACAGAGGTCTCACACTTATGCAACGGAGCCTGGAAGCACGCCCAGCCTGCAGGACCCAGGAGCGCCCACACCCACCATCTCACCATGCACTTTATGTTGCTTCTCTTTCTGTCCACTGACTGGAGAAACCAACAAGCGTGGACATCCTGTGTTGAAGGTGGGAGGGTTGCTGCTTGGAACACAGCCTGCTGCCAGTTCGGGTCACCTGTTGAACTTCATCTGAGAGAGAAGTGAGCTGCTTTTACTGTGTCCCACCCATTATACATTTGGGGCTTATTACATCAGCTAGTATTAGTAATGCATTTAACAAATCATATTAAGTGTTGTTTAAGCATACATATTTGTTGCATGTTAAAGTAACTTTCAAATAATTGAGAAACTGTAGGTAGGGTGAGAATACAGTTAGGAAATGAGGATGGAGCCAGGAATGAGGCTGATCTGCAATATTCGGAAGGTGAAATCCCGTTCTCTGGCTCAGAGGACAAGTTTGACTCTAAGTTAGAGGCAAAGAACAGGAAAAGGAACAGAATAAATGATCGAGGAGAAATACAAGTGTTAATAATACCCATGGTGGTGTCGTTTCTGCATCCAGACGGAAACATTTATCCACTGCCAGGGAACCAGTTAGGAGTCTATTTGCAGTTCTCTATGTTGACATGGAAATGCCTGGGGATGTGGACCTGAACCTGAACCTGGATGTGGATGTAAGTGTAGAATCAGACACAGACATAGGGATGGGTGATGTCGCTACAGATCAGACACAAGGAGATGTAGGTATAGTTACAGATGCAGACAGAGACACAGATGCAGACTTAGCTAGAGATTGTAAATGTCTTTGTCTCTCATTTACTTATCAGCCTCCACCGGTTTGGGAAATTGTTCTAAGAAGAATTCTTTTTGAATAATCCATTGACCTCTTCTCACTACTTAGCTCATCTGGTTTCTCAGCTGCACTTGGTACGGTCAGCTTTCCCTTTTTCTCTATGACTCTTCAGGTGCCCCAGTTTAGTTTTGACGCAGCTGGTCCCTCCCCAAAGTGCCCACAGCTCTGAGTTCTGCTGTCGTGTGGAAGTCCGTATCCCTCAAACCCTGCCCTGAGTCACTCCTGTTTTCTGTTCACTCACTGTTACTGAGGATCCACACCCACCTCTGTGTCTTCAACTCCTTTTCTTCAATGATGCCTCAGGAACCTCCCCATACAGCCAACACTCTGCCAGCTGTCCCCAGGGATGCCTGACCTGCTAACTGACACATCCCATGTCCAGAACCAAAGTCATCCCCTTCTCCAAACTCCACCCCGGGGCCTCACTGCGTTGTCCCTATTTCAGGGCTTGACACCAGGCAGCCGTCCAGGCCAGAGATGCAGGAACTCTCCCTGTTCTCGCTCTGTCCCCTCTCACTCAGTCACCCGACAGCTCTGCCGACCTCCCCTCCTGCGTGTATCTTACACTCCCCGCTTGTCTCCATCACGAGCCACAGCCACTTGCACCGTGTTGGCCACACCGCCTCTCACCCGGGTCATGGCACCAGCTCCCTTCCGCCCCTCTGACTCTGTTCCAATGACTCATTTCAGCTCCACTGGTAAATCACAAACATTGGCTTCCGTGCCTTCATAGGACTCCTCCTCTCCTTCCTCTTTCTTTGCTGCAGGAGCTCACGTCTCCTGCATGTTCCTCTGTATCGAGCACTGTTCAAAGTGCCCTCCTGATATGACCCCATTTAATCCTCAGGGTAGCCCTGTGAGTTAGTCAGCTTTGCCATCCTCTTAGGACAAGGAGGGAACTAAGGACTGGGCTCCTTTCCCTTTGGGGTATAACTAACCATGTCATGTTCACATTGTTTACGTCTTGCAGCATCATTTTGTGCCCTGCACACGGTGAATTCTGACCCAAGCTCCATACCTGAGCGCGGCTACCATCTGTTCTACAGAGGCCCCCTGTCTCTCCATGTCCCCAACCTGCGTAAAAGCTCCCAAGGCACTCACATCCGCAGCCTTCCACAGGCCTTGATGGAGAGAGGTCCCGAGGACAGGGCCTTGTCTGACCTTCCTTCAGTTATAACTTCTACCCTTGGTGCGGTAGCCCATGTAGTAGGCCCTGCTTAACTGTTTCCTTAAAAAATGAATCAACCCAGCCATGTAAAAGTGGTGAGTGACCGTGCAGAAAATATATTTTGTGACATGTGCAAATGTATGTACATTTAAGTGTATTTTTTGTTCATTAATAGTCATTATAAAGCATATATTTAAGCAAAAATATGTAGCTTAATGAGATTATGAGAATGAAAAATATGTATACATATAAAATACCTCATTTATGAAGTTTGAATTGCCATGGACAGGAATTCAAGCTTTATGGCTTGACACTTGCATTATAGATTTATGTCACAGGATGTTGTTAATCTCCAAATTTGAAAGTGTTAAGATCTTAATGATTATATTACTTGATCATCATTCTATTTAGGTTTAAAAAATCAACGAACAAATACAAACAAACAAGCCCAGATAAGTTAAATAATCTGCTTTGGCATGAATATTGTCAAAGCATAACAGGAACTTCCCTCCTCCTACTATATGCATATATATTACATCTTTCATTATCTAGCTAAATGTGGGGTTTTTTATATATTCAAAGAAATACATGAATTAAAATTGTTTTATTTTTATATAAGCAATATGCATTCATTAGAGAAAATTTAAAAATAAACAACAGTTTAACAAAGAGAAAACTACCCATAATTCTATTACCTAGAAGAAACAAACTCCTGCAAATATTTTGGTGCATTTCATGCCAACTTTTTCATTTTGAATATTTTACTACAGTTGACATTTTGAATGTCAACTGTAATAAAATATTCAAAAAGCAATTTTAATTTTTCACTTAATATTGTAATAATCATTTCCCAGTTTATTAAATATTATTTGTAAACCTACTTTTGATAGTTACACACTATTCCAATACATGAATACGTGTTTATATGCATTAGCAAATTCTATATAATTTTAGATGTGCATAAAAGCTCATAAGGGTAATCATTGCTATTAAACACAACGTCCTCAGGGTTAATTTATAAAGTGGAAGCACAAGGTCAAATTTCCTAAATATTTTGAGCTTCTTTGTCCAAATATCCAATTACTGTGCCAAATGATTGTACCAATTTATATAAGCAGAGTTTCAGAGGGCTCTTATGCCATAACTTAAATGAAAAATATTTCACAATGTGTTCTAAAATTTTATTTTGGCAAAATTAAAAATAGTTCTACTATAGCTCATGCCCCTAAGCCCTGGTTATTCTTTTGATTTTGTTTTGTTGGATTTTGTTAATAAATTATATGGGATATTTTGGAAAGAAGTTATTATCTAATAAATGAGCTTTGGTCTGCCTGGGAGGGTGAGAGAATCTGGCTCTGAGACCTCTCCTCTCTTCCCACTTCCTCAATATAAAAGAAAAACTTATTAATATAATTCTTGGAATACTCAAATGCATTATATGGTTCTACATTTGTGATGACACATGCTTATGGCCAGCTACCAAACAAATTTGTACTGAATACATTGTCTTTCTACTTTTGGAGATGTCCAAATTCAAGATTAAAATTCAAGAAATTTGTTTTTGATGTTGTCTCTCTTTTCTTAAGGTTAGAAGATTGAGAGTCTTTAGAACTAAAGTATCATAATATTACCCTGCCACCTAGGGGTATTGCCAAAGAAATTTAGCCATGCATAGTAAAAAAAGGTACAGTGTGTTGGCCAAAACAAAAGAATTCTGTTACTACTATAAATAATTTAATGACTAAATTCTGTCACTAATATAAATAACATCCACTATCCTCATAATATATTTTATCTCTTGCAAAATAATCTGTGTTTTAAAAACCATATGAGAATGGGGGCATGGAAATTAGTAAGAATTCCCACTTTCAGGACTAATGGAAATTTAAAAGTGAGCCCAAGAAGGACTGAGCATTAATACGTGATGGGCCTGCAAATAGCAGACACGTTTTCCCAAGCTCTCAATGTCCTTTATGTATTATTTCTCATTTATGACAGTTAAACACTCAGGCGACAAATCTCTGTTTAGGATGTGGTCAGTTGTCCACTGCTTGGAGATGAGCAGTGAATCTAGATCATAATATAAACCTATAGTCCAATTGACCAAATTATTCGTGCCACTGAAAGTGATAGAAAACCAGCATCCATATTATTGACTTCTTATGGCTGTCTTTAGACTCTGCCTAACAACATTTTTTTAATCCCCTGACAATAAGTTTTCCTGATGAAATTTACTGAAGTGAGAAATCTAAATATTCAACCCTAATAGTAATAGCTACGTACACTGTGGATATGAGACTCTTGCCCTGAGGGATCTCAGAATGAAGACACATTTGGGGAGAGAGTGAACACGTACATAGAACAGACATCAGAATTCTTAAAGAAGGCACACTTTGCCATTATTTAAAGTTAATGGAGCAAGCAAACTAAATTCTGTTTTGCAATGCATAACTTCTGAGTTAAGACAATGTCTCCTTGTCTGGAATCCGAAGAACTGAAGGAGGGGAGAAAGCAGCAAAGTGGCTGGCGGGCCATCTCACTGCTGTGCTGCCGGATCAAGGAAAAACCAAAACACAGTGCGGTTCTCTGTTTCTTGAAGAAATTAGCAAGACCAAGGGAAACAGAGTCTGCTGCATCTCGTTTCATCCTCATCTTACTTTACTGAAGTTACTCAGCCCAACAAATGTCGAGTTGTTCTCTGGCCTCAGAACCGTGTAATTACTCTCAGTAATCATATGAACAGAGAGAGATCCTTCCATTCCTACCATTAGAAAAATCCAGCCCACACCTGTTTTCTTCTCTTTCCGCTTTTCGAGGCAGTGAGAGGGAACTGAGAGATGTAACGGGTGGCGGTTTTGCTTAGTTGGGGGCTTTTCTTCCTCCTGACAGGCCTTTGTTCCCACACAGAGAGAGCTCTAATTACCCCCTCTCCACGTCAGGGCTCCTTGTCGGAGGCAGCTATGCAAATGCCAGGTGCCTTTCCTCTTCTCATTATGACCTGTCTCTTTCCAAGCGCATCACTTTCAGGAAAAGTGGAGACCCCTCCTTTTGAGTTAAAAACACACTTTCTTCATCTCTGTCTTATTCTTACCAGATGCTCCAAATCTTAATCCTGCTCAGAGGGCTGAGAAAAATGCTATTTTTGATTGCCAGACATACTACCATTTGAATTCAGAAATCTGCGTACGACCACGCCATCAAATCGCCCACGTAACTCCGCGTGCTGATTGCAGTTGCAAGCACAGGTCCCGGGGGTGTGTCTGGGAACGCTGCTCCCCATAGGACCATGCCACCACCCTGGGCCAGCATCGTGACACTGTTTAAAATGCAACCAGGACTTCAAAATCCATCTAAAGAAGCTCAAATAAGCTTAGCCCTGCTCCACTTGGACTTTTTATAGGGGTCTGATTTGTGCTTTTTAAGACGTTATTCAAAAAACCTTTAAATGCAAAGGTGTTCAATACCAGACTAGGTCTTAGTAGAATACCAATTGTTGGGCAGTTAGAAAAAAAAAAAATATTGGAAGGAGCTCTATAATATTTTGGTGTAATGTAAGGATCTGTACAAGTTCATCTCAATTTCGTACTTTCTATTTTTGGCAGTGACTTTATTCCAACGTCTTGTTCTAATTCTGAGACTCAGGTCAAAACCTGATGAAACACCATGAATAAGAATTCTTTGGGTTTCATTTAAATTTCTTATACAGTTCTAAAATTTAGCACAAAAGAGAAATGACATAAACAATTTATGTTTTATGATTTATAAAATTTCCATCTGTTAAATAAAACATTCTGAACAGGAAGTGGTGTCTAGTTTTATAGAAGTAAAATATTTAAGTTGTATAAAATTAATAGAAATTACTAACAGAGCTATAATTTGATATTTGCTGGCACAGAAAAAAGTTTCCTGTTCTAAGCCTCCATTTAGTTGAGACAATTTACTACATGTTTCATAAACAGTTGTAAAACTATTTATAAAAATCAGGTACCTACATATATTTTCAATATACATATAAATAATACATATAGTTTTTGAGCAAATAATATTGTGGCGTATATTGTCAAATTTTCTAATGATGCCATCATACATATCATATGTATTATTTAATATACTCAGTTCATTTAATCATACATTATATTGAAAATACAGACATTAGTTAGGCTACCTTTGTCTTTGCAGACTTTACTTTCTTGATTTGTGTTTTAACAATTAAGTTATTCCTTTTCATTAGAATCATATCTATAAAATATTCCTTAATGACAAAATCAAGTAATGTTTATATCATTATTGTAGATCATTTCCATATGTCATTAAATTAATAATCATTATTGAAATTAAGCATCTTTATTAATAGGCAACTCCATCCCCTACTTAAACTATCCTAATTAATTTGTCAGCTTCACTGTGTGATACTGAGATCACCTCATATGTTACCAGTAAAATGTACACAGGGAAAAAGTAGATCTCCCAATTTTTAAAAACAACTATTAGAGATTGTGTTACACACTGATAGTATCGGATTACCTTTATAGTTGTTACATTCAATTGATAACATTATATATTTTACTTAAAATAATTTGCTTAAACAAAAGGTTCTTAGGTAAATGGATGCAGAGCGATAATGCTTCTGGTAGTATGATTTTCAACATTTGTCTGCTTCATAAAATCACATCCAAGTGTATAATATTTATGAAAAAAAAATGTTCAGTGTTTTCTTGTAAATCTAAGATTTCTTAGGGATCACTGAAAACTTCTGTGAGAGTGGCAAGGAATGCCTTGAGGAACCAGGATCTGTTGGAGACACGGTCACTCTCGCCCCAGCGCTCCTTCTACACTCGCCCATCCTCCCCAAGAAACCCAAAGGGAAGCTGCACATGAGCCCTGAGGACTCAGGGCAACAAGCCCCACGGGACACGTGGCAACTCCTGGGTCTTCTAAAGCGCCTCCATGGCACGAATTTATTCTGAGCGTTTTTCAAAACAAATGCTTTTATTGGCTTGTTTGCTTTTATTTAACATTAGGTGAATCAGATTTTCTTTGCAAAAATTTATCTTTATTTAAATCTATATTTAGAGGCATTTTAGCCATTTTTTAAAGCAGCATGAGTATATCAGCAATTGATCCCTTTTTTCACTATTGTCAAAATCCAGAATGGCTGCCATTTAAAAAATTCTACCACTTTACTGAACCCCTGTATGAAATAAGTTATCCAAAAATGTAAAATAGTGTGAAATGATGCACTGGGGGACCAGTTATAACTTAAAATTTTGTGGGTTTTTTTTGTTGTTGTTGCTGTTCCTAGAAGGCAAATTATTAATGAATTAAGTGGAAGTTAGTGAAAGTAAAGAGCATATTTGTCATTCAATTCTGTTGCTCTAGGAAGTGAATAATTATGCTAGCTACCAAATCAAAAGAAAGAGGAGGAAGAGGAGTGGGGAAGGACGACCACAGCAATGCAACAACAAGGAGAAGAATAACAAGAAAGGGAAGAGAAGGGAGAAAGGAAAGTTAGAAGGAAGGCAAGTTACTTCTACTAAACAAACTAGTGGTTAAGCCTTGAATTTTTTTTTTTTTTTTTTAAGTGTAAAAACCTGCAGAGATTCCAGAGAAATGTCTTATATGCCAGATCTACCCAGGTCGACAAGGATTAACTTGTTTAAGTCTCACAACAAACCTCTGTAGCACAGGAAAATAAAACAGAGAGGTTGAGCAACTTGCCCAGGGTCACACAGCTATCAAGTTGTAAAGTCAGAGTCTGAACTCTGACATCATAGTTCCTGTAGACGAATCTTAGTCACTGACTCCTCAGAGTGGCTGTGAGCTGATCACCTGCCCATGGCTGTCCTCAGTACTCTCCTATGTAATAGGGGATGACCACACCAGGCTTGTTGCCAGAATTAAATGAGACAGCTGTTTACTGTCACATGCCTTCTACTGTTTGCAGGATGGGGGGCAGGGACTGTGCATATGTGTACCTGCGTGTGTTGTTCATGTGTCTCTCTAATCCTAGACCTATGTCTTCCACGTAGTAGAAGCTCAATAAATACAGGGAGAATGAATGAATGTATGTATAATATATGTAAATAGGTGAATGCTAAAAATGCTTTTAAAAGTGTTCTTGGAAAATGATTTTCATCATATTTTTCATATCTGATATTTATCCCTTTCTTTATTTTTATTTGTGAACTGATTGTCCCCTCCTCTCCCTAGTAGAGTATAAGATGATTTAGTTTAGAGAAAGTAACTCACCAATTTTTACCTTTACACACAGTGGGCACAAAAGTAAATATTGGCTGAATGCAATTAAGTCCACTTTTTCTCCAGGGCATTGTCATTCTTTGTCCATTTGGGAAGTGTTCAGTGAGGGGAAAACTTGTTTTGCAGGCTTAGTATTAATAGAATTCTCGCCCAAGTGCCAGTTAAATTCGCGTTCAAACTGCATTTTTCCTGAGTGTTGTATACATAGGAGAAGAACAGCCAAATGAAACTGGAAGTCCCTGGTTGGTACTGGGCTGGGTGTCGCTGAGGCAGGGGTGTGCTGGGGTTCTCACCATCCAGCAGCGCCCAGCAGTTTGCCTTGTGCCAGGGTGGAAGCAATGGTTACCCTGGCCGTACTGGCTTATTTCACAGCATGGACCACTGGCTCAAAATGTTGACCAAGGCTGAGCCTGAAGAATGCTCAGCTGGAAGATTTTAAAGCCAAAGCAAAACCCAGCCACTCGCTTGCATATTGTGGATTGGTCAACACAACTGAAATGTTAGAACAGCGGCCACTGTGTCCTGCAGGTATAAGAGCATCCCGAAGACCGAGCTTACAGCCGACAAACCTCTGTGGGAAGGAGTAAAGGCTCTCTTTTAGAAACATTCGAATTTAATTCAGCTCTTCAGTCAGAGGAAATACATCTCTCTATAAATCCAGGAACCCTCTCTAGAAGACATAGCAAATGCTGCCCTGGGAAATATCTTTGAAATCAGAAAAGTGTAATGTCTAGGTGGCATTCTTTGAATTTTGAACATAGATAAAGCTTTTTAAGAGAAAGAAGGGACACCAATATATGATTTTCTTCACACTGCTTAATCCCAAATTATGAATAAATATGACGACTCTTGAAATGAAAACATTCCAATTTAATTAAAACTACCATCTTTCAAAATGTGCATCAGAAGCCTTCAAAGGGACAGTTAGGTTTGCTTGTCTGTTTGTTCAGGAGTGTGTAAGCCAGCTCAGAGGTTTCAGTGCCATCCAGTGACACCGATGACAGGGAAGATTCTTCTCTGAAGACTTGCCTGAGAGAACGGGCAACACCATGTGGGATGGACCCCATCTCAGGAAGAAGTGACAGACTCCGAAGGACAAGTCAGGACTTCCGAGACAGATGAGAAACCAGAAACAAACACGGCAAGACGTGGAAATAATCCATTATGTGTCAGTATCATCAATTTACCTCCTGCAATCAGAGTGCAGAGAACAGGTATACGATTTCTGACGTTCGCTCTGCACTTTTATTCGACACGCTGGGGCACAGAGTAACATTTTTAATGCTCGCCTTCCCCGTGGCACTTCCTAAGGACATAAACACAAGGAAATAGCATCTAGTCCTGTGATGTCAAAGGCTGCTGTTAACTAGGTAAAGCCGGTTCCAGACCTTATTAGTCCAGTCTTGTCTCTTGGCAAGCCTCACACCTCAGCATGAGAAAATCTGAACTCTCCTCACCTCTCTTTGATTTCCAAGTCAAGCAGGGTTTATGTGTAAGCCCTCTGGCACCACGCTGCAGTGTAGGGGCCTCTGTCTGTACTGCGAGTTAAAACAAGACAGGTCTTTAAATTGACTGGACTGCTGGAATTGGGTGCAGGGGTGTGTGTGAAGTCAAGAATCCCTACCTGGTATTCCTGTGTTGTAAAGTTGTGAGATCCTGGCGTGGCGTCTATCACCCAGATAGATCCACATGAGTTGGTGCACCTCATTATCAAAATGATGTCAACAAACTCAAAAGCACAAAGAAGAGAAGCAAAAATGATTATGCAGCTGAAAGGACTGATCTATGAGAAAGAATAAAAAGAACCAAAGATAATAGTGAATAGCGATTTGTCCTTCTTCTGTAGCGTTTTGGGGGAATTCTCAACATGAATGTTGGCAGAAAAACTCAGAAAAAAAAAAATCTGGAAAACAATCAAAGTCAGTGTGAAAACTTAGGAGAAACTGAAAAGAAATAAAGAACATAATTTGGTTAGAGAAAATTGGGAAACACTTGGTTTGGTACTATGACTCAGAAAGTGATACACTGCTGAAAGATCTATTACACAAACGATTTTAAGTTAACATGAATGAAAATGATATATTAACATTTCAAATAGCCAATTCAAAAATAGATACATAACTTATGTAAATCCTAGCACATGTTGTAATGTGACTCATCTGAGGTGTTGAACCTTAACACAGTAGATCTGATAAAGAAACTCTCAGCAGACAGGTCAGGGATCAGGTGAATTGCTGTTGCCCAAAGGGGTGATCGGTATCATTTTCCCTTTCCACTCACTTGGCTCTATACTCTATTATAGAGGATAACTATTTGAAGTGTGATTCCTGGGAATAAAGTAAATATTAATCAGGGATTGACGTCTGCTGACATCAGGGAACAAAGAAAAACCCTATTTCCTTATGGAAGTGCAATGCCACTTGAGGGTGTGTTTACCTTAAACAAAAAGTTTAGGATGCCTTGCAGCAATGTATCATAATTTTCCTCCAAACAACTTTGCCTTGGCCACCTTTTCAGACCACTTCCTATGAGCTGAGTTGGGTGCAAGTTCTTCTTTGACGTCCAAGTACCACTGCTTCTTAAGGGTGACATGGCCACTGACCAACTTCCTAACAAGTTAGGAAAGTGCTCCTGTGCTGTGATTGCAGAAATGCAGAGGAATCCGTTTCCAACCAATTACCTTGAAAGTGATTATCATTACTTCAGATTTCATGGGTTTTACTTAAAATGTTTGATGAGTTGTGTGCAAAATGTGTGTGCATGGGGAGATGCTACATTTTTTTAAGACAGGAGGTTACAGACAGAGGCTTAAGTGGGCTACATTATAATCAGAGACTGTAGACTGCTGTAATTTTCAGGGACTCATGGTATTTTGACATATCTATTAAAATCAAAACCTACCACCTAAGACAAAACATCAAAGTCTGATAAAGAAGAGGGAAAGTGCATTTTGTTCTCAGGGCTAACACAGAAACTATCACGGAACTTCTCTCCCATCTGTTTTTGTTTGTTTGTTTGTGTGTTTTTCAGGTAATAGTCACACTTCTGATTTTGAAGAAATATAATGAATTTTAGATGTCTCACCTCAATTTATATCAAATGTCCTCTTTCTACTATAAATATATGCTTCTTTAAATAACTCATTTCAGAGCACTCATTTTGACCATAAGCCAAAATAAAATTTCATAATTTGAAATGTTATTTGAGAAGTCAGCCTCATAGGAATTTTTGTTTTTCTTCCCTGGGAATGCGGGTGAGCTTGCTGGGTACAGGCTGGGCTGGGTGAAATGTCTTACTCCCACTTTTGGTGGGAGGGGATGATAGAAAGATTTCTCAGCAATTGCTTTACTTGGGTAATGGTGTTTTCCTGTTTTTATTTTTTCCCCAGTTAATATTATAAACGTGATCACAAATATCTGCTCTGGTTTTACCTTCACTGCACTGTGGTTCCCATCCTATTCCTTCAGGGGCCACAGGAATCCCAGCTCCTCCTCTTCGCCTCCATGATGCGTTCAGAATGTGGTCCTCTCCTGGCGGATCACTGGATCCTGATTAGCCGTCCTCTACCCCTTCATAACCCATCCACACTGCATGCTGTCTTCACCCCTCTACAGCCCTGACATCAGACATCAGATAGTTAAATCCCCCTTAAGTGAGCACGAGATCATTTCTAAAATTGTGACTTGGAAAAATTATTCAAATCTTCTTCCATTCACAATGTCCAAAAGATATCAGCTTTTCTTTACCCAAACCGAAGCACAGTAAAAAGAAAACATTTGAGAATCACTTTTCCAAACAAACAAAAAAAGAATCACAAAATAACTGAAGGTCGTCATTTATCAGGAGGGTCTGACTTTGTTGACAGCCGACCTCCACATTGCAAGGCAGGCAGACAAGAAAAGAAGGCGAGTGAACTGCTGTGAGTGACCTAAGGCAGCTGCAGGAGAGGCCTGGGAAGAGCGCACCGCAGGCCGGTTCCGTCTCGCTGGTGTATTCATCTATCCGACACGTTCTGACAGACAACGCAATTACACAACGCCTCATTATTTATGGCCACGTTTCCTCATCACAACACGGCCAGAGAGAGACTCCCTTAAGTTTTCCTTCCATCTCGTGGAGAAGGAAAATGCCAGCCGCCTCTTTTGTTTATAGCACTTTGTTTAATTGCCGAGACTGTAAACACTGCCGCCCAGGAGCTGAATCCCAGCGCGCAACGCCTGCTCGTGAAGGGCATCCGCGGTGCAGGCACCTTTGCAAACGACGCAGGGATGCAGGGTGTCTAATGCATACGTGCCGCATCGGCTCTTAATTTGTGTCTGGTTTTCACCTGAACCGACACACCTGGGGTGAGCAGGGGCATCTAAGCCGGGTCCCCCCTGCAGAGTCAGTCCAGCACCTTGCAAACCCTGCCTGGGGAGGGATGCTCGGCTTGGCCCTGAACAAAGGCCTCCTCCTCTCCCTCCTCCTCCTCCTCCTTCAGCTCCGGCCCCTGGAAGGTGCGGGCCGCCTCCCGGGCGCAGCAGCAGGTGGCAGCATCGTCACAGGCCTGGCGGCAGGCGGGGCTGAGGGGACACAGGCGTCCAGTCCAGTGGGAACATTTGCGTGGGAGGGGGCTTCAACCTGTCCTGAGCTTCCTGTCACCTCCTCAAGTGCTCCGCTGTTTGCCCGTGACGGCAGCTAGTAAAGTCTCCAGCCTTTGGAGTTGACTTCACCTGAATTCTTTGTTCCTCTACCTGTAGTCACTGCGTGGCGTGACCTGTGTTCTTTCACCTCGAACCTACCAGGGCGAGGTCTTGGGACCACAGAGAAAGCGCCAACCCTGCTCCTCATTAACAGACAAACAGGAAACAAGTGACTGTGTGGGCGAGATGGAGGGGGCCTGGGGAGGGGGTGACAGGAGGCCGGGGCCTCTCAATGCAGAGCACGGTCACCCTGAGGATGCTGGGAACAGTTTTCTTTTCCCTTTTCTTTTCTTAAGTAGTGATTGAAATGAAAGACCCCTGGCTCCTATTTCTCACCTGCCCCTGGGTGACGTGCAGCGCAGAAGCAGACTTGGGAGGGGACGGTCGGGCTGCATGTCACACACGGGATCCAGCAGGTTGGAGCCAAAATCCCACCGAATCCCGGGAGTCAAAGTGCGTCGCCCTTCTTCCCAGCTTCACACCCGCCGCAGAGGGAGAAAGAAGGAGACGGCATTTTAGACAAATTCAGGACGAGGGCAGGTGCCCAGACTAAGCCTGCATCCGTCCACAGGCCGTGACAAAAGTGGGCTTTTGGTGGCCACAGGCCCAGTAGTCCCCAGGCCACTGCGACCCAGTTAGGTTTGCTTTTTCATGGCACTTGTACATAGCATTAAATTTTTTTTTTTTCTCTCTCGTTGTTTTTGTTCCCTGCGCTAAAGCTCACACAGGACATTTCCCAGCCGGATCAGACATTTGCCTCTGTCTGGACGGCTCAGTCATTCGCATGCCTTCCCTCCCCCGCCCCCCCCCCCGTGCGCGCCCCCACACACACCTCTCCTTGCCCTCTCCATCTCAGTCAATGAGTAGTGATTGCTTACATAGGCTGAATAGTTCACAAGGAAAACGCCTTCCATTACAGCGCATCGCTGCCGTAACGGGGGCCGAGAACTGACACCACCGAGGTGGAGATGCAAGTTCTGTTGAAAATGATGCCAGCGTGAGCACCAGGATTCATTAAATCAGGCAGAGTTTCTCATTAACCGTGTAGATTGACAGTCGGAACTAACTGTCGTTTGTGGCTTCCTTGGAGTGCCCCTACACAATAATACACACACGCACATATATATATTTGTTTTTGCATAGGTGACATTATATTTAGAATAAAATAGTGAAATTGTGACTATTCGGGAGTCGGTAGATGCCTGCTTTGTGTAAAAACAGCAGTGCTATTTCTTCCTTTGTTGCTTCTCTGAAAGAAGAGGGACCCTAAGAAGAGGTAATCCCAATCCAGAGGGTAATCACCAACATTTCTAGTTTAAGTCAACATAATGGATAAAATGGACCTATGTTACCTGGAAGAAATTTAAATATTAACCATGACACTCACAGCTCTGGTTTTCTGTTTTCTTTCACTTTATTCATGCATGTGTTTCACTTTCACTACATCCAATAAATCCTTTATGGAAAATTCCTTGTAATATGACTATGGAGGAAGGGTCCAAAAATTAACATCCCTTCGTGCTTGGAAAAGTGACTTGATGAAGGAAAGGCACATACTCATTAGAAAAATATTATTTTTCCTCAAAGATCTGAGGCCCCTAGGTGATACTGTTTTGCATCTTAACATAAAATATGTAATGCAGAACTTTCTGGTATTAACAGATAGCAGCAGAGTACTCTGCCCTGGGCACTTTGCAAAGATGCAAGATAGTCATGCCTTGAAGTAGGTAAAGAAAATAAAGAAAATATTTTTTCCATAAGTACGGGGGGATCCCGACCATCAATGAGCAGATATTCTGGAAGGCACTGTCAATATCAATTGTCATCTAGGGGCAAACATGCTTTCCTGATTTAAAAAAAAAAAAAAATTGTGTATATGTGTCTGTGTACATGTGCTTACATATTCAAAAATGTATGTGAATGATGGAAAAAGCTGTAGGAAATACTCCTCAAAAAAAATAAATGCAATTTTCAGAGAACAACCCTAAGGACCTATTCATTACTGAGAGATCTTTTACTAAGCAGTGGCTTGCATGGATCTATGCTCTGTTTTTGTTCACTTCCTACTTATCCACTTCCTTAAATGTATCCTCCATTTAAAAGAAAAAAAAAGTTATGAGAGGGACACTCCTGTCTGTGCAATGCTTTCTTCCTTTCACACACCTACGTTCTAGAAGGAGTACTTCAATTTATAATAAACCGATTTTTAGTTCACAGTCTGTTTTCCTCATTCTGTCAGGAGCTTGGATTTCTCTCTTAAGGTACATTCTCTAAGGCCCCCTGAGTTACTAGAAATTTGAAAGCATTTTCTCTGGGAAGCTTTTTCTCATTCTTTTTTCTCAGTCTTTCACAGCAAGAATTATTTCAGAAGGTTGCTTCCTACCTTTGTGTATAAATATAGACAGATATGGTTATAGATATAGATCGCGTGGATATAGATGCAGATACAGACACGCAGTCGCTTAAATTCTCTCAGTGTCACCTTGCCTGTGATTTGCATGCCTGACTGTTCGTTGTGCTGTTCCCCTAGGGCAGGCAGAAGGATTCTCATGCTTTTTGTGTATCACTGACTACCCTTGTCAAGTGCTTTAAAAAATAAATGGTTAGAAATTTTTGCAAAAGTCTTCACCTTTGTCCTTGGATCTTAAAGTATGACTTGAACATTTTTTTCTGAGTCTAGCGCAAACCATAGTAACATGTGCAGTCTTAAATCAACAGTATCTTCATGATCTTGACATTCACAATTCTGCAAGTAAAGCCAAGATTGAAAACAATACCCTTCTTTAATTATATAAAAGATTTTGAAATCATATTGCATGAAAGAGCCCAGAATATCCCACATTGTGTTAGAGAAGTGAACTTGGCAAAAAATAGTTATTTGGAAGGATGTGGGCTAAACCCCTGAAAAGTTTTGCAGCTTTATTCAAAATGATATTGAAAAATAGGTATTTCTACAGAATTACTCATAGTTTTATGCTCATGATGGATTCTCTTTGGAATATAGAATATAAAAGCTATGATACAAATTAAATATATTTTCCCCAGAGATGCATTAAACATTGCAAATATTTTTATGTGGTTCAAAAATGTATGAGATTAGTGTATATGATAATGCTGACATTTTAAACTAGTAGAAAAATAGATTGTTCAAATAGCATTGAGAAAACTGATTAGCTATCTAAAAATCAAATCAAATCAACTTCAAAATATTTAAAATAGTTGAAATTGTGCACACTGTTTTCTTCGACTACAATAAATTAAACTAGAAATCAATATTAGGTATCTAGACATTCCTCCAAAATTTGGGAAATAAACAGCACACTTCTAAATAACCTATGAATCTAAGAGGCAATCATATAGAGAATCGGAATATATATTAAAATGAATTACAATTAAAGTACATTATATGAAAATGTATAAGATGTAGATAAAACAATTCTTCGAGGGGAATCTATAGCAATTAAAAGCTTAAATTAAAAACAAGAAATGTTTTGAATCAATTGCTAAAACTTACACATTAATAAATTAGAGTGGAAGAGAAAATTAAATTTAAATTAATCACAAATAAGGAAATGAGAAATATAATAGTAGAATTCAATGGAATTAAAAACAGAAAAAAAAAAGAAAAGAAAAGAAAAATCAATGGAATCAAAGCAGACTGTTTCAAAAAGATCAATGAAATTGATAAACCTTTTAGCCAGACTGAAAAATAAGGAAAAATAAGAGAAAGAACATAAATTACTAATATCAGAAATAAAGGAAGTGACGTCACTAAAGAGTTTACAGATATTAAAAGGATAATAGGGCAATATGACTAAAGACACACAAACACAATGCACGATGTCATAGATTAAACAAACAGATTTGTTGAAAGGTACAAAATATCAACACTCATTCAAGAAGAAATAGATTACCTGAATAGTATAATATATATTAAATAAATTAAATTTTTAGTTTAGAATATTATTACTGAATTCAAGTATCTTTTCTGGCAAATTCTACCAACACCTGAGGAAGAAATAATACCAATTCTACAGAACCTCTTCCAGAAAATAGAGAATAGAGAAAACTACCAAATTTATTTTATGAGCCCAGCATTACTCTGATATCAAAACTAGACAAAGATACTTCAAAAAAGGAAAAATGTAGATTAATAACCCTAATGAACAAAGTTACAAAAATAGTTAACAAAATATAAGGAAATCAAACCCAGCAATATATAAAAAAGCATAATAAATCATGATTAAGTGGTGCTTATTCTGGCCATACAAGGCTGGGTTAACATTTGTAAATTGATCAACATAATTCGCTATATCACTATGCTACAGGTGAAAAACCACGTCATTACCTGCATAGATGCAGAAAAAGCATTGACAAAATCCAACAACCATTCCTGATTAAAACAACAACAAAAAAAAAACTTCCTTAACTTGAGAAGGGCCACAAAGAACCACAGCTATTATACTTAATGGTGACAGACAATACTTTCCCCAAAGATTGAGAATAAAAACAAGGATGTTTCCTATCATCATTTCTATTCAATAACTGTATTAGTTTTCTATTGATATGGCAACAAATCATCAAAAACTTAGTGGCTTAGGACAGTCTGTATTTATTATTTTATATATCTGTGAGTCAGAAGTCTGACACAGATCTCACCTAGGTAAAATCCAGGTGTCAGCAGGGCCTTGTTGACCGGAAGCCCTAGAGGAGAATACATTTCCTGCCTACTCAGGTTGTTGGAAGAATTCAATTTCTTGCAGTTATAGGACTGAGATCCCCAGTGTCTTGCTGTCTGTCCACTGAGGGCTGTTTCCACTTTCCCTGTGAGTCTGCCCACACTCCTTGACAAATGGCACCTTTCCCCATGTTCAAAGTCACCGGCAGGAGGCTGAATCTGTATTACAACCAGAGGTCTTCTCTCTTTTTTTCTTCGCAGCCATGTAACCCTACCTGAAAGGACTCCTGCAATTTTAAGGTCAAGCATGCTTAGGTTATGTCCAGTTGGATAATCCAGAATAATCACTTTATCTCAATGTCTATAATCTTAATCACATCTGCAAAGTCCCTTTTGCTACTTAAGGCAACATTTTCACAAGTTCTGGGAATTAGGGTGTGAACATCTTTTTTTGGGTGGGGGCATTATTCTGCCTACCAATATATCATATAGAGGATGTATCCCATACAATATGGCAAGAAAGAGAAAGAAGTGGCATTACAGGAGATTGAAAACAAAGCTAAAATGATCTCCATTCATAGACTAGATGATTATCTATGTCAAAATTCCAAGGCATCTACAAAAACAGTACTAGATATTATATGTGAGTTCAGCAATATTGCTCTACAGAAAGCCAACATACAAGAATAAATTGTATTTTTATATACTAGATATGAATAATTAGATATTGAAAATTTTAAAGAAAATTTTCAGTAAGACCAAAAAACTTGAAATACTTACAGACAGCCCTTTCAAAATTGTTCAAGATTTGTACAATAACAATTATAAACTGAAGAGAGAAATCAAAGAACTAATATATATATATATATATATATATATATATATATATATATATATATATATGTGTAGTGTTCATGAATTGGAAGTCTGAATTTTGTTAAGATGTCAATTTCCCCTAATGTGTTTGTAAATTCAAAGCAATCCTAATTAAAATTTCTGTAGGCAATCTCTCCATTATTGGAGTCAACAAAAGTATAAAATAGAACAAATGAAATAGAAGAAATTTTTCTTCAGGGCAAAAAGAGACTTTACAGATATCGCAAAATCCAAAGGCTATCTCCTCCTCCACCACAGAGAGAAACATCTTCCTGAGTACATTTCTTCCTGAAATGAAGACAATTTAAATCTGTTTTAAAAGTCCACATTTTTGGTCAAGGAAAAACTGACCTAAAAATGAGATCTATTCTGTCAAAATGATTGTATTTAGCACACAAGAACCAAGGAGTTTTTTTCCTCCATGAGCTCCACAAAAACTACAGATGAAGAACTTCAGGCAATCAAGCAGTGACTATGGAAACTAAACCCCAAATGTGTGGAACTATGACTGCAATGACTAACTAGGGTGATCGAACATAAGACAAGTGTAATGTGCTTCCACAGTGTGAAATAAGGCAAACAACAAAGATTTCACAAAGGGAAAAAGTGATACAATTTTATGACTAGGATACCTTTTAAAAGTGGAACATTAAGAAAAATATAAAGATATTTAACAGAATAATGTTAATGCTAAAAAAAAATTATTCACTAAAAGTGATACCAATGAAGGATAGGTAAGACGAAAAAAGATGCCATCTTTACTATTGCTTATAGGAGGTATTAATAGATACTGCCTAAGTAGTTAAAGGATGAAGGGTACTATATTAAGTTCAATTATAAAGGTAATAAATAAAACAAACAACCGAAAATGCCAGCCTTTCTAAATACAAAAATCTATTCACAAGAAAAAGCACAAGAAAATTGAACACATATTAAATACTTTACATTAGAAAATATACAAAATAATATGAAAGAACTAAAAGCAAACATGTTTCTTATTTCAATGAAAGTAAATAAACATATTTTAAAATTTAGTTAAGTCATAAAGTAAAACCCAAACTTATATTGTTCCACTTAAAACAATGTGGTTTTAAAAATTGAAAACAGAAGAACAGGCAAAGCTATACAAGGAAAAGAGAAAAAGAAAGCAGGGGACATAATTTTAAAATCAAACAAAACAAGTAGTTTAGGTGAGACCACTAAAGAAGACAAAAGACAAAAAGAAAATATAATATTAAAATTAACTGTTGACAAGAAAGGTGTAGCATTTATGAACACTGATGCGTGAAATAGCATAATTGTGACATTAATGAAGCAGAAACCACAGAACTGCAAGGAGAAATGGAAGAATCATGAGTATGAATATTAATATCATTAATAAAGGAGATTGCCTTATATAGAGCAAATACTATATCCTGAAAATAGAGACAATATCTTCTTTATATCTGATCGTGGAAAGTTCACTAAAATAGCCCATATACTAGGGCATAAATAGAACATCAGAACTTGCAATGCTTCTTGCATTTCACTATTGAGTGTAATCCTGGCTTTTGGACAAAAGTAGACACATTTTATCCATTAGGAAATGGTCATCTGTTCTTGATTTATTAATTTTTCTAAAATTATGAATAGTTGTTGAATATTTCCAAATGCCTGTCAACATGTATGGAGATGAGTGTATTTTTTTCTTTAGATCTTTTAATATTATGGATTAGATCAATAGATTTCCTAACATTCAACCATGCTTACATCTGGAATCAGCTCCACAAGATTATTAAATGATTGTCTGTAAAGTGTTCTTTGATTATGTTTACTCATTTTACATTTAGGGTTTTTCATATATATATGAGATTGCTGATACATTAGTATGTGAAATAATCCATTTAACTATCATTATGCTCACTATCACCAGTATCACTTATCAATGTGTAGGAGGCACTAACCAATGCAGTTAGATAAAGAGATAAATCGAGATGAAAAAATTGGAAAAGACGAGATAACTCACTATATGATCATATGTGACATGAAAAAAACTAAGGGAATCAGATGAAATACTGTTGAAAACAATATCAAAATTCAGAAATTGTGAAAAGTGGAAAATTAATTTATATATATATATTTAAATAGCCTTTGTGATGGAAAAGTGCCCATTTAAAGTAACAAAACCCAAATATAACCAAATATAAAATAACTAGGAAAAATTTAAGAGGAAATAAACAATACCTACTTGAAGTAAACTTTCAAATATTATATGAAGAACTGAACATAGAAAAGACATACCATGTTCTTGAACAGGAATACTCAAAAATAAAGATGTACTAATTTCTTACAATTTAATTTACAAATTTCACATAGTGCCAATAAAATTATGCCAACAGATATTTTGGGAGTAAAAAAATCAGAGGATCCTAAAGCTCACATGGAAAGAAAAGACTCAGAGATTAATATGAGAAAAAAACCAATGGTAGATGAATAGCCCCACCAGATCTTAAAACATATAATAAAATCTCCATTATTAAAGTATTATGGTACTGGCACATGAAGAGATAGACCAAAGGAAACACACTGAAATGCACTGGGGCTTTGGAATATTATTAATATGGCAATTAAGTAAGAATAGTAAAGATAGATTTTTCATTAATTGCTATTGGGACAACTGGATTGACTTATGAAAACAGTCATGTTGGACCCATTCTTCACACCACACCCCAGAATAACTTCAAATGGTTCAAAGATTTAATTATAAAATGTAAACTTTTAACTGTATTCCTCTGGTGAAGTGTCCAGTGGCTTTGCTGATTAATGCTTTTGAGTCATTTGGTGAAGACAAATCAGCAGATAGCATAAACACAGAGAATGATCCAGGAAACCAGGATACCTGGCCACTTGCTTTTTAAGTTGTAACCATGGAAGGTCTACATGTCTGAAGAATAAAAACATACTCTCATGTTTGAAAAAAAAAAAAAAAAAAGGTAAACTATTAAAGGACCAGAGGCATGGCAAAATTCCTTAATAATCTTGGGGAAAGAAAGACCTGACTAAAATCGAGAAGTCATAAAAGAAAATATAATTAAATTTTACTGCAAAAGCCAAAATTTACTGTATTAACCAAAAAACAAAGAATAATATAAAGTCTGAGATAAATGTCAAACTTGAAAGACTTTTTACAATGCATATCACAAGCCAAGTACTGTTCTCCCTAATAGACAGAATTCCTCAAGTTGATAAGAAAAAGACCAACAACTCAATAGAAAAATAGGCAAAATATATAAACAAAGATATCACAGGAAAGGAATTACAAATATAAGAAAAGATACTCAATGTCACTTATAGTAAAGGAAATGCACCTTAAAATTACATGGAGGTGCCAAGCTCTGTCTACCATATTGAAAAAATCTGAAAGTTTGATTACGTACTCTTTCATTGAAGTAGTGAAGAAAGGAACATTCTTAACCATGACTATTGGGAGTGTAAATTAGTACAGCCTCTGTAGAGGGCAGTTTGGCATGTTTTTCAAAATTACCAATGCCTATATATTTTGACCCAGCAATTCCACTTCTGGGAATTTATCCTAGCATAACAGAAAACATGTATGTATGTGGTTATTTACTATGGCATTTCTAACAGCAAAATTGAACTGATGTAAATATTCATTAACAAAGTACAGATTTATTAAAGCACCAGCTACATAAATCAATACAAACATGCAACAGAATACTACACAGTAAAATAAAGACAGGGAACACAAATAAAAAGATATTGTAGATTGGAAGACTTAATATTGCTTAAATGCTAAATATTATACAAAGTGATATACAGATTCAATACAATATCTAACAAAATTCTAACGGCATTGTTTTTCAGAAATAGAAGACATCTTAAAATTCATATGCAATTTCAAGGGGCCCCAAACAGCCAAAACAATCTTGAAAATGAGGAACAAATTTGGATGTGTACACTCTTCCTTATTCAAAACATGTTACAAACCTACAGTAAGCAAAATAGTATGGTACTGGCATTGAGACAGAAATATAAACCAATGGAACAGAATAGATAACCCAGAAATAAACCCTTGTGTATGTGGTTAAATGATCTTCAACAAAGATGTAAAGATCACACAGTGGAGAAAGAACCATCTCTTCAACAAATAGTGTTGGGAAAACTGGATAACCACATGAAAAATGAAATTGCACCATTACCTTACACTACATACAAAAATTAACTCAAAATAGATTAAATACTTAAACATAAGACCTAAAACTATACCATTCCCAGAAGAAAACACAGGGGAAAATCTTCATTACATTGAATTTGGCAACAAATTCTTGGATATGACACCAAAAGCATAGGTAACACAAGAAAAAACAGACAGATGGACTACATCAAACTTAAAAAAAGAAAAAAAAAAACTTCTCTGCATCAAAATAAACAATAAACAGAATGAAAAGGCAATTTACAGAGTGGGAGGAAGTATTTGCAAATGATATATCTGATAAGGGATTAATATCTGGAGTATATAAAGAACTCCTATAACTCAACAACCACAAAAAAAAAAACTTATTTAAAAATGAGAAAATAATTTGAACAGATATTTCCCCAAAGATATACAAATGGCCAAAAAGCATATGAAAAGATGTTCAACATCACTAATCATTAGAAAAATGCAAATCAAACCATAAAGAGATGTCACCTCACACCCAAAACAAAAACAAAATGAAAACACAGAAAATAATGTCTTGACAAGGACGTGTGGAGAAATTGGAAATCTTGGAATTCTTGTGAACTGTTGGTGGGAATGTAAAATGGTACAATCATTATGGAAAACAGTATGGAGGCTCCTCAAAAATTAAACGTAGAATTACCATATGATCGAGCAATCTCACTTCTGGGTGTATATCCAAAAGAATTGAAAGCAGGAGCTCGAAGAGATATTTGTATAACCATGTTCATTGCAATGTTATTCACAACAGTGAAGAGTTGTAAGCAATCCAAATGTCCACAGACAGACAAATGGATAAAGAAAATGTGGTATATGCATACAATGGAAAATTATTCAGCCTTAAAAAAGAAGAAAATTCTATCGCATGCTACAACATGTTTGATCCTTGAGTACTTTATGGTAAGTTAAATAAGCTCATCACTAAAGGACAATACTGCAAGATTCCACTTATATGAAGTATTTAATTAGTCAAACTCATAGAAACAAAAGTGGAATGTTGGTTGCCAGGGGCTAGGGGGAGGGGGAAATGGGGTGTTGTTTAATGGATATAGAGTTGCAATTTTGCCAGATGAAGAAGTTCTAGAGAGAGAGCTGTAGCAGAACAATGTGAATATCTCAATACTTAACACTACTGACTGCATACTTAAAGATGCTTAAGAAAGTTTGTTTTTAAAATAACAAATCTCTTATACACTTACTAGAAATATCTTGAAGATTGATTAAATGAAAAAAAGAAGATGAAGAATAGTGTGCATAGTATTCTACTTTTTAAATAAAAATGCAGACATTAAGACCATTTGTTTGCATTGGCTAGAATATACAGGGATACATTTTGAAAGTTTACTCAAGAAACTGTTGACTTGTGAGTCCAGAGGGTATATGGCTGAGAACTCAACAGATGGAATGGGGTGTGGGAAGGAGACATTTTACACTGTCTAACTGTTAATTTTTATTCATTTTGAAGTCAGGAGAAAGTAATGCATTTGTAAAATTAAGCTTAAGACAATGAGTTTTTTTTTTTTTATTATTACATTAAGGAATCAGTAGATTGGAAGTCCTAGTTGGATGAAAACACTGCTTAGAAAAATAGTAAGTGTTGAGCAAAAGTGGGCTTTTGTTTGGGTTTGATATTCTACATGGGGTTTAGTTATCAACGATATGTTCTAGAAATACAGTCATGGAAGCGGGTGACTTGTTGGGCTGCAGGAAGTGACCATTGGGAATATTGACACACAGGTGCTGAGAACCTGGGCTGTTGGCTCCCTCTTCTACCTGGTTGTCCAAATCCTCAGGAGATGGGTGATGGTCAAGAGAGCAAACCAGAGGCTGAACCCTTTAGTGATAGGGAGTGTCCAGGTGGCTTGTCCATGTCTGTAGTGAGAGCACGGATGGTAGAGTCACATCCATGGAGCAATGTGTTTACAAAGGGGCTAGAAGAGAAATGGTCCCCAGGCTGCAATAGGAATAAGAAGGCTCTCTCCCCTCAGTGTCCTGTTTCTTCATCTGTAAAATGGGTTTGTTGAGAGGGTGAAATGGGTTAACACGCTTAAAGTGTTAAGAACAGGGCAGGCATGTAGCAAGTGTCTCATGTAACATATGAGAGAGGAAACAACCACCTCTGAGAGGTCTGCAGGAGACATGGTGTCATCTGAAATTGGCAAGAGTCGGTAAGAACAAGATGTGATGCGAAAGAAAGAGAGGTTGAGCAATGAAGGGATTCTTAGCTCAGTGGGAGCTTTGAGAGTGGGAAGGGGAGTAGCTGGTGGAGCCAGTAGGAGATAGGGGTGCAGGTGATGAGGGGGTTGGGGGCACCTGGGGCTGCAGCTGGTGGGATGGAGGTCAACAGGGATGGCGTGCACAGTGGGGTGGGCCTGGAGGGTCCTTCCACAGAATCATAACATCAAGGACATCTCCACAGCACTTTTCTTTGTCCAGCTTGTTGTTGAGAGGACTTGGGGTGACAGATGAAAGGGCTCAGGAGTAGAGAGCGCCATGATGCACTCCTTCTGGCTGCCTTGGGTACCACACACACCAGAACTGAGCTAACAGATGGTTGACCTCATACACTTTATGGAAACAATGATATTGTAAAAGAAGACTTCTTTTCTTGTCACTGTGTGAGTCATATACTTTGCCCAGATATTTCTTGTTTCCCCCTTGGGGATAGGAAGTACGGTCTTCTAGGTGAAACAGCAAGTCATTTCCCAGGAGAAGTGATGGAGCCTTCTCTCTTCCAATGGGCTTCTTTAAATGAAGAAGAAGGGGAAAAGGATAACATTTCCAAACTTTACAAATAAGTGATTAATATATTAGGAACAGATTTCTGCTGTCTTTTCCTATACAGGTTACATATATGAAAAAAACTGGGTAAGATTATTTTGTACTATTGCAGACTGAAAAGATACATAAATTATTCTTTCCATGTTTCTTTATGTGCAGAAATACTGTATTTCCTCTTTAAGGAAAAACTAGTGTACACTTCTACAGTGACGTGTATAGGTCCAGTACCTGAAAAATTGCCATAAACTTATTTCCCAAAGACATACTATACATGAGTGGACACTTTACTTGTTACCAACACACAGTTTTTAACCCACAATGAATTATGGATTTTATTTAATTTATTAATTTAATTTATTCACTAGTATTTGTATATACAGTCGAATGCTATCTAGTCTATTTTAATTTTGTGGTAGATGAAGAAGTACATTATTAATTAAATTAAGAAATGTTTACAAGACATTTATTTCCAAGGCACTAGGAATTCCCTGCAAATAACCCCCTCACAAGGCTAGTTTGGAAGAAAGTCGGTGTCATCCATTAATTTTAGAGCACGTGTCTTTGTGGAATCTGAATGACCTGCCTCCCTTTGACGATCTTGCTTTTTTTTATGAGGCAGAAATAACTGATTTTATCTTAGGAAACCTGTCCAGCCAGTATGAGGGGAGAGAAATATAAAGCTTATCTACATATAAATGTTTGAAAGTACAACATCAGCAAGTCAATATTGTAAGCCACATCCTCCATTGCTTGTTTCCTTTATAAGCACCTCAGCTGATTTTTAAGAGTCCCATAAAGTTCAATGAGTGCTTGCATAACATTCCATAAATTGAATTATCTTTGCATCAGTGGATAAAGCACAGATTAGCTGGGGGCAAAAGGTTGCAAAAGAATAAATCAAGTGGCCCGATGTCTCATCCACACACTCTAGCTCCAGGAGCTAATGTTCTTTCCTAAGTAGGACCTGTGTGTTATATAACAGAGTGTGAAGTACCCAATTTTCAAAGGGCTGCAAAGATAAAATCATTGACGCAGGAGGCAAGCATCTCATTTCATCCTTCTCTTCATGGGGTTCAAGAAAGAACTCCAATTTCTGCTCTGGTGATTGCGAGCAGCTTTCCAGGCTAGGTGACAAATGGCCACCTATGCACATGCTGGTGTTGTTAATGTAGATAGTAAGACATAACCCAGGATGTTCCCTCACCCAGTGGTCAGTGGCTTTGGCAAGTACTTACAGGACTGCATCAGGCAAGTACCCATCCCCAGACTGCCTCCTTATGTGTGACTACAGGTCATGTTAGTTGGTGCCTATAGTGGATGCTGAATTGTTTTCATTTTCCTCCTCCAAGAAAGTCTGGCCCTGGTAACGTCTTGCCTAGTGGCAAAGGTATTCCCACTGAGATGATGTGCAAGGAAAAAACCCTTGGGCGACACATGGAAATCCTGTTAGTGATGCCACAGAGAAGTGCAGACAGCAAAGGAGGAGGCTGGTCCATCAGTTGATAATGTTGCAGGAATAGTTCAATTAGCAGGTAACACAGATTCTAAGTCATCAGGATAATAAATCTTAGACTGCATTTCACGTTCTGAGTGTCTTCTTAATTTTCCCTGTTCCGTTTTTAGCATGGGGGTGGCAAATAGAAATAATTATGTAGATTAGAACCAAACCCTCACCTAAAAGACAAATTCTTGGGGCTGGCATTAACATTTCACTGATAATACTCTTTTCATAAATCTTGGCATTCCTGTTAAATTATTCATATGGTGTTCTAGGAGAACATATGACAATTTTTTAAAATGTATTCTTCACAGCATCTTGCAATCAGCCAGAATGCCACTCCATGTGTTATTTTTCTGAATCTTGCCATCTGAATGTTCTGAATAAATTTTACTTTATTCAATAAGTTTCACCGTTGTTTCCAAGCATTTCTTTTATGATTTCTACAGCTTCACTTCTATTGTATTACCCTTCTATTTTATTTTTTTCCCATCGTCTTGATTTCCCTTTATATCTGCCGTGTGCTTCACTTTACCATTTTTGCAATCTATCATCTCAGCTATGAAAAAGAAAGATATTTCCTATTATCTGATCTTCCCTAGATGTACTTAACTTTGTGACACTCGTATTTCTCTGAGTGACCTTTGTGATATAATTCTTTGGTGCTACATCTTGAAACTGCCTTCTGACAGATTTAGCAGGTGCCCTTTTAATTCCCATACTGGAACCACCCTGCCTGTCTTGAATATACTTTCTGCCAGCCCCATATTGTCTGCACTTCCTAAATCGGAGGCAGCACGATAATAACCCTGGCATGTGCTACTCCCGAGCTACCTCACACATTTTTCTTCTTGGAATTGTCAGATGACTTTTTCATCGTTATTGGCCTAAAGAAATCTAAAGTCAATGTAATGGAAACATATAGACATCCTCATGTAGCTCCCATCTGGGTGGGCAGATTGATATATGCCATGCAAACTACCACCTGAAGCCTGCCGTTTCACTGTAAGAAATCGCTTTCTTCTCCAGGTGTATCTGGTCACTTCCCTCTGCTTAGTCCTGAAGTCCTGCCTTGGGACTGTCCAGTGTGAAGTATCTTCTCTTGATTCTGGACCATACCATCTTTCTACCAAGGTTGTTTTGAATTGTGATCCATTTTTCAAGCCAATGAGTGTCCTGTCCTGCCACGCTGACTTGATGTAGCACAGGGGCCTGCCCCATCCTCCATCAGTGGGTTAAATGAACGTCCATATCCAAAACGAAATCCCAGAGAATGGCAGAAACCCATCAAGAGTTGCCTCCCCTCCACCATCTTGAACTAATATTGTCTCATTTTAATAGTTTCATGCTCTTGTCTGGTCCATGATGTTCACTTTTTTCAATAAATTAGAATAAATTGTTTAATAAGTGAGAGATTATAAAGTCTCTAGTATTATTCTTAGGAAAGCCATATTCAAATGAGCTGCTCAGTTTTTAACAAAAAGAATTCTATTATGAACCTCATTGAACAAGAAACTCTGTAGTTCTTTTTTTTTTTTTTAGCAAAGTTTTTTTTTTTTTAAGAAATTCACGTTCTTTTATTTATTTATTTATTTATTTATGACTGTGTTGGGTCTTCGTTTCTCTGTGAGGGCTTTCTCTAGTTGTGGCAAGTGGGGACCACTCTTCATCACTGTGCGCGGGCCTCTCACTATCGCGGCCTCTCTTGTTGCGGAGCACAGGCTCCAGACGCGCAGGCTCAGCAATTGTGGCTCACGGGCCCAGCCGCTCCGCGGCATGCGGGATCCTCCCAGACCAGGGCTCGAACCCGTGTCCCCTGCATTGGCAGGCAGATTCTCAACCACTGCGCCACCAGGGAAGCCCTGTAGTTCTTTTTAATAAATAGTTATATACCTGAATGATTGGCAGCTTTTAATGGGAAGATGTAATAAAAGTGGGTGAGGCCAGACATATCTGACTGATGCCTATTGGGGTGATTTTGAGGCAACTTATAAAGAAGATCTTTCTCTACAACCAAAAAGAACTCCTGACAACAAGCCTAATGCTATCCTTGAGGGTAAAAGAATTAGGTGTTCGATTATGTTAATCCTATTGAGATGATGTGAAAAGTTTTTTTATTCAAACTGAATAAATGAGTAAATTTTCTTCTAGCACTGAAAATGGGTATAAACAAAGTGACTGTTTGGGGATGACCTTGGGGAAGATACAGGCAGGTCTTCCAACATCCTAGGTTCAGACATTTTCAGTTTTCTCAGCTTCTGTGGTCATTCCATTCCCCACCAAGGCAACAGCTGAAACTGACAAGTATAGAGTCCTAGCTTCAGAATGACTCAACTTCTTCTACTGGTTCAGTTTTCATCTCCTCTCCATTGGACACTGTCATCACCATGGCTACTGGGATTGCAAATTGCTTTTAACTTTCCAAAAGCTCAGACTTTGACACCAACCACAGTCCTGCCATCTCTCTTATCCCTTCATGCCAATTAACTTATTGTTCTTTCTCTCTTTACCGTCTTTTTGTCTCATCTTTTTCCTAGTCCTTCCAGCTTTCCCATTATCAGGTCAGACACTATTGCAGCTTACCTTTCAACTACTTACTGATGCTGGGTTCCCATGGTCAGCCAGTATTGCTATGCCTCTGGTTCTACCCTGGAATTATCTCCTCCACCTTCTGTAGGCATTGCCTTTCCAATCCTCATCGCCCTTCCCTCTCACATCTCTGCTTGTGTTCATTACAACAAAGTGTTTTAAACTAGGTTCACTAGAGGGTCATATATTTGGTTCATGTAAACTGGGTTTTCATGGGAAAAGTAACACTTGAGCATTATTATTAAAGAGGACTTGGAAACATCCAAGTAAAGAGTGAAGAGTATAAGCTGGGAACACAGAGAAAAGAGCAGCCCAGACTGATGGAATAGCATCCCATGAGGATATCCCACCAGCAACACAGTTAGGAAGCCCTGAAAGGAGGTGAGCTGGCATAACATGATGTCCGGTCTAGGGATGGGAAAGTTGAGTTGAACCCCAAGGTTGTTTATCTGATCTGCTGGGCCATGTGCTGATTCAATATAGTGGGAGAAACAGAACACAGTGTGGATGGCAAAATGATGAATTTAACCTTATACAGAGTGAAGTTGAGGAAAACATGGAATTTGCAGGTTGGACTGTCTGAGAGGTAGGTTGGCATAGATCTGAAACTCAGTAGAGAAAATGGAACTCAAAAAAAAAAAATAGATTTGAGAGTTTCCAAAGCCATGTGCATTAATCTAGACTCCAGTTTCAACTTGCAGAAACTGCTTTTAACTAAAAGGATAAAAATGGAGATTTTAACATAGGGCCTCTGGGAGAGGAATACAGTGGGTCTCATGGAGAAGGCTGGCATCAAAACTCGGAACTCCTCCAGCACCAAACGCTCTCATCCTGCATTGTTCCTGCTCCCCTTGGAACAATGCTATTGATTTCTTATTTTGCTTCTCCATCCACGTGGTACCCACACCCTGTAAACTTACAATATACACTTTCAGTTCAGTTCACAAATTGACTGGATGCCTCTAAGTACCAAATATAAATCACCAGAGAAAAGAGTCCGATTGTTCCAGCTTGTGCCGTGTGTCCAATTCTCACCCAATAGGCTATAGGTAGGGGGAGGAATTTTACAGTATAAAATAAGTCTAACCCAGGGCCATCCTTGAGAAGAAGAAAGTGATTCTCAGAGAAAGGACACTGGCTCCTGTGTTGAGCAGATCTCCACTAAAGTGATAACTACACCATGGAAATGATGGAGTGACTATGAACATGGATAGATGAGGAAGAAGTTAGACTAGTTTCAATACACCAAGAATCTCCATGTTTTTCTTCTCATAAGCTGTTCTTTCTGTAAGAAGTTGTGTTCTCATGTTCACCCACCTACTAAATTTTTACTCATTCTTTAAACATCAACTTAAAGTCTTTCCTTATAAAAAGTTCCCTTAGTTGTTCTTATTCAAAGAGATCACTGATTTTTCTGCATTTGAGCATGATTCTATCCATTTGTGTATTAAATCATGCATGGATTTGTATCAGTGAACCTCCTCTGAACTTCATTTCTTATGTAAATAGGTCATGTTTTATTTATCTTTGTGCCTTATGTTTCTTTGCAGCCACTAGACCCGCCCACAGGCTCCTCCATCAGAGTGTAAGCCCCTTGAGGAGGGTGATTTATCACCTATCGTTCAGTCCTAACAGTTAGAAAGCACCTGGCAGAACAGGCACTGGGCAAACATTCACTGAAGGAATGGCTGAGCCATTAGTCCTCACTGTAAGTACTGATACACCTGGAGGTCTGGAGTTACGCTGACCATGTCAACTAAAAAATAGAGATTTGTTACAAAGAAGAAAAGCTCGCTGTTTCTTGAAGACGGTTTTAAATTTTCTAGAGAATGAGCATTCTTTTACTTTATTCTGATCTCAGGATCCTAGATGGTAGCCTACATTAGTTAATCCTCCCTTGAAGTGTTAGCTTACAAGATCAGATCTAGAACATACAATACTAACTAAAATATAAAGTTGCTTTTTAACTAAAAGATACACCACACACACGCACAGGCACACAGATTGGTCTACTAAATATGAATGGAGTGCCTCTTACTTCCCAGAACTTACTTTCATAGGATCTGTAATTGAAACCAATCTACATCTGCTGTGAGAGAGAGCTTTGTAGATGCCATAACACCGTTCTATAGCAGGAATGGGAGCGACATTGTTGGGGAGCCAGCTGTCTCTACGTGGAGAGTGAAGAGAAGCCGCAGAGGGCAGTGAGAACAAAGCAGGTGGAAATTTGCTGAGTGGACCATCTGGCAAGAAAGGGAATGTGCAAAAGCACTGCAGATGAGTAACTATTTTGGCGGCACATGAGACCAAGACGGTCCTTGTAGTAGAAACGTAGGAGGCCTCCCAAGTTCAGGCTCCTGACTCCTTTTAGAGCCCTCTTCATATTGACTATGTGATTTCATGGCCCTGGGAAGGACTCCTATCATAAAAAATAAAGATGCAAAACTTTTGTTTCACAATTTCAAAGAATAGGAAATATAATCTCAAAAAACTCTGAGATATAAATTTACTTCAACCCACATATCTCCAGGTAGATTTTACCATGTGCTGGGTACCATGCTGGGCGGACAGTAGTACCCAGGACAGACAAAGTCTCTGGCTTCATGGAAATAACAGTCTAGTGCCGAGGAGGGACCCAGCCACAGTGCCACCTGGCAAGAGGAAATACTTCCCTGTATTGCTTTTCTATTGCTGCCGTAGCAATTTACTGTACATTCAGAAGTATAATACATTACAAATGTATTGTCTTACAGTTCTGTAGGTTAGAAGTCTCACACAGGCTTCACTGGGCCAAAATTAAGCTCTCAGTGAGGCCGAGTTCCTTTTCTGTGGCTCCAGAGGAGAATCTGTTTTCTTGTCGTTTCCAACTTCCAAAGACCACCCATATTCTTTGGCCCCTTCCTCCATCTTTAAAGTCCTTCTCACATCTCATCACTTTGACCTTCTCTTCTAACTTTCCCTTCCACTTTAAGGATCCTTGTGATTGCATTAAACCTACCTGGATAATCTAGGTTAATCTCCCTATTTTAAATTCAGCTGATTAGCAAACTTAATTCCATCTGCAGCCCTAATTCCTGTTTGCGATGTAATGAAGAATATTCACAGATTCTGGAGGCTGGGACATGGATATCATCAGAAGCCATTATTCTGCCTACCACACCAAGATAATGCAAAAACGGCGGGGCAGTCCAGTGTCTAAGGGAGGTATAAAAGATGATGTTGTCAAAGGACTCATAAATAAAGTGTCGAAGGGGGAGGGAGGGATTTCCAGACAGTAGAATCTCAATTAACAAAGGGCCTGAGGAAAAGTGGAGAGCATGACAAATTCCACAAACAGAAAGAGGAGAAGTAGGATGGGCCCAGCAGGAGCAATCATGTGATGAGGTACACCAGGATGGCCTTAGTTGGGACAGACCCTGGGGCCAATCTTAGGATTTGGAACCTAATCTCTAGGGTAGTGAAAAGATATTGGTGAGATTAGAGTAGATAGAAATACATGAGAGTTGTAATCTTTTTTAAATTTTTATTTTATATTGGAGTGTAGTTGGTTTACACTGCTGTGCTAGTTTCAGGTGTACAGCAAAGTGATTCAGTTATATGTATACATATATCAATCCTCTTTATATTCTTTTCCCTTATAGGTTATTAAAAAATATATTGAGTATAGCTCCCTGTGCTATACAGTAGGTCCTTGTTGGTTATGTATTTTACATATAGTAGTGTGTATATGTTAATCTCATCCTCCTAATTTATCACTTCCCACCAACCTTTCCCCTTTGGTAACCATAAGTTTGTTTTTTAAGTCTGTGAGAGCTGTATTTTTGAGATGAATGTTCAGAATTAGCATAAAAAATAGAGGTAGTAGGCTGGAGTCTGGAAAAAAAAAGAGAGCTGATAGGAGAGAATTCTGGTGATATAGGAAAGAAATGATGATGACCATTGCTAAAAAGTTTTACCTTAGATGGTTTGCTTCTAATCACTCATCCAAAATTATTCACTGGGTTACTCTGATGATGAATATGACAAAATTTCTACCGAGAAGAAGATACTATTTTAGTACCGAGGGTTTGGTGCTAGAAGTTGTAAAGAAAATGCCACCAAGAGTTGGAGGAAAGGCAGTCAGTGAAGCAAAAGGCCTTAAGGAGCAAAAGATAAACTGTCTAATTAATTCTTCATATAAACATGGATTGTTACTTGGGAAAACAACTTGCAAGAAAGCAATCTATGATTGTAAATGTACTATATTAAACATATCTTTCTCTATTTTTGTTTTGATCAATATTATTTTTCTTCTAAGCACAGCTCTAGTGAATGTTGATATGCTACAGGCTTTCACTACAGGCAATGAAGTCACCACTGTCAATTCAACTTCCTTGAATGCATGCATACTTTGAATCTTTATACTGTGATGTACTGAATAGTTTAAGGCATATCACATATGCATTTATTATATTATTAGAAATTCATTCATTAAAAATAATCCTTTTCAGAAGCTTTAAAGTATTTTTAGTTGTCTTTATATCATAGTATAGTAAATATAGAAATGGATTCAAGTGAGTATAGGTTTTACATATCACAATACAAGCAAGCTATGTAATGAGCTATATAAACCAACTTGTGTGTCCTTTGTGATATTTCACCAAAGATATTATTTACGTTAAAGTCAAAATGGTGAAATGAATAAATGATTTTGTGTTGACCAGATGGATCTAGATTTCATTTCTTATGCAGATAGCATCTCACAGACATGTGATTTCTTCTCCTCCCTGCCTCTCCACATCAGTTGAAAGACTGTCATCTCCCCTGATATAAGCTTTCATGATCCGTGTTTTATGAACATGGTCACCTTCAACCTATTGTGGCCTCTGAGCGTGGCTGCCTTGTTGGTTGGTTGGTGTTTTGTTTCACCAGCTCCTGGAGCATGGCAGGCTTAGTGTGTATTACTTAGCAGCAAAAAACACATTTTCTGCTTGTAAGGAATGTGATGTGCTATTTATTTTAAGAGAGTAGACTCTTCCGTTTGTGACCTAACGTATCAGTGGAAGGAAGAGAGATCATAATTGAGAGGCAGGCTTCACTATGGAGAGATAAAAAAATGCATTCAAAGTTTTTACCATCATGAATGAAAAGCATAATGTGAATGCAAATGTATACTAAAAATCCTGAAATACAACAAATGCAAGAAATTGTTGAGGCTTAGGAAAAGACAAAGATTGACAAAGAAAAGTTCCTTTGTACAATGGTTAATAAATTTATAGAATTTAGCATATTTACAGAATCTCACATAGGTCATTAAAACTACATTATGCAAGTAGATTTAAGCAGACTGTATAAAAGTATCATGGATGGAGAACGATAACTGTTACGAAGCACCACGGATGTTTTAGGTTATAGTTAAGTCAGGGCTTCTGGGGTTTAAGACAAAGTAATTATACTTAGTGTCTATGGGAGATGAGATTCTATGTGTTACACATTCTAAGTTGGACCTCAAGGCACATTTTATATTTTTACAAGAAGAATATTCAAATTAATTACAGAATCACCCTTTTTAACATAGAAAACAATTATTTGAAGTATACAAAACACATGTGAATTACTTTGACTAATTATGATTTTTAAAAATAGATCTCATAATCCTGATGTATTCCATGACTGAACAATTACAAGTAGTTACTTGAGTCAAGGAAACAACTTTGTCAAATATTTAGTGAATTAGTTAAAAATAAAGATAGGCTTCAAGAACTCTCAAGAATTCTGTTTTCTTCTAAGACACTATATTATTACTATCCTGAGAAAATAATACAGAGTTCTGATACATACACATTTGATAAATTTTTATAGGGTAAGGTCCTGAATACAGTATACCTTTTAACAGTCATTTAACAATTTCAATGCAAAATCTTTAAAACTACAAAACAATTTCAATTATTTTGAAAAAAAAAAAAAAAGGAGAATCAGGCAAGTTTTTTATCCTGGCATAATCTCTATTTGTTGGAAGTTGAAAATCCCTCCAGACTTGTTAAAGTACCTGGAGAAGGGGTTAGTGCCCACTTCTTGTTCTGGCTTCAGAGGATGGCTAGTTCCGGATAAGGAGCGATACATTGTGGACTGGACAATGGGACTACCAGACGCCAAATCTGCTGGTACCTCGATCATGGACTTCCTAGCTTCCAGAAATTTCAGGAGAATTTTATAGATCCACAAATCTAACTGACACTTAAAAAGCATGCTCTTAATATGGGTCAGAGATGACTTCAGGGTCGGTACAACAGAGTTCTCCAAATATAAGCCTCGGTTAACAAATAAAAAGTAAAGAAGCTTCAGGAAACAGAGATCAGCTGAGTTCTCCCTCAACTGAGCTGCTGGGGAAACAGCAAATACCACACAACAGTGTTACAGCATTTCTGATAATTTCTATATCTTCACGGAGTCTTTTGAGATTTTCTGTGACACAGAAAGGCTCCTCAGATCCTATACCCTGAATCCTCCTCCTCCCTCCTCTTTCTCGCTCTCCCCCTCAGTTTCTGGCAGGTGATGGTGGAACCCACCAGCCTGGCCTGACCAGAAAGAGCCCAGGGTGAAGAATAATTCGTAGGTAAATGGTTAATCAGCTGGTAAAGTTCTGAGAGATCATAAATCAGTTTCTTTCCTACTTCTGGGAATATGTTGACCGACACTAGTTGTTTGCCTTCCTAAATTTAGTTAAAAGTCTAAATCTTTGTTTTCCCTGTCCAGTCTCTTAAAGGGAAAGTAAAATAAAAAGAATCATAGGTTGAAATGTAATGATAGACCTGAGTGTCTGGTGAAAGCAGGGTGATGCTCAAAAGAAATGAAAAGATAGTATTGTGAAAGACCCTCCAATAAATGATATTTATGAAATTGAAGAAGACGTAATTTTAGAAGTTTTCAGAATTCTAAGCCAACATTTAGAACTACGATTTATTAAGAATTATTATATTTTTATGGGGCAAATTATTGATGTAGGTATTTGTTGACATTTTTAATGTGCATTTTTGTTTGTTTTCTGTACATGGACGCCCAATTGTTCCAGCCCTATTTGTTGAAAAAATTATTCTTCCTCCATTGATTTGCCTTTGTACCTTCATCGTAACTCAGTTCCATACATGAATGAACTTATTCCTGGACTCTGTTCGGTTCTGTTGATCTATCTGTCCATTTTTTAGGTCAATACCACACTGTCCTGATGACAGTAGCTTTAATAATAAATATTGAGAGCTACTGCTATTAACCGTTCTGGTTTATTCTATCTCAAAATTGTTTTGAGGGATTTTTTGAGGTAAGAGAATTATTCTAGGTAGAATTTATAGTAAGTTCACCTCTCTCCTGCCTGATATTGGTAAATTTGTTTATCCTAATTATATGAATCTTCTTAAGACCAGCATTTAATTTTAATGATTTTCTCCATTACTTTTCTGGTGTTTATTTCATTTTCATCTGCTCTGTTCTCTATTATTTATTTTTTTGTTGCCTAATTGCATTCAATTTGCTCTTCTTTTCCTAGAAGCTGAAGTCATGGATGTGATATTTTCCTTCTTTTCCAATAGAGACACATTGCTATAAATTCAAGTTATTGCTGTAAGTTCAAGCCCTCTCCTTACAATGTACTACTTTAGCTGCTTCCCACAAATTGGGATGTATTTTTCTTTAATTTTTATTTTGACCAAATTTTTTTCTAATATCTTAATTTTTTATTTATTCTTTGTTATGTGGGTTCTTTAGAAGCTGGTTTTTAGTTTACTGATATTTGAGATTTTCTAGACATCTTTCTATTATTGATTTCTAATTGAATCCATTGTGGTAAAAGAAAATACTTTGCATGAATTGAGCTGTTTTATATTTATTGAGACTGGTTTTATGACCCAAAATATGCTCTGTTTCGCTAAATGGTTCCTGTGCATTGCCAAATAATTTGTATTATCCTTTTGTTGGATATGGTGTTCTTGAAATGTCACTCAGGTGCAATTAGTTGATAGTGTTTTTTAAGTAGTGTGTATTCTTATTGATTTTCTCTCTACTTTTTGAAAGTGAGGTATTAAAATCTTTGAATATAATTATTGATTTACCTATTTCTCCTTATAGTTCTATCATTTTTTTGCTTCCTATATTTTGAAGCTATGTTGTTAGGTTCATAAAATTTAAAGATTGTTAGTTCTGCTTGATAAATAGATTCCTTTACAATTGTGGAATGACTTTTTTTATACATGGTAATATGACTTCTCTGATATATACTTTTTTTTTTGATTAGTGGTAAGTGGTCTTTTTCCATCCTTTTATTTTTAACCTATTTGTGTCTTTATATTTAAGAGTGTTCATCATAGGCTGAGCATAGATCAGTATTTCTCTATTTTTTTTTTTTTTTTTTACTTTGACAATATCTGCCTCTTACTTTGGGTGTTGGAATCATTTATACTTACAGTAACTTTTGATTTGGTAAGACTTAAATCTATCATCTTGCTCTTGGCTTTCTAGTTATTCCCTCTGTTCTTTGTCTCTTTTATCTTCTTTTTCTGACTTTGTTTGAAATAATTATTTTTTATGATTCCATTTTATCTTCTTTTTGGCTTATTAGTTATAATTTTTTGTTTTGCTAATTTAATGGTTGTGTTACGGTCAATACCATATATTGTAAATGTTTTAAAGTCCCACTTTACATGACATTATATAATTTCAGTGTAAGACTCTCATGATAGTAAACTTTCATTTCTCATCATCCCCCAAAAGTTGTGCTATTGTTATCATTTTTGACATTTACTTATATTATAAACACTGTGGTATAGTGTTGCTGTTTTTATATAAATAAACATTCGGCTTTTAAAGATATTTAAATAAGAAAAACTACCTATGTCATTTCTATTTCCCTCGCTTTTTAGTTTCATTGTGTAAAATCACATTTTTCTGGCATCATTTTCTTTCTGCTAAAAGACTTCCTGTAACATTATTTTTAGTGCAGATCTGCTGGTAATTATTTCAGCTTTGTATGAACCAACAATTCTTTATTTCACCTGTGGTTTTGAAAGATTTTTTTTTTTGAATATTCTATGTTGACAGTTTTTTTTTTTTTTTTCCTTTCAGTAATTTAAAGATGTTGGGTTGTTTTCAATATGAAACTTGTGGTCATCTGTATCTTTGTTCCTCTGTATGTAATGAGGTTTTATTTTTCCTTTGCTTATATGTTATTTTTTTGTCAGCTGATTTGAGTAATATGATTATGATGTGACTTGGTGTAGGTTTTTTTTTCATGTTTCTTATGTTTGGGATTTGTTGAGTTTCTCGGATCTGTTGATTTGTGATATTTATGAAATACGAAAAAATTTAGCCATTATTTCTTAATTATTTTTTTTAATTTCTCTTCCCTCATTCTCAGAGTGTCTAAGTGCACGTATGTTAAGCCATTTCAAGTTGCCCCACAGACCACAGATGCTCTTTTCATTTTTTAAAATTATCTTTTCTCTTTCATTGTATATAGTTTCTTTTGCTGTCTTCATGTTTACAGAGGTTTTCTTCTGCAACGTCTAAACTGAAATTAATTCCATCCCCTGAAGTTTACATCTCATACATAGACTTTTAATCTCTCAAAATTCAATTTGGATATTCTTTATGTCTTCCATGTCTCTACTTAACTTTTTGTACATATGGAGTACAGTTTTAAAACTTCTTAAATGTCCTTGTCTGCTAATTGTTTTTTTACTGTTTTGGTGGTTGGATATTTTTGAATTTCTATAAATATTCTTCACATATTTCCCCCCCTAGGTTACAGTTGTTTTCCTTGAAAGCAGTTGGATCCTCTTAGGTCCTGCTTTTAAAGTCTGGTAGGTGGGATGGGAGCAGTGCTCAGTCTATGTCTAGTTACTTCCCTACTCAGATGAGACTTTCCTGAGAATTCTATTCACTGCTCTTGAATCATGGTTCTTTCTGGTCTGGTGAAAACAGGTGCCCTTCCAGGATCTGGGTGAATGCTTAGCATTGTTAGTTCTTATCTTTTCTTGCAGTTCTTTCCCAGCCTCGGGGAGGTTATGTGCTTGTATGTTCTGTTTAGTGCTCAGGTAAATACTCTGAAGGACCTCCTGAAGGTCCCAAGAGGGACTCAATCTCAATGCAGCTCTCTTCTCCCTGGTACCCAGCTCTGGGAAACTCTTGCCACCTTGATCTTCCGGGATGCTCAGTTGTGACTCTTTAACAAGAGGAGTCCACTGGGCTTCACTAGGGATCATTCCCCACACTCTGGCCTGGAAAATTTCTCAAGGTGGTGAGCTGGGACCATATCACAGGGCTGGCCTGGTTTACTGGTTTACTTCCCATCTGTCAGGTATCTTCATTGCCTGGTGTCCAGTGTCTTGAAAACCATTACTTTGTATAGTTTGCCTGTTTTTGATTGTTTCTGCCAGAAGGGTAAATCTAGTTCCTGTTACTTCATCTTAGTTTGAAGTGGAATAACCTTGAATACATTACTTTTATGACTTGAATACTTGCATTACATTTGGCTATTTGAGCTCAATTAGGAAGTGTTAAAAATAACAGATAAATGAGTGTGTTTCCTGTCATATAAACTAATCTAAGGGTGAGGCATATAAAATTCCTAAAAGCAACTGAAAATTTCAAGCAACTATTTTCCTCCTTCAATGAGCAATAGAGTTGAAGAGTTCTTATATTTTATGTCTATCACATCTAAATTATAATTATGCTTGTCCCAATGTAGTGAAGCCTTGATCTTGTTTTTCATTCCTATTTTGCCAGCTATTATGTTCATTTATAACATTTCATTTGGTACCCATTGATTGATATTTCCTCCTAAGAGTTTTCTTAGCTAGAGCTTGAAACAGATCTCCTGCCAAGTCCTATATTTTCTTCTGTTCCAAGCATAGACATACATTGTAAATACATGTGAAGTATGTATTTTCATAGCTACTGGTTTTTATATTGACCTATAAGTTGATTTAAAACAAGGAAGTAGTCTAGAGAATCAAATGATATGCAAGCCAGGCATTTCCTGCCCATAATATTTAGTGTTTAGATTGTTTGGTTTGTGAGCCATTTAATTAACATCCTTAATTTAAAAAAATAAATTAAAGGTAAATGTAGGACCATAGTTGCTAAATTCCCAGCGAGAGTTTCCTTTCACCATCGAAGTCATTGGGATTCTGCTCTGCTCCATTGCACTGCTGGCTGTTGTGGAAATTTTAATGGTTCTGTCTTATGCAAAGGGTGTGCTCTACAAGGAAAACAAATAAAAATGGGGAAATGTACACTTTGTACCTTTGAAAGGTTACATGCAGTGGCGCAGAAGGCTAGGGTTACAATAACATCTGAAAGGAGCTGGGCAGTGGGAACGCGGTAGGACCAGTTTCGGAGGAGAGACAGTTGACTAAACACTGGAATGATTTAGTGCCCCATCCATTATTTCCTGCCTGTCATTTAAACAGGCCATCTATATGCATGGTGGGACCAGGGGTGCAAAGGGGAGGCGGACCGCGTGATTTATGGGGGAGGGCAAACACCTGTGGGTTAAGCAGCTCAGAAATTAGCCACAAGTAGCATATTAGTGCAGCTAATCAGGCACGGTTCAGCATTTCGGTTTCTTGATTTGCCCATAAATAAGATTCTATGTGGCTGCCCTGGGGCCTTCTGGTGATTAACTACCTTGACCTACAGTAAAATACACAGATGGAGAAGCGCGATGGGGTTTGCAGGTGGATGCTGTGATCACATGACTCTCAACTTACACGTTTGTGGGTAGAAGGTCTGAGGGTTTTGAGAATCGTGTTAGGTAGCTTTATCAGGGTACTTAACATTCCGTTTATTTTTCATTCCGTACTCCTATTATTAGGTTGACAACTTGTAGACCCAACAGCCCTGTGATCATTCACTGGCCATAAAATATTTTCTCCCTTTGTGTCTGTTGCAGAAACTGAAGGGATTCTTATCCTGGGTTGTGTACGCCCTCATGTTGCCATTTTTTAGTAAGATTTAACTCCTTTGTATTATGGTTTTTGTATTCCTTTTTTGCGTGGGGGAGCCTTTTTCACTAGTTGGTGTGTGTTGATTGTATCTGGAAAGATCCCCACAAATAGTCTTCCATTTTTAGTTGCTAAGCTGGCCGATTTTATGCTTGAAATGGGACAACAGAAGCCGACAGCAGTGGAACATGGAGATAACTTATTACAGCCAGTCTGTTAAAAATATATTATGCGGTATTTATTAGATATTGCTTCCTTCTTTGATCTTAGAAAACAGAAAAGGGTCATCGAAAACCAGTCAGGACCCTGGGGCAAATAACATCTGCATTTTAATGAAGGGGGTAAAGTTAGTTATAAAGACTAGGTTATTGATCTTGATGACTTAGGTAAGTAAAATTTCACAGGTAAATATAGACCCTCAAAGCAACCAGCAATTCATCAGGGAAGTGAACTTTGTCCCCATGTTATTTAGAAGATTTTCTGGATCTCCTAGGCTAATTTATGTCCATTGTATCACTCCTGAAATCCTTTTTTTTTTTTTTTTTTATATTTATACTCCCATGTTTATTGCACCACTATTCACAATAATTCTGTCAGCCCATGTAGAAATCTGGTTTGGTTGGGAAAGTCAATACTATGACTTGTTCCAAGGTTTTCCCCAAACCCCAGATCACTGTAAACTTTGGGGAGAAAAATAATAGCATCGTCAAGCTGCTTGTTTGATCTTGAGTTAACAGTGGAGGGAGAAATGAAGTGTAGTTAAGAGTAGTTAGGAGCTGTGGCTACGATGTGGGATACAGAGAAAGGGAGGATTCAGACCATGCTTGGGAAGGACCTATTGACAGGATGGGGTAGACAGGGGATGTTCTGCAGGCCAAAGTGAAGAGAAGTCGGAGGTACTCCAGGATTACAAGCCTGAAGAGTGGTGCCACTTCTAGAGAAGGAGAAGAAGGGGTTACTGGAAGATAGTAAACTATTTAAAGCGTGTTTCCATTCGTAAGTTAATAAATTCAAGAGAAACCCAGCTGAGATCTGAATGCTCAACCTACTCTGCTGTGATAGTTACATTTTAAACCAAACAGGGCTGTGTCTGTGATACTCCTCAAGGCAAGAACACTGTCACATGAATTGCAAATGTTAAACTGCTAATAGCTTTCCCAGGAGTTTGCTTCCTGTTAGGGACCCTTCAATGATTTTATCCCTTTATGTGTGGAAAAATGTGGCACTTGCCAGGCGAAGTCCCACACTCAGAATGTTTCTACATTCTTATCAATGGGCAAAGACCATAGCTTGGCTTCACTGGCTTTCTTTCAGATCCTTCACGACAGGAAACAGTAGCCTCTTGCTTCCAACAGCCCTTCTGTGAGCTGAGGGAAAGAGCTTCTCATTTGGCTATCCTTCCAAAGAGGTTCTGCCAGTGAAGGAGCCAGAGAAGGCTCTAGGACCCCTTCCTCTGGCCTTTCACAGGGTCACGTGCGGTTTCTTCTGCTGAGGTTTCCAAATACCAGTGCCCCGTGGCAGAAGCAGGCAGTAGAGGTGACTAACAAATGTTCACCTCCCTGAAGTTATCACTGGCATCCCCATAATTAGCATAATTTTCCAGATTCCATTACTGTGGCAGAGACCAAAAGTCCCATCATCTGTCCACGTGGCTTTTTCTGTTTCGGAGCCTCTAAGTGTCTAAATGGGGTCATATCAGGAATTCTTACCCTTGGACCTTGAGTGGAAGTGATGGGTGACTTCCAGGTCAATGCAGTTAGGACTATGTGTGACTTATTTATACCTTAGACCCCACACCTCCACCCCCAGTCCTCTGGGGTAGAAGCAAATGACTCCAACATGCAAAGTTCCTGTTTGTTGCTAGCCTGAGTCCCTGAGTTACCACTTGGAAGAGAGCTGCTTGTGTGGGCCACCTGGACTAGCATGTCAGTTTGCAGTAAATCTCTGTTCTGTAAGCCACTTGGAGGTTGAGGTCACTTGTTACTGAAACATAACCTAGTATATCCTGACTGATACAACCACTTTAACTGTGTAACACTAGCCAACGTCCCTATCTGAAAAGTGGGTAGAGTCGTACCCCTGGGATTTAATGGAAAGAATACCTGGAAATTACGACAAAAATGTGTAGTGGGTAACTAAGAGATGTTAGCCGCTACAGTGGTTGCCTGCAGAGTTCAGTTTCTCCATGGATTTACCAAGAATAATTTAGATAAGAAAGTATTCCTCATTTCTCTAGTGAACAAAATTGGTGTTCTCCCCAAGATGAATTTTTCAACATAACTTTTTAAAGTGTAAAATATCACAAATAATCCCCCTTACATATTTCTGTTCCCTTCTCATGATTATTATTCTGGGAAAATCAACTAACATAACCCTGTTTCAGTTGTGTAATATTTTATATTCTCTGATTTGAAAGAACGTTCTTTTCCCATCAAATCCATTTAAAAAATTCACTCTGCCAGGAATACTAACTCTGAAATTTATTTGAGAGAGAGGGAACAGAAAGCCTCAGGTCTGTTGTTAAACTTCATGTATCCTGGGAGATCAACTTTAGCTTACAGTAGTTTCAATTAATTCCTAATTACTTTTGTGTTGTCTTTCTATAAGAGGAGACACATTAGGAGTAGGGAATAATAATTTGTAGCACTGTTTCTTTCACAGAGTTGAAAGTAGGTTGTGTTTATTATGAACACTACATTAATGAGAGTGATCATTAGCAATTCTTTACATCTATGTTTATCTACCTCTGAGGAACTTTGAGTTAGTGAATTCTCCATATAGATAAAGAGAAGAAAGATCCAGGAGAAGATCTCACTTTTTTCCATGGGCATTACATATTTAAAATATTTAGCAAGATATTATGATTTCACATAACAGAAAATCCTCTCTGTAAGGGTAAGTACTTATCATTTTCTGACTTTGAAAGCAGTCTACGGGGCCTACTAACATACCATTTATAAAGAATTGGTAATACTTTCAGATCATAAGGCAGCTACTAACTCTAAAGAAATGGAATATTTTCAAACTTTCAGCTATAAGATGAATAGGGTCTGAGCATCTAATGTATAGCCTGATGACTATATTTGATAATAATGTATTGTATAATTGAAGTTTTCTAAGAGAGTAGAACTTACACGTTCACATACACACGCAAAGTAAATATGTGTGGTGATGGAAATGTTGATTTGATTAACTTGATGGAGGAAATCCTTTCACAATATATATGTATATCAAATCATCACTTTGTGCACTTTAAATATCTTAAATTTTATGTATCCATTATTTGTCAATAAAGCTTAAAAAAAAAGAAGAAATGGGGGGTTTGCCCAAAACCAATGCCAGGCATTCCTGCAGCCTAAGTCACTCCTCAGAACAAGTCATTAAATAGGTAGAGGGCACACAATCAAAGTCACTCTTCAGTTTTAGAGTGCCTCACCAAGTGTGTCTTACAGAGGAAGCACCAATCAAATTCCACCTTTGTTTTAAGGTAGAAAGAAATAGTTCCTTCTTGCCACTCCTGTTAAAAAACATTCAAAGCAAAGTGACAGAGACTGTGATAAGAACTGGTTGACTTCTGATGTGAGAGCAGCATAATGAATGTTCTGTCTCAGGCCAGTGTGAGAAGATTAACATGTGCCTTAACGGCTCCTTTGCCATTACCTGCACTGATTTAATCCTGGAGACTTGGGTGTGTATTCTTGTCATTGCTACTATTGTACTGTTGACTGTCAGAGACTATAACAGCTGCCCTTGAACATTTAGCTCTAAAATAAGGTTATTTCTTTGCCCTTCTGGTATTTTAAAATACATTTCATAGCAGTTGTCATATTGTACACGCCTCCTCTGTCTGGGGGTGCTTTCATCACTAATAGATTATTCACACATTTCAGGCTCATGTTGTCTTGAAAAAGTACCTAATATGCTATCTATTTAAACTTTGAGAGTCTTTTATCATTAGTTGCAAAATATTTTATTTATGTTAGTAGTGATAAACAGCTGAATTTTTGAAATCCAGAACACTTTTTTTTCTTTGTCATAGTCATTTGTAGAGTTATATATCATCAAGTGAAAATTTCCCTAAATTTTTTTATCAGCAAAGATGAAGGTTTATGGTTATAGAATAAGGTTTTTTTCATAATAAGTAGCATAACATGATGTTAGGTACAATATTCTCATAAATTTTACTCTATTAAGCCTTTTATGCTAAGTCCCAATTACCCTTTTTGCCCTTTCCACTTAGTCTTCTCATTGGCATCTGTTAGGGCAAGGATTGCATCTCTTGATCACCACTTACACTCTTGTGCCAAGCGCAGTTCTTAGAAAGAGCAGGTTCAAAATCCATATTTGTTGTGAGGATGAATGAACGAAAGAGTTTGTACAGAGGCAGCAGGAACTCTAAAAGTGCTGATTAAGAGTCAAAATAACTATGTTCACAATCCCACCTTTGACTATCATGCAGTCGTGATACCATAAAGTAGCCCCTTGACCTTACCCAAAGTTGTGAGTATCCTGAAACTGAGAATTCTGGACTAGAAACCCATGACCTTGCAGTTCAGGAAACTGAGGCTTAGAAAGGCCACTTGTCTTGCTTAATGTCACAGGGTGTCATCAAGAAAAGGGGGGCCTAGGAACTAACTCTTCAGACACTAAGTCCAGAAGGGTCAGCACTGTGTTTTCCAGCAAGATAGGTGTGGCTTCAAATTCCAGCTCTGTGTCTTTCCTCTGGCTTAGCTTTCACTCCTTTCCTTCTTTCTAAGATACATCTATGTGATGAATTCATCTGCCAGTCACAAATGGAAACTGGAGTGAGAGGAAATGCTTAGTCTTGAGAATCTTTGATATGAACTATTTGATATGAACTATTTGATATGAACTATTACAAGTCATTTCATAATGCAAATTGTTCCTTGAAAGTGAAATGTATTGTTGACCCTCTTTATGGCAGATATGCTCCAAGATGGTTCCCAATGACCCCCCACCATTTTGTATTCATGCTCTTGTGTAATCCCCTCCCCTTAAATGTATGATAATCTTATTGGTTCACTTCTTATGAACGGACATGGCAGAAGTTGTGGGATTTCACGTCTGAGATCAGGACACAAAAAGACTATGGCTTCCATCTTGACTACTGTCTGGAATTCTGTCTTGTATCACCAGTTGCTGTGCCATGAGGTCACTCAGGGACCCTGTGGAGTGGCCAGACAGTGGATTATCCTGTCCTAGCAGAGCCCTGAGATGCCACAGCTCTGGACAACAGCTTGATTGTGACTTCATGTGAGACCTCGTACAAAAGACCCAAATAAACTATACCTAGTTTCCAGATACACAGAAACCGTAAGGTAATAAATCTTTGCTGTTTTAGTCTCTCTATATTTTGAGATAATTTGTTACACAGCCCTAGATAACTAACACACACTTGTATAGCAGATTACAAACTTTTGGATTAGATAACCACTTATTTATGTAGGTTTTTGTTTGTTTTAGAATCAAAGGTAGATTTTGATATATACAATGCTGAGATGACAAGATTAAAAATACCCACTTTCTAGAGACGACATCTTAGTTGACTGATAAAATAAAAAGGGATAATTTAAGTCATGAATTTAGTTTGATAAAACATATATCTTGTATCTTCGTTTATAAAACGATAACTAGGTTAATATCATTAGGATATTTTAAAGCACTGTAATTGCATTTAAACACAACATCATCTTTTCATTTTTTTCACAGATGTTTATAGAGTAGTCCTCTCTAAGTTTTAGCAACTACAGCCACAGAGATGATTAAGACCCAGAATCTGCCCTCAGAGAAATCAGAGTTTGCATTTTTACTTTTCTATTTATAATCTGTCCCAACAGATCTTGAGAATCTTTAGACAAGTCTGATGGGAAATTTATGGTAAGGATTAGCACCTTGAATTATGAAACTATTTAGATTAACCAATGGGAACAGTCAAGTGACAAATATCTTACTTAAAAGTATTCTTTTCTTTTAGCCAAAGGAAGGTTTTCATTTCAGGTACAGACAGCTCAAAATGGCTACCTGAAATCAAGAACTGTTTGGAAAAAAAGAAAAGGAAAAAAAAAAAGAGAATTTATTGTGAGAACTCGGAACTGATAACTGATGATTCTTGGAACAGCCCTGGAGATGTCAAAGATGATAATACAGTAACAACATTTGGGAAGTATTTCTACTCTTACACTTAGCCTTTCGGCAGGAATTTATTAAGACAGAATAAGCCTGTGACTTTTCAATTCCGAGTACAATTTGTTTCTCTAATACATTGGCAGGAGTAATGTGTGATGGAATTTTTCCTTCCCAGCCCCTTCAGTGTGGACGATGATGTGTTATAATAGGCTCTCGCAGGCCATATCTCAGCAATATAAAACACAACACATGTACATCTGTGGCCCAGTGTCAGTGCCTTAAATGTACATCAGAAATGCATTAAATCTTCTGATTGCTATTCTGTTTGTACAGCTTGTTGGTTCAGATTTTCTCCTGTAATGTACTCTGCTGATTACCTTGAATTATCGGTATATCCTTGGTAGAACAAGCACACCTTGTTCAGTAAAACAGTCAAACAGACATGGCTTGAGACCTTTTGGTGTGAAGAAAAACAACAGAGATATTTCTCAGAAGTTAACACAGGTAACCTTGTACTTCCTTAAAATCACATCTCAAAAGCATCTTTGCTCCCAGGTAATCTCTTCAGCACAGTCCTCTCAGAACGCTCTCAAGATTCTTCGTATTTGATGAACTACAGGTGATGTGCAAATCTCTCTCCTGAAAGGAGAGAAAGAAGGAAAAGCGTTTCTGGGCTGGCCTGTGCTCCAAGCAGAAAGAATGTCCCTTTGTCTCTTCTTTCATGACTTGAAGGGTGTACAAATACATTTTGACATACATGATGTCAAGAATAAATTTGGAAAGGCATTTTTAGGATCTAGCTGTGTTGTATTAGCACTGGCTAACATTTCTGAACCACAGCAATTCAAATAATTATTTTCATGTCGAATATCCTTGCTGCCATCAGAAAATGTATGTTGAAGTATGTACTGCAGCTGCCAGTGTATTCAAATAAACGTCAACAGAATTGGTGAATTGTTTTAATATTACTGTCAAGGAGTGCATGTGTGTGTGTGTGTATTTAGTGTAAAAGAAGTCACCACACCACATTCTTCAGGTTGGTTTTTAAATAGTGAAAATTGATCTCATATAGCTACAACTTTTGTTCCTTTTCTTTTAGGATGGGTGACATGAATTTGTAAAGTTTAGAGATGTACTCAATGGCCAAGGACAAAAAGTAAAGCAAAGTTAACAAACCAAGAAGGTGATCTAAAATATTCATTACCATTTTGGTCTAATTACATGAACAAAAAAGAACTAAGATATTAATCCTCATATACCCCTGCCTTAAATGAAATGTTAGATTTTTAAAATACTGTTGTCATTTATTATTGTCATCCCAACATTAATAGTTTTAAAGCCTAATGATTCACAAAAATATCTATTATTCATCCAGTGGCTCTGCTGTTCCAGGTTTTATGCTGGACCCTGTGGAGAGAAATGGGGTCAGGATGGAATCTGTCCTCAGAAAATTAAAAATCAAGTGAGGAAAACAGCAAATGAGCAAATTGACAGAAAGTGGTAGAGTGTGTTAAGAAAGAAAACTGGGAACATAAGCTAATGGGGAAAGTCAGAGTCAGTCCCAGAGGGACAAGGTCCAGAAGGTGATGGGTAAGAGCTACCTAGGGTGCAGCGGATGTGGGCATGGGAGGAGGGGGAGATGGTGCATTTATCCCCAAATACAGGGATGGAAAGGGGCCACACAGGGTGTTTCAAATTTACTCTCTTATTTTTTGCTTTGTGTTTGCTTTCCATATGGAAAAAAATAAAAAAATTAAAAAAAACAACCTTTTTAATTCACTGTTTGATTGGTGAGGTATAAAATAATATGATGAAATATAATGAAAAATAACATAACTTTTGGCAATTATTAGCACAAAGACACATTTGTTTCTAATTTTTAACTTGGTTGCAGAATCGGGCATTCTCCAAATGAGAGAGAAAGGTGGTAAACAGTCAGAGGGCTTCATAGTGCAGAAACACCCTCTGATTGGTTGGGCTGGGGTTAGTCAGAACAGGTATTTAGTCTAATGAAAAGAAGTGACTTTATAATGATAAATTTATGTTTGCGACGTCAGCCAACAGAATATAGAATGGATATATCGTTCTCTGTGTTGTAGGTATCTAAACTAAGGCTTCAGATGAAACCAAAATTCTTTCAGAAAACTGTAATAGAAAAGTTCCCTCAATTAAGTGCATACATAAGAGTGTTTTTGAGTTTTCTTCATATGAAACATTTTCCTAAATGCAAGTATTATTTCATAATTTTTAGAGATTTCCTATAGTCGTTATCTATAAGTTATATTAGTAACAATACTAACAAATAATATTTAAGAGCCTGTGTTTGGTATGCTGCCATTTCAGTATTTGAACCAGCCAAAACAAAAGCTGAGTTGAATCTTGTCACTGGGCACTGCAATAATTAAGGAGATATTGTGGCTCATACAGTACTGTCACAAACCTCAAAAACTTTAGTTCCACTGAGTGAAAAAATCATAAAGGTTAATATGTATACCTCCGTAGCCAGTCCATTTTCTTTTAGTGTATACACTAATTATGGTAGGTTAGTTCCACTCCTTGTTTGTAATTGGGGAAAACATATTGTTTCTGGTTTGATAAGAAACTATTTAATTGGAAATTTGTATTTTAATCATTGTTACATACAAATTGATACAAATTCAATTGCAAAAGCAATATTCCCAATGTAATCTATAGATTCCTGCTATTTTCTTAATAATGTTGGATAAAATTGCCTAGTTTTAACAAGTTCTTTGAACAGACTTTATTAATGTGATTTGATATTTAACCAGGAGTCCTAAATTCATCATTCATTATGTTTAAGAACAGTCTTCTTTATTTTATTTTCAGGCTTCTTTAAATGGAAATAAACTCTTATAGAACCAAACTGTTAAAAATTAATATAATTAAAGGGAAAAATATAACCATGGTGTTATTATTTAGCTATATCTACAAGAGAAAGACATAGAACAGTATTAAATGTAAATCCATAGTTGAATACTTGGATTGGACCAAAAATTCAAGTATAAAATCTTCTGTTGTTGAATTGGAAATAGTGTAAAAAAGGCAGGTGTGTGAATCGTTGTGAGTGTGATCAGAGATCAGGCAACTAACTGGGTTATCTATCCTGTGTATATGCATATGAGAGTGTGTGAGACACACATATACACACAGAAATAGAGAGATTTAACTGTATCTACTGAATTAAAAAAGATCTATGTTACAAAATCCCTCCCTGATGCCCATTTCTCTACTCTTTCCATGATAATCTTTTTTTTTAAATAAATAATAATCTGGAGCATAATATTCTAACCTAATTGTAACCCCATAGGTGAGTGATCCAAAGTGTTTACCATTCACATCAGAGGTAGAGAGAAGCAGTAAGACCCTGTTGGCATCACTTTCTCCAACAGGTAGGAAGGAGGAGAAGAGGGAGCGATATACCAAATGCTTGCGCTGAACTTTCTAGAACTGGCAACTGGGGGTCATGACTCTGGAGAACATACAAATTCTTCTAGTGCAAGGAGCCATTGGCAATTTTGATACAACTTTTTTGTACTATTGTTTAGAAAGCAAAGGCCTCTTTTTGTTTCATTTTCTATAACTGAAAACCAAATTCTCTGTGAAAAGCTGCATCCCTTGAGAGCATTTATTTTTTATCCAGCATAATGAAAACATTGTCCAAAGCAAAAGAGCATTAATTTTAGAGGTGAAGGAAAGTGCTTAATTCAGTGGTCCTGTCTCCTTGGTCCGTATAATTCACAGTCTTTGGAACAGGCCTAGGACACCAGTTAGTAGTTAGTAAAATATTTACAGAGACTGATTTCCATTTAAAAACTGCCTCACTCAGTTTCAGCCATTAACTAATCAACTATCTTCAACATGGTGGCAGGTAAGACAAAATTTTCACTTATGTTTGCTCAAATGAGCTAAGTTAAACCTCTTAGAAACTTAATATTTAATCAAAACAGTAATTAGGGGCATGTTTAGGATTTATTTACAATGCTCTGGGTTTTTTAATGTTTTTATTTTTGTAATGTATTGAGATGTTTTTGTAAACTCATCAAAAACATTGTGTATTAATAAATGACTGATGAACCAAGGATTATTTACATGTTGGGATTTTATAAGATCTTTAGACTCTGGATAGTAATCTATTTGTCAGTTAATATGAAAGATAATAATAAGAAGAGCAAGAAGAAGAAACAGGAACAGGAGGAGGAAAAGGAGGAGGAGCAGGAGAGGAGAAAGAGAAATGAACAGCATAAACTATTGGAAATATCAAGGTCTTTGAGAGCCACAAAATTTGAATCTTTTCTAAGAATTTGTCCATTTCTTCCAGGTTGTCCATTTTATTGTCATATAGTTGCTTGTAGTAATCTCTCATGATCCTTTGTATTTCTGCAGTGTCAGTTGTTACATCTCCTTTTTCATATCTAATTCTATTGATTTGAGTCGTCTCCCTTTTTTCTTGATGAGTCTAGCTAATGGGTTATCAAATATGTTCATCTTCTCAAAGAACCAGCTTTTGGTTTAATTGATCTTTGCTATTGTTTCCTTAATTTCTTTTTCATTTACTTCTGATCTGATCTTTATGATTTCTTTCCTTCTGCTAACTTTGGGGGGTTTTTTTGTTCTTCTTTCTCTAATTGCTTTAGGTGTAAGATTAAGTTGTTTATTTGAGATGTTTCTTGTTTCTTGAGATAGTATGGCATTGCTATAAACATCCCTCTTAGAACTGCTTTTACTGCATCCCGTAAGTTTTGGGTCATTGTGTTTCCATTGTCATTTGTTTCTAGGTATTTTTTGATTTCCTTTTTGATTTCTTCAGTGATCTCTTGCTTATTTAGTAGTGTATTGCTTAGCCTCCATGTGTTTGTATTTTATACAGAATTTTTCCTGCAATTGATATCTAGTCTCATAGTGTTGCAGTTGGTAAAGATACATGATAAGATTTCAATTTTCTTAAATTAGCCAAGGCTTGATTCGTGACCCATGATCTATCCCGGAGAATGTTCCATGGGCACTTGAGAAGAAAGTGTAATCTGATGTTTTGGATGGAATGTCCTATAAATATCAATTAAGTACATCTTGTTTAACGTATCATTTAAAGTTTGTGTTTCCTTATTTATTTTCATTTTGGATGATCTGTCCATTGGTGGAAATGGGGTGTTAAAGTCCCCTACTATGATTGTGTTACTGTTGATTTCCCCTTTTATGGCTATTAGCATTTGCCTTATGTACTGAGGTGCTCCTATGTTGAGTGCATAAATATTTACAATTATATCTTCTTCTTGGATTGATCCCTTGATCATTATGTAGTGTCCTTCTTTGTCTCTTGCTATAGTCTTTATTTTAAAATCTATTTTGTCTGATATGAGGATTGCTACTCCATGAAGAAATAGAAAATATAAACAGACCAATCACAAGCACTGAAATTGAGACTGTGATTAAAAATCTTCCAACAAACAAAAACCCAGGACCAGATGGCTTCACAGGCTAATTCTATCAAACATTAGAGAAGAGCTAACACTCATCCTTCTCAAGCACTTCCAAAATATAGCAGAGAGATGAACACGCCCCAATTCATTCTACGAGGCCACCACCCTGATAACCTAAACCAGACAAAGATGTCACAAAAGAGAAAACTGCAGGCCAATATCACGGATGAACATAGATGCAGAAATCCTCAACAAAATACTAGCAAACAGAATCCAACAGCACACTAAAAGATTCAGACATCATGATCAAGTGGGGTTTATCCCAGGAATGCAGTGATTCTTCAATATATGCAAATCAATCAATGTGATACACCATATTAACAAATTGAAGGAGAAAAACGATATGATCATCTAAATAGATGCAGAAAAAGCTTGCGACAAAAGTTAACACCCATTTATGATAAAAACCCTCCAGAATGTAGGTATAGAGGGAACTTACCTCAACATAATAAAGGCCATATATGACAAATCCACAGCCAACATCATTCTCAATGGTGAATAACAGAAATCATTTCCTCTAAGATCAGGAACAAGACAAGGTTGCTCACTATCACCACTATTATTCAACATAGTTTTGGAAGTTTTAACCACAGCAATCAGAGAAGAGAAAGAAATAAACGGAATCTAAATCAGAAAAGAAGTAAAGCTGTCACTGTTTGCAGATGACATGATACTATACATAGAGAACCCTAAAGATGCTACCAGAAAACGACTAGAGCTAATCAATGAATTTGGTAAAGTAGCAGGATACAAAATTAATGCACAGAAATCTCTTGCATTCCTATACACTAATGATGAAAAATATGAAAGAGAAATTAAGGAAACACTTCCATTTACCATTGCAATGAAAAGAATAAAATACTCAGGAATAAACCTACCTAAGGAGACAAAAACCTGTATGCAGAAAACTATAAGACACTGATGAAAGAAATTAAAGATGATATAAACAGATGGGGAGATATACCATGTTCTTGGATTGGAAGAATCAACATTGTGAAAATGACTATATTACCTACAGCAATCTACAGACTCAATGCAATCCTTATCAAACTACCAATGGCATTTTTCACAGAACTAGAACAAAAAGTTTCACGATTTGTATGGAAACACAAAAGACTCCGAATAGCCAAAGCAATCATGAGAAAGAAAAATGGAGCTGGAAGAATCAGGCTCCTGGATTTCAGACTATACTGCAAATCTACAGTAATCAAGACAGTATGGTACTGGCACAAAAACAGAAATATAGATCAATGGAACAGGATAGAAAGCCCAAAGATAAACCCACACACATATGGTCACCTTATCTTTGACAAAGCAAGAAAGAATATACAATGGAGAAAAGACAGCCTCTTCAATAAGTGGTGCTGGGAAAACTGGACAGCTACATGTTAAAGAATGAAATTAGAACACTCCCTAACACCATACACAAAAATAAACTCAAAATGGATTAAAGACCTAAATGTAAGGCCAGACACTATAAAACTCTTAGAGGAAAACAAAGGCAGAACACTCTATGTCATAAATCACAGAAAGACCCTTTTTGACCCACCTCCTAGAGAAATGGAAATAAAAACAAAAATAAACAAATGGGACCTAATGAAACTTAAAAGCTTTTGCACAACAAAGGAAACCATAAACAAGACGAAAAGACAACCGTCAGAATGGGAGACAGTATTTGCAAATGAAGCAACTGACAAAGGATTAATCTCCAAAATTTACAAGCAGCTCATGCAGCTCAATATCAAAAAAACGAACAACCCAATCCAAAAATGGGCAGAAAACCTAAAAAGGCATTTCTCCAAAGAAGATATACAGATTGCCAACAAACACATGAAAGGATGCTCAACATCACTAATCATTAGACAAATGCAAATCAAAACTACAATGAGGTATCACCTCACACCAGTCAGAATGGCCATCATCAAAAAATCTACAAACAATAAATGCTGGAGAGGGTGTGGAGAAAAGGGAAACCTCTTGCACTGTTGGTGGGAATGTAAATTGATACAGTCACTATGGAGAACAGTATGCAGGTTCCTTAAAAAACTAAAAATAGAACTACCATATGACACAGCAATCCCACTACTGGGCATATTCCCTGAGAAAACCATAACTCAAAAAGAGTCATGTACCACAATGTTCATTGTAGCTCTATTTACAATAGCCAGGATGTGGAAGCAACCTCAGTGTCCAGCAACAGATGAATGGAAAAAGAAGGTGTGGCACATATATACAATGGAATATTATTCACCATAAAAAGAAACAAAATTGAGTTATTTGTAGTGAGGTAGATGGACCTGGAGTCTGTCATACAGAGTGAAGTAAGTCAAAAAGAGAAAAACAAATACTGTATGCTAACACATATATATGGAATCTAAAAAAAAAAAAAGGTTCTGAAGAAACTAGGGTCAAGACAGGAATAAAGACTCAGAAGTAGAGAATGGACTTGAGGACATGGGGAATGGGAAGGGTAAGCTGGAAAGAAGTGAGAGAGTGTCATGGACATATGTACACTACCAAATGTAAAATAGGTAGCTAGTGGGAAGCAGCTGCATAGCACAGGGAGATCAGCTCTGTGCTTTGTGACCACCTAGAAGGGTGGGATAAGGAGGGTGGGAGGGAGATGCAAGAGGGAGGATATATGGGGATATATGTATATGTATAGCTGATTCACTTTGTTATAAAGCAGAAACTAGCACACCATTGTAAAACAATTATACTCCAATAAAGATGTTAAAAAAACAAAATTTGAATCTTTAGATTTTCTGTTCTCAGCTATACCAGTTTAGAAAAAACAACTATACACAACCAAATGTAAAATAGATAGCTAGTGGGAAGCAGCCGCATAGCATAAGGAGATCAACTGGGTGTGTTGTGACCACCTAGAGGAGTGGGACAGGGAGGGTTGGAGGGAGGCTCAAGAGGGAGGGGATACGGGGATATATGTATACGTATAGCTGATTCACTTTGTTATACAGCAGAAACTAACACACTATTGTAAAGCAATTATACTCCATAAAGGTGTTAAAAAAAAAAGAAAGAAAAGAAAAAACAACTAATGTTTTACAGCTTTAGGTTCATCATCTTCTTAAATGCAGGAAATAATTTCCCTCCCATCCTCTTTATAATCACCAAGACATGGAAGCAACATAAATGTCCATCAACAGATGAATGGATAAAGGAGTGGTAAATATATACAATGGTATACTATGCAGCCATAAAAAAGAATGAAATAATGCTTTTTGCAGCAACATGGTTGGAACTAGAGTTTATCATACTAAGTGAAGTAAGCCAGACAGAGAAATACAAACTTCCTATGATGTCACTTATATCTAATCTAAAAAAAAAGAGATCCAAATGAACTTTTATACAAAACAGAAACATACCCACAGACAAAGAAAACAAACTTATCTTTACCAAAGGCTAAAGGGGGGGATAAATTAGGAGTTTGGGATTAACACATACACTCTACTATATATAAAATAGATAACCAACAAGGACCTCCTGTATAGCACAGGGAACTATACTAAATATTTTGTAATACCCTATAAGGAAAAAGAATCTAAAAAAATATATTTATGTACATATATAATTATATATATGTTATATATAATTATATATAACATATATATGTATATATATAATTATATATATATATATAACTGAATCACTCTGCTGTATACCTGAAACAATCACACTGTAAATCAACTATACTTCAATTAAAAAAAAAAAAAAAAGAATCGTGGTGAAAAATAAATTTAAAAAAATAAATGAGGGAAATAATTTCCCTGCTATCCTTACACTGTATTAACCTATATCAAAATGCTTGGAAATTTTAAATGACTATTTATATACAGACATTTAGTAATGTGGTTTATCTCAATATAATGAGGATTATGAACATAATACATATACTAAGCATAGTGAATAAAAACCAAAACAAAACAGGGTAGTGATGTGAAGGGTGTGAGAAAATAAACAAGGGTATGGCCTGGTTCTTGTCCTAGTGTTTATTTCTGAAATACAAATGCAAGCAGTATGAGAAAGTTTAAAAGACAGCCTTCCCCAAAAGCTGGTAACCGGCTGGCCTGTTACAGCAGCTGACAGCTTCTAGTACACACAAAAAGAGTACGTGTCATGGGAAATTAGATGTGCGCAGTATTTTAATGTTAAAGAATTTGCATGCTGTAGACCTTGGCACTAACGTCAAGCATAGAGACACTTGAAAGGGCTTGTGTTGAATATGGAATTGTGTTTCCATAGTTCCCCTTAGACACATCATTTCTTTCCTTGTCTGACTTTCCTAATTGTCTCCTTCTATAAAAATTTGGTTTTTTTCAAGATGTAGACATTTTGAGAAAAGTATCATTACAAATAGCAGTACTGCTGTATTTCTAAGTTTTTGCAATTTGCGAATGTCTGTTTTTTGTGGGGAAGGCAAGCTTGTCACCTCTGCATGTGTAAATATCCAGACAGGCAACCTCCCTCTCAAATGCTTCTTCATATGTGTTGCCATTGGTTTTTCAGAGATATTTGCAAGGTGGCTCTCCTTCCACATTCACAGAAATTCAGAAGATAAAGCCAAACCTCTACTTTCAAGGGCCCAGAGTATTCATCAGTTTGTTTATATGTATTTGTGAGTTCTTGTGTGATGCTTTTTAAGTATATAATTACAATAATCGACCAGCCTGAATCAGTCTGGCCTTGGACTTGTGCCTTAAATATCTAACTTCTCCTTCTAATGACATCATTCTGGAAAGGGTCCTGCTTGTCCCTTGCTGCTGCCAGGTGGGGATTTAGCCATGCTGACTATAATGTATGCACTGGCCAGGGCTGGCCAGAGTGCATCCTTCTCTGGAAAACTCCTGAAAGAAGTTTTTACTTTGTCTGTAATACAAATGAGACTCCTCTATGTAATTCAAGGACATTAATAAACACCAGTAAGTAAGAGATTCTAAGCTTGTTCATTTTGACCCAAAGGCCATCAAATGCCCAGCAAGTTTATACTCCTGCAGGACTAGAGACATTGCAGCTGTCAAGTTCAGGATTGGAGAAGAGTTTCTGTTCTTCTCAGCCTTGTTGAGGACCTCTAGAAATGTTCTTCTTTTTTAGTTACCTCTCTGTCCCACTCCCCTTGGCTTTCGCAGTTCTCTCTCTTGAGATGTACAAAGTTCTTACAGCAAGTGGTAAATTCAGTACTACTCTTCCAAGGTGCCTCTTTCTCTCAACTCTTTCTTACTTTTAAATCTTCCCCCATCCCAATGTCACATGGCCTTGATACGTCCAAGTACAGACAAGCATGTGACTGTGCTGTGAATCTTCTTTTTATTGCCCCTGCTGCTCTCCACACCACACTAGCTTGCCCTGTGCCCAGACAAGCTGAGCGGTTTGAACTGCATCAGTGAGTTCCCTTCCCTGTAGCTTCCCATGAGTTCATCCAAGACGATGAGCTAGAGGGTCAACCAACAGAGACGTGGAAGGAAGTCATAGAGCAAGGCTGGAGTATTCTTCCATGTGTTTCCATGGCTAGACGTGTCCTGAAGTGAGGGACATAGATCCAGAGAGCTGGCCCATTACACGCCATCCTTTATCTGATTTCTAGTAACTGCCTTCCATTGGTTCTGTAACCTTTGCAGATGGGAAGCAAGACCGTCTGTTCTCAGCTTTGGAAACTGCATCATCTCTGTGATTCCCTGAAATCTACTTATACCATTAGAAATAACCTTTAATTAAATCTTCTCAAATTGTCTCATTTTGAGTGGGTCTTCAGTCTCTTTCTGGGGCTCTGAGTATACAGGGGCCCTTGAGGTTAGTCCCAGCTAAACTTCAGAATTTTTGATTTCAGTATTTGATTTCAGCTGGACCTTAATGTCAGCTGGACTTTGAGTAAACAATATTTACTTTAATTTACCCTGAAGTTCATTCACTTATTCACGTATTCTTTCATTCATTCTTTTCTAACTCCAGTCCCTCTTCTAGCAATGAACCAAACAGACCCAGATCCTGGTATCATGGGGCTTATGTCCTCATGGAATAAACAGACAAAAACAAATAAAAATGTACATATATATATATATATATATATATATAGTGGGGAGAAATATTTTGGCAAATATCAAACAGTATAAGGAAAACGGGAGCTCAAATTTGGGGCAGTTACAGTTTTGGGTAGGGTGGTTAGGGAAGGCCTCTCTGATGACATTGTCCTGGAGAGAATGAGTGATGAACCTTGGTTAGACTTAAGAAACAGATATCTAGGCAAAGGATACAATGAGTGCAAAGACCCAGAGATGAGGGCTGACCCAGCAGTCCCTACACATGGGGGAGAATTAGAGAGAGGACGATGGTTAGCAGGGTTAGTGGGGCAATGCTGGGTCATGTCAAGGGAATACCTCTAGGCCACTGTGATCGCTTGGCTTTCACTTGGAGTGACAAAAATAGCTAGGGTAGGTTTACGTAGGGAATTGGCATCTTATGATTCACCTTTTGCAAAGATTACTCTGGCTGCTTTGTGGAAAATGGATTTTAGAGAAGCAGAGAGACAATTTGGATCCGACTGTAGTAATATGGTTGGTGACCTAGGCCAGTGTAGTTATACCTCTGTTGGAGAGATGCTTAACAAACTTCTTCCTCTTCCTGGGCACAAGACTCAAACTTACCTCCCAGCTACTTTGCGTCTAAGTGGGGCCATTTAACTATGCTCATAACAGTGGGAGTGTAAGCATCATGTCAATTCTGGTCCAAGGAGTTTGGGAGAGAATGTCCCTTTTCTGTGTCTTCTTTCTCTCATCTCCTGACTGTTGTTTTGATGTTGATGCCTAAGGTAATATTGTGACCCACATCTTTGAAGACATTGCAGGCGGTGTCAGATTGGGTCATGACAAGACTGTATGGAGGAGAGCATTCCCTTCTTTCCATCCACCCACATCAACGCTAACGAACTGTGTCATGAAAAATAAACCTCCATCATGGTTAACTAGTAATATGTGAGGTTTATTTGTTACGGAGTCTAGCATTATTTATCCTGACTAATACTGACATTGGCACCTTGAAGTAGAGTGCTAATGAAATAAAAACGTGTAGTTCATGGCCTTGGCTTAGCAGTTGGGCAGTGAACTTTGCACCATCAGCACCATCTGAGGGTGAAAGACACTGGTCCACATCACACAGTAGCAAATCATGAGCTAACTGAGTCAGCAGTTCTGGAGGAAGTACTTGAAATCAATGTGCTCGTGTGACTACTGACCAGCTTGCAAGGACAAATGGGAGAAAATGGAGTGAAAAAAAATGTGAGACCTTAATGGGTTGGGAAAGCCAAGTCTTTCTAGATCTTACACAGTTGGGAAAATGGTTGAAAAAACTCATAGGCAATCAAGGTCCATTTAAGCTCAGCCATAAACTGAAAACCAGATTTAAAATGTGACTTCTTATTCAGACCAAGTAGTTTTGAGGTGTGGTCACCCAGTTGAGACAGAGGCATGGGTGTGAGGAAGTAGAGAAATAGAACTGACTTGGGGACTTTGTCTAGGAAAGAATTTTAGGTGGAATTACAGAAACATGGAAGTGACTAGAAGCTAATAACAGCATACCCTGTTATATGGAAGCTCATACTTTCGGAGGATTTCATTCCAATCCTACATGAACAAATGGATTCTACTGTGCCAGTTCCAAATCCTACCCCCCCCTTTTCCCCTTTCATCTTATATACGTCTTCGATTGCTTCCCCCCACAAAATACAGGGGTGCATTGTGATGGACACGATAGAAGGGATTTTCAATTCCTTACCATTTTCTTTATTAACCTCCAAATAGAAGTTTTCAGAATTATAGGTTAAAAAAATGTGGCATATAAGAACTTCCAGATTTCACTAGAGAGGCTCTGGCAGAATTAACTAAAGATATATTTTGTCATAATTGTATCGTATATTTACAAATACAGTCTCTTTTCATATCTCCTGTAATATTTCATTATTCATGTTTCTAATCCTCAATTTACTTATTTAAGAAAATAGGGATAGTAATACCTGTTTGATAATCTTGTGGAGAGTAGGTAAAATACTGCAGATAGAGCAACTAAAGCCAATCAAAAGATAGTAGTTTCATATTCATTGTTTCTCTTCTTCATATTAAAAAAAGGGTTATTGAAGCATAAAATAAACTGCACATACTGTAAATTGCATCTACAATGTGATAAGTTTTGACATACGTATACCACTGTAAAATATCATAACAATCAAGAGTATAAACATTTCCATCATCAACAGAAATTCCTCGTGCCTCTTTCTTATCTCTCTCTCCTGCTTCCCCTTGCCCAAAACCCTCCTCCTGACCCCAGGAAACCACTGATATCCTTCTGTCACTTTAAATTAGTTTGCATTTCCTAGAATTTCATATAGATGGAATCATATGGCATTCATACTTATTTCTCTAGTTTTGTTCACTCAGCAATTTTTGTGTGTGTGAGATCCATTCATGCTGTAACATGTTATCATTATGCATTACTGAGTCAGTACTAAGTAATATTCTGTGACATAGATATACCAGAATTTGTTTATCCATTCTCCTGTTGAGATACATTTGAGATGTTTCCAGTTTGGGGTTACTAAATTAAGCTGCTGTGAACATTCATGTAGAAGTCATCATGTAGATGTATGCTTTTTTTGTCTTAGATAAATATTTAGGAGTAGAAGTACTTGTTCATATGTTAGGTATACGATTAATTTTTTTAGCAAACTGCCAAACTGTTTTCCAAATCAATGTACATTTCACATTCCCACCAGCAGTTCATGAGAGTTCCAGTTCCTCCATGTACCCACCCAAAGCTTATAAGGCTACTGGGAGCCATTCTAATGTGTGTGTAATGGTATCTCACTGTGGTTTTAATTTGTATTAACATAATGATTGAAAATATCCAGGATTATTGTGTGTACTTACTTGCTATCTGTATATCTTCTCTGATGAAATGTTTAAATCATTTATTAATTTTCAACTGTTTTTTTTCCCCCAAATGTTGAGTTTTGAGAGTTCTTCAGATAGTCTAGATACAGATTCTCTATCAGATATATGATTTGCAAATATAGTCTCCAAGTATGAGCCATGACTTTAATTCTCTTAATAGTATTTTCCTAAAATCCAACATTTTTAATTTTTATGAAATCTAATTTATCAATGTGTTCTTTTATGGATCATGTATTTGGTGTTTGAAATAAGAAATTTTGCCAAATCCTAGGTCACAGAGGTTTTTGTCCCGTGTTTTCTTCTGAAAGTTTTAGAATTTTAGATTTTACATTTAGGTCTATAATATAGTTGAGTTAGTTGTTGTACGTGGTGCATGGTGCGGACTGTGCTTCATTTTGTGTGTGTGTGTGTGTGTGTGTGTGTGTGTGTGTGTGTGTGTGTACATGGCTAGCTAAAATTTCCAGCATTTGTTAGAATGGTTGTACTCTCTCCATTGAATTATTTTTGCTCTTCTGTTAAATATCAATTAACCATACATAGTTTGGATCTATTTATGTATTTTCTATTTTGTTCCATGGATCTTTTTATCTATATAGATCATTATCACATTTTGATTACTGTTCCTTTATAATAAATTGTGAAGTTAGATGTTATCTTTATTTTTTACTCTTGCTAAAACTAAGGCTTTGGCATTTTCCATATTAATTTCAGAATCAGTTTGGCAATTTCTATAAAAATATGCAGATTTTATGAAATGTAAGATTAATTTGGGGAAAATTTACATCTTAAAAATGTTATATCTCTGTTTTTATTTTGTATAGTCTTTTTAATTACTCTTGGCAAATTTCTGTAATTTTTAGTGTAGAGGTCTTGCACATATCCTAAGTATTTCATATGTGTTGTTGATATTGTATGTCATATTGCTAATTTGAATTTGTGATTGTTCAACACTAGAAGAAATGAAATTGATTTTTGAAATACATTCATCTTATCTCCTACAGTTTTCCAAACTTACTTGTTAGACTTAGCAGGTTTTCTTGTAGATTCCATCAGATGTTTTACATAAGTGATTGTGCTGTTTGTAAGTAAAGACAGTTTTACTTCATTCCAAACTTATTTATTTTTTTAATGGTAAGAACATTTATTTATTTATTTATTTATTTATTTATTAACATCTTTATTGGAGAATAATTGCTTTACAATGGTATGTTAGTTTCTGCTTTATAACAAAGTGAACCAGCTATACCTATACATACATCCCCATATCTCCTCCCTCTTGTGTCTCCCTCACACCCTCCCTATCCCACCCCTCTAGGTGGATACAAATCACCGAGCCAATCTCCCTGTGCTATGCGGCTGCTTCCCACTAGCTATCTATTTTACATTTGGTAGTATATATATGTCCATGCCACTCTCTCACTTCATCCCAGCTTACCCTTCCCCCTCCCCGTGTCCTCAAGTCCATTCTCTATGTCTGCATCTTATTCCTGTCCTGCCCCTAGGTTCTTCAGAACCACTTCTTTTTTTTTTTTTTTTAGATTCCATATATATGTGTTAGCATACGGTATTTGATTTTCTCATTCTGACTTACTTCACTCTATATGACAGTCTCTAGGTCCATCCACCTCACTACAAATAACTCAATTTTGTTTCTTCTTATGGATGAGTAATATTCCATTGTATATATGTGCCACATCTTCTTTATCCATTCATCTGTCGATGGACACTTAGGTTGCTTCCATGTCCTGGCTATTGTAAATAGAGCTACAATGAACATTGTGGTACATGACTGTTTTTGAGTTATGGTTTCTTCAGGGTATATGCCCAGTAGTGGGATTGCTGGGTCATATGGTAGTTCTATTTTTAGTTTTTTAAGGAACCTGCATACTGTTCTCCATAGTGACTGTATCAATTTACATTCCCACCAACAGTGCAGCAGGGTTCCCTTTTCACCACACCTTCTCCAGCATTTATTGTTTGCAGATTTTTTTTGATGATGGCCATTCTGACTGGTGTGAGGTGATACCTCATTGTAGTTTTGATTTGCATTTGTCTAATGATTAGTGATGTTGAGAATCTTTTCATGTGTTTGTTGGCAATCTGTATATCTTCTTTGGAGAAATGCCTATTTAGGTCTTCTGCCCATTTTTGGATTGGGTTGTTTTTCTTTTTTGATACTGAGTTGCATGAGCTGCTTGTAAATTTTGGAGATTAATCCTTTGTCAGTTGCTTCATTTGCAAATATTTTCTCCTATTCTGAGGGTTGTCTTTTCGTCTTGTTTATGGTTTCCTTTGTTGTGCAAAAGCTTTTAAGTTTCATTAAGTCCTATTTGTTTATTTTTGTTTTTATTTCCATTTATCTAGGAGGTGGGTCAAAAAGGATCATGCTGTGATTTATGTCATAGAGTGTTCTGCCTATGTTTTCCTCTAAGAGTTTTATAGTGTCTGGCCTTACATTTAGGTCTTAAGTCTATTTTAAGTTTATTTTTGTATATGGTTTAAGGGAGTCTTCTAATTTCAATCTTTTACATGTAGCTGTACAGTTTTCCCAGCACTTGTTGAAGAGAGTCTTTTCTCCATTGTATATTCTTGCCTCCTTTATCAAACATAAGGTGCCCATATGTGTGTGGGTTTATCTCTGGGCTTTCTATCCTGTTCCATTGACCTATATTTCTGTTTTTGTGCCAGTACAATAATGTCTTGATTACTGTAGCTTTGCAGCATAGTCTGAAGTCAAGGAACCTGGTTCCTCCAGGTCCTTTTTTCTTTCTCAAGATTGCTTTGGCAATTCGGGATATTTTTTGTTTCCATACAAATTGTGAATTTTTTTCTTCTAGTTCTGTGAAAAATGCCATTGGTAGTTTGACAGGGATTGCATTGAATCTTTAGATTGCTTTGGGTAGTATAGTCATTTTCACAATGTTGCTTCTTCCAATCTAAGAACATGGTATATCTCTCCATCTGTTTGTATCATCTTTAATTTCTTTCATCAGGGTCTTATCTTTTTCTGCATACAGTTCTTTTGTCTCCTTAGGTAGGTTTTTTCCTGAGTATTTTATTCTTTTTGTTGTGACGGTAAATGGGAGTGTTTCCTTAATTTCTCTTTCAGAGCTTTCATCATTAGTGTATAGGAATGCAGGAGATTTCTGTGCATTAATTTTGTATCCTGCTACTTTACCAGATTCATTGATTAGCTCTAGTAGTTTTCTGGTAACATCTTTAGGATTCTCTATGTATAGTAACGTGTTATCTGCAAACAGTGACAGTTTTACTTCTTCTTTTCCAATTTGGATTCCTTTTATTTCTTTTTCTTCTCTGATTGTAGTGTGTGGCTAAAACTTCCAAAACTATGTTGAATAACAGTGGTGAGAGTGGACAACCTTCTCTTGTTCCTGATCTTAGTGGAAATGGTTTCAGTTTTTCACCATTGAGAACAATGTTGGCTGTGGGTTTGTCATATATGGCCTTTATTATGTTGAGGTAATTTCCCTCTATGCCTACTTTCTGGAGGGTTTTTGTCATAAATGGATGTTGAATTTTGACAAAAGCTTTTTCTGCATCTATTGAGACAATCATATGGCCTTTCTCCTTCAAATTGTTAATATAGTTTATCACATTGATTGATTTGTGTATACTGAAGAATCCTTGAATTCCTGGGATAAACCCCACTTGAGCATGGTGTATGATCCTTTTAATGTGCTGTTGGATTCTGTTTGCTAGTATTTAGTTGAGGATTTTTGCATCTATGTTCATCAGTGATATTGGTCTGAAATTTTCTTTTTTTGTAGTGTCTCTGTCTGCGTTTGGTATTAGGGTAATGGTGGCCTTGTAGAATAAGTTTGGGTTTGCTCTTTCCTTTGCAATTTTTTGGAAGAATTTGAGAAGGATGGGTGTTAGTGCTTCTCTAAATGTTTCATAAAATTCACCTGTGAAGCCATCTGGTCCTCGACATTTGTTTGTTGGAAGATTTTTAATCATGGTTTCAATTTCATTACTTGTGATTTGTCTGTTCATATTTTCTATTTCTTCCTGATTCAATCTTTGAAAGTTATACCTTTCTAAGAATTTGTCCATTTCTTCCAGGATGTCCATTTTATTGGCATAGAGTTGCTTGTAGTAGTCTCTTATGATGCTTTGTATTTCTGCAGTGTCTGTTGTAGCTTCTCCTTTTGCATATCTAATTTTATTGATTTGAGTCCTCTCTCTCTTTTTCTTGAGGAATCTGGCTAAAGCTTTATCAATTTTGTTTATCTTCTCAAAGAATCAGCTTTTAGTTTTATTGATCTTTATAACTGTTTCCTTCATTTCTTTTTCATTTATTTCTAATCTGATTTTTATGATCTTTCCTTCTGCTAACTTTGGGTTTTTCTTCTTCTTCTTTCTCTAACTGCTTTGGGTGTAAGGTTAGGTTGTTGATTTGAGATGTTTCTTGTTTCTTGAGGTAGGATTGTATTGCTATAATCTTCCCTCTTAGAACTGCTTTTGCTGCATCCCATAGGTTTTGGATTGTCGTGTTTCAGTTTAATTTGTCTCTATGTATTTTTTGATATCCTCTTTGATGTCTTCAGTGATCTCTCTTGGTTAGTTAGTAACGTATTGTTTAGCCTCCATGTGTTTGTGTATTTTACATTTTTTCCGTGTAATTGATTTCTAATGTCACAGCACTGTGGTCAGAAAAGATGCTTGATAGAATTTCAATTTTCTTAAATTTACTGAGGTTTGATTTGTGACACAAGATGTGATCTCTCCTGGAGAATGTTCCATGTGCACTTGAGAAGAAAGTGTAATCTGCTTTTTTTGGATGGAATGTCCTATAAATATCAATTAAATCTCTGTGGTCTATTGTGTCATTTAAAGCTTGTGTTTCCTTATTAATGTTCATTTTGGATGACCTGTCCATTGCTGTAAGTGAGGTGTTAAATTCTCCCACTATAATTGTGTTACTGTTGATTTCCTCTTTTATAGCTGTTAGCAGTTGCCTTATGTATTGAGGTGCTCCTATGTTGGGTGCATATATACTTATAATTGTTATATCTTCTTCGTAGGTTGATCCCTTGATCATTATGTAGTGTCCTTCCTTGTCCCTTGTAACATTCTTTATTTTAAAGTCTATTTAATCTGATATGAGTATAGCTACTCCAGCTTTCTTTTGATTTCCATTTGCATGGAATATCTTTTTCCATCCCATCACTTTCAGTCTGTATGTGTCCCTAGGTCTGAAGTGGGTCTCTTGTAGACAGAATATGTACGGGTCTTGTTTTTGTATCCATTCAGCCAGTCTATGTCTTTTGGTTCGAGCATTTAATCCATTTACATTTAAGGTAGTTATTGATATGTATGTCCTATATTACCATTTTCTTAATTGTTTTGGGCTTTTATTGTAAGTCTTTTCCTTCTCTTGTGTTTCCTGCCTAGAAAAGTTCCTTTACCATTTGTTGTAAAGCTAGTTTGGAGTTGCTGGATTCTCTTATCTTTTGCTTCTCTGTAAAGGTTTTAATTTCTCCGTCGAATCTGATTGAGATCCTTGCTGGGTAGAGTAATCTTGGTTGTAGGTTTTTCCCTTTCATCACTTTAAATATGTCCTGACACTCCCTTCTGGCTTGCAGAGTGTCTGCTGAAAGATCAGCTGTTAACCTTATGGGGATTCCCTTGCATATTGTTAGTTGCTTTTCCCTTGCTGCTTTTAATATTTTTTCTTTGTACTTAATTTTTGTTAGTTTGATTAATATGTGTCTTGGCATGTTTCTCCTTGGATTTATCCTGTATGGGACTCTCTGTGCTTCCTGGTCTTGATTGACTATTTCCTTACCCATATTAGGGAAGTTTTCAACTATAATCACTTCAAATATTTCCTCAGTCCCTTTTTTTCTCTTCTTCTGGGACACCTATAATTCAAATGTTGGTGCATTTAATGTTGTCCCAGAGGTCTCTGAGATTGTCCTCAATTATTTTCATTCTTTTTTCTTTATTCTGCTCTGCAAGTGTTATTTCCACTATTTTTTCTTCCTGGTCACTTATCCGTTCTTCTACCTCAGTTATTCTGCTATTGATTCCTTCTCTAGAATTTTTAATTTCATTAATTGTGTTTTTCATCATTGTTTATTTGCTATTTAGTTCTTCGAGGTCCTTGTTAAACGTTTCTTGTATTTTCTCCATTTTATTTCCAAGATTATGGATCGTCTTTACTATTATTACCCTGAATTCTTTTTCAGGTAGACTGCCTATTTCCTCTTTATTTGTTTGGTCTGGTGGGTTTTTACCTTGCTCCTTCATCTGCTGTGTATTTCTCTGTCTTCTCATTTTGTTTAACTTACTGTGTTTGGGGTCTTTGTTTTGCAGGCTGCAGGTTTGTAGTTTCTGTTGTTTTTGATGTCTGCTACCAGTGGGTAAGTTTGATTCAGTGAGTTGTGTAGGCTTCCTGGTGGAGGGGACTGGTGCCTGTGTTCTGTTGTATGATACTGTGTCTTGTCTTTCTGGTGGGCAGGACAATGTCCACTGGTGTGTTTTGGGGTGTTTGTGAACTTATTATGATTTTAGGCAGACTCTCTGCTAATGGGTGGGTTTGTGTTCCTATCTTGCTAGTTTTTTGGCATATGGTGTCCAGCACTGTAGCTTGCTGGTCGTTGAGTGGAGCTGGCTCTTAGTGTTGGGATGGAGATCTCTGGGAGAGCTTTTGCCATTTGATATTACATGGGGCTGGGAGGTCTCTGGCGGACCAATGTCCTGAACTTGGCTCTTCCACCACAGAGGCTCAGGCCTGACACCCGGCCAGAGCACCAAGACCCTGTCAGCCACACAGCTCAGAAGAAAAGGGAGAAAAAGAACAAAAGAAAGAAAGAAAGAAAGAAAGAAAGAAAGAAAGAAAGAAAGAAAGAAAGAAAGAAAGAAAGAAAATATAAAGTTATTAAAATAGAAAAAAATATTAAAAATGAAAAAAAATTAAAACAAATAAAAAAAAGGGAGAAAGAAAGAAGAGAGCAACCAAACCAAAAAACACATCCACCAGTGAAAACAAGCACTAAAAACTATACTAAAAACAAAAAAACCAAAACGGACAGTTAGAGGCCTAGGACAAATGGCAAAAGCATAGCTATACCGACAAAATCACACAAAGAATCATACACATACACACTCACAAAAAGAGAAAAAGGAAAAAAATATATATATAAAATAAAAAAAGGAAGAGAACAACCAAATCAATAAACTAATCTACCAATTATGAATAGCTCTAAATACTAAACTAAGATAAACATAAAACCAGAAACAAATTAGATGTAGAAAGCAAACCCCAAGTCTACAGTTGCTCCCAAAATCAACTGCCTCAATTTTTGGATGATTCATTGTCTATTCAGTTATTCCACAGGTGCAGTTTACATCAAGTTGATTGTGGAGATTTAACATGCTGCTCCTGAGGCTGCTGGGAGAAATTTCCCTTTCTCTTCTTTGTTCGCACAGCTCCTGGGGATCATCTTTGGATTTGGCCCTTCCTCTGCATGTAGGTCATCTGAGGGCATCTGTTCTTCACCCAGGCAGGACGGGGTTAAAGTAGCAGCTGATTAGGTGGCTCTGGCTCACTCAGGCAGGTTGGAGGGAGGGATATGGTATATGGGGCGAGCCTGCAGTGGCAGAGGCCAGAGTGATGTTGCAACAGCCTGAGGCGCGCCGTGTGTTCTCCCGGGGAAGTTGTCGCTGGATCACGGGACCCTGGCAGTGGTGGGCTGCACAGGATCCTGGGAGGGGAGGTGTCAATAGTGACCTGTGCTTGTACACAGGCATCTTGGTGGCTGCAGCAGCAGCCTTAGCATCTCATGCCCGTCTCTTGTGTCTGCACTGATAGCCGTGGCTTGCACCTGTCTTTGGATCTCATTTAGGTGGTGCTCTGAATCCCCTCTCCTCGTGCACCCCAAAACAATGGTCTCTTGCCTCTTAGGCAGTTCCAGACTTTTTTCCAGACTCGTTCCTGGCTAGCTGGGGTGCACTAGTCCCCTTCAAAATGTATTCATGAAGCCAATCTCAGTCCTCTCTCTGGTATCTGACTTCTGAAGCCCGAGCCTCAGCTCCCAGCCCCCACTCATCCCAGTGGGTGAGCAGACAAGCCTCTCAGGCTGGTGAATGCTGGTCACCACTGATCCTCTCTTCAGGAATCTCTCTGCTTTGCCCTCTGCACCCCTGTTGCTGTGCTTTCCTCTATGGCTCTGAAACTTCCCCCTTGCCCACCCCTCGTCCCTGCCAGTGAAGGGGCTTCCTAGTGTGTGGAAACTTTTCCTCCTTCACAGCTCCCTCCCAGAGGTTCAGATCCCATCCCTATCCTTTTGTCTCTGTTTTTCCTTTTTTCTTTTGCCCTACCCATGTACGTGGGGAGTTTCTTGCCTTTTGGGAAGTCTGAGGTGCCAGTGTTCAGTAGGTGTTCTGTAGGAGATGTTCCACATTTAGATGTAGTTTTGATGTATTTGTGGGGATGAGGGTGAGCTCCACATCTTACCCCTCTGCTACCTTGAAGGTGCCCTAATGTTTTTTTTTTTTTAATATCTTTATTCTTGCTTTATTGCACTGGCTAGAACCTCCAGTGTATGACTGAATAAAACTGATAACTGACTTGCCATTTTTTGGATGTATTTTCATATGATTCCATGTTGCTCCCTTTGTAGCTTATTAGCTACAACTCACTCACTGGTTTCTTATTTCAGTGGTTGTGTTAACTTAGGAACACTTACCATCAAGTGATATTGTAACACTTCACAAATAGAGAAAAATTTTGCAGTAGTATTCTTCTTTGTCCCCATCTCTGACCTTTGTGCTATTTTTCACAGGTTTCCCTTTACATGTTATGAATACCAATTTGCATTTTTATTTTTGTTTACTCATGTAATTACTATTTCCAGTGATCTCTATTTGCTTGTTTTGATCCATAAATCCATCTGGTTTCATTCCCTTTTGTCTGAATAGCATCCTTTCCTTTTTTTTTTTTTTTTTCAGTGCGGATGTGTCAGTGATTCATAATTCAACTTTTGTATATTTGAGAACATTTTTCAGGCATCCTTTTTCCTGGTAAAGAATTCCATGTTTATAGCGTTTTTGTTTTCCTTTGTGTTTACTTTTGTTTTCTCTCAGTAATATAAAAACATTGTTTATTGTCTTCTCATTTGCACTATTTCTAACGAGAAAACTATTTTCATCCTTATTTGTATTCCTCTGTATATAACCTGCCTTTCTGCAGCTGTCCTTAGGTGTTCTGTTATGGTTGGTTTTGAGCAATTCGAATATGATGTGTCTTGGCATAATTTTCTTCATATTTCTTGTGCTTGGCTTTTGTTGACTTCTTGGACCCTTGGGCTTACCATTTTCATCAAATTCTTAAACTTTCAACCATTATTATTTTACATATTTTTCCTTCACTCACTCAAATTAGATGTATAATAGGCCATTTGAAGTCCCACAACCCACTAATACTGTTTGTTTTTAATTATTTTGTCTCACTCTTTCAACTGTGATAGTTTTTTGCCTTGTCTTCAAGTTTACTAAGCTTTTATTCTGCAATATCTAATCTGTCAACAGTCCCAGATAGTATATATTTTATCTCACACATCTTAGTTTTCATCTCTAAAATTCACTGTTGCTCTTTTGTTGTATTGTCCCTGTCTTTACTTAACTTTTGAATACATGGGATACAGTTATAATAACTGTTTTAATGTCTTCATCTGAAAATTGTTTTTCCAGCTGTGTCAGTTATAGGTGACTTTTTATTGATTGATTTTTCTCCTTGTAATGGCTCACATTTTCCTGCTTCACTGCATGCCAGGTAATCTTTGATTGGATGCCAGACATTGTGAGTCTTACCTTGTTGGATGCTGGCTGTTTTGGGTATTCCTATAAATATTCTGGAGATTTATTCTCAAGCACATTTACATTACTTGGCAAGAGTTTGAACTTTTGGCAGCTTGCTTTTAAGATCTGTTATATGAAATTGAAGCAGGGCTCAGTCTAAGGCTAAGTACTCCTTAGGCATACTTTTCTTCTGAGGCATAAATTTTCTGTGTATTCTACCCACTGTCCAGGAAACATGAGGGTTTCCAATCTGGTTGATTGTAACAGGCACTATCACTGGCCCTGTATAAACTAGGGTACTAGTCTATAATCCTTTCTAGTGTCTCTTTTCCCTGGCCCTGTGTAATTTCCACAAACATGAACAGATAAGTACTCAGAAGAGTATTCAAGGGTAACCCTCTTCAGATTTCCAGAGTTCTCTTTCTGTGCCCCTCTCTCCTGTACAGTACTCCATCCAGCAAAGTATCAATAGATCACTGAGTTTTATACTCTTAGTTTCATTTTCACAACTCAGGAAGTTTGCTAGGCTTTGTTTGAGTTCTTCCTTCCTGAGACTGGCCTGAAAATTCTCTCAAGGCTTTTGAGAGAAATTTTAGGGCTCCAGTTGTTTCTCATCTCTCAGGGATTACTGTCTTTATTGTCTGATGATCAGTGTCTTAAAAAAAAACCAAAGCAACATTTCATAAATTTTGTCCATTTTTTTTGTTTTTCTGTTTCAGGCAGGAAGATAAGCATGGTCTCTACTACTGTATTTTGATCAGAAGGAGAAATCACTTTTGTTACCTTGTTTCTTTTTTTAACAGCTTTATTGAGGTGCATATACATACTATAAAATTCAAGTGTACAAACAAATGACTTTCAGTGACTTTACCAGGTGGTGCTACCATCACCATAAATCTGTTCTGAAAATTTTTTTTTTTTTTTTTTTATTTATTTATGGCTGTGCTGGGTCTTCATTTCTGTGCGAGGGTTTTCTCTAGTTGCGGCAAGTGGGGGCCACTCTTCATCACGGTGCGCGGGCCTCTCACTATCGCGGCCTCTCTTGTTGCGGAGCACAGGCTCCAGACACGCAGGCTCAGTAATTGTGGCTCACGGGCCCAGCTGCTCCGTGGCATGTGGGATCTTCCCAGACCAGGGCTCGAACCCGTGTCCCCTGCATTGGCAGGCAGATTCTCAACCACTGCGCCACCAGGGAAGCCCCAGTTCTGAAAATTTTTATCCCTCCAATAAGATCACTCTTGCCCATTTACAGTTAATCCCCATTCCTACCCAGCCCCAGGCAACTAATACTTACATTTCTGTCCCTATGAACTTGGCTTTCCTGAGCATTTCATATAAATGAATTGTCCACTGTGTGCTCTCATGTCTGACTTTTCTCACTTAGGATAATATTTTTGAGGTTCAGTCATACACAACATGTGTTAGTAGTTTATTCCTTTTTAAAGCTGGATAATATCCTTTGGTATGGATATATCACAGTTTGTCTATGCATTCACCAATTGATGTGCTTTAGACTGGTTCCAGTATTGGGCTACTATAAATAATGCTGCTATAAACATTCACATGCAAGTCTTTACTGGAAATATGTTTTTTTATTTCTCTTGGGTAAATACCGAGAAATCTTGTTGCTGAATGGTAGGGTAATACTATGCATACCTTTTTGAGAAACTGCCAAATTGTTTTTCAAAGTGGCTGTACTAATTTACATTCTCACCATTGATGGAAAGTTTTCCATTTCTCCATATCTTTATTAACATTTATTATTATCTCTTTTATTTATTATAGCCACTCTAGTGGGAGTGAAATATTATCTGATTGTGGTCTTAATTTGCATTCATATATCTTCTTTGTTGATGTATTTATTCATATTTGTTGCCTACTATTTGATTGAATTGTCTTATTATTATTGAATTGTAAATGTTCTATGTAAATTCTGATTATGAGTCCTTTAATGGACACTGGTTTTAAAAATATTTACTCCAAGGCTTGCTTGCTTTTTTAACTTTCCTAATAGTATCTTTGGAAGAGAAAATGTTTTGAATTTTTATGCAGTCTTATTTCTTTTTCTTTTATGGACCATGATTTTGATATCGTGTCTATGGAACATTTTTTTTTAACCAAAATCTTGAAGATTTTTGGCCTTTGTTTTCTTCTAAAAGCCTCATTTTAGCTCTTACATGTAACTTTAGGATCCATTTTGAATTAATTTGTTTGTGTCATGTGAGGTGAGGGTTTAAGTTCATCTTTTCCCATGTAGATATCTAATTGCCCCAGCACAACTTGTTGAAGAGAATATTTGTCCTCAGTGAAGACAGTTTTGTCAAAAAGAAATTGTAATATATGAATTTTTTTCTGGATTCTCAGTTCCATTTCCTTGATCTACACTTATAACCTATGCCAGTACCACAATCTCTTGATAATTATGGCTTTATGGTAAATTTTGAAATCAGAAAACAAAAGTTCTCCAATTAAAATATTTTTTCAAATTATTTATCTTTTCTAGGTAAACTTGAATTTTCATATACATTTTAACATATGCTTATCTATTTCTGCAGAATAATCCTGTCAGGAATTTGGTAGACTTACTATTCCATTGACTCTATAGAACAATTTGAGGAGAATTGCCATACATTTTTCTTTTCTTTTTTAATTGAAGTACAGTTGATTTATAATATTATATTAATTTCAGTTTACAACACAGTGATTCAATATTTTCATATTTTACCCTCCATTTAAAATTATTACAAAATCATGGCTATATTTCCCTTTGTGGTACAATATATCCTTGTTGCCTATTTATTTTATACATAGTAGTTTGTATCTCTGAATCCCATACCCCGTCTCACCCCTCCCCCATCTTAATGATAATTATTCTTCCAATATATTGACATGGAATTCCTCTCCAATTATTGAGATCATCTTTAATTTTTCTCAGCAAAATATTGTAAATTTCAGTGTATAAGTTTTTGCACTTTTAAAAATTGTTACCTAAGTTTAGTATTATTTTAATGTTATTAAAAATGGAAATGTATTACTCAGTTTATTTTTGGATTTTTAACTGCTTGTATATAAAAATACAATATTTTGATATTGATCTTATATACTCACAACCTCACTATACTTGATTATTATTTCGAACAGTTTTGGTTTTTTTTTTATCAGTCTACAATGGGATTATGTTGTCTACAAATAAATACAATTTTTCTAATTATAATCTCCTTTATTTCTGTTATTTTCTTGCCTAACATCACTTTGCATTATTATTTATATTTTTAATTGATTCTAACTTAATTTTCTTAAAATGTAAATTTATTCCCTCATCCTACTGGATTATGTGTTTCTCTTTTATTTTTCTAACATATTTCCAAATTCCAGTCATCTAACATATGCCTATATACATTGAAATATAGACATTAAGAGTTAGAATTTATATGCATTCATCAAGAAACAATGTGATTGGATAGCATCCTGAAATGAATAGTTTAATTATTAAAAACATCTTAGGTTTATTTCCTTTGTGTCTTAAATCTGAATTAAAGATATTTTATTGCCTCAAATTCTCCTCTCCTTTCCTCTCTTCTCTTCTCCTCTCTCTTTTCTTCATCACTCCATCCTTACCTCCCTCCCTCTATTTTCCTTTTCTCGTTTTGGTAGAAAACTGTGATGCACTCTGGATGGAAGAAATCCACTTTCACATTCTATTTAGCTGTTGATTAATTTGCATTACTGGGACTACAAAGACATGATGAACGTATTGCTGTCTTCCAGGTCTGAACCTCTGCCAGAGGTAGCACTGTGAGCCTCTGGTGATCCTTTATTCAATAGGGTCTGTTTATAACTTCAGCAGAGGCTGTGTTTTCATTTTAAAATGGCTGAAATCTAATTTATTTGGAAGAATTAGGATACACTTTCCCTTTAGAACTGTCAGCCCACACATAGAATAAAATGGAGCTTGACAGCAGTTTCTAGGGTACCAGGAGGCGTAAAACCTGCTCTGGAAGTCGACGACGCTGGCATTCATTTTCAAAGAGTGTTTCAGAAGTTTATCAATTTGTTTCTAGTTAGGTAGTACCTAGATGTCAGTTTTTTCCTTTGAACAGTCTTCAGGGCTAGAATGCTGCTTTATTATGAATAATATGAATATGAGAAAAATAAATCTCATCGCTAAAAAAGGACTTGGAATCCCATTTCGGGAGGGGTTTGGTAAAACCAGGTTTGAAAGGACTTTCAGAAAACTGAAAGGAGGTTGGCCATTATAGCAGCTACTGGAAAAGTCTGGGAATAATCTACTGAAGAGTGGTTTTGTGTCATTGGCAATTCTCTTTCTGTTTATTGGTGAAAAAATAAATCCTTACCTGAGGTAATGTGTTATAAAAAGGAAAACACTTAAAAAAGTGAAATAATCAGTACTTTCCAAAAGATTTCCCTGAAGGATGAAAAGACAAGTAATGTGACAAAACATAGCAAGGAGAACACTTAAATGTCCCTAAAAGGGGAATTTTTGGTTTGTTTTTTGTTTTGCCTTGTTTTGTTTGTTTGTTCCCAATTTAAGGGAGATAACATAACAGACAATGGTATAGCTACATTAGTTACTATGCACATAGGGTTATGCATTTTTATCTCACTCATAGAACTAGGATAAGACTGAAGTGGTAAAAATACGGTCCAAATGAAAAAGAAAACAGTACTCTGCAAGAAAGCAAAGAAAAGGTGAGGTAGGAGGGAATAATATAAACAACCATTACAAGACTGAAAATATATTCGTAAGAAAGATTTTGACAACAAAATCCCTTTCCTTCCCAGCCAACCATACATTTGTTTTTGTTTCAATGCATTAACTAAATGTTTGTTTATCTTTTTTAAGTTCAATATTCCACAAGAGAAAGGATCTGTCATGTATTATTACTCAACATAGTAGCCCTAGCTCTTAGCCCAGCAAGTGGAGAGCTCATGACACTACACATCCATCCATGTGGACAGAATATGAACAATTGTTTTTGTACAGACATTAAAAGAATGGGATGCTATACAATGGATTTAAAAATTATGTCAGTCCTTCCCATGAAATATTTTTAAAAATTTATGTCAATGTCTCTGTTCTGCCTTGAATAAATCCTACAGGATGCATGTTTTCTGAAGATTTCCAGAGTGCATAGGCATATGTAGCCAAATATAAAGGGTGCATTACAGGTATTTTAGTCATACCAAAGGGATATTTGTGAATGTACTGAAAGAAGTGGGCTGATTGTCCATGAGCAGGAGAACTGTCTGAGTCAGCTCAGGAGCATAGTCTCTGGGGGAAATATTGGTTTTACCACCTCCTGCAGGTCATGCTGGTGGCTTCTACAAAAGCAGTGCCCTAACACATTGGCTTTACTTAGGGGGACAAGGACAGAACTCAGAAATGTGAAGTTGAGATGACTGGAAGTTTGCTACCCAACCAGGACCCCAGGGAATGGCAGCCAGGGGACCAATGTTTCTCCAGCTTTCTATTTCAGTCTATTCGGAACAGTCTTCAGGAACATCAGGAGTAAGACAAGGGAGTGGTATTCCCGTGCCTCTTCTGGAAACTCTCTGTTTGGTGTATGGAAAATGACTGACTCTTCATTTTTAATTTAATCAGGTACATTGACGTGTAACTTTTGCACCCGTTTTATGTGTACAGTTTGATGAGTTTTGAAAATTGTCCATTCATGTAAGGTAACTATAAACAGGTAGTGAAATTCCTATCATCCCCAAAGTTATCTTATTCCCCTTGGGAACCAATCTCAAAGCCCACTTCGGGGCCCAGAACATCACTATTCAGCTTTCTGTCATTGAAGATTAGTTTTCTCTGTTTCAGAATTTTACATAAATGGAAACAAATGGTATGCACTCTTTTGTCCCTTATTTTGTTCAAGAAAAACTTCTGAAAAGCATCATCTTGTTGCATTTTTCAGTAGAACATTTTTTTTTTTAATTGTTGAGGAGTACCCTATGATATCAATATACCACATTTTGTTTATTGATTTACCTCTGGATGGCCATATGGGTTTTTTACATTTGGGGGCTGTTACAAATACTTTATTCATAATTTGCATTTCACTGATGATAAATAATATGGAACATCTTTTCAATTGCATGTCTACCCTGTATGCCTTCATTGGACAGGTATCTGTCCAAATATTTGTTCATTTTTAGTTGGTTTGTTTTTCCCTTTTCTATTAGGGTGTGAGAATTTTAAAATATATTATGAAGATAATTATTTTATTTAATTAATATTTTGTAAATATTTCCTCATGTACAGACTTTTCTTTCCCTTAATAGTGCTTTGAAAAGCAGGGTTTTTAAAATTTGGATAAGGTTCAATATATTAGTTTTTCTTAATGTTTTACAGTTTATGAAATGTTTAGGAAATCTTTGTCTTCCTGAAACAGGGTTTCTCTTATTTTTTTCTCCTTAAAATCTTATAGTTCTAGTTTTTATGTTTAGTTTTATATATTCCATCTCATTGATTCCATCCATTTGATTTTGCGGTATCTTGTGTGGTAAGGTTCAGTATTTGTTTTTTTCTATATGAATAGTCATTTTAAGAATCATTTCTTGAGAAAGCCCTCTGTTACTCATTGAGTTGTCTCAATAAGTTTGTTGGAAATCAACTGGACATACATGAGTGTGTCTGCTTCTGTATTCTCAATTCTGTCCCATTAAAGTATATTGATACTATATGACTATTCTTACATCAATATCATAATGTCTTAGTTTCTGTAGCTTCAAGATAAATTTGGAAAACAGAGGAATTATTCAAATGTATTCATTTTAGGCCAAATTCTTTGGCTTGAAGCCAATCACTGATTCATCTGGTTTTTCTATGTAGAAAAGTTGCATATTTCCTATGAGAATTTTAGCCACAAAATATTACATTGAATATAGCCTGTCCTCAAACTAAAAACTGTAAAATAGCAGTTATTCTTAACTGTCTCTCCTTCCATGTATTTATCCTGCTCCATATTCAACTGTTTTGTTCACTCAATAGTTTTGGTATTTTTTAAATTAATCTAGAGATTGTAGTCATTATATGTGAAGGGTCTATTTGATAGATGCTTACTTGGTTTTTAGAGAAGCTCTTCTATTTGAGCTCAAAATAAACTAGAAAATATAGAAGACTGAGACATAAATATCTGCAAGACAATGGCATGTCTCACCAAGGGACTTATACTATGAAAAATATATAATATTTATGCACAGATATATGATACCAGTCGATACGTAAATGAGATGCAAGAGACAAACATAAAAAAAGGAAGACTCATTCTTCACAGTTGTTGAGAATTCACTCTTTGCCATGTGTTATACAAGATACTGGAGGATAAAAATTTGGGTTGACAATGTTTGACTGCAAAATATCCAAAGCCTGTGGGTATTTAGGAGAGGACTAGCAGTACAGGTGATTCCTGATCTAACAGACGGGAGCGTGAATAGTAGAAAGCTGCATGGAAAGAACATTCTTATGCATTCTAAGAATATTCTAGAGATGGAATATCCCAAATGTTTCCAAAGAATCACATAACTTAATAAATAATTATTGATCACTTAAGTGTAACAGATACTGGATTAGACACTGGAAGATGGGGAAGAAATGAGAAATGCAAAGTCCTTGAACTGGAAGCCTAGCTTCTGGTGGTTCACTGGCAAACTTTGGTGTGTTCGTTGGTGTGTATATGTCACCCAGATCTCTTCCTCCATCTTCACCTGGTGTCCTCTCTGTGTGCATGCATGTCTGTGAAATTTCCTCTTTTTAAAAGGATACCAATTACATAGGATTAGGACTTACTTACCCTAATGACCTCATTTTAATTAATTATATCTTCAAAAACCCTACCTCCAAATAAGGTCATATTCTAAGGTACATGCATTAGGTTTTCAACATAAATTTTAGAGGGAACACAATTCAACCTATAACAGCACTTAACTGTGTATATTTCTTATTTCACTTTAAAGGTGAATTTTGAGCTGATTATCATATAGAAATATACATTTTCTAAGAAAATAATTTTCTGCTTTGGTTCTTTTTCAGGGTAGAGGTGGGGAGAGAGCAAAAGAGAGTAGGATAAATCTGAACAAAGATCAGAGAAGTATCTAATAAAAAGGGGAGCTCAGTGTCAACCAAAAAGAAAGAAGATGGATTCTAGAAATATTTTTATTGTATTGATTTTTTCCTTTATTTTATTTTATTCCCTCCAAAATATGACTTAATTCTTAAATGAAATTTTAAAACCCTAGAATAATAGAAAATAAGTCATCTGTAATCTTAGTATTCAAACCTCTTCCTAGAAAATGGGACCTGGGGATACCTGACTTCTGGTGCCTGAAGCCTGTGGTTCTAGGGCTTGGTTTCTCTCTGCTCTTCTTTTTTAAATTGCTTTAGCAAGTTTCTTCCACTCTTTTTTATGTAACCTGAAAATAAAATAGAGCCTTGTTTAAAAGAAGACTGATTACTTCAAGGTCTGTTTGAGATTATTAGTTGTCCTTCTGCAGGCCTTCTGTGGTTCATCCAAGTGACATGTCAAGTGGCTGGGCTGGATTCTGAAAGGTCATGGGGAGATAGCATCAAGCCGTTTGCGGTTTTCTATGACTGTTTAGAACAAGAGTGAAACAGAAGATGCTACTGACCTCACTCTCCAGGGCTTGATAGAAACAAATGGAAATAGTGGCATTGATAAACCAACACTACTTTAAATGAATATCCTTGATAAATTCTTCAGGCTTCTTTGATTTTTTAAAACAATTGATAACCTCAGCATTAAGCAAACTTATGCCTGTGACCATGTGGACGGACAACCCTGCTTTGTAACAGGTGAATGCTGCATGGTGTAGTTATTGAGATATATGAGAGAATCAATATTCTTTGAATGGAACAAAGATATTGCAAGGAAATCACATCCCAGCAAACAAACACATGGCAAATTTTATTTTAGGTTTAAGTTGATAGTGTGTCAAGTTCATGGGAGAGTTGCAAGGGACTGAAATGAGAGTTCATTTAAGTAAGAATCGTCTGTTCCACCAAAATAAACCTCCTTTATTGGAGCTGGGGGAGTCCTCAGTTATCACTATTTTTTAAAATGAGAAGTACTGTTACAGTTTTTTTTCCTGTGATGTTGTTTGTTTATTTATTATTTTATATAACTTTTAAGGTTGTTTTTCATTTATAGTTGTTACAAAATATTGGCTATATTCCTCATGTTGTGCAATACATCCTTGAGCCTGACTTACACCCAATACTTTGTGCCTCTCCCTCCCCCACTGGCAATCACTAGTTTGTTCTCTGTATCTGTGAGTCTGCTTCTTTTTTGTTATGTTCACTAGGTTGTTGTATTTTTTAGATTCCACATATAGGTGATATCATACAGTGTTTGTCTGTCTGACATTTCAATTAGCATAATGTCCTCCAAGTCCATTCATGTTGCCACAAATGGCAAAAGTTTGTTCTTTTTTATAGCTGAGTAGTATTCCATTGTACAGTTTTATATGTAGGCATATCTATAAGTTTTTTAGACATATACATATATTTGAAGATTTCCATAAACTACAATTACACACAGTCAACTATATGCAGAGGGATGAGTTTCTGTCTTGGGGTGTCATAGCCTGGATCTGAGCCCCCAGAGCAAACACACCCAGCCTGACGTCCACAGACACTGTGACTGGTGATGCTTCTCAGGTCGCTCACTCTAGTTCTCAGCCATCCAGTTTCTGCTGAATCTTTAAGTTGTCATTTTCATGCCATCTTACCTTTTCATCAAATTTTAATAACTATGTACTGTCCGATAGGTTCAAAGATGACTACATAGTGGTATGCAATCACATCCCCTCCCCCATACTGGTCTCTCAAGCTCATCTTAGCTCAACTAAGAACCAAGCCAAGCTCATCCTCCTCCTCCCATGGGCCCATGTGGTCCTCCTTCTAGTGGCAGATGGCATCACCACCCACCCAGCACCATCCTCATCTCCCTCGCCAGCAGCCTGGGATTCATACCCCTGTCTTCATTTTCAGCCTTTCCCCCAATAACCAAGAACTGGTGATGTTACCTCATAAACACCTAAGACTTCTGTGTCTTCCCTGTCCTCTGTCTTAGGGCCGATCTTCACCATGTTCTTGGCCACAGAAGTGACCTTTTAACTGATTTCCCTGATTCTTATCTCCTCTTGCTGACTCCAACGGGAGCAAGCAAATCCCATCTTCACTCCGCCACCACAGTGCTTTCATTAAGTAAAACTCTGAGGAGGTCACACACAGGTTTGCATCCATCCAGCTTCTGACAGTGGTGTCAATAGGATCAAGTCCAAATCCCTACTGTGTCATAAGTCCCACCTGTCACTTGGACTCACAGGCACCTTTGCCTTATGGCCTGTCCCTCCTCACCTTGGGCCTCATGTGTAGCTTTGCTCAGTTACACAGCTGCCAGGATACATCTGTAATGCACCTGCAGTGACTCCTTTAAAGAAAGGCTAATTGTCTCTAAATTCCCTGGTTCTACAGAGCCTGACACACAGTAAGGACTTGACAAATGTTTGCTTTTTTTTTAACTTTTTATTTTATTTTATTTTTAAAAATTTATTTATTTTTGGCTGCGTTGGGCCTTCATTGCTGCAATCGGGCTTTCTCTAGTTGCGGTGAGTGGGGGGCTACTCTTTGTTGCAGTGCCGGGCTTCTCATTGCAGTGGCTTCTCTTGTTGAGGAGCACAGGCTTTAAGTGCGAGGGCTTCAGTAGTTAAGGTACGTGTGCTCAGTAATTGTGGCTTGCAGGTTCTAGGGGCAGGCTCAATAGTTGTGGCACACAGGTTTAGTTGCTTCACGGCATGAGGGATCTTCCCGGACCAGGGATTGAACCTGTGTCCTCTGCATTGGCAGGCAGATTCTTAATCACTGTGCCACCAGGGAAGTCCCTTGACAAATGTTTTAAGAGAACTACATCTTTTTACTAAAATTGATTGGATGAAAATAGAAAATGCAGCTCTAATACTTAGTAAATGATAAATAACTAAATGACATTGCCAGCATGACTTACCCTCGCTCTCTGAGTGGAACTCTTGGTATTTGAGACTGTGTGTAAGGACAGAGTTTGCCCTTACTATTGGCATGAAAATAAAGCTTTGGGTGAAGGAGATCTGAAAGGAGGCTATTTAAATATGCTTTTATACTACTCAAACTTCTTCTCTTTATCTTTAGTCAGAAAGGAACCAGGGGTAGAGTTAAAAGGTCAAAACATAAAGACAAGCTCCTTTGACTTGACAACGTATAAATTATTCACAGTATGTAAGAGCAAAGCCGGGATGTCCAGGACTGTGGTTTTCATAACAATGATAAGGGTAAAAAAAGAATACAACTTGTGATAAATCAAGAGCTCTATAATAACCAATAGACGTGAAATTTTAAAAAATAAATGCCTATTGAGCTCAATTTCTTTAACACAGGGTTATTTTTATTTTCCAGTGCACAGTCCACAGACTCTGAAACCCCCCCTCCCTGCAACACATGCACTTTAAGTCTCTAGCACAGACATCAGAAGTGTTTCTGATCCAGGATCCCATGCAAGACCCAGCATCACATTTAGTCATCATGTCTCCTCAAGCTCCTCTTGGCTGTGATAGTTCCTCAGACTCCCCTTGTTTTGATGACAGTTTTGGAGCGTACTGGCTAAGTATTTTGTAGAAGGTCCCCCAATTGGGATTTGTCTGATGTTTTGCTCATGATCAGGCTGAGGTCATGTGTTTTGGGATGAAGGTCTCAAAGGTCAAGGACCATTCTCCTCACAGCTTATCAAAGGCACATGTTATCAACACAACTGGTCACTACTGGTATTGATCATTTGGCTAAAGTAATATTTATCAGGATTCTCTGCTGTAAAATCACTGTCTTTTTCCTCCTCTCTGCCCTGTACTCTTTGAGAGGAAGTAGCAATGCACAGCCCACACTTAAGTAATGGGGAGCCATGATCCACCTTCTTGAGGAAAAGTATCCACATGAATCAATTGGGATTCTTCCACAAAGGTTACTCGTCTCTTCTCCCACATATATCTATTTACTCAATCATTTATGGGATGCACTGGGAGTTTGGGACTAGTAGATGCAAACTACTACATTTAGAATGGGTAAACAACAAGGTGCTACTGTAGAGCACAGGGAACTATACCTAATCTCCTGTGATAAACCATAATGGAAAAGAATGTTAAAAAAAGAATGTCTATATGTGTAAAACTGAGTCCCTTTGTTGTACAGCAGAGATTGGCACAGCATTGTAAATCAACTCTACTTCAAATTAAAAAAAAAAAAAACATTTATGTATATCAGTATCAACTTGTTACGTACTGAATGTTTGTGTCCTTCTCAAATTCATATGTTGAAACTCTATCCTCCTATGTGATGGAAGTAGCAGGTGGGGCCTTTGGGAGGTGAAAAGAGGAAACCAGAAGGGTGGAACCCACATGAATGAGATTAGCACCCTTACTAAAGTCAGGAGAAGCTTGCTTCTCCTCTCTCTCTACTATGTGAAGGTAGAATGAGAAGTTGGTCATCTGCAACCTGGAGGATGGCCCTCACTTGCTCTCAACTGTGCTGGCACCCTGATCTTGAACTTCCAGTCTCCAAAATTGTGAGAAAATCAATGTCTATTGTTTAGGCCACCCAGTCTATGATATCCTGTTATAACATCTCAAGCTAAGACACAACTCGTGAATATTCATTTTCTATTTTGGGTTAGAGTCAAACTATGTTATTGATTTCATTGCTCAAACTGTTTCAGCTTTGGCCATTGGTAGCTGTCTCAGATGGCTCTTGTGTTTTTTTGACAGACTTCTGCTGTCATGGGATTTATTTTGTTTTGTTATGAGCACAGTCTTACTTTCTGGCACTACAAGATGCTTTGATTTCTTTCTCTCCCTCTGTCTCTTTTGCTCTCTTTCTCTCTCTCTCTCTCATTTTCTGCCCCAGTCCTTAAATCAGACATTTCTCTAAAGAGTTCTAGCTTTGTTTTGTTTTTTAATTGGAGAATGTTAATAGAATCCAAGAACTGGGAGTGAGTTACGTTTGTTGCTACTGGGGTTTTGGTGTTTCTAGGCCGTTTAAGCTGACACAGTAAGGAAGATATATGTGTGTATACTAACACATGTATGCGCATACATCTAAAGTATTTCTACATGTAGACATCCGTACTTATATGAAGCTGAACAAGCGATCATGCTGATATCCAACTTTAATCAATTAACACATGGGGTTGTTCTAGCCATGGGGTCATTCTAGCTTCCTCCTTCTTCTTTCATAACCTCCTGCTCTGACAGTGACAAACCTGGTGACCACCATCTGCCATCCATGCCTATTTCTTCCATCTGAGTACACAGGTATAGAGCTATCAGAAATGCTAGCCCACAGCCCTGTGCAGGGGAAGGAAAGAAAGACTCCATCCACTAAGGTAAAGTGCAGGTGTGCAGCTCATTTTGCCTTCAGTTTTATGGACCTCATTCTTTTTCCATGTTACCAGGTCATCACTTTTTTCTTCACCCCTTGCAGTGAATTTGTTTCACACATTTTACCACACTTATATTGCTTTTTCTCATCGCATGCTGTGATCCCACAATACCTTGAATGTTTTTTTTTTTTTAATTTTCATGCCGTATGATTCACTTTTTTACTGTCAAGTTCTATGGGGTTTGTCACAATGTTATGGATAAACCTTTACAGCATTATAACAAACAGTTTTACCATCATGAAAAATACTGAACCTATGGTTCACCTATTCAATCCTCCTCCTTTTCCCTGAACTCCAGGAAAATGGTACTGTTATTGTTATCTCTATAAAAAGTTTGACTTTTTTCCAGGATGTTGTATAAGTGAAATCATTCAATATATATAGCCTTATCATACTGACTTCTTTCTCCCAGCAGTATGCATTTAAGATTCATCTGTGTCTTTCTGTGGCTTGATAGTTTATTTCTTTTGAGTGATGAATAATATTCCATTGTATGGATATGCCACAATTTGTTTATTCATTAAATTTGAGGGATGTCTTGGTTGCTTCCAGGTTTGGATGATTATGAATAAAGCTGCTATAGACATGTTTTGCAAGTTTTTGTGTGGATATAATTTTTCAAATCTGTTGGGTCAATATCTAGGAGCAAGATTTCTAGACCACATGGTAAAAGTGTTTACTTTTGTTAGAAATTAGCAAATCATCTTCCAAAGTGACCATACCATTTGGCATTCCCACCATCAGTGAATGAGAGTTTGCACCAGCGATTAGTATTGTATAATTTCATTTTTAAAAAATTTAACCATTCTAATAAGATACGTAGTAGTATTTCACTGTTGTTTTAATTTGCATTCCACTAATGATAATGAGCATCTTCTCAAGTACTTATTTGCAACACTGTTCTCTTCTTGGATGAAGTGTCTGTTCATATCTTTTGCTCGCTTTTTAATTGTGTCATTTATTATTACTTATTTTTGAGTTTTAAGAGTTCTTTTTATATTTTGGATACAAGTCCTTTATAAATAGATGTTTTGCAAATATTTTCTCCCAATCTGTGGCTTGTCTTTTCATTCTCCTAACAGTGTCTAGCACAGCAGAAAGTTTTGGTTTTGATGAAAACTAGAGTATTATTTTTTTCTTTCCTGGGTAGTACTTTTGCTGTTAGATCTAAAAACTCATCACCAAACCCAAGGACACCTAGCTTGTCTCCTATGTACTGTAGGAATTTTATAATTCTGCATTTTATAGTCAGGTCTATGATCCATTTTGAGTTAATTTTTGTGAAAGGTACATGATTGGTGTCTGTTTGTGTGTGTGTGTATATATATATATATATATATATACACACACACACACACACATCCACATATATATTTATTTTTATCCATTTACTTTTTGCATATAGATGTTCAATTCTACCAGCAACATTTGTTGAAAAGATTATACTTTCTGCATTTTACTTACCCATATGCTGCAGTTTCATTTCACTCTCTTTTTGCTTATACGGTACCCAATAAGATGTCTGTTGTAATTCATATTCTTGTTCCTCTATGGTAAGATACTTTCCCCATTTATCTTCCTTTCAAGATTTTGTCTTTGTCCACAGTTCTTTGCAATTTGAATTAGATATGCCTAAGCATATTTTTTTTAATGGTATTTATCCTGCTGGTGTTCCCTGAGCTTCCTTCATCTGTGGTTTGGTGTCTGTTATTAATATTAGAAAGTTAAGCAATTATTACTTCAAATATTTTTTTCATCCCATTTTCTTTTCTCATATGGAATTCCAACTATACTTTGATTATGCAATTTGAAATTGCTCTATGATTCTTGAATGTTATGTGTTTTTTATTTTTATTTTTTTCATTCTTTATTTTCTTTGCATTTCAGTTTGGGAAGTTTCTATTGACATATCTTCAAGTTTACTATTTCAGTTCTTGGTCATACCCAGTCTAAGGATGTATCTGTCAGGCATTCTCTGTTTCTATTACAGTGCTTTTGATTTCTAGCATCTCTTCATGATCATGCTTAGGTCATCCCATCGCTGTTTACACTGCCCATCTGTTCTTGCATAGTGTCTACCTTTTCCATTGAAGCTCTCAACATGGTCTTTTAAAATTCCCTGTCTGAATACTCTGATATCTGTGGCATATCTGAGTCTGGTTCTTATGACTGCTTTGTCTTTTCAGATTGTGTTTTCTTCTTGCCTTTTGACATGCCTTGTAATTTTTTTGTTGAAAGCCAGGCATACTGCATCAGGTATTAGGAACGGAGTAAATAGGCCTTCAGTGTGAAGATTTGTTAATTCGACTAGGAGTTGGGCTATTTTACATGTTTGTTGTGGCTGTAGGTGACAGAGGCTTCAGTGCCCCATAGAGTTCTTGTGTTTGTCTCTTTTCTTGAGTTGAGTTTTTCCTAATTACTCCTTCTTAGAGAGAGTTTGCATATTGTAGTTCTTTCATCTGTGATGCTCCGTTATTATACTGGAGCCTTGCTGGTGGAGTGAAAAACTGTAGAGAGGGGAAATATTCTGTAACCTTATGATTAGATCTGTGTTTTAGCTGCTTATCTCACCTGCCCATTTTTCTTCATGCTTTTACTTTTTGTTCTTCAAATTAAATAATTTCTATTGATATATCATGAATTTCATTGATATTTTTCTCCTAACATCTCAAATTTATTGTCTCCACAGTAACTACATCATTATTTTCTGTGATGTGCATTCCTTTATTGACATTTTCTATTTGATGATATCTATTTGATGAGTCATTGTGACCATAAATTTTCTTTCTAAGTCCAACATCTGGACCCCCTCAGAGAAATTTTCTATTGACTAATTTTGTTCCTGTTTCTTTGAATGTCTCATAGATATATTTCTTAAAAATTGGATACTGTAGGTAATAATGTCATAATTCTGGATTCTTGTCTCACCCTGGGATCTACCCGTATCCACCCTGGAAATCACTGTTGTTGATTTTTCTATCTGATTAATAACGTCCCTGGATTATTCTGTAAAGTCTGTCTGTCCAGCCGTGTGCAGCCACCAATGTCTCTGCTGAGTTTTTGTTGTTGTTGTTTAATTCTTATTTTTATTTTAAATTTTTATTTTAATTTAATTTGGGGGTCATGTTATATCAGCATAGCTTAGTCATCAGTCAATGATTCTTCAGAGTGTTTGTTCAAACACCTTGAGCCAACAAGACTTACATGATTTGTTGATGGATCTGTGTGTACCTTGGAGAGCACATTCAAACCAGGCTGTTAAAAAGTCTGTCCCAAGTTATTTTCCCCTGAACCTTTCAGACTGCCAGAGTTACATGGGAGCTTAGAAAGCTTATAAGCTTATAAAGCCTCCATATTCCTTATATCTCCCTGCTAAATTTCTGGCTAGCCTACTGGTCTGTTTCTTGCCCCAGTCAGGATCACAACTAAGACTGTACCATTTGTTTCCCCATTTGTTTTCCACTAAGATGGCTGTTGTTTCCAATGACCACCGTGGACATGGGTTTTTCTGTGCTCTGTTCCAGTCAGTTTCTTCCAGCAGCAAAGCTACTGAGCTCACAGGTCAACACTCCTGAAAAACCTTGTGCTAATGGATCAAGGGTGAGATGGGAACATTTCTAGACAAGAAGGCCACAGAGTTCCACTGCTCTTACTCAAGGTTGGATAGTTTTTCTTGAATGATTGCTTATTAATTTTTGTATACATTTGGTTAATGTCCAGAGTCCTGAAATGGATTTTGCCCAATATGATCATTGACTTTGTGGCAGAGGATTTGCCGAGCTCCTCACTATACCATTCCGGAAGACTTGACTCCATTAATAATTAAGCTTTATTAAATTTAGTTATCCTTCCCCATTTACTGCATTGACAAGGCTCTAGTAAATAGGTTTTCGTGTGTGCCTTTATAATTTTCAAAGATTAAGGAAAACTTATTTGTTGGCTTATTCTATTTGCATTTGTGGCTAAAACAAAAACCTATATTCAGCCAAATTTGAAACCTTTTCTAAGTGCCACTTAAAGTTTTCTTTTCACCGTCCCCCACCCCATTTTTTAAAAAGACCAATTGAAACATAATAGAAATTCTGAGAAGATTTGCTATAATCTTTTCTTGCCCAGTTTTGCAGTCCCAGTAAAGCTACTTTAAATTCCTTTTACATTCCTGAATGGAGATGAACTGATTAAGAAAATCCATGAAGAGAGCCACACTGCTGGCTTAAGTGCATGATGGAAGCCTGTGTGTGCAGAGCCTTACAGAGACGCTCACATCCTCCAGTTTCAATTGGGAGCTGTGCTGTGCCTGGAAGGATGATCTCTTTTAAAAGGCCCATCGTAAGTTAGGGACACACCATGGATCAGAGCATATTGTGAAATTTTTGAATGCTAATCCTCTGTGTTTCTATTCAAGATAATAAATACAGAGTTTAAGTTACTTAGATATACTTTTGAAATCAAGTTCTGAAGGAGATACTTATGCTAAAATGCATACTTTTGTTAATTCAATTGAAACATTTGAAAAAGCATGCATTCACTCTACAGAAAAGAGGCCATAGTATCATTCAATATGCTTGAAAGAAGTAAAAAATAATTTCCTTATGAACCTTATTTAGAGTTTCAAAACTTCAGATATCATCTATTTATATATAACTTCATAGCTGAGTTCATCTGCTAGAAGATTTCCAGGATAGAACAGAGAATATTTTCTTACAGGCAGGCCTAAGCACTCAGCTGAAACAAATGTTTGTAACATTGTCTTTCTGTGTCTGAATCATCAGTTCAGACTTTAAAAATGGTTATTACTTAAGCATTGTTGATAAGGTGGCTTGGATTCCTAACTAAAAATTTTTCTAAAATTATTTGCAATTACATCCCTTTAAAATAATAGAATGTTTAAATTCACTGCTAGATAGTCCTTAGGTAAAATAAAATTATCATGTCTATATCTCAAAACTTCTCTAGGAGCTAGTTCTTTAAAAGATTTTTCACCGGAAAATCTTGCTAACAATTATTTTATCAAATCCAGTTTATAAATGGTGGAAATTCCAAAGATATTTTACTGGAATCACTTATAGGATGTGGCCTAGAATCTCAACACTGATGTATAACCAATATTTTGGTTGCTTTAGTTTTTTTGGCTATTTTCTGCCTCTTGGAAAATGGTGGAGTACATTTTATTTGCTTTTTAAAATAAACTAAATGCTAAACCATATGATTGTCTAAGGGGAAAAGTATGTAGATAATCTAACTGGACATTTGCATCTATACTTAATTCCTCTGTTATTTTTGTTATATATTTATTTATTTTTATTTCTGGGTACTAATTTATTCCCACACATGTCAATTTCAGTAAATAGAATTCATCTGATGAACTTGACAGAATCATTTTCCCCAGTAGTTAAGGGGACGTGGTGGCATTTTTGAGAGTGTAGGGTTAAATGGTGCACTTGAAAGGGTATTAAACCATTCAAAACCAATTAAATGCTTATTTAATACTATCAGATATATAGGGCACAGTACTCAATATTTGAGATGGAGAAATAAGTGAAATAAGAAACTTGCCTACAAGTATGTCAAGGTGTGAAAAAAAAAAAAAAACCTAAAAAAAAGCAGACCTGTTGTTCCATTGTGGTGTGTGATACAGTTCTATATGTACCCTGATAAAAGCAAGCCCAGGATACAAGGGGAAGCAGTGCCTGTTTTAGTACCTCCAGGGGAAAAGCCCCTAGAGATGACCCCATAAAGCTAGTTAGGAAGGGACAAGTGGTGCAGGCAGTGAAAAATATGTGTGCAAATACAAAAAACTATTCCAAACTTTTGGAAAAGTGCAAGTGGTTCTTCTTAGCTGGGGGAGATGGGAGTTGGGGTTTGAGGGAAGGTGAGTCCAGAAAGACAGATAGAACCTGGCTGTGGAGGTCCTGTTACCATGTTCGCCAGAAATAATGTAAGTGAGAAAACATTAATTATTTAAAAATCACACTTGTTGGAGCTGACCCAGTGGTTTGAATGAAAGGAAAGTCACACAAAGTTCTGTGGAAGAATGAACCATGGAAGTCCCAAGTAGTGACACATGTCACTCCTTAGGGTGTGGCTTCTGGGAACCCCCTCCACCTGTGTGGTGTTCAAGGTCAGTCACCCTGATTCCTGTAGCACAATTCAGGCTGGGGCTGGGCTGGACCCCTGAGCGAGTCACATTGTGGACCCTGAAAGGACAGGTTGACACCATTCTGTACGGATCTGCTTTTTATATGTTGCTTTTCTACCCCTTGATTCTTCTTGGTCGCTCTCAGAAACGGTTGTTCGGTGTGTTCCACTTTTATTTATTTATTTTTTGGCTGCCCTCATGTCTTTAGGTTGGACTGTACAACTATGATTGTTAGGAAAAAAGTTATTTTTCATGAAATGCATACAGTTTAAACATGGTTACCGTTAAATATTAGAATTTCAAAAATGCGTGTGCTTTTAATCTATGTTTGTGATAACACTGGTTTTGTTGTTTTTAGTGTTTTCCCAGAATAGGTATAAAATTAAAAAAAAAAAACCTGAGGGAATTATAATTTATTGGATTAATTCTGCTTTGCATGCAGTACTTTTCAGATAGAAGTGTACATTTATTTATACAGCTAACAACCCATCTTTCTTGAAATTTGAGGGGATCCTGGGTATGTGTGACCCACGGGCCTGTGGTTCTTTGACATCAAGTTTATTTTCCTCAACCCATAGTGTGATATTCTAGCACTTAATTTCAGAATGAAGCTTAAATCACAGATGCCATAATATGTCAAATGATCCCACACTTGCAGGGGGAAAACAGTAAGTAATGAAAAAGCTATGATTGCTTTTCTGTCCTTCCAAATGACAGTTATCACTTCAATGACCTGCTCCGGGGGACCGGTCTAAACCTGACACACTAAGGGATAACGTCATCTAACAGGGTAGTTACAAAAATCAATACAAAACCCATTTCAAAGATACTCTGTGTAAGAATCCTGGTGTAATGTTCATTTATTGAATAGGCCTGGGGAAAAAAAAAAACACAACAACTTTTCTGATATATATGCCTTACCTCTCAAGCAAAGGAATTCTGTAGGTAAGCAATAATTGTATTTTTCAATCTATTACTTAGACTTGCCATGGCTCAGGCTGGAATCTAATATATGGGTGATGGCTATAGCTCAATTATGGGGCCTCCACAGAGTCCTAGTGTTTTCAAAGAGTAAAGAACAGAACAGGGCAGCTCTCTGTGCTTCTCTGGATGAATGAGAGTGTATACATTAAAGTGTGTGTGTGTGTGTGTGTGTGTGTGTGTGTGTGTGTGTGTGTGTATAAGGTATAAACTCTCTTTATAAGCTTGTCTTGTTGTCTTTTTGACTACTAAGGAATTTGAATATTTAAATAGTTATATTTAACCAGGGCATGTAATTTCCTTGGATTCCTTGCCCTTACCTGCTTATCACGTGGGAAGCAAATGCACTCCTTTTGAATAAACAGATACACAATTGCAAGAAGAGGCACTGGCTTGTTGGGAGTGTCCTCTTAAATGCTGGAGGCTGAAAGCCAACTGGCATCATGGTGCCCCCCCACCCCACGCATATCTGCATGCCAACAACTATGACAGAACACTGGGCTTGCTAAATCTTGGGCTCAGCCAGCGTGGCAGTTCTTATGAACAAAAGCTCAAGAAGGCATGTAGTGAGAGGTAGTGAGTGTGCCCTACACAACTTGCAAGGAAATATTTGGTAAAAAGATTTTAGCTCAAATTAGTGCTACTCCTGGGAAATGCTAATGAAACCTGTTTAATCAACCCATGCACCAGAAGTCCAATCATCTTAACCTTCACACTTTATGACCATCACACTATTTCATTACCTGGACATTTTGATTCTAAATGAAGAGCCATCATGACATTGTTCAAATCACAGAATATTAACACGAACATTATATGGTGAGAGTCATGCATTTTCAAATTCTCTATGCTAATTTCATAGGGCTAATATTCATTGACAATACTGCTTATGAAACCTGGTAATGAATTGGATTTTAATTATTCTCTGCTCCTCTATAATTTTCCAAACAAGTATTTATGAAATGGCCTAGAAAGTCTTATTATAACAGCTCATACTTGCCTGTTCAACAGGTTCTAAAATTTGGAAGATATTTTGGCTGCTGTCCAAACACTTATATGCTTGTTTGGACCAAGGGTCACATTCAAATGCCGCCTGTTCCTCTAATCAATCATTATCAGGATATATGTGATGAAGTCTCTACTCTAGGAATACACAGCTACGAATATTTATGCTTGCACTGAATATCAGAAAATGAGAGCATGACCTTACTTTTGTGTAAAAGCCAATTTTCTACTATCACTTAATTTGAAATATTAAGAAAATTATTTTTAAAGCTTCAGAATGCTTTCTTCATTTCCTGAAGTTGACTTTTGATACTGTTATTCTTTTAGTGTCTGTACCTGAGAGACCAATTACACAGATTCTGTCCCCAGGTCACTTCACTACGATCTTGGGCAAATTACCCAACACTCTGTACCTCAGTTTTCTCTCTTTTAAAATGGGAGTAAAAACAGTACTTAACAGACAGAGATGGCATGAGCCTTGAATGAGTTAGCATTAAGATCAGTATGTCCAGTAGTTTTATGTTTCAGGTATTTCACCTAAGTCATTAACCTATGTTGAGTTGATCTTTATTTATGATGTGAGACAAAGGTCTAATTTCATTCTTATGCATATGGATATCCAGTTTACTCAACACCATTTATTGAATAGACTATTCTTTCCCCATTGTGAATTCTTGGAACACTTGTCAAAGATGAGTTGACTGTAAGTGTGTGAATTTATTTCGGGAGTCTATTCTGTTCCATTGGTCTACACATCTGTTTTTATGCTAGTATCATACAAAGTTACCATATGAAATCATAAAGGGTGATGCCTCTAGCTTTATTCATCTTGCTCAAGATTGCTTTAGCTATTTGAGGTCTTTTGTGATTCCATATGTATTTTAGAATTATTTTTTCTACTTCTGTAAAGAATGGTATTGGGATTTTTGAGATGGATTGCATTTACCCTATAGACCACTTTGGGTAGTACAGACACTTTAACAATATTAATTCTTCCATTCCATGGGCATGGGATGTGTTTCCACTTATTGTGTTTTTTTTCAAATTTCCTTCATCAATGTTTTATAATTTTCAGTACACAGATCTTTGACCTATTTGATTAAGGCTATTCCAAATTATTTTATTATTTTTGTTGCTATTGTAAATGATATTAGGAAAAAAGCTTCTTACCATTGGTTTGGGCAATGAGTTTTGGATATGACAGCAAAATCACTGGCAAAAAAAGGAAAAATGGACAAGCAGAATGACATAAAACTAAAAAGCTTCTACATAACCAAGGAAACAAAAGTGTGAAAATGCAGCCTACAGAATGGGGGAAAATATTTGCAAACTCTCTATTTAAGGAGTTAATATCCAAAATATATAAGGAACTCAATCATTCAATAGCTGAAAGAAAACAAATAACCTGATTAAAAATGGGCTAAGGACCCAAACAGACATTTGAACATCTTTTCATGTATCTGTTGGCTTTCTGTATTTCTCAAAGGAAGACATACAAAAAGCTAATAGATACATGAAAAGATCTTCAACATAACTAATCATAGGGGAAATACAACTCAAAACCACAATGAGATGTCACCTCACACATGTTAGAATGGCTATTACTAAAAAGACAAAAGATGACAAGTGTTGGTGAGGATGTGGAGAAAAGGGAACTTTGTATACCATTGGTGGAAATGTAAATACGACCATTACAGAAGACTGTATGAGGAAAACAGCAAACCCACTTCAGGTTATATATTCAAAGGAAGTTAAATGAGTGAGTACCCCCATGCCTGTTGAAACATTATTTAAAATAGCCAAGATAAAGAATCAACCTCAATAACCCTAAATGGATGAATGGATAAGGAGGATTTAGGATAGAGAGATGATTGATAGATAGATAGATAGATAGATAGATAGATAGATAGATAGATATAAATAGATAGATATTATTAAGCCTTTAAAAAAAGAAGGGAATTCTGCCATTTGCAATAACATGGATGAACGGGGAGGACATCATGCTGAATGAAATACACCAGAAAGACAAATACTACATGACCTCACTAATATGTAGAATCTAAAATAGTTGAATTCATAGAACTGGAGAGCAGAACAGTTATTATTAGGGGTGGAAGTTGGGGAAACTGGGGAGATGTAAGTCATAGTATACAAAGTTTTAGTTATTAGATGAATAAGTTTCGGGGATCTACTGTACAGCATGGAGACTATAGTTTACTATAAGAGATTATCATAAATAATGTATGGTATACTTGAAATTTCCTAAGAAAGAGAAGATCTCAAGTGTTCTTAAAAACATACTCACACTAAAAAGGAAACTGTGAGATGATGGATGTATTAATTGGCTTGATTGTGGTGATCTTTTCACAATGTGTTGAATACTTTAATCAATATATACTTTTAATCAGTATCATATATCAATATATAAATAAAGCAAAAAAGAAAATTTACAAAGGAAAAAGATCAGTACCTCTATTTGTTTTAGGGTATTATATTATTTTTTGAATTTTTGAATTTTATTTTATTTTTTTGTACAGCAGGTTCTTATTAGTTATCTATTTTATATATATTAGTGTATACATGTCAATCCCAATCTCCCAGTTCATCCCACCACCACCACCCCCATGCCCCTTTCCCCCCTTGGTGTCCATACGTTTGTTCTCTACATCTGTGTCTCTACTTCTGCCCTGCAAACCAGTTCATCTGTACCACTTTTCTAGGTTCCACATACATGCATTAATATATGATATTTGTTTTTCTCTTTCTGACATACTTCACTCTGTATGACAGTCTCTAGATCCATCCACATCTCTACGAATGACCCAATTTCGTTCTTTTTTGGCTAAGTAATATTCCCTTGTATATATGTACCACATCTTCTTTATCCATTCATCTGTCGATGGGCATTTAGATTGCTTCCATGACCTGGCTATTGTAAATAGTGCTGCAATGACTATTGGGGTGCATGTGTCTTTTTGAATTATGGTTTTCTCTGGGTATATGCCCAGTAGTAGGATTGCTGGGTCATAAGGTAATTTTATTTTTAGTTTTTTAAGGAACCTCCATACTGTTCTCCATAGTGGTTATATCAATTTACATTCCCACCAACAGTGCAAGAGGGTTCCCTTTTCTCCACACCCTCTCCAGCATTTATTGTTTGTAGATTTTTTGATGATGGCCATTCTGACTGGTGTGAGGTGATACCTCATTGTACTTTTGATTTGCATTTCTCTAATAATTAGTGATGTAGAGCAGCTTTTCATGTGCTTTTTGGCCATCTGTATGTCTTCTTTGGAGAAATGTCTATTTATGTCTTTGGCCCATTTTATGATTGGGTTGTTTGTTTTTTTTAATATTGAGCTGCATGAGCTGCTTATATATTTTGGAGATTAGTCCATGGTCCATTGATTTGTTTGCAAATATTTTCTCCCATTCTGAGGGTTGTCTTTTCGTCTTTTTGTAGTTATCTAATCCATTTTGAGTTTATTTTTGTGTATGGTGTTAGGGAGTGTTTTAATTTCATTCTTTTACATGTAGCTCTCCAGTTTTCTCAGCACCACTTATTGAAGAGACTGTCTTTTCTCCATTGTGTATCCTTGCCTCCTTTGTCATAGATTAGTTGACCATAGGTGCGTGGGTTTATCTCTGGGATTTCTATCTTGTTCCCATGATCTATATTTCTGATTTTTGTGCCAGTACAATAATGTCTTGATTACTGTAGCTTTGCAGCATAGTCTGAAGTCAAGGAACCTGGTTCCTCCAGGTCCTTTTTTCTTTCTCAAGATTGCTTTGGCAATTCGGGATATTTTTTGTTTCCATACAAATTGTGAATTTTTTTCTTCTAGTTCTGTGAAAAATGCCATTGGTAGTTTGACAGGGATTGCATTGAATCTTTAGATTGCTTTGGGTAGTATAGTCATTTTCACAATATTGATTCTTCCCATCCACGAACATGGTATATCTCTCCATCTGTTTGTATCATCTTTAATTTCTTTCATCAGTGTCTTATAGTTTTCTACATACAGGTCTTTTGTCTCCCTAGGTAGGTTTATTCCTAGGTATTTTATTCTTTTTGTTGCAATGGTAAATGGGAGTGTTACCTTAATGTCTCCTTCAGATTTTTCATCATTAGTGTACAGGAATGCAAGAGATTTCTGTGCAACAATTTTGTATCCTGCAACTTTACCAAATTCATTGATTAGCTCTAGTAGTTTTCTGGTGGCATCTTTAGGATTCTCTATGTATAGTATCATGTCATCTGCAAACAGTGACAGTTTTACTTCTTCTTTTCCAATTGATATTCCTTTTATTTATTTTTCTTCTCTGATTGATGTAGCTAAAACTTCCAAACCTATGTTGGATAATAAAGGTGAGAGTGGGCATCCTTGTCTTGTTCCTGATCTTAGAGGAAATGCTTTCAGTTTTTCACCATTGAGAATGATGTTTGCTGGGGGTTTGTCATATATGGCCTTTATTATGTTGAGGTAGGTTCCCTCTATGCCCACTTTCTGGAGAGCTTTTATCATAAATGGGTGTTGAATTTTGTCAAAAGCTTTTACTGGATCTATTGAGATGATCATATGGTTTTTATTCTTCTATTTGTTAAATGGTGTATCACATTGATTGATTTGCTTATTTTGAAGAATCCTTGCATCCCTGGGATAAATCCCACTTGATCATGGTGTATGATCCTTTTAATGTGTTGTTGGATTCTGTTTGCTAGTATTTTGTTGAGGATTTTTGCATCTATATTCTTCCATGATATTGGTCTTTAATTTCCTTTATTTGTATTATCTTTGTCTGGTTTTGGTATCAGGGTGATGTGGGCCTCATAAAATGAGTTTTGGAGTCTTCCTTCCTCTGCAATATTTTGGAAGAGTTTGAGAAGGGTGGGTGTTAGTGCTTCTCTAAATGTTTGATAGAATTCACCTGTGAAGCCATCTGGTCCTGGACTTTTGTTTGTTTTAATCACAGTTTCAATTCATTGAAAAAAACTGTGTTTTTAATCACAGTTTCAGTTTCAATTTTGTTACTTGTGATTGGTCTGTTCATATTTTCTATTTCTTCCTGTTTCAGTCTTGGAAGGTTATACCTTTCTAAGAATTTGTCCATTTCTTCCAGGTTGTCCATTTTATTGGCAAAGAGTTGTTTATAGTAGTCTCTTAGGATGCTTTGTATTTCTGTGGTGTCTTTTGTAACTTCTCCTTTTTCATTTCTAATTTTATTGATTTGAGTTCTCTCCCTTTTTTTCTTGATGAGTCTGGCTAATGGTTTATCAAGTTTGTTTATCTTCTCAAAGAACCAGCTTTTAGTTTTATTGATCTTTGCTATTGTTTTCTTTGTTTCTATTTCATCTATTTCTGCTCTGATCTTTATGATTCCTTTCCTTCTACTAACTTTGGGTTTTGCTTGTTCTTCTTTCTCTAGTTCCTTTAGGTGTAAGGTTAGATTGTTTATTTGAGATTTTTCTTGTTTCTTGAGGTACAATTGTATTGCTATAAAGTTCCCTCTTAGAACTGCTTTTGCTGCACCCCATAGGTTTTGGATCTTCGTGTTTTCATTGTCATTTGTCTCTAGGTATTTTTTGATTTCCTCTTTGATTTCTTCAGTGATCTCTTGGTTATTTAGTAACATTTTGTTTAGCCTCCATGTGTTTGTGTAATTTACTTTTTTTTCTCCCTTTAATTGATTTCTAATCTCATAGCATTGTGGTCAGAAAAGATGCTTGATATGATTTCAATTTTCTTAAATTTACTGAGGCTTGATCTGTGACCCAAGATGTGACCTATCCTGGAGAATGTTCCATGTGCACTTGAGAAGAATGTGTAATCTGCTGTTTTTGGATGGAATGTCCTATAAATATCAATTAAATCTCTCTGGTCTATTGTGTCACTTAAAGCTTGTGTTTCCTTATTAATTTTAATTTTGGATGATCTGTCCATTGGTGTAAGTGAGATATTAAAGTCCCCCACTATATTTGTGTTAATGTTGATTTCCTGTTCTATAGCTGTTAGCAGTTGCCTTATGTATAGAGGTGCTCCTATGTTGGGTGCATATATATTTATAATTGTTATATCTTCTTCGTAGATTGATCCCTTGATCATTATGTAGTGTCCTTCCTTGTCACTTGTAACATTCTGTATCTTAAAATCTATTTTATCTGATATGAGTATTGTTACTCCAGCTTTCTTTTGATTTCCATTTGCATGGAATATCTTTTTCCATCCCCTCACTTTCAGTCTGTATGTGTCTCTAGGTCTGAAGTTGGTCTCTTGTATACATCATATATATTGGTCTTATTTTTGTATCCATTCAGCGAGACTGTGTCTTTTATTTGGAACATTTAATCCATTATCGTTTAAGGTAATTATCGATATGTATGTTCCTATTACCATTTTCTTAATTGCTTTGGGTTTGTTTTTGTCGGTCCTTTCCTTCTCTTGTGTTTCCCACTTAGAGAAGTTCCTTTAGCATTTGTTGTAGAGCTGGTTTGGTGGTGCTGAATTCTCTTAGCTGTTGCTTGTCTGTAAAGCTTTTGATTTCTCCATTGAATCTGATTGAAATCCTTGCCGGGTAGAGTAATCTTGATTGTAGGTTCTTCCCTTTCATCACTTTAAATATATCATGCCACTCCCTTCTGGCTTGTAGAGTTTCTGCTGAGAAATCAACTGTTAATCTTATGGGAGTTCCCTTTTATGTTATTTATCGTTTTCCCCTTGTTGCTTTCAATAATTTTTCTTTGTCTTTATTTTTTTGTCAATTTGATTACTATGTATCTCGGCATGTTTCTCCTTGGGTTTATCCTGCCTGGGACTCTCTACTCTTCCTGGACTTGGGTGGCTATTTCCTTTTCCATGTTAGGGAAATTTTAGACTATAATGTCTTCAAATATTTTCTCAGGTCCTTTCTCTCTCTCTCTCTTTTCCTTCTGGGACCCCTATACTGTGAATGTTGTTGTGTTTAATGTTGTCCCAGAGGTCTCCTAGGCTGTCTTCATTTCTTTTTAGTCTTTTTTCTTTATTCTGTTCCACGGCAGTGAATTCCGCCATTCTGTCTTCCAGGTCACTTATGCATTCTTCTGCCTCAGTTTTTCTGCTACTGATTCCTTCTAGCGTATTTTTCATTTCAGTTATTGTATTGTTCATCTCTGTTTGTTTTTTCTTTAATTCTTCTAGGTCTTTGTTAAACATTTCTTGCATCTTCTCCATCTTTGCCTTTGTTTTTTTCCCAATGTCCTGGATCATCTTCACTATCATTATTTTGAATTCTTTTTCTGGAAGGTTGCCCATCTCCACTTCATTTAGTTGTTTTTCTGTGGTTTTATCTTTTTCCTTCATCTGGTACATAGCCCTCTGCCTTTTCATCTTGTTTATCTTTCTGTGAATGTGGTTTGTGTTCCACAGGCTGCAGGATTGTAGTTCTTCTTTCTTCTGCTGTCTGCCCTCTGGTCAGGGTATTATATTTTTTCCAAGTCTGAAACTGCAAACTGCTAGTGTTGGAGGGTCTCCTGCAGAGGCAGGAGGTGGCTGTGGCTCACCATGGGGATAAGGACACTGACAGTAGAAGTTCCAGGAAGTACTCCTTGGCATGAGCCCTCCTAGAGTCCATCATTAGTCCCACCAAAGAACCTCAAGATCAGTATCTCTTACAGCATAGGGAATTACTGTCTCAGAGAAAGTGTTGTGCATTTTTATCTTAAGGGATTTCTCTTTTTCAAATTCCAGTTACCTGAACTTCAGGCTGTGGACTCAGAAGTTGGTATATGTGTTGGGCCCCTAAACTTCAAGGCCCCATTCAGGAGACAAGATGAGCAAGGGTTAGGGTTAGCAACAAAAAGTGGAGACAGTTTTCTTCCTTCAGGACTGTGTTGGTTAATTCCATAGGCTGCCCCAAATAGTGCTGCAGGCCTGGCCCAGTTGTTTATAACTGCCATGTTACTGACTTTTTGCCTCCAGAAGATGAGTGATAAGGTCCTTAATTACTGTATAGTGAATAAGTATACCTGTATAGTTAGAGTTTTGCACTGCTCATACCATTATAATGACAACTGCTTGATAAAGCAATTTAAAGAGAATGGATAGCTCAAGATTGCTGTAGAATGTGACCTAACCCTCTTACATTTAGAATCTTCTAAATGGTTATGTATTTTGCCTTTAAAGCTACATGAAATATGTTCTGGGGTCATTTGTTTTTACAATACAGAATTATCTTTGGAAATGGAAGCAACAAAAGCAATCTATGTTGCATTGCAAAGTTCACTGCATCATGTGGGATGAACAATCAAAGCAAATGAACATTTTATGATGTTGCACACCCTTTGGTATTAGAAGTATGTGGATAAGGTATGAAAATGCTGCCAACTTGTTTGAAAACCCAGATGACACTATCTCTGGAGTATAGCCAGAACTGTAAAAAGGAAAGGCATGCACTGGTTTACTATGATTGATTTATTGTTTACTGTGTTTTAATAGGGGAAAGGGGAAAATCTAAATCTACTGGAAAACAATGAACTAATGTGAATCTTTCCTAAGGTAATACACTCACATCAAAGAATTTAAGAAAGCAATCAACTCAATTTTTACATTAAGAGTTAAAATAGCCAACGTTCATTCATTAATGTTTATGAGCAATAAGATAATTGGTTAATTGCTTTCTTAAATGTTTTACTAAAACAGTGGGAGTTTGTTGAGTTAAAAATTGTTTTCCTCCTTAAGAATAGTAAGTATTCAAAATGATGTTTATTAACTGTAATATTTGTACCTTTTGTGACAATTCTGTTCCTTGAAAGAATTGCTGGTTTTAAAACCAACCTGTTATGTTTTTAAAAACCATAGTGAAGAAAGTTAAATAAATGAAGGATTTGTGCTTTGCAGTGTCCACCTGGTCCAAAATGCTAACTCTTGTCACTTGCCTTTCAGATCATTAGAAACCAGGCATACCTTACACAACAGTAGGATTCCATTGGAGAAAGACAAAAAATTATCTTCCATGTAATGATTTGTGCTACTATCTACCTAACAATTCAAACATTACATGCTTTAATTTGAGAGTATTTAAAGAGTTAAATACTCATGCTATAAATGCAATAAAGGATGTTTATAGAACTTCTGTGAATGCAGCATGGTATTAAAATAGACCTATTCCAGCAGTATGCATAGGCATTGGGTACCTAACCACCATGTACCTTACATAATTTTCAGATACCTGGTGTCCAGGTGCTTCCTTGAAGCTGGGTCTCCGCTCCCATACCTGGAGTGAATTTTGCATTTCTTAGGTGATTCATGATTGTTTTATACCCCATGTAGTTATTGGTTTTGAAACAGAAAAAAATAGAGATATTTCAAAGGTTCCTGCTCAGTTAGCTTGGGCACTTCTAGCACGCAGACAGTTGCTGTGTCAATGGAGCTTGGGGATTAAGATACTTGGCCAACAGTTGAGCTTTGGAAAATCCACAGAGGGACCCGTGTGTGACTCCTTTGCTAAGTATGATTGTAATATTAAGAGCCCTACTCCATCTGTGACCACTGGAGAGTGCATGAAAATAAGGAAAATAAACTTTTACTTGCCTTTCGCTTACTGAGAGAATTATGGGGAAAATGCATGAACAAGAATGCCCTCTGGCTTAAGGCACCAAAAAAAATAAATAAATAAAAAAGGCTGTCATTTTCAAGATTTACCTTGTGTCTCTATAGCTAAAAATGATCAACAACAGGAAGCTTTTTTCCCCTTAATATGAAGCTAAGATGTACTGTTTGTAATGATGAACTTTGGTCCTTGGGAAATGCGAACATGTGTACAAACTCCCCAGTCAAAGATCTTTATATTTGAACTTAGATGATCAAGAAAGAGGAAGAACAATTGCTGAGTTTCTATTTCATATTGTACTGTACTTCAAAACTCAAACCTCAATTGGAATCCTCTCCTTATAGTTACTCTGTTTTTTTAATCCCCCCCACCTTGAATAACTCAGATTTTAGGAAAACCAATGCTATCTTCTTCCTCATCTCAGTAAATGGTACCACCACCCACTCAGTTGCTCAAGCTGATATTCTGAGAATCATCTTTAATTCTACTCTTTACTTCTCCCTCCTCTAGTACAGTTAGACCCACTGATACAATATGTATTGAGTATGTATTTATCCAATAGTCAAAGAAACAATTAGTTCCTATGGAAGTTCAACAGGAGAGCTAGACCAGAAGATTAGTTTAAGACAAAGCTTCTTCCCTAAAGGAATATGAAAAATTATGCTGTGGAAGTTTAAACAAAGGAGACCGTGGGCAAGAAGAGTCAAGACCGGAGACCAGGCTCTGTCCAGTGTGGGGCATAAACACAGTCATATCTATAGACAGTTTTAAATTCCAGAAACCCAGGATATAGACTACGGTAATTCCCACCAGTTACCTCATGCCTTTAGCACATTCTCATGACCCGTGAGTTCTTATAGGTGAGGAATTAAGGGAGATGTTTAGAGATAGGGTGTCCTGCCGAATTCCCTTCCTCCGTGTCATGAGGATGTAGAAGCAGGACATAGAGGAGGATGTTGCCAAGAGCTCCTGGTGTGCACAGACAGCTGCAAGTGTCAGGGAGTGCATGCTCTGTGCACAGTGGCCAGAGTCATGATTCCGGAGCAGAGCTGAGACAGCACCCTGACAACACACGCGCACACACACACACACACACACGCACACCCTTGCACAAAGTGTCATGGAGTGCATGCCTTGTGCAAAGTGGCCAGCAGATTTTGTCATTACCAATGTTTAGGAGAGATCAATCAATATTTGTATTTGACAGTTGACTGTAAACTACAGCACATGATAAGTGGCTGAAGGATAGATTTTTTTTCCTATTGTTGTCAAAAGTATGGCCATTTCCCCCTGCTGCCTTGGAATCCACAATTATCATGTTCCTTCCAAGTCAAAGAAGGACTTGGAAAGAAGAACCTGTAAAGAGAGACACTTCTGGCCCAAGACTAGCTTCACCCAGACAGCACCTGGAGCAGTGCTGGGGACTACTCTGGTCATTCTTGTAAATTTCTGTAATTTGAATTTTGATGTCACTCGGAAATTTTACTTCTGGTCCTTGGAAATAGCTTATAAATATTCAAGGTGGGTGGTGGACTTTGGCTCTTGCTTGAACTTAACCTTACAATTGCCATCTGAGCTTAATTTTTGATCCACTTGAATGAAGGATAATAAGGCTGTATCACCCTTGGTGGAAACCTCTTGAAATGATCAGAAATTCTCCAGGTGGTAAGCACCTATCCTGGGGCAACAGCGGCTGCTCCACAGTCCGGGCTTGGTGCATCCCAGCCAAAGCAGGCCCTGTGCACTTCGGTTCCTCCATCTCAATAATCACGTTGAAAGCATTTTGATCTTCCATGTGATTTATTTCCCTTGGAATAAGTCTCAAATTGTCACTTAGTATTATTTAATTATGACTTAGAGTGAATCAAATTTAGGAAATGAAAAGTCTCCAGGACACTATTTGTTATAGGTTCTATTTATTTGTAAAGTTTAAATCAATGATTCCATCTGTTACTCTGAGAAGGAAAAACAAACAAAAAAAAGAATGACTGTGGTCTCTAAAACCAAAGATTACGGGGGAAAAAATGTACTTCACTCTTGCAGCTTTACTATTTTTTACTTTCAGAAAGTATTTTAAAGTACAGGGAATTGATTTCCATTTGCAAGGAAACACCATATTGGACAAAAAAATATATATGTATACATATATATTTAAAATTAAATATATATATTTAATTAATATATTAAAATATATTTAATTAATATATATTAATAAATATATATTAATTAAACACATGATATAAATATATTTATATATTAATTAATTATGTAATATTTATATATTCATATTATTTAATATATTTAAATTAAATATATATACACATATATATTAAATTTTTTTTTGCTTTATGATTGATAGCACATGTGTGAATATATGTGTATAGTAAAATACCTTCAAGTAAGAAAACAGGACTAATATTATCCATGTCAGGATCACACAATTATAATAGACTTCTAAGTACATCTTTAGATTTGGAGCAACATGATTTGACCTATAGCTCAATCAAGAAAAAAAGATCTACATACCAAGGGATGCTAAAAGAGAGACTTACAGCGAAATCATAATCTATAATATTTTCTAACTAGGAAGAGACATATACAAAAAATATGAATGAGACAGATGATACAAATACAACTTGCTTTGATTAATTAACATTATTATATTAATATTACAGAAAACACACACACATACACACAGCAATGATCCCAAAACGGGGCCAAAACCGTCATTTGTTAGCATATAGTTTAAGACAATGAGAGCTCCATATTTCTTACCAGATCCCACTGGGAGCCTTCAGTCCACAGAATGATCCTAATTGAATTTTCCCTGACTAAATGGAGTTGCCCTGATGTGAACTTGCTTTGAACATGATGACAGGAGACGACATCTCAGAGCATCAGTTCTCTGAGACCTTGGGCCCTCCTTCTATTACCTCCATTACCTAAACAAATAACCTTGGACAAATCAATTTGTATTAATCCAACCTTGTGGTATGCAACTCCCTACTCTCCTTCAGAATGTCTCAATCAAGATTCAAATGGATTTGCTTCAATATTTAGCTACCAAAGAACTAATCTCCTTACTTAAACCTCAAGTCCATTGAACGTTATCTTCTTTTCAAATTTAAAAGAAAGGAGTTAGAAATATAAATGGAAAAGAATAGAGATCATATGGAATTATAAGCTCTTTATATTATAAAGAATAGAATTCAAAATGTCTTCAAGATATAAAAAAAAATAAACCAAAGGAGTAAGATTACCATCTAACTTTGCCATGGACATTCTTTCTATCTAATGAAAGTAGCCCTTTGGTTTATAGGTAATTTTCTTGCATTTCCTGATGCTCAAAGCTGAGCATTTGAACAAGTCATTAGACTCTGGACATGTGGTTGATTAGATTATTGTTCAGAAATGTTCACACTTTGTACCCCTTCCAACTTCCATGCCCCATTTATATTGAGCTTTGCTGTGTTTTGTGTTGGTTTGACACAAAGGATTAACATGGTGAGTATTAATATGGCGGATGCTTCTCCTGTCCTTGGTTTGGTGCCATGTGACTCAAGCCAGTGGGATGTTACTAGAAGCAATGCAAGCAAGTGCCATTTTTCATAAGAAAAGTATCCCCTGGATACTTACTACCCCTTCAGCCTGTGCCCAGGAAGAACATATCTGGAGCAGACCTGAGCCAAACCCGAAGGAAAATACAGAAGATCCAACAGCTGCACCCAACCTCCACCAGCGAAGGTCAAACACATGGATGTGAAACAATGATTACTGTTTAAGCCAATGAGTTTGGGGGAGGTGTGGTTACAGGGACATAGCTACCTGATTGGGGGTCATGCTATGTACCAATGACAAACCCCATTTTCTTGCTACTAGGTCTCAACTGTGTATCTTCTCTCAGTTACACACCCTCGTGTGTTTATGCCCACACTCATCATGTGTGGTGATTAGCAGGAGGAGACTCTGAATTAGGAATTCTGAATGACAAGTCTGAAAAAAACAATTTAACTTCCTGGAAAGAAACAAATTTAAGAGAAATATTTGAACCCATTAAAACCCCCAAACCTGACATAATCACCTTTTGGTTAGGTGTTGACTAAAGAAATAAAGCTCCTATAGTATAGACAGATAATACTTATTCTTTCCAGGGAGCTCCCAGGACAGGACTTGGCATATTAAATCTTCATGGTCCTAAGTCAGGGACGGATAGTTTCTTAGATGGGGATGGTCAGGTCTTGATTTACCTATTCCTTCGGTAGGGAAGTTCTCTATCATCATGGTATACCGTATTACATACATACATTTATTCAAAAGTCAGTGAGCTCATACTTAGGTAGACAAAAATGGTGAGCAAGTCATAGGCCTTCTTTTCAAAGAATTTTAACAGTCTAATAGAGATGATGTGGACAGAGAGACAATGAACTATAATTCGAATGAGAAATATATACCACAGCAATAAGATAGTAATGAAAATAAAACCATTGCTGAAGGCTTACTCTATAACAGGCACCTTCTTAAATCTTTTATATATCTGACGTCACTTGTTATAGGAACTGTCTAATTTAGACATTATTATATGCAATTACAGGTGAGACAATAAAAACACATATAGTTTAAGAAGCTGCCTCATTCTACCAGATGGTAAGTGAATTGGAACCAAGATTTGTCTGCTTTCACCTCTATTTTATTCTACCACTGATATTTTCTTATAAGAAATTTTGGAACTGAGAAGGAATCAAGATTATACCCAGTGGGGTGAGCTCAAGCAAAACTTTATAGCCTATTGTCCCTGAAGCTGATTCCAAGAGACTGGCCTAAATTTTGGCAAAAAGAGGCAGAAAGAGAAAGAAATTAATCATGCTTTGAAAGGAAAAACGAAGCAATGGAAATGGATTGGGGAAAGAAGAAGATTTTGATTACCTAGGTGGGAGGCGTCCAAAGTAAGTTTTGACTTTGTTTTTTCATACTCTTCCCTTAGGCTGGTCCTGACATTTCTATATGCAGAACGTGTCACACACTGGGTGTCACTATCTCATAGCCAAGTGGTTCTTTTCAGGTCTAATGTTTTACATTTTCTTTGCAATATTTGCAGGTGTGTGTGTGTGTGTGTGTGTGCGCACGTTTGTATTCCTGTCATTGTCTATTAAAAATATTTTCTAGTTATACTTTGTTGAGTAATATTTTATCTACAGTGACACTAATAAGGAAATTCATTGGGAATATGGAATTTTTTCCCAAGCCTGTAGATATGTGGCATATATACTCTATCGTTTGCTCCCTCAATGATTATTCTTCATGTTTTATTAGCCATCATGTGTAAACCACGATAGAATGTGGCTCCCAATGGATAAAGTTCATATTGGTAACTTTCAAGACTTTGTTTGCACAGTCCCCACATTTTTATTATATACTGATTTCTGTGATCAAAATGCTATAGCAGAGAGTGAGGAATCATGTGTCTTGGTTCTGTGACAGGCAAGAAACAAGAACCTGTTTTTGTAGCAATATTGTTCCACCCTTTATAATGACCCCCTCTCTCTTATCTTTATAATAAATTTCCCAAACAATGTAAAACAAGGAGTTGGCTACTGCCTGGAATGATCCTGAGTCCAAGGTTCAACCAAGGGATGAGGAGTGCCCACGAGGACATGGGGTGGGCTGGGTCAGGCCACCCTGTGTCACCTGAGAGATAGTAGGTGGTGTGGCTGGACTCAAGCTAGATCAGATAGTGCAGTCATGGAATGCAGTGATTGGAGGCACCACTGGCCATCTGCGGGGAGACTGAGCATTTCCTGCCATGCTCAGAGGCCAGGCAGGACTTTGGACAATAGAAAGAATAAGGGATGTGTGAAAAGGCTCTTGAGTTGGTTGAATGAAAAGAAAAAAAAAAACCAGATAAGCAGAGTTGTCGTCATCAGGATGGGATTGATCCAGAAGCAGCCAAGGACTTGCGATCAGACTGGAGTCAGATTGGGAAGTGACCCAGAAGCCAAAGGGGGGTACCTCTACCTCGAACAGAGCATTTGCTTGGGAGTGGGCAGATGGCCAGTGGCCAGTCCAATGCAGATGCCCCGTACCACCCAGAGCAGGACCCCAGCAGGGCACACTGGTGAAATTTTTATAAACAATGAGCAGCTGTTTTTCCCAGGTTTTAATTTTAGGTGGATAACACAAACCAATTCTGATAGCAGTGCTATCAAATCCACAGCTAACGCCTGTCTTACCATCTCTATTTCAAATGGAAATTTAATGATATCAGTAGCCGGAGGATTAACTTATTGGGCATAATCACAAGACGAACTGCACATCTAAGAGGGGAAGGACTTCCTGCATCTCTTCAGAATAAGAATAGATACTCTTGAATTGAACTCTCCTGCATATTAATACAGAGGATGCACGTAACTGAATATACACGCTTCCTTTCTTCAGAGATGCTCACAGCACTTCACAGAAATTCGAGTTCCCTTTATCCCCTCAATAAACCTTCTAAGTAGGCAAATTAGATTACTTCTGAGGCGCTCCAGGATTTTTGCATATGTGATCGCTTTATCCTCTCAACATCTCTGGAGTCAGAAGCAGAATGCAGGTAATGCAAGGAAGCTCTATTTTCCTTCTTTGACAGAGATGGGATTTGAGGAGAGGAGATGCTTGTGAATTCCTGCACTTTGCACATTAATCAGGGGGGAAATCAGAATTAGAAAAGAGATTTCTGACTACAAGTTCAGGCCAAAGAGACTGTCATCAAGATCCTTTCAATTTAAGTTAATTTGTAAAAAATCACTGTGAAATACTAAGAGACTGTGCTCAATATTGGATAATAGTCTAACAGCATGAATATAGTGAACAAAATCTGCTTTATTCTCTAATAATATTTGACATGTTCTTGAGTTTTCATGTTTTAATCATAGGTTTTGGATTAATTGTTCTTTTATTATAACAGAGCCATACAAAATAATCCTCCATATGTAATTTCTAGAAAGTTTTCCTGACGGTATAATAATTTTGAAAATAGGGAAATAAGAAAATATCCGTGATTTTAGTTCAAGAAAAATCCTAATTTTCTCCATTTTCTTCCTTGGTTGTTGGATAACAAAAATTAACAGTTTATAGGCATCATATATGACATATGACTTTTCAGACTTATTCTTCAACTTGAAAGGAAGGCTTTGTTTTTCTTTTGTGTTTTCCTTCAGTCCTATTTCCCAGGCACATCTTCCTACTTGCACACGTTGATGGATTACAGCCTTTCCCCTTTTCCTCACCACCAAAAAGTTTGCCCCTTTCCTTCAGGGAATTCTGTCCTTGCATTCAGTGGGTCCCCTCCAGCCTGGGAGGACTGTTTCCATTTGGGGCACCAGTGGACCATGGCGACCCCCTCTGGTGCAGGCTTCTTTGGGGAGCAGGGAGTGTTTGAGTAACAAGGACCACAAGCTGGGGGGCTTAAAACAACATGAATTTATTCTCACTCTTCTAGAGGCCAGAAGTCTGCAGTCAAGGGTTGCTGGCTGGATCCTTCTGGAGGCTCCAAGGGAGGAACTGTTCCACACATCTATCTCTGCCCCCGTCTCTGCCCCCACCAGCACAGGCAGCTGTCCCTGTGTGTCTGTCTTCACACGTCCTTCTTAAGAGGACACGAGTCTTCAAATCTGGGGCCCACCCTAATCCATTATGACCTCATTCTAACCTGATTCCATCTGCAAAGACCATACTTTCAAATAAGGTCAAATTCACAGGCACCAGAAGATAGAACTTTAACATACCTCTTTGTGAGGCACCCTTCAGCCCACAGCAGAAAGAATGAGAAAAAACAAAAGCTTATTTGCAAAGGAAGGTCACCTGATGACTCCACAAAATTAAGGGGTTCTAAGACTAAAGAAAACAAGCTACATGTTTTCAAAGCAACCCCAAGAGGCAAAGCAGGCGTCTGCCATACGTGAGCAAAAAGAAGGCTTAAGAAGGAAAAGCACACAGACAGGTGGGCTCTGAGAGGGGGAGCTGTAAACACAATTGTCTCCAAAAGCAAGGTTGTCCTGACTTAATATGCCCATGAAATTTGGGGAAACCACCTAATCTGGGATCAAAGATGGCCCCAGAAATGCAGGTTAAAGTTCTTATCTCTCAACTGTCACTCGTCCTGTAGTCTTGATTGCATGTTGGTTTTAATAAAAAATTAAACATTATTTTCAACTAAATATAGATATAGTCAATTACTTTTTATTTCTTAATCAATAAATGGTTTGGGGCTCCAGTAAAATGAAGATTTTGAAAACTGATGTTCAGCCTTCGTGACACAATGGTTATCTTTGACTTTTATCCCCAAAAGAGGTTCCATTGGGTCTACCCTAGACAGTGCTTCAGAATGATGGAGAACAGAGTTACTGCACTTTCAACAGATGTTGACAATCCTGTCTCTTGTCCTTAAGCAGAAACCTGGGGAGAAATGCTCACAGCCATGGGGCACCTTGTCTTTTCCCCACATTGCTTGGAATCCTGTCATCATTATTATTGGATGACAATATTGCAATGGACACCTCAGCAATTTATGCCAATGCCTTAGTTTTTCTCTCTGTCTTAGTTTAAACCACTTTATATTATTTTTCATTAAACTGCAAAATTTAAAACAAATATATCTCACTAATATTATAATAATTTTGCATGCACCTGGATACTTTACTGGAGAGTTCTTTGTATAACCCACTACCTATTGATGCAATAATCTATTTATTTATTTACATGAATCTATTATTTCAGTGGCAGTATTTCTTAGCTGTTTTCACAAATTTTTGTATGTGAAATATTTACTAAAGTTGTTATATTTTTACATTCCTGTTTCTACCCATCCAATTTGAACAGATTTTGCTTTCTTTTTCTTTCTTTCTTCTTTCTTTCTTTCTTTCTTTCTTTCTTTCTTTCTTTCTTTCTTTCTTTCTTTCTTTCTTTCTTTCTTTCTCTCTTTCCTTCTTTCTTTTTTAATTTTTCTCATAGAACTGGAGTTCTACTCCTTGGCAAGAAACTCAGTGATCAGAACCCAGTAATCAAAAAATCGGACAGGGTATAATTTTTAATGACAAATCATGTTAAATGTGTTCCCAATTTTCCTGCCAAGTTTTTTGCTGAATACATAACCTTTACATGAACTTACTTCATTAATCTTATGGGGAAAACGTAGCTACTTCATATGTGGGATTAAGGAAAAAATTATTAGAGTTCTTCGCCACTCTGGTGTGCTTAACTCTCAAGAAATGCAAGAGTACAGGAGGTACACGTCAAATTTCATTATTGTTATTTCTGGACATAACTTCCTAGAAGTTATTCCTTCACCCAGTTTCTTTGTGCTGTGCAATGAGACAGCCAATGCTGCAGTAACTCAGCCCCAAATGTGGCCAGCAGTTGCCTCCTTAACTGTCCTTTCTCCTCTAAGTGGTTTGGGTGCCCAAGAGGAGACAGAAGAAACTAACTTTGCTGCGAAATGAATGTGTGATCATTGGTTCAATGGATATTTTCATCTTTTGATTGTAAAGCAGATTGATATCAACATAAATAATTAAGGTTAAAAATTATGTTTTAATATCTACAAACAATTCTTTATTTCCTGGGAGCTTTCTTGGGAAATGTTCCATCAACATTTTCCTTGTTAATAAGCATCTCACAACGATACTGGGACTGGTTCAAAGTCAAGCATGTTCCATGGAGGGGATGCTGTCCTCTAACCCTCAGCAGGTACCCCAGACACTCCCAGCATCCTATTTAATGGATGTAAAACCACACACAAAATTATCAAGAATGGTTGTGTTCTTCTAATTTTCCAAATTGGCAAGTACATTTGGCACATTAGTGATAAGAGATGCTAGGAATTTAAACTACAAAGCTATGAACCTCCACAAAAATGATACAAGAGGAGAAAGGGAAAGACTTGTATATCATCTTTCCATTTAGAATCAGTAGATTCTGCTCATGATCTTATCTGACAAGACTGTACCGCTGTTAAGTAAATTTTAAGAACTTCTACTTAGGGCTCCTTGTACTAATAAAGAAATATATGTTCAAATTGAATAAAAAGATGATGGCTGCAAAAATTGACAAGAACATCTGGAAAAGGTTTTTGTTCTCTCATGAAGGCACATGGATTCAATCTTAGCAGGCAGGTGAAGCCTGAGAGAATCAAAAGGATGTAAAGAAATTAAAGGCAGTCCCACTGAATCGTTTTCCCTAAAAATGTTTAGACTGAACACAGAATCTGTGAAGGCAGAGACCACATCTTGTTTATTTTGCAATTCGCAGTGCCTGGCCTCGTATGACACTCAGGTGCAACTTACCTATGAGTGTTTAATCGATGAAATACACAGGTATGCAAGTTTTCAGACTACTGCAAATAATGAGAAGTACTCAGTCTTCATCTGTTCCTTTCTTCAACAAATGCTCATTGTGCATCCACTGTGTGACTGGTCATTACTCTTGCCACTAAATATAACGCAATGAAGACAAACGACAAAAAAAAAAAAAAAAGAAAACAAGCCCAAACAAAAACAAACAAACAAAAACCCCTTCCCCCATGGAGCTTATCTTCTAGAGGAAAGACAGAAAATAAGCGCAATAAATCAGCAAAACACACGTCATACATTAGACAGTGTTGAGAATTATAAGAAAATTCAGCAGAAATGAGGCTAGGGAAATCTGAAAAGAGAATGCGATTTTATACAGGCTGGAAAGAAAAGCTGGGATGAGGAGATGCCATCTGAGCAATTATTCGAAGGTAGAGAAAGAGAGAGTCACTTGGAAATGAGCCTTTTGGGCACAGGGAGTGATGCGCCAGCCTGGGTCCCCGAGATGGGTCCAAGGGTGTGTCGGGAGGCAGATGTGTCTGCTGCAGAGCCTGTAGGTGTGAAGTGACAGTGGTGAGACGGGAAAGGTAGAAGGAAGGCCACATCTGCCCTGGATATTTGATACCTCACCCTCCTCAGAGTCCAAAACAGAACCCTCCACCCTCCTCCCCCAAATCCGCGGTACCTACAACCTTTCTCTTGTCAGTCCACCACAGGGTCGCCTTTCTAGTGGCCCACGCCAAACCAATGGGCAGTATCTTCCTTTTTCTCACATAGCACATCTAAATCCTGCAGAAATCCTGTTGCCTTGACTTTCAAAGTACCTCTAGAGCCGGACCACCCTTGAGCCCTCAGGGCTCCCACGCCGGCCCCAGCAATCATCCCCTCCAGCTGCAGTAACTCCTGCCTCCGCTCCGGACGCCACCTCTGCCCTCCCTGTTCTTTGGAGGCTGTTCTCCGAGAGCGAGCGGTCCTTGTCAAGGTCAGTTAGGTCGCGTCAGGTCTCTGCTCACAGCAACAGGCCCCTGTCTCCCTGGGAGGGAGGGCAAAGTCCCTGAGGACCTGCAAGGACCTGTGTGATTCCTCACCTGTGTCCATCAAGGCCCCAGCAGGACATGGGGACACACTCAGATTAGACTGATTTAAGGAGGGTTTACCCCGAGGACTCTTTACAGAAAGTGTGAGCAGATGAGAAGGAACACCCAGCATCTGGGGGGTGTTCGGGGCCTGGAGGGAGGCTGATGCCCCCCCCGGCATCCCCCGGTCCTGCACACACACCCCGATCTGGGAGGAGGGCAGGGCAGCAAGGGGGTGGAGGGGCTGCCTTGATAGAGGCCTCGGCTGCCTTCAGAAAAGAGGCAGGCAGGGGACAATGGCCTCACAGGGCATGAACTGAGAGACAGGAACCCGGAAAGAAGCAGAGGGCAGGGCCAAAGTGACGGACGTGGCCTGTGGGGCAGCAAGCAGGGTGACGAGGGTGGGCCCCCAGGACACTCCCCCGTCTGCAGCAGCTGCGCTAATGTCCGTGATTGGTCAGACGCCCGCCTACGGGCCTTTGCACTGGCTGTTCCTCGGCCTGAACTCACTTCCTCCTGAGGCCTCAGGGCCATGTGGTTGTCCAGCGCCACCTTCAAGGTGAACGAGGATACTTCAGCCGCTTTCCTTCAAGCTCCAAATTGCCCTCCTCGCCCTGTCGGCCCAGCTCCTCAGTCCCAACCTTCCTTAATGTGTCCACCTTTGCTTCTTTCCAGACCTCTTCTCAAGCCCTGAAAAGATACTCTAAAATGTACTTACAGACTATGGAGGTGGTTCATTGCCAGCCTCCCCTGCTAGGATGTGCCCCATGGCCTCCATCAGAAACACTGAGTACCACGTGACAATGGGGGCAGCTAGACTCTTCCTGGGCCCACAGGGAAGGGCCCACAGTGCATCCTCAGCTGGCTTGGTGGTAAGCCAAAGTCCCAGGTGGGATCAGGAAGCAGATAGCTCAGGTTGTACAATATTTGGAAGGCAGTCATTTTTCACGTACCTGGATATTTGGGGAAGTTATTAACAGATAGTAAAATTTCAGCGGAATAAAGATCCACCAAAAGCTACAACAAATTTTAGCCTTAAAATTACAAGGATGAAAATAATTGAAGGGAATTGTAACAGGCAGAACAATGTGAATATGTTAGCTTACAAAGCAAAAGGGACTTTGCAGATGAGATGTGGTGACAGACACTGAGATGGGAAGATTATTCTGCCTAGTCCCTGTAATCACAATATAGTCACCAATTACCGTATTGATCACAATTAGTCAGTAATACAATTATTATACAATACATATTATGCAATATATGACGATGACAGTATAAGCACCAAGGTCTTTATAAGAGAGAAGCAGGAGGGTCAGAATGAGAGGGGGTGTGATGATCAGGGGGAGGATGGGGTGACCTGGGGCCATGAACCAAGGAATCCAAGGGCCTCAAGAAGCTGAAAAAGGCACGGACACAGATTCTACCCTGGAGCCTCCAAAGCGAATGCAGCCCTGCAGGCGTCCTGGTTTTAGCCCACTTGTTAACACAGGTTCATGCGCCGGACACACAGTGAAGCCAAACAGACTGAAACGTAGGAGTTTGGAGCAGAGAAAGGTTTATTGCAAGGCCATGCAAGGAAATGAGGTGGCTTATGCCCTAAAATGCCTTGAGGTCCCTGAAGGGTTTTGGCAAAGCATTTTTAAAAGCCAGGTGAGGGAGAGGGGCATCGCAGGGTATGTGATCCGATCGTGCACAATTCTCTGATGGGCTGATGGTGAGGGAAGAGGGTGGTGTCACAGGGGTTCACATGACTTGTCCTTAGGCTCCAGGAGGCCTGGGGCTATGTGCTCAAGGTCATCAAGTTGCTAACATCTTCCATTTGCTGGGCGTTTTTCACATCTGCAAAACAACTCAGGAAATTTGCATCAATTACTATTATCTGGGTACTTCAGAGAGGAGCTAAAAAAGCGGATATGGGGGAAGGCCTGTCCTGGGAAGGCCCCCAGGGCGTCCTGCTCAGTTACAATGAGGCCCATTTTGGACTTCTTTTTTTTTTTTAACTGATTTTTTTTAATTGATGTATAGTTGACTTACAATGTTGTGTTAGTTTCAGGTGTATAGAATGAGTTATACATACCTATTCTTTTTCAGATTGTTTTCCCTTATAGGTTATTACAAGATATTGAGTATAGTTCCCTGTGCCATACAGTAGGTTCTTGTTGATTATCTATTTTATATATAGTAGTGTGTATATGTTGATCCCAAACTCCTAATTTATCCCAACCCCCCTTCCCCTTTGGTAACCATACGTTTGTTTTCTATGTCTGTGAGTCAGCTTCTGTTTTGTAAATAAGTTTGTTTCGTTTTTTAGATTCCACATATATGTGATATCATGTGATGTTTGTCTTTCTCTGCCTGACTTACTTCACTTAGTATGATAATCTCTAGGTCCATCAATATTGCTGCAAATGGCATTATTTCATTCTTTTTTGTGACTGAGCAATATTCCATTGTACGTATGTACCACATCTTCTTTATCCATTCATCTGTTGATGGACATTTAGGTTGCTTCCATGTCTTGGCTATTGTAAATAGTGCTTCAATGCACATTGGGGTGCATGTATCTTTTCGAATTATTTTTTTCCTCTGGACATATGGCCAGGAGTGGGATTGCAAGATCACATGGTAACTCTAGTTTTTTTTTAAGGAACCTCCATACTGTTCTCCATAGTGGCTGCACCAATTTACCTTCCCACCAACAGTGCAGGAGGGTTCAGTTTTCTCCACACCCTCTCCAGCATTTATTATTTACAGACTTTTTGATGATGGCCCTTTTGACTGGTATTATGTGACACCTCACTGTAGCTTTGATTTGCATTTCTCTAATCATTAGTGACATTGATCATTTTTTCATGTGGCCGTTGGCCATCGGCATGTCTTCTTTGGAGAAATGGACTTCTGACCTACAAAACCATAGGATTATGTGTGTTCTGCTTTCAGTCACTGAGTCTGTGGTGCTGAATTACAGCCAGTTCAGGAGGCTAGGAGAGCTCTGATGACCTGGGGCAACCTCCCTGGTATCAGACCACCTGAGTCGGGATCCTCCAGCATCCAATTCTGCCCCAATTTGGCCAAATTGAGCCATTGTTTGAAAACATAAAAGACTTAATAGCAATCATATTTAACCTCCGCAATTTTTGTGGAGATCACGGTGGGGAAATTGTTAAAAAATTTAAATACCTCTACCTATAATACTGACTCTGAAGGAAATTTAAAGTACTTTTAAAATCTGATAATTTGAGAGTAATATGATTTGACTTTACCTCACTCTCTCCAAAGAGAAAGTCGCCCACAGACACAAATGTAGGTGTTATAACCACCATCAATACTTTTGTTCAATTAGTGTCATCTACTCAGTGAGTGTGTGTGTTTACACGACACCATATAGAACTATTGATCATTAGTAATCATTGCTATGAACATACAGATCTATTAATAGGTCTAATTTTAGAAAAGAAGGTCACTAAAACTGCCTGTAAACTTTTTAAGGACCCACATACACATCTTAAATAATGGTTCTATTACATTAAATTCTAAATAATCACCTTATGATTATACTTTTCCTTTGATACTCACCCCACTTTTAATCTGGGAAAGACCTGCCTGCCAGAGTTGATTTCTTAAGCAAAAATGCCAATTTTGCATTAACCTAAACTTACAAAATGATTTGATTCCTTCTGTTTTGACTTTGTTTTTTAACTTTTTATTTTATATTGGAGTATAGTTGATTAAGAATGTTGTGTTAGTTTCAGGTGTATGACAAAGTGATTCAGTTTTACATATACATGTATCTATTCTTTTTCAAATTCTTTTCCCAATTAGGTTGTTACAGAATGATGAGCAGAATAGATGACTCCATCTTGGAGAGCGTTTTCCTGCTGCCTTTCTACTGCATCCAGTGACAGCATTCTAGAAACAGCATCAGAATTAGATTCAAATGGACTTTCCTATTATTTTATTCTTTGCATCACAAATGTCTTTTCACATGGCCAAATGACTTGTATCAAAATAAGTTCTCTTTCCTTTGTCGTTTCCTTCATTTTCTTCACTCTGGGTCAGAAAGAATGGCCCGTTTGCAGTCAAACATGCCTGTATCCAAACCTACAGTTAAGAACAGGGTTCTAGGATCTTCTGCTCGGTCATGTGAGGATTTAGCTTCTGTTTTAAGATGTATTCATTCTTCAGAAAATGACCAAAACCCACAAATATGTCATTGAATTCAAAGCTGAGTTATGTCGTTTAAACCTGATCCCTTCTGATAGCTAATAAAGAATTCTTTCAATTAACCCATCTAGATTTTTAAGTCATTGCAGAGTACGGTGTAAAGCATATTCTCTGAGACGAGAAAAGCACACCTCATCTGCAAACTCCTTGCCTCAGGGTTAGAGGGTGAGAGGGTTGCAGTAGAAATCAGGCTCCATGACACCTGTGCCAATGCCCACCTGCTCCAATCTGCACACCTGGTGAAGAATGCACTTCTGGTTATGTGTTAGTCTCCACCTTTCACTCTTAAATGTAGATGAGGGTCTCTTCTTCATCTCCCCCTATACTCACCACTATGATGACCTCATCCTGGCTTATAGCTTAAAAACCATCTGTATATTGATGATGCCTCCATTTATATCCCTTCAAAGCACCTTCTATTTACCCCAAATGTCTAATCAGATCCTCAAACTTAACAATGAAGCTACTTAAATATTAGGCTAATTATCATCAAAGAGATTCAACCCTGGTCTGCCCCAGAGTCAGGGGAGTAGAGCTCTCTGTGTGAGTGGATCAGTGAGTTCACTGCAGGGATGAAGAGGATATGAGTTTACATGGGGGATTTTGGGCTTCACCATCATCCTCCAAACACCACAAGAAACCTAAAAGCTTGTGTGATTCCTATGAAAATAGATCTTTTTTTTTTTTCTTTTTCTTTTTTTTTTTTTAATTTGGTATTAGGATACTCTGATTTATCCATTTATTTAGAAGTTATTTCTTTGGTGCCCATGCTCTCCAGGCATGGTACTGGATATAATAGAGCTATAATAGCTTTGTTTTGTAATAAAAGAAAAGCCATGATATAATACAATTTTGTTATTGTTGTTGTTTAACAGAACAGTATCCCAACTGCGAAAGTTGTATTTATTTATTTGCTTTTATTTTTAGTTTTTTTAAGATCCACATGAACTTATTTACAAAACAGAAATAGACTCACAGACATAGAAAAAAAAAAACTATGGTTACCAAAGGGGAAAGGGGGAGGGAGGGATAAATTAGGAGTTTGGGATTCACAAGTACACACTACTATATATAAAATAGATAAACAACAAGGACCTACTGTACAGCACAGGGAACTCTACTCAATATTTTGTAATAACCTATAAGGGAAAAGAATCTGAAAAAGAATACACACACACACAAATATATATAACTGAATCACTGTGCTATACACCTGAAACTAACATGACATTGTAAATTAACTATACTTCAATAAAATTTAAAAAATATTAAAAAAAAGGGAAATACACCTTTAAGAAAAATCAACTGCCCTGTACACGTACTCTTCTGATAAATCTGCTACACCCCAGTCCTTCTCATGAGGAGATTCTGGCTCTCCACCTTAACCTTCCTTAGTCACAGTTGTAGGAGAGGTGAGTGCTCTCCAGAGGCTACGTGTTTATTAAGCCAAGGCCTTCTAATTCTGAAAATATCACACAGTCTACTATTTTCAAAAAAATGTTAAAAATAGCATTTGACTATAGAGATAAAGAGTTTATGGAACTAAATTAAGAGTTTTTAACCTTTGCACACGACGGGGGGAAAAGTGGGGAGAGAAAAACTGTTTAATTGATATTTGTACTTTAATATGTCAATCATAAACATCCATATCACAGGCGGTAGTATCCCATGTGTATGTTTAATTCTAATGGTAATAACATGAACTAATTTTGCCAAAAGAGCTCTTTAATTATCTCTATTGGAGAAACTTCAGCAAAAGGCAAAGTTCAAATACCAAGCTAATATAGTGATTGAGAAAAGTTTAATGCATAAAAACAGTGAAATAAATTTAGATTTATTATAGGTAATAATGGATAATCACAACCATTCCAATGTATTCCATGATGGCATAACATTACATAAGCTACATGATATTTATTGTGAACATCTGGCATACTGTATGCTATTCAGATAATTTTAATTAAACCAGCCTCCAAGCTCCCATATAAAGCGATGGTGGCTCCGAAGAGAACAGCCCAGAGTGTTCATGAATGACTCAGCCTTAGAAGCTGTCAACTTTGAGGTTAGTATCCGTTCCGAAATAGAGCAGGGCCCTATGGTCTATGCCCCCCATGTCCTCAGCCTGCCTTTTGTCTGTGGAAAAACTTTAGCCAAAGAATAAGTTTATTGAGAGAAGTGAGAAAATGCAGAAGCAAAGAAAAGCAGTCAAACAGAACAAAACAATAATAGTTTCGTCAGTAAGCAAAGTCAAGCTCCTTAATTCCTCCTCAAGGGCTATAGATAATATTCTGAGCCATATCCTGTGAACTGTCTTATAGATACTGAAACCCCACCAGGTGGATGAAGTTAACTACATGATGACCGGACGGTAGCCATGACCTAAGCTGCCACAATTACGAAAATTGGCCTCAAGGAAATGGGAACAAACTGACCCTGGAACTGAAGACTAACTGTACTTAAAACAATCAAGATGATGCGGATCAGACCACTTCATGACCAATTTCAAGACGACTGTGAGAGGTGACGGTGCTGTTTCTGCATGTAGCCCCCTCCCTCCATCTATAAAAGCTCTCTTGTCATTGGAGGGAGTCGGCTTTTGGACAGGAGTCCACCCTCCTTGCCCCCCCACCAGGTTGCCGGCATCCAAAACAAAGCAGACTTTCCTTTCCACCAACCTTGCTTCTCCATTGGCTTTTGAGTGGTGAGCAGCCAGATCCCACTTTCAGAGTTCCTTTTACACAAGAGGGACTTAGGATAATAGTTTGCTGAACACCCCTAACCTCAGACCTGGTACAGTGAACTCTAATGTATGTAGCTCTTGGTCCAGCCACCTAAAAGTCAGTACATGGCAGACATTCCATTCACTGAGTATGACACCTTCAGGGTTTTGTGTAGAGAAAACCAGGGGCTTCTAACCGCTTTGTGTGGCACTGTCCCTCTTCTATCTCCCACTAGTGGGCTATTGCTCTAAGTCGCATGAACAGCCAGGGCGAGGATACTCCTGCGGGCACTGTCTCCCAGCTTGCCTCTTTGTGCGTGAAGATGGCAGGTGTGGAAGGGATGTGAGAGGGAGGCTGGGCAGTCGGTACAGACTGAGATATTGCTGAGCAACAAATATTTCCTGAATCCCACTACATGTCTGGTGTTCTTCAAGGTACTAGGAACACAGCAATGAGCAAAACAGACAAAAGCCCCTCCGTACTGGCGCTTACCCTGGAGTGGGGAGGAAGGCAATGTGTAAAATAAATGAGAACATGTGTTAGTAACCAGGGCTAAGGAGAACAGGAAAGTGGGAGAAGAGGATGGGAACTGGAGAGAGTTGAAATAATACATGCAGGGGTCAGAAGATGACATCTGAGAAGAACATTTTTCTTCAAAAGTAATATTACATGAAAACCAATATAAAGACAGAAATAGCAGAGATGACCTGGTTGAAGCATTGGATGGAGCCCAGAACCTGACACCTTGGACTCCTAACACCCCCCGGATGCTATTCATGAAAAAATACAACAGGCAGATTTCTCTTCTTCAACACTTTTCTCTTCAGCTACATTTTCCCCAAAATATTTTGAAAACACAGACCTATTGTGTGAAATTCACAATGACATCCATCCAGCTGGCAAAATAATAAGATTTTGAAAAGTTCAGGGGAAAATAAAAATATGATTTTATGGACAGAGACCATTGGTAACCCATGGTCATATAGCACAGTTTTTTAAATCTCCGGAGCATGGCTCACACCCTGAAGAAGAGTGTCAGAAGACCAAAGGTCAAAATGAAATGGACAGAATTAGTTGATTTTTCATCTGTTTAAAATTAATACAAAGAACTGGCTGAACTTATAAGCTAATAGAATTTCTCTTCAAACATAGAGGTGCCAGAAGAAATTAAGATGAACAAGTATATCCATTTTCAAAAGTTAGTAAATTGCAGGATTTTTTGAGTGATATTATTGCCATTGATTCACAGCAGATTTCTAGAACAATTGTTAGGTTAGGTCATTTGTGGGCAGTTAGAAAACTGGCAGAAGTGACCAAAGACTGGAGAGGATTCCCGAGAAATGAGTCTTGTCCAAGGACCCCCACCTCTGTTTTCATGAGGTCCGGAGTATGGCACAGCCAGTTCTGTGGACACAACTAAACCGACTTCTCTGAAACACGTGACAAAGTTGTCCATGACACCATTTATAAATGTATATGGAATAAGCCACATACTTAGAGCTCATTGGGAGAATTTGTTGCTCTTTACAAAACTGTTCTCAAAAAATATTAATTGATCAAAATCGATACAGATGACTATCTAGCGAATTGCTACTAGGCTCTGTTTTTGAAACAATCATATTCACATGATTATCCATGACTCAAAGGAATATCTTAAAGATGTTTTTATTAAATGTGTGTCTAACCAAATCCAGAAAGACCTGAAAACACAGCAGCTGATTCGAGCAGGAATTGTAACTTCTCGACAGGTTGGAACCCAGATGAAAGGGCAGATCAAATACCCCCTAAATGTGAGGGAACTCTTTTCTCACAGGCTTAGGTGGAGACCATGACTTTGCTGGCGAATGAAGAACTTGAGGGGAGGAGGAATTGGGGGAGAGGACATTCTAAGTGGCACATTATGTTTAGACAGAAAGATGGTTTATGTTGAAGATGAGGTTGGAGAGGTGGATTGGACCAAAGAGGAAAGAAGTGAGTTGAATGTCTCCGTATCACGTGGCACTCAATCCAGAAGAGAGTATCCATGGAGGTTTGTGGCAAGGTGCAATCTGCATGCTCGTGCCTTATCCAGAGAAAGCTCAAGATCTTTCTCACAGAAAAAAAAAAAAAAAATCAGGTTTTGTATGCTTTTGTATGTTAACCATCAAAGGGAAATTTAAAATAGATGCACAAAGATGAAGGAATTACGTTGCCTGATGACATTGGTAGCAATGGGCATTGTTGCATCAGATAAGATGGTCCTTTCCCCACACCATACAGACCTGGAGCTGGCCCCCTACATGAGCTCTGTAAGAGACAACCAGCTAGGGTTCCCGTGGACTTTCAGAATCCTAGCAGCTTCTGGGAAGGAAGGTCAAGAGGCAATTAGGGCAACCTGACACGTTTTTCATAGCTCTTATCCTTCTGTTTACCCACCTATTGTCCTGACAACAGACCACTACACAGGGCTGGATCCTTTCCAGCCTTAACAGCCAGCAGCCTGCATCCTTACCAGTGGAGATTTGAGATTATCTTTCTGTCTCAAGCAATGCAGCCTAAACCTCTGGCAGCAAGTGTCCCTTGGAAATCAAGACACTGACCTCAATGTGTCCTTTTGATGACAATCCACTCTTTCTATGATTCTAGGGAGTCATGTTTCTCCTTTTAAAAATAGCTCCTGGCCCTCCGGAGGCTCTGACTGTTATCTCCTTCTCAGACATCCTCCCTCCTCCAGCACTCACCCGTCCCCTGAAAGGCCAGTCTGACTCAGCTCCAGCGGCTGCCTCACCCCTCCTACAGGTCCTCCCTTTGCCCTTGAAATGAAAGACAAGGCAATAAGGATCTAATCAGACCTCATACAATGATCCCGCTGGCCGGAATCCAGAGCAGAGGAGAAGGACCACACAGGCGATTCAGTTGGTAAGAAATGCTGATAGCTCTGCGCTGGTGTCCACCTGGGGGGGACGGTGGGATGGAGAGGAAGCACCTGGGGATTCAGCGTTCCCTATTGATCCATCTGCGGGAGGCTGACGGAAGCCCAGCTTGCTTTTCTGGCATCAGCTGCTCCTAACCCTCTGATGTTCTAGAAATCCTGGAGGTGACTCTCAGAGGACCTCATCTCATGACAAGTGGGGCAAAATCCTGCCTGTTGCACAGGGGAGCTTACAGCTCCATTCTGTATTAGGAGATGGTAAACAATTCTAAGACTAGTGGAATCTTCCTGTAAACAAATAAATTTTATAATGGTGCTTTAGGTCAAGGATTTCTAATTTTTGCTTCTGGCAGCCTCTTTCTGCAGCAGGGAATTGGGCTGCCCTGTGTTTCTATGTTGTATAAATTTTCTTTCATATGAATGATTATATTTGCATCCAGGAAAAAAAAGTGCATTTACCCCAGTTTCAGAGAGTTAGGAAAACCTATACTCATATTAATAAGATTTTAAAACAAAAGCAAAATATGATAAAATTTATAATATCGAGTCTATTGTTTTAAAAATAATTTAGATACTTTTAAAAGGCAGTCAGAAATTTGGATGTTTTTTGGTTTTTAATACTACCTTGAAGGCCTTAGTTTTTTTGTTTATGTACCAATAATTTGTCTACAAAATCCTGAAAGATAAAATTTTGGTGCCATCAAAGTGTATTTTTCCCTTATATGCCTTTCAGAAATGTCTCAAGGCTCATATTTCACATTTAAGTAAAGAACTCTATTTTGGCCTTAGCTTTTACCCTACACACAAAGGGAGAAGCCAGAAACTCAGATTTATGAAAAAAATTTTTTTTTAAGTATAGTTGATTTACAATATTGTGTTAGTGTCAGGCGTATAGCAAAGTGATTCGGTTATACATGGATGTATATATCTATATTCTTTTTTTATTCTTTTCCATTATAGTTTATTATAAGATACTGAATATAGTTCTCTGTGCTATACAGTAGGACCTTGTTGGTTATCTGTTTTTTAGATGGTAGTGTGTATCTGTTAATCCCATGCTCCCAATTTATACCCCCTTTCCCCTTTGGTAACCATGGGTAGATTCATGAGAACTTTGGATGAGAGCTTATAGAATTAAATTTTCTCAAAATCTTCAGGAGTGATTTCTGTGAGAACAGCCTGAAATAGCTGACGCTACTTTCATTATATACGAAGAGCACACACAATGGGTGTATGGCTGAGGCTGATTGTGTGGGGCTAGACTTAACCCTTGCACGCTAGACGGCCTGTCTCCGCTTTTGCACTCTCTCTTCTTCCCGTGTGCAAGAGCCCACCCCCATGTTTGGAGGAAGGTGCCGCTGACCTATCCTTCAAGGCTTCTCTTAAATCCCCCCTTCTAGGGCAAGCCTGTCACGTCCTTGGTATTTTCAGGAAGCCCTCCATCTTCACCTGCCCTCCAGTCAGCCACTGCCATCACCATCTTCTAGACCTTGCTGCCCCCAGGGAAGGCGTCAGTCCCCCCCACCCAGAGCCTCCAGCCCTGCAGACAATCCCCCCCCTCACCCCCTCACACTGAGCCCGGCAGCTCTGCCACCGCCAGCAGGCCCACCCTCACCTGCAGAGAATTTACTTTCTGATTCTATTTACAGTTTACAAGGCAAGCAGCACTGCTTAAATTCCCACACCCCTTTGCCTACAGCCTGAGGTTTACTCAACCACGTCTCCCCTCAGGGAAGGGAGTTCAGTGACTGAAGAAAACCCCACCTGGGAGCCATGTGGAGAACGACCCCCTCCCTTAGCTCTGTGTCTTGTCCCTGACGAGGCCCCCCACCCTTTCCGCGGTGGTTCAGGAAATGAGCACTGCCTTGTCCGCTCCAGGACGTGGTCTCCAACCCCTGCTCAGCTACACTGAAAATACTGTCCACAGGGAGAGCATGGGGCCCTTTCAGAGGTTTTTAAAGTTTTTATTATTTTCTATTAAATTGAAATATGAACAGAACACTGTAATTGTGTGTAAACAGAGCACTGTAATTGTGTGTAAGTCCAGGTCCTCTGAGAAGCAAACACTGAAAGGAATAAACAAGAAAGGACTTTATTAGGAGAACTGAGTGTGAGAGGAAGTGAGGGGGAGGCATGAAACCCAGCACGACCCAGTGGGGCTCCTGCGCAAGAGAAGCCTTGCAAACAGTTGCTAATCAGGGAACAGGGATGCAGAGATAAGGCAGGAGCAGCTGAGAAACGAAAGTGCAGCCTCGGAGCAGGGTCCTGGGCCCTCCTCGAGGGATACACGTAACAATATCTTTGAGCTGTTTACAGAACTAAAAGCCCCAGCAAATGGAAGATGTTAGCATTTGTCATTCCAGATTAAGGGAACCAGAGAAGCTCTTCAAGGGACCACCTGAGACCAGATTAAAGGAGTGCAGGCCCTGTATACACCCTGATTCTTATCAGCAACCCTACCCTTGAACCATTGCTATAAAATTCCTCACCAAATCCCTCCGGGTTGGGACACACAGTTTTGAGGGGCACGAGCCTGCGATGGCCCCCTTTGCCTGGCAAAGCAGCAAAGCTGTTCTTCACCCAAAACTCTGTCTCTGAGATTTGATTTGGCACCTGTGCACAGAGGCTGAGTTTTCGGCATCAGGCAGAGGAGGCTGGGGCGGTAGACCACAGCAAGGCTGACCCCAGGGAGGACGAGGGGGAGAAGGGGCAGGAGGCACCCTAGAGGGCCCTGTGGAGGTCCTGTCTTCAGGAAAGGGCTCACCTTAGCATCGCTCTGGTTCAGCCAGGGCTAGTGACAGCCTGTGGGAAGCTTGGCCTCCGAGCACAGGAGGGTATGGATTTCAGAGCTCGGCCAGAGTCCCACTGTTGGAGCGCTGGGAGAAACACTCTCACGGCCTCTACAAACCATAACATCTTTCTCTTGACCTCTGTGCACCCCTTTCTATGACCCCCTCCTTAAAACCCCCCACTTGGACTTCCTTGGCCTGGTTCACTCCTTCTTTCTCTCCATACTTTCTAGTTGCTTCTCACTCTGCTTGTTATTTTTGGATGTCAAAGCTGTAACTTACACACACACCCGTTCTATCACTGTCTATCTGGACATAAAATTATACTATCTAATTTCAACAAGCTCTTTCATACTCTCTTCAGAATCCAAGTAGCCAACTAATGGAAAATGATGACGAACTTGAGGCTTACTTTCCAATGTATATTGTCTGCTTCTTTCATTTTTTGCATTTTGTTGGCTCAGACCCCCAGAAAAATGTTTAAAAGCAGGCATTATTTTCTTGGTCTTAACTTGGAATTTCACTAGTTTTTCCCTGTTAATTATGTTTCATACTGAATTCTAATTTGTTTACCTTTTCATGTAGTACAAGATTCTGTGTCCAGTTTTCTGAGAGTAGCTATCAGAAATAAATGCTAAAAAATATCAAATACCTTTCTTTTTATCTCTTAACAAGATCAAGCAACACCCACTCATTTGAACTATTAGGATAGTAACATATTTTCCTAGAAATACCCTTTAATTGTTTATAGTGTATTTATGTTTAACTTACATATTATTTAGTATTTTCAAATTTGTACTTTTAACAGAGCATGGTTTATGCTTTTCTTTGACAACATTTGAGATTCATGTTAGACTGGCTTCATAAAAGTGAGTTATAACTCATTCTTTTTATGAAAGTTGATAACACCGTTATCTGTCCCAGAGATATTTTTTACAACTTCCCCCAAATTCCTCTGAATCTGGTGCTTATTTAAGGAGATGGGGAATAGTGAAAATAGCCAGTGTTCTCTATGTTATTAGGATATTCAGTTTTCCTGAAGAAATAGCTTTATTACCATTTTGCCAAGTTCTACATAAAATCCTATTCAAAATTGCATTGTATTTATATTACACTGAAGATTAATTTTGGAATAATTGACATTTTAAAGACATATTATTTTCTATTGGGAAATGTTGCCTCTTCTTGT